>NC_143132.1:69598906-70201562 GCF_059928025.1 Delphinapterus leucas | reverse complement strand
CGGGAGGGGTGAAGGGGAGAGAAAGTGTGTGAATAGGGACAAAAGGGGAATGATGACAAGGAGGAAAGGGACAAAGGACTGTCAAATCTCTCATTTGCTTCATATTTCTGTAAGACAAGTCAAACTAAATGATTTTAAAAAGTAAAAAAATGATCAACTTTTAGGTTTTACTCATCTAAGGTTCCTAGGGCTTTGCCTTTCCTTTTCTTTCTCTGTGTATTCTATTCTGATTTTATGCTATTATTTTTTAGTTTTTAAAGGTACCAAGTCAGTCAGTGATGGCAACAAAGTGATCTGGAAAAAAGAAAATCAAATAACCACCAACCTTAAGGAAGGAACAACAGGCATGCAATTTATTCAGGGGCAAAGCTGACACAAACAACCAGCCGGTAAAAGGTAAAAACCCACACATGCCCCCAACTAGTTCACAGGGCAAGTGTGGTGGAGACAGAACCTCGAGCTGACCTGCTCCCTAGCTCGGAGCCTGAGGAAGACCCTGCGCCGGCCCTGGGCGGGGCTCACAGCCTCTTACCTTGAGGAGAAGCTGATACTTCGTTATTCTCTGAATGGGCTTGATAAGGAAGTCGCTAAGTGTCAGCCTTTCATTTATCTCCTGTTTCACCTCCTGGAACACAAGGGAGCTACATCAGGGGAAAAGGAACCAAAGGGGTGCTCTGGATAGGGGTTCAAAGGCAAGGATGGCAGGTCTTCGTGTTTGCCAATAAAGGTTTAGAATCTTCAAACCACGCAATGGGTAGAATTGCCTACACAATAGCTCATTTTGTTATTAACGACAAAGCACATCTCACCATCACCTTCTTACCTATCAAGCTCTGTCACACCCAGTCCCAGGGACAAGCTGGCATGGGTGTTCTGTTCTCTCTCCCACTCCACGGCCAAGTCAGAAATGAAGGGCTTCCCCTGGGACACCACAAGCCTACGGGCTGGGCCCTCAACTCAGATCTGCAAACACTCAGGCAAGGGCTCTTTCCAGGTGATGGTGTTGCCTCTCCTCCAGCAAAATAAACACCTCCAGGTTGGGGCAGCACAAACACTTTGAGGTGCTTGCCGGGCCTCGGGGAACGGGAGCAGAGGCTACGTACAAGGTGCTGTGAGCCCCTTGTTGAGGGTCCTCAGCAAGCAGCCTCCAGGGCCCGGTGAGGAAGAGCGTGGGTGCAGTGGGCTCCGGGGTCACGGAAGGCGGACTGGAGCTTCTGCAGCGGGCTCTGCGTTACAGAGTCGTTCTGCCAGTGGGGGCTCTAAAAGCGGAGAGGAGCTGACGAGAACTTAGCCAAGAAGCTAACGGCTCTGTTGAGGCAGCCCTCCCTGTCCTGAGGGATGGACAGTGCCGTGAGGGGGCCACGCACGGATGGATGACGGCTGGTGTTTGTGAATGGGGCGGTCCCGGCCTGGGCGTCTTGCCCACACCGTGGTTCAGCCAAGTCCGAGCAGCTTACCTCAAAGTAGGCGTCGTACTCAGCGACGATGTACTCGGAGCGTGGCTTATTCTGGCAGTACCACACGTAGATGTGCAGCTTCCGCTCCTGCAAAGGCAGAGGGAAAGGCGCTCAGGCAGCTGTGCCTCGCGCCCCATCTCAGAGTGCTAAGCTGGTCTACGGGCGGAGAGACAAAGGACAAAGATGTGGCCCATGCTCTGGGGCCGCACCAAGGAGGCTAAATATCAAGGACAGAGGAGAAAAACACAGTGGGCAAGAGCCCATCTTCCAAACTGCCAGGAAAGAGAGAAAAAACCCCAACAGCTCAGAGAGGGATGAGAAGGGAGAGCAGAGGAGGGAAGGGACAGTAAAATGCATGCAAATGTGCATGGTGGGAGGGGGAGCGGAGGGGCCGCAGGGCAACACTCACATATTTAATAAAGAGCTGTGCCAGTCTGTCTTGCTCCTGGATACATTTTTCCAGTTCACCCAGGAAAACACTATAAAAGGATGGAGAGAAGAGAAGGAGGGCACATTCTTCAGAACTGTATCATTTCTCAGTGGTGAGATGAATGACACAAGACTCTCCCCAAACCCCACCCCTAAGGTCAGACACAGCGGGAGGACAGGAGAGTCCTGGGTTCCAAGACCCCCTGATCGTCAGGGCAACGTAGCACTTACTCCTTATGCCAATCATAAATCTGGTGAATATTTCCAAACACGATTTTATCCTTTCCTCGCATGTCCTCAGGGACACCCTTTTCTTCTATCCTCTTCATGAAGCCCTGCGGGGCGGAGGCAACGGTGAGTAAAGCATTTTCACGAGGAGGCTTTCTGGGCCGAGCCCCACCCTGCAGCCCCGTGGAAGCCCCCGCTGCGTGTGAGGAGGCGGCCAAGGGCTTCTGTGGTTTCTCCGCACTCAACCAGGACTTCACCCTTGTGCAGAGGGACAGACAAAACTTCTGTGAAGTTCTGGGTCCCTTTCTTCGTCTCCAGCCCCCGCAAGAAAGCAGGACGAAGAAGAAGGTTGCCTGTTCTTCTCCCATCTCCCAATCCAATTAATTACGTCTTTAAAGGCTGAAAACTACATGTGTTTGACCTAGAAATAAGTCTTAATAGGTGAATACTTTCGATTCTGTAAAGTGCTATCATATATAATCTTATCTCAGTTTTAAAATCAGGTTCTGAGGTTGTACCAGCATTTATCCCCATCGAAAGATGAGAAAGCCAGTGCATGGGGAATTATGTGATTTGTCTAAGTCACACCACTGATGTCTGACTTCCCTGGACCTCAGTCTGCAGATTCCCAAGCCTTCCACTTCCAGGCTGGACTGCTTATGGAGGCTGCTACAACTCTAGCTGCCCCCATCCCACCTTGGAACAGAGGATAACTTTCCCCAAGTTAGAATTCAAGTCTTCTATCTGCCAGGTTAGTCTGTGTATCCAAGGTTCAGGACAGGTAAATACAAACCCCTAAATCAGCAGACTGCATAGGATGGGGGCTTACAGATCCAATGTAAGGAACCAGCAGGTGATTCAGATATCAGGCATTCACTTTTTAGACTTCACATCCTGTCGTTTAAGATGATTAACAGCAGGGCTCTAAGGCATCTAAATTATCCATTTAGTTTCTTAGACTTTTTCCTCCAAGTGTCTAAATCCCCCTAAAGTAAACCCCTATGGAGAGAGCTGTTTTATTTACTATCAAGTTGACTTTTAACTGTGGACCTGCCATTCTCGCCTTATTGGTGGTTTTTTCTTTGTCCTCTTGGTAGCAAACTAGGGAAACACAGAAGCCCCAACGTTTCACTAAGAGTGACCTGCTTGACTTGCTTAGTGCCCATGGTGGCTCATAACTGTGAAGAATATATGTCTGTATATTCTTATACTTACGGTTATATATATATATATTTATAACTAATATATATATTGGTTAGATACCAATGAAAAGCTCTGGAGACAATAACTTGGTCACCTAAAACAAGGTGAAATGGATTCAGGTCTAACTAAGAGGCTACAACATTTGGGGCCCTACCCTCCTCTAAATCTCTTATAATATTTCAAGGGGAAAAGAAAAAAACTTACCTACATATTCTATTTGATCTACTACCATTTTTAGTTTCATCTCTACAAATACCCAGGGAGAGTAAAATACATACTGTCAAGTTAAATCACCATGGGGCCAGGACTTCCCTGGTGGCACAGTGGTTAAGAATCCTCCTGCCAATGCAGGGGACATGGGTTCGATCCCTGGTCCAGGAAGATCCCACATGCCGCGGAGCAACTAAGCCCGTGTGCCACAACTACTGAGCCTGTGCTCTGGAGCCCACAAGCCACAACTACCGAGCCCACAAGCCACAACTACTGAAGCCCGCACGCCTAGAGCCCGTGCTCTACAACAAGAGAAGCCACCGCAATGAGAAGCCCGCGCACTGCAACGAAGAGCAACCCCCGCTCGCCGCAACTAGAGAAAGCCCGCGCGCAGCAACGAAGACCCAATGCAGCCAAAAAGTAAATAAAAATAAATAAATAAATAAACAAAACAAAACAAAACACCACAGGGCCCAGGTAGGGTCCAATATGCCACTGGCTGGGTGACCACAGACCCGCCCTGAGCCATGTACTCACCTCTACCACAATCCCCAGATCCTTCACATAGTCTTTCTCTGTCTGTACCAGTTCATTCAGGACAAACCTGAGCAGGAGATTAAGAACAGTGAGGGTTCCTCTTCACTGTGAAGCAAGAAATCTTCACACTGAAGTTCACAGGAAAGTTACTTTGGCGTCTCTGTGACAAGACCACCCAAACCCACGCTGGGCACCCTGGGGGAGGTGCTGGCTGGTGCCCTCTGGACGAGAGGCCCCCGCTGCTCAGGAGCTGAGGGCAGCGGGGCTGAGAAGGTTTTCCCAGATGGCAGCAACAGCCAGAAGAACAATGCTCACAACCCAGCATCTGTCTTCCTATTCCTTATTCTTCCTCCTCCCTCACCTACAACTGAATAGTTGTACAGACACAAGGCAGAAGGAATAACAGTCACTTGGGCAAAGCTGAGTTATGAAAGCTTCGAAGCCAAGGGATCAGCATGAGGCTTTTCCTCCTTCGTGTCAGCTCTGTTCTTTGCTTAACAAGAAGAGAAAGACATTTGTCTGATAAGCAACCTTTGGGCCTCAGAGACACAGTCATCAAGTGAAGTGTTTGAGATACAGAAGCTACAATTATTTAGAGAGGCATCCATGGTAACTGGCCTGCAAAAATCCCCTGTCCAGGCCAGAAAGATTCCCTAATCACCCCTTTCAGTGTGGCCACATCCCCATCCCCACCCGATGTGGGATTTAATCACTATGAGGACATTTACTTTCTTGGTTTCTTTCTTGTTAATGATTTCTTCCTCTTAGAACATTTGCTTTTGTGCCAGTTGCTTCAGCTGGCTTTTCTCAAGCTTATGAGAAGGTAAGTACTATAAGCCCTGGTTTATGTAGATGGAAATACTGAGGGAGTATCGCCCAAGATGATAATGTGAGAAGCAGAGCTGGGATTTGAACCCAGTTGTACAAGAGTCCAAAGACTCTGCTCTTTCACTGTCGCCCGCTGCCTGGTTAAACGACTCAGACTGGCTCTCTGGAGTCCCTGAGGCGTCAAACCCAAACACTTCTTTCTTCCTGTCCAGACAGTAAAGAGCTGGACATAAAACACATATGGCTGTGCACAGGGGCAGGGTAGGTGTATGCAGCTTAATGGAGTCTGATTTGTATTACCTAAGTTTGAAAGAGTTTAGCCTGGAGCCATACAACTGCATTTTTGACCCGAGTGGCAGAAGGGATCAAGTTCTAGGATGTCAAAGAGGGGCCCCAGCCGAAGGGTAGTAGCCGTTCTGAACCCAGGAAGCAATTCCTCTGAAATTCTTGTCCATACAGCACAGAGAAGCCACCGAATCCCCGGGCCTAGAGCCTCAGGGCGATGGGGAACACAGGCTTCTTTATCAGCATGCCCAGCACTTCCAACCAGCTCCCTCTCTCTGATACACACAATTATGTGTTTCAGGCCACAGGAAGGAACTGGCAACGCCAAATAAAAGCATTTAAATGTATCTTTAGCATGGTCCGAGTTACCACTTGGAAGAAGGTGGTAGAAGAAAAACCACAGGAAAGTTAGGGTGGGAATTTGGGGCCTGAAGGGCCTTCTGGAGATGAAGTCCAGCTCTCTGCCTCTGGGTGGTATTTCTATGCTAAGCTACCTGCTGACATTGAAGGGTGTCCTGGGCTTTCCAGCCTCTAGGGAAGAGGATTAGACTAGGTGCTGCCAGTGGACCTAGCATCTCCTCCCTTGAAGAGCTGATGAAAAACACTTGGAGAGATAATGACACATTAAAAGACATTCTGAAAAGGTACATAAAAGATTTATGCTACATGCATCTCAAGGCAGTACACAATCAATTGTCAAATAAACTGAACTGACAATAAAGCAATTTTTTTCATGTTCAGTTCTTATGAGTAAAGGTTATTTACAAAGTAAATGTTATTCTTTGGTCCAACTAAATTTCTTCCAGCTACAGGTCAGACCTACTTCTGACGTCTGTCCTTCACAATGGTAGGGAATGGCTGGTCTTCCACAGAAAAATCTCTTACAGCCTTTGCACTGGCTGTTGCCTGTGTCGAGAATACGTTTCCTCCATGGCTAAAGGCTAGTTCCTTACCTGCTTCTGGTCTTTGAGCAGACCGCTTTGGTCAGAACCATTTAAAGCCGCAACATGGCCTCATCCATACTCCCGATCTCCCTTACTATTTTTTCTTTTCTCCCAGCTTCTAACATACTACATGATTTATTTTAAATTTTGTTTACTGTATGATTTCTCCCATTAGAATGTAAACGTGTCACGAGAGCATGGACTTTTCTTTTGTTGTTATTGTTTGTTTTATTCACTGCTGTACGCCAAGCACTTGGTACATAACAGGTGCTCAACAAACATTTGCTGAATAAATGAGTGGCTAAAACTTGAAGACAATTAAGTCCATTCTTGGTCTTTTTCTTCTCCTGGACAAATAACTGTCTGTTTACATCTTCTCTCCATGGAGCTCTCATTAAACCTTTTGCGGGCTTACTGGATTGAGTCTCAATTCTCTATCCCCCCCAGCCTCCAGCTTCACATCCTCTCTTTCATCGTGACCATAAAGTATAGCAGAATAAGGACAATATACAGTAAAAGGAATGACTCATTCTAATGCCTGGAATTTTGGGACACTGCAGGATGTGAAAATATGTGGAGGAGGGTGAGAGAGTGAGAAGAGGGGGAAGAAATGAATGAATTGGGTAAAAGAAGCAACAAGCCTTTGCCTGTTGGAGCAAAATTAGACAATATCATGTCTGGAAGCAAGACAATGACTTAAATGACTGTTCAAAGGCCCTTTTACAAGAGTAGAGATAAGCTTTGCCAAGGAACACCTGTCACCTTAAAGGTTACCTCCCTAATATAAGCTTTCACCTTCCTAAGTTTTGCTTTGGCTTGACAGGACTAGAACATCAGCTCCAACCCTGCCTCATCTATGTAAAAACTGAAAAGCTAAGGAGAAGCAGCTTTGTATAAGTCCTAAGAAACTTCCCTTTGGGGATGGTATTTCTTTACCCCTATTCTATTCCTGGGGTTCCCCTGAGCACCCATAAAGTTAAGGGGGTAAATATGGAACCAGAGCACTTACATGACACTTGCTCATTTCCATTAGGAGGTGACAGCCCTGCTCTGGGGCCAGGCCCTAGCTATGATGTTTCCTTGGTAACAGTTATAAATGGTCACTTCGTCTATCTGCAGGCAACAGAAGGACCTGGCCTCCTTTATTTTTGCTAATCTTCATGTCTATGACCAGGCTAAAGGAGTGACTAGTTCGAGGCAGAAGGGCAGGCTAATTAGCAACAGGGCGGGACCTTTTCCGCCTGCCTATCCCATTCTCACTGTGCTTACCATCTCTCACACATCAAGCTATGTGCAAGACTCACCAGCAGCTCTGCGTGCAACACAGAGTGAAACCCTAAACAACAAAACCGAGGGACTGCAGTTCCGCAGTAATGGTGTTGCCATCTTCTTGATCAAATCAAGTAACAGAAGATTGACTTCACATCACGGTGGATAACTCAAACCTTGCAAAACATATGGGTTCTTGTGAAATGGACTGCCAATGTGAATTGTATTTACCCCTAACCATTCTAAAAGTAAAGAGGCTCTCTTGGAACTCAGCCCACAGTGAAATAAGTCAGACAGAGAAAGACAAATACTGTATGATATCACTTGTATGTGGAACCTAAAAAATAAAAAAAACTAGTGAATATAACAAAAAGGAAACAGACTCACAGATATAGAGAACAAACTAGTGGTTACCAGTGGGGAGAGGGAAGGGGGAGGGGCAAGATAGTAGTAGGGGATTAAGAAGTACAAACTATTATGTGTAAAATAAATAAGCAAGGATATATTGTATAGCACAGGGAAATATAGCCAATATTTTATAACTATAAGTGAAGTATAACGTTTAAAGTTTGTGAATCACTATGTTGTACACCTGTAACTTACATAATATTGTACATCAACTGTATCTCAATTTAAAAAAATTGGGCTAAAAAAACCCCCCCAAAAAACAAATATTACTCTATAAAAAATTTTTTTTAAATAAATAAAACCGCTGGAGAAGGGGTGGAGCTAGAACCCAGCATGGTAGCTCAACAGCTCCCTTTTCCTATACGTTACTTTCCTACATGTGGGGAAACGTTTCCTCAGATGAAACTCCATCAGACTTTCTAACATGGAGTCTTTGATATGGGGCCACAGTAATGGTCCCATAGTTCCCTGACCTTTGTTGTTTTGTTTTTTATCAGCATGTTTTAAATTTCTAACAGACTTGGTTATAACCACACCGTCAGTAATAGCCCTTATCTTACAGAAAATATTTCAGCTGAAAATCCTTAAAGTCAGTGCCAAATAGCTCGTTGTTGATCAAGGTCACACTGTATAGACCAGTCACCTTTACTTAGAACGAATGGCGCCAATGGAAACACAGTGTGGGGAATCCTTAATTCTCCCCAAACTGCACAGGACCCCGTCCCTTGTCCATTGCACACACGTGCACCAGGCTGGGGTTTGGGGAAGCACTTACATCCTGCCTCTCAGGGCCTTGGCTTTCTGTTCTTCTTCCAGGTTTCTAGGAGGTGTGGGTGGGGTCATGCCCTCATTCAGGCAGCCTGTGGGGTCTTTCAAGCTCCCCCGGTACGAGCCTCCTTCCAGACTCTGAAAAGAGAAGAATGAACAGCCTTAGAGAAGTGAACGTGGGAAAGTGGTCTGGAAGTCCTTGTGTCCCCCCAGCCCAGCCACAGCCAACTTGGTGGATTAGTAACCAAGGCTGTCCTCACTGAACTTCAGTGAAGCACCAGGAGGCCAGAGACTCCCATCTTCCTGCAGCAGGGAGCCCAGAGCCGCCACCTTCTCAGGCAATTAGGATGTACCTGGTGTCAGGGGCCGCCAATTTCCTGAACATAATGAACACCGTCAAAGTGATTGATCTCTGGGTAAGAGCTCCAGAGGTAAAGCTAATCGTCACAATTCTACACCAAACAAGCAGTGAGGAAAGAAAATCCTCACTCGTAGGACCACCAAATGTGAATTGACAAGGGGAGGGCAGTGATAGGAGAATTTGTTCAGTAAAATCATGTTTGTTATATCAGCTACGATTTTCTTTGAAGAGGCCAATGAGATGTAGACAAGAAGAGGTGAACAGACTTAGCCTTTTCTAAAAACATCTTTGCTAAGGTTATTTACCAAGGGCTTTCTTTCATTTATTAATCCCTTTCATCTCTTTTAATTAAGGTGCTGCAGGACGAAGAAACAAGTTAAAGGGGCACTTCCCTGGTGGCGCAGTGGTTAAGAATCCGCCTGGCAATGCAGGGGACACGGGTTTGAGCCCTGGGCCGGGAAGATGCCACATGCTGCGGAGCAACTAAGCCCACATGCCACAACTACTGAGCCTGCGCTCTAGAGCCTGTGAGCCACAACTAGTGAGCCTACACGCCACGACTACTGAAGCCCGTGCGCTCTAGGACCTGTGCTTCACAACAAGAGAAGCCACCGTAATGAGAAGCCCGCGCACAGCAATGAAGAGTAGCCCCGGCTCGCCACAACTAGAGAAAGCCCGTGTGCCGCAACAAAGACCCAATGTACCCAAAAATAAATAAATAAAATAAATAAATTTAAAAAAAAAAAGAAAGAAAAGAAGCAAGTTAAAGGGATTAATATGTTACTCTCGAAAGAGCTAAGGGTAAAGGATTCTAATCCTAGATCTGCCAGTCCCTGGATGATTTTAAGGGAGACAGATAAAATTGTTCCATGCTTCAGTTTTTCTCCATTTTCAAGTTGGGTCTCTCCTTTCTACAGATTTTTAAGGAAAAGTCAGAGACAATAGGTGTACAACCCCTTGAAAAATTTAAAATGCTCTACAGTGGTGGGTTTCCCCCACTGCCCCCATGGATGGAAGTATTAACAATAAGGATGCTAAAAGATGGGGTCAATCTTAACATTTTTATAAGTGCTGTAGAAGAAAGAGCACGCAGCTTATCATTTCATTATGCAAACTGGCAGAAACCATGTGGATAAACAGTAAGACTGGAGACCAAGGTCACGGTGGGCAAATGGAAAACAAATATGGGAGAGTAATCCCAACTAGCCACACAAAACGACTGTCTACTACAGCCACGGTTGTAGGAAAAGGAAAGGCTTTACTTTAGCCGTCTTTGAAAACATCAGCCCTAAGGTTAAAGTCACAAAGATCAAGAAGTGCCCCCAGGGCTTCCCTGGTGGCGCAGTGGTTGAGAGTCCGCCTCCCGATGCAGGGGACACGGGCTCATGCCCCGGTCCGGGAGGATCCCACCTTCCGCGGAGCGGCTGCGCCCGTGAGCCATGGCCGCTGAGCCTGCGCGTCCAGAGCCTGTGCTCCGCAACGGGAGAGGCCACAACAGTGAGAGGCCCGCGTACCGCAAAAAAAAAAAAAAGAAGTGCCCCCAAAGGTAGTAGGAACAAAAGGCTTCAGCATGGTCTTAAACAACCCACACTTGGAGTATCTGTCATAAACTCACTTAGCTGCTGTATTTCAACATAGGCTGAATAGAGGTAGGAAAAGCCCAGGTAAACAAAACCAAAAGGGAATGAGGTGACCAGTGGGGGGCCATTATATGAGAACAGGTGGGGATTATTAGAATTGGAGGCTGAAAAACTTAAAGCTGAGATGTCAACCTTCTTTCCCCCCACTCCATCCCCAAATCAAAGGCCTGTGCCAAGGGCCAAACATGAATTTGTTACCAACACTAGAAGCCAGCATTAAGAGGACAGGGTCTTCAAGCTCGAGAGAGAGAGTTGCTTTTAACTTGACATGAAGGTATCTCACAGAACAAGTAATCAACCATGGAAGTTGTCATCCAGAGAAGCAGCCTAGGCTAAAAATATAGAAAGGTCAAGAAGAGTTTAGCTAAATTTATAGATTCAGGATCTGTAACCAGTTATTAAGGAAATGAGTGTTTGGTGCTGAGGTTTGACAAGCCACCGGACAGACAGGCTTTCCAACGACATGTGACATGTCCCCTGGTGCCACCACCAGAGACAGGCTCCCCAGGCAGATGGACCCAGATGGTGACTGATCCAATTACGTGCCTTTTACTTCCCCTCCCACTGTCCCCACTGTCCTGTTCTAGTCTTTGTTCTGTAGCTTGTTGGCTGGCAGGGTGCTGGCTGCAAGGCGTGGCAAACAGGCTTACATCTCTGCTACAAGGCCCTTCCGTGGACCATCCATCTTGGCGTGGTCCACTCTCAACTCTTCTACAGAATGAAGGACATCTGAGGAGTCCAAAGTGTCACACAGGGAGATATGTTCCATCTCCTCTTGCCCGACCTGTTATACGAGCAAAGAAGCCCAAGTTATCTCTGGGGAAGGACTCTCTGGGATGGAGTTGAGGAAAGCAGAGGCAGTGAGAGAGGAAGTAGAGGGAAATATAGGGTTTGGCTAAGCTGTATGTTAGCTGTCTCAAATAATGGCGTTGGCTATAAATACTTATAATAATTCAAGAGTGATTCCTTCTGAGAACCTGGCTACCTGTGCTAGAGTTGGGATACGAGGTCCCAGCCAAGGGCAACTATGGGTGACCTGCAATTGTCTGCGCTGCTCCTTGGGGGACATGGGAAGTGATGGCTGGCTGATGAGTGGCGGGCTGTGCTGCCCAGGGAGGATTCTGCCCTGTCTGGCGCTCAGGGCCACAGTAGCCTCAGCAGACAAAGGAAAAGGTGTGCAAAGGAGGAAGCAACAAATGTTGCAAACGGGCGCTCCTATAGCTGGTGCCATGTCAGGGAACAGAGATGCAAATAGGATTCAAAAAAGAAGATTAAGTATGGAGGAAGGCTACTGCCACAATAAAAATGAACACATTTCCTGTCAGCTCGATCTTGGACCACATACCCAGAAAATGCCCTGCCTCTGGTCTCCTATATGCACCCTTTCCACATCCCCGAACAGCATTTATTACACAGTGTTATGACTGATTTGTTTGTACTTAAGCAAATATTTATTGTGCTTCTACTATGCGCTGAATATTTACAAAGTGCTGGAGAAATGAAGATGGATAAGATGTGGTTGCCTGCCCACCAAAAATCTAAGCTACAGTGGGCATTCTTCTAGGTAGGAGGGGTACTATGGGGAGGATGAAAAAAAGGAGCAGGCAGCTCTATGATGGGATAGGGAGGGATGGGAAAGGCTTAATGGAAGAGGCAATGCTTGAACTGAGTACTGAGAAATGGAAAGGATTTCACTGGATACACCAATGGAAGGATGATCCAGGCAGGAGGAGCACTGTGACTAAAGGATCAAGTTGAGAAACTACACAGGGCAGCCTGGGAAGCTGAAGGCCACCTGGTATAGGTAGGATACAGAGTGTGAAGCAGGGGGAGAGGGGGATTAGCAAGTAACTGTGTGTTATGTGAGTTGGGGGGAGTGGGTACTAGGGAAAGAAGAAGTAGAGAGTGAAATAGACAACGCTGGAGAGGGATGCAGAGATCAGATAATCAGAAGCCTTGTGTGTAGCATATAATCTGCAAAAAACCCAAATCACTATGCTGAACACCTGAAACTAACACAAGATTGTAAATCAACTATATCTCAATTAAAAAAAAATAGAGACTTTACCTTCGAAGACCAATGATGGGAGAATTTTAAGCAGGAGAGTAACATGACTGGATTTAAGTTTTAGAAAGATCAGTCTTAATGCTCCTAAGAGCTTTTCATGACCTGGGAAAATGTATCTGATATGACAGTAAAAGGAAAACAGGACTTAAGTTTTATATACTCTATGATTAACTACATTATTTTAAAAATATCTAAATTTCAACACTGACTATGTCTAGATGATGATATGATGAGATATAATTTGTGTTTAAACTCTTGTCATTTTTCCAATTTTTCCTGAATGAGCATATAATTGCTTTTATTACAGAAAAGAACTATTAAAAGTTTTTTTAAAAAGGAGAAACAAAAGAAAAGCAAGATCCCTCCAGCAGTCATGTGAAGAGACGTCAGGCTGAAATCAGGGAGGAAACGGTTGCAACAGCCCAGGCAGGAGAGGATTTTTGAGCATCAGCCCTTGACTGTGAGCTCCATTAAGGAAGGTTCTGTGCTGGCAGGACTGGCACGTAGTAGGACTCCGAGAATTTATTGAATAAAACTCAAAGAGTTTTATATGAAACTTTTATATGAAACCTCTCGGTCAAAGCTCATCTGATAAAACAACATTCAGGAAGCTGATGAAGCACCACCTCCCACAACCAACCCCTTAGCTGTCCCACCCTTTTATACAAATTATAAATTATACTAATTTATACAAATTAGTATGAAATCTCTTGACAAAAAGTATTAGATCTTAGTCATTCCCAGGCAACTTGGGGGTAAGGGTAGGGAAGACATTTTATAGTAGAAAAACTGAAATCCGGATTTTCCAGGCAAATGACATTACAGGTTTGTGACTTTGGGATAAAATTTTTTGTTGGATATCTAAGCTATTCCATTTTAACAAGCTCAGGAATCTTTTCCACAGAGGGATGCCAGAGGAACTCAGCTCCTGAAAGCATACATCTACATATTGGATATGATGGGGGGGGGGGTCATTATTTCCTCCCGTCTGGACAATGAACTTCTGTTAACTCTACCTTTTACAGAGCAAGCTGATTCATCTAAAGGAGAGCAAAACACCCACAACAAATGCAGCCTTGCCCTAGCCACGTTCTGTGGCCCACAGGTTGATCTAGGGAGGTGAATGCTATCAAAGTAGGAGAACCAGAGGGCAGGAAGTCTTGCTGAAGCAGGTAGGACTAATTCTCAGGATGCCAGGCCAGCAGGTAGACTGAACAAGAGCTCAGTCCTGGCCAGTCCCTTCCCTAAAGATTTTCAGCCAAGGGTCTGCGAGTGCCATCCTGAGCCCAGTAAACTACTGTGATGTGCCACCTGAGGACGGGAGCTCAGGGAGGAGGCTTTCTTTTTAGGGGTCTAAACATTCATCTCAGGCAGGTGATGGAATCCTGGGCTGTTTAGAAACACACTAGATTCCCTTACAGCCAGGAATCTCTTGCTTCTCAAACTTGAGGAATAAAGCCAAATTACATAGATTGCTAAGCTATTACCCTGCAACATTCACCCAACCAGGATCTACTGACTGACAAATACTGTGTTCAGGGTGTGACTACAGAAGATAAAGTATGACTGGTTCCCTTTCCCTGCTTCTTCACAATGCAAACGAGCTAAGAGCTAACATTTGTGGGATGCTCACTTATCAGTTTACAAAGTGCATTCACACCTGACTCAGTCTTCAACATGACTCGCTTGAGATAAGATTCAGGTGGACAGAATCATCGTTGATAAGTGAGATAAAAGAGAGGCCCAAGTAGATGAAGTAACCTGCCCTGGGCTACGCAATAAGTAGCAGAGACTGGACTAATATCTAGGTCTTCTGATTCCTTATACGCTCAGCACCAATGCTGCCAGTCCCTACGTCTAGGAAAAACTTTATTAAAAATCACACGGGAAAAGCAGGGGGAGCCTTAGTCCTGGCTTAGAGTTAAAGACAATACCTTTAATACAAAACCCAGAACAAGTATTTGAGCTCTCTTTGGGGGGAGGCGGGTGGGCATGCTCTCTTGGCAAACAAAAGCACTGATTAAAGACCAAGGCTGGCAGGTGAGACCTCAGAAGTATCCATGAATGCCGAGAGGGACTCGCCAAAGGAGTTTCCGGGGGTCTTCGGGGTTTTATGTGCACTGCAGGTGAGTGGGGAACCGCTGTCCTGGTTGCCTAACAGCAGCTTTCCAGCAGGAGAGATCACAACTGCTGGAGGCCACAGCCTTGGCACAGTCATGACCACGTGACCATACAGCACCAAGGGCAGCTTTGGGACTCAGGGACACAAGGGATCTTATGGCTTCTGGGTGGAGCCGGGGGGGGGCCAAATGATTTCTTTTTTCTTTTTTTTTTTTTTTTGCTGACAAAGCAAGAGACTTTATTGGAAAGGTGCACCCAGGCAGAGAGCAGAAGGGTAAGGGAACGGAGAACTGCTCTGTCACGTGACTTGCAGTCTCAGGTTTTATGGTAATGAGATTAGTTTGCAGGTTGTTTCTGGCCAATCATTTTGACTCAGGGTCCTTCCTGGAAATGATTTCTAACTACAGCATTTAGTGCCATCTCCTGAGCAACCAAAATAGAAATCAGAAAGAACCTAAGCCCTAGATATAAAAGTCCGAGTATGCCAGATGCCCCTGTAACATTTCCAGATTCTGTAAATTGGGAAGGACCTTATTAGTTCTTCTTATACTGAGCTAATTTCCACCCACACGTTCTGCCCTCTGGAGCAACCAAGAGTAAGACCAGCCTTTCTTTTCCACAGCAGTGCTCAGTTATGAGAAGACGGCTCTCATGTGTCTTCTCTCTCCTAACTTCTTCTCCCCATTCTTAACCCCAGTTTCTGCAACTCTCCATCAAATGACATGGACCACGTGGTATTGGTTTCCTCCTCCAGGGAGGGCCCTTCCACTGAGTTCAAGAGCATTTTAGAATGCCAGGTTCAGAACCCGATACATGACTCCACACAACTCATGACGGGCATGGTCTGAAGAGCTTTGAGTACAATGGGGCTATGACGCCCCTGGATCTGTACGTTGTACTTTCATTAACCCAGCCTATGACCACACTGGGTATTCTGGCAGCTGGAACACTCTTGTACTTACAGTCAAATAAAAACTCCAGAACTTTTACAGGCTCTAGATCTTATCCTCTTCTAAGCTAGAGAGCTCATGAGAAATAGGCATACCAGTCTCGGAGGTGAAGACGTAACTCCGTATTCTCAAACGCAGCTGAGGAAACAACCAACTACTGGTGCTCCGTCACTACCCCACAGTGGGTACGTATTGAGATGGGAGGAAACAGAAAGTAGAGGAAAGGAGAAAGGATCGAATTTTGGTTAGAAGATTCTGAGAAATCAGACTACTGCTCTTGCATTCCTTTCCATGACATAAGCTTGGTTTTATATGTCTGGCCAAAGAAATCTCTATAATTCTGGGCTCACTGCAGGTCCTCAAGAAGTAGCTAGTGGTGGAAGAAAAAGTTAAAGTCTTATTATGGTAAAATCACCACTGAAAGGCCATTCATCCAACAGCCATTTGTAAAGGGCCTGTTACAGGGTCGATCAGCTCCAGCATTATCCTACACTCCCGCTACTCTGGGACATTTGCTCTAATGGGACTTCTCAACACCTGTACTCACATGTTTAACACCTGACCCATGGATCACACGAACTAGAGGCCCATTGAGGTGCCCAACAGTAGCAGTGGGTGAGCAGTAGCAGGAGGAAAATGGTAATCCAAAATATGAAAAACATAGACTTTTAGAAACAAGTGTTTACTGATGTAAACACATCCCTGGGCTGGTCAGGGAAGCTCTTGTGGAGACATGAGATCTGAGTGGGACCTTGAGGGGCTGTTATACTTTAGACAAGCAAAAGTAAGAAGGACAACATTCTAGAGAATTGGGGTGGTCTGAACAGAAACTTGGGGGGAGGAAAACCAAATGCATGTTTGGGGACGGTGCAGAAAATAATTTAGTTGGAGCCGAGTTCATCGCCCGGAATAATACATGGATGTTGGGAAGGTAAGTTGGGGAACAGGCTGCAGAACGTTAGACTACCAGGTAAGTGCGGACTTTACAGGCCAGGGATTTCCAAACTTTGATTATATACGTCAATTAGTAAACACAATTTTGGTCATGCACTCCCCAAACATGTAATTTATTTATAAATTATATTTCTGTACTCCTGTATTACCCTTATGTACATAATAAAACATACACAAAACCATTTTAAAATGATGAGTTAAAGAGATTCTAATATTTTGTTCCAGCACCTCAAAAAACCATCTTGTGTACTTCGAGTCTCCCCCACGTTGGAGACCATCGTCGTGTAGGCAAGAGGGAGACAGGGAGCCCTCACCGAGGAGGGAGCCAATCATGGGAGCCTGAGGCCGGAGGCAGATGGTGGGGAGAAGGATGAAGCAATGGCTACTCTGGGCATGAGGTCAGGGCCCACGCTCAGGTGGTGAAAGAGAAAAGGCAAAAAAAAAAGGGATGATTTTTTTTTTTTTTTTTTTTGCGGTACGCGGGCCTCTAACTGCTGTGGCCTCTCCCATTGCGGAGCACAGGCTCCGGACGCGCAGGCTCAGCGGCCATGGCTCACGGGCCCAGCCGCTCCGCGGCATGTGGGATCTTCCCAGACTGAGGCACGAACCCGTGTCCCCTGCATCGGCAGGCGGACTCTCAACCACTGTGCCACCAGGGAAGCCCCGGGATGATTTTTTAAGGAAAAAAAAATTTTAATGGTTATTTGCAGAATGAAGAGGGTATATGGGTCGGTGTGGAGAGGGACGGAGAGGTAGTGAGGAGTGGTCAGGGAGATGGGCTTCGAGAAGTCAATGCAGCGTCCGTGAGAGCACTCAACTCCCTGCGTGGGACAGGGAAAGATGGCAGGAAAAGGCACGACCTTCGGGAGTTTGACACTAGTACTAAAAATACCAGCTAACTTTTTTTTTTAATTAGTAAGAAACATTAGAAAGAAAAGAAGAAGGTCATATGTGTGAAATTTCATTGGTCTTCTATAAGCTAGGATATTTGAAAAGAGAGTTACTGTAATCAAAATTATGATGAGGCAGCTTTCCCTAGAGAGTATCCATCATTTTCAAGGGGAGAAGGGTTTAAAAGCCGCATGGAGGTGAAACATGCAGAACTGCCTCCAGGACCCACACTTACCAGCTTGCTTTTGACCAACTGTTCTATTGCACTGACAAGGTCTGCAGCACTAGGTACTTCGGTGGAAGCCTGCCGGGCTGCTAGCAAAGAGGAGGACTGCAAGACATTGAGCAGCAAAGGAAAAGCAGATTAGCGAGGCATGAGGAATAGCAATTAGGCAGCAACACAGCAAGTCCAAAGCTTCAGGCAGGCAAGGGAGGCAAAGCTCTCTGTTTAGAGGGAAGAGATGACAGAGGGAGATGGGGGTAGCGTGGGTGTGGGGCAGCGAAGCAGGGGTGGGACCAAGCTCTTTTTAGTCAGACCTCTTGAGGAGCTGAGGGGAGGGGTCACTGAGTTCCCAGGAGGCCAACAGGGAAGGGCTGCACCCACTGACAGCAAGGGGGGAGGGGGCAGACAGGATTCTGGCCACTACAGGGCTGCCCACTGCTGTTCCAGGAAATGAGGGTCAATAAACCTAGCCTCGAGTGTGTCCAAAGAGAAACTGTCCTTATTTTACTTACATGTAGATCTTCAACACAGACTGTCACCATGTGTCAAGCAGAAATGCTAGGAGCAGGGCACTTGGAGACCAGAAACCGCCTCCCCCATTCACACACACACACACACTCCCTCTCTCTCTCTCTCTCTCTACCACACACACACACACACACACACACACGCACTCCTCCACAAACACTGCTGTTTCTGGTAAGGCCCCCAAACTGAAACACTAGGGAAGTAATAAAGGGCTTTAGCAGGACTTGTGCGTCTCATGCTGGAGCAACCAGGCACTACCCTGTTCACAGTGAAAGGAGGCTCAAGCCCAGGGCCTTCCTCCTTCCCTCACACCAGCAGTAAGGACTGGTCTACTGAACTGTCTGGTCAATGGTTTGGGCATTCCTGCTCACTGAGGGACAGTGTTTTGTTTTTTTTTTTTTTCTTCCTATTCCTACTTGAGAAGAAATTGGGAGAGAAACGGTTAACCCTGTGTAAGCTTTAACCCACCCTGTGCTTCAAAGCAGAGGACAACGGAGTTCCCAGGGCCCAGGACGCGTGGGCACAGTGACCGTGGGAGTAGAAAGTTGGACATCCTGGCCAGGCTGTGGCTTCAAGTCTGTCCTTTAAGTTATGGGGAAGAATTTCTAAAAGGAAGCTTCTTGTTGTCTAAGCTAAGACTTACTTTAGGTAAGTCTTTGCTTCTGAAATGGGCTAAAAAAAATCAAATGAATGTAATTAAGAGAGAGCAACACCCTTTTCCTCTCCTGGGGAAAGCAGGAAAGGAACTTAAATCTCTTTGGAAATCCAAGTTATCTACTTTTTGCTCTAGTAATCCTACCTCTGGGAACTTATTCCAAGGATAGAAGTCAAAAGAACAAATGCTGTATGTACCAAGTGATCTGTAGCAGTATTACCCAGAGCAGCAAAAATTGGAAACAATCCAGGATATCCCCAAACAGGATGGTCAAGCATATTACGATACATCACATAAGTGAAATACTCCTCAGTTATTAAAATTATAGTTCTGAAGGTAAAATTAATAAGATTTTAGGAAATATTAAACATTATTAATATTTAATTTATAAATATTAAAAATATAAAACAATGAACACATCCTATGCCTAGTATAATTATAAAAATAAAACATACACACATATGAAAAAATAGAAGGAAACAGAATTAAAGTAACTGCACAACACTAGAATGGGTGAACTTTTAGAAATTCCTTTTACACCGTTGTAAAAATTATTTTAATGAATCCCAACTCCATTTGCTAGAAATTCTGAAGCTCATCCCGCTCCCAAATATTCCAGAAAAACAGATGTTCAGAAACCAAACAGCCGGACTGAGGAGGTTCATGTGTCTAAAAAGGCGCTCATGCCACCTGCCCTAATCCTGGCTAAGAAAAGGGCTACACAAGTGTCTGGGGGTAAGTCCGCATTCTCAGTTAAAAATTATCCAGGAACAACATAACATCCTTTCCCCAAAACAAACCGTGCTTGAGGGATGTCGAGGGGGAGGGTTCGTGACCTCTCCTTATCTTATGTAAGCTGGCACTTCCATGCGAAGGGCGGTGTGGGACGGCAGATAATGTGACCTGAGTGCCCTGCTCCCCACACACGCTATCACTGTTTCTAGAACATTTTACAATAGGCCTCTGGGAACACAACAGGTTGGTTCTCGTTCCCACCTCAAGGCGAAGCACAGGCATTTCTGCCTCTGGGGATCCAGGATGGGCATCATGCCATGCTTCCTCTACTTCTCTTCCCAACAGTCCAGAGACAGAGCCTTAGGAGGGGCCGTAACTGTGTGCTTCTCATGGGTGAGTCACAGAGGGGGCAGCGACCACATCTTAGTCATGGACCTGTTCCTGGAAAATGTCCCTCTAGCTTAGCACAGAGGAAGACCTCAACTAATGTCTGGGGGCCACCGATCCAAAATGCAAAGCAGAGAGAATTCAAACAAGATCTGGGATATCACCAGAAACACTGAAGCAACTGCATCAGTACTTCCTGGATTGTATCCTGGGTGGCGCTGTGAAGGTTTGCTCCCTGCCCGTGCATGCTGGGCCCACCACCTCGGAAGGGGCTGCTGACTGCAGGGCAGAGCACTGGAGAGCACAGGGAGGCCCCGGGGGATGGCTAACCACCACCAGCAGCACAATAAAACGACACTCCGGAAAGCAAATGGGAAGGACAATCAAAAACTGAAAGCACCACCTCAGCCTCCAGAGTCCTCCAGGACAGCGACGCTGAGAGAAGCAAGAGAAACACAATGAAGTGACAGCACAGTTAGGAAGGCCAGTGACGGAGCACACAACGAAAGCAGGGACCTACCCGAGCCTCAGCTCAGTACCAGGAAGCACATTCAACCTGAGCCTCTGCTCCAGAACAATCGGGATGATGACCCTGCGCCCAGAGGCTTGGTGGACATTCACATTTCAGACACCAGAGAGTCTCTGCAGGCCAGTGAGCCAGAGAATTTTGCAAATCAAAGAACTGAGGCAACCTGGCATGTTAGGTTTGTCCAACTTTCACAAAACCTCCCCTTAGCAGCATCTCCATCCCTCATGCTTTGTTTGCACTGGGCTTGACTGGAAGTTACCATGATTTGGATTTTAGAGTTGAGGATGAGGAAAACAATCAACTAAAACATCGGTTGAACAACAAAATGATCATGACCTAGAACCACCTTGGATTCCTCTTGGAGACAATAGTTCTTTTTGGGATCTGCTGCTTCCAAAGACAGAGCCATTACCCTTCATCAACAGGACGAGATACTAGGCAGATTTCTGCTTTGAGTATTTTACACCCACCCCTGTACTGCCCAGAATGAAGTCAGACCTCCAGGGGTGGGGGAGGGGAGCCCTCCCCGACACAGATGGAATCTATATCACCTCAGATTCATGCGGCATAAGAGATAACAAGGGAGAGAGAGTGTTACTACCCCTGACACACACAAAAAACGAAATCACGTGTTTTACACATGGCTCTTCCAAGTGAGAAGGAAGTCCTACCATCTCGTCCTGCGTGGGGTCGTTGTCAAAGATCTTCATAGGTGGAGGGAGGGGTGTGTGTGACTCTTCATCTGGCTCATCCTCACCCCAACCTTTCTTGCTCTTCTAGAACAAAAGAGCAGCATTAGTCACTGTTTCCTATAGTTAAAGATGCCAGTTGGTTCAGGACTTGGGATTTTTAGGAAAGAAACATATAAGATACCCGCCTCTCTCAACACACTCCTATTTTTTTCAGTTTCAGGGTCCTCCTGTGTGGAATGGGCACACCTGCTTATCTCAAAAGGACAATGAGGTCCAAATGGTGGAAAACACACACACACACACACGAAAAACATCTACTTTATCGATTAGCCAGGAAGAGCGAAAGCTGAGAGAGTGGTTAGAGAGAAGCTAACTTTTAAGTTTATGAAGGACTCAAACTACAATCTAAAGATCACCAGGCTCTATTGCCATTCAGAGGGAGAAAAGGTAGACAGCATAGAACTACAAAGAGAGTCTGGTTTCACATCAGGAAGAATTTCTTAGCCATGTCAGTGACTAGAGTAGGTTAGTTTGCCAGATAAAAGAATTATCTCATTCCCCAACCAAATACCCACTATATTTTGATCACAGAATCCCAGTTTTGGAAGGGATATAAGAGGTCGTTGCCCAGTCTGACCTCTCAGCCAACACTGGTCTCTCCAACTGTTATGTGAGGTCATACAGTCTCCCAAACCTTTTCAGTATGGGTGTTCATCTGTTTTCATGAAGCCCCATTTCATCACTGGTTAAGCCCCCATTAAAGGCTGCAACCTTGGCTACTGTAAACCTTCACCTGTTAATCATAATTCTCCCTTCTGGAGCAACCAGGAGTTGTCTACTCCATTTTATAAATGTCACTGCTCAACATACTGGAAAGCAGCCATAATCTCCCAAGACAGTCTTCTGTTTTCCAGGCCTGGCAGGTTTAATGCGGTCTTTAGTAGAGGCTGGGGACTTGGTGACCAGCTGGCTCCCCGTGGGCCCCGACACGCATCTCCAAATCTGGCAAAATGGTGTTTGTCTGCTGGATACTCTAGGTGCAAGTCTCTAAACCAGTCACAAATCAAACTGGCAATGTCTTTTTTTTTCCTATTGTTTTTAATTTTTTTTAAAAATTGAACTAAACAGATTCATAGACACAGAGAACAGACTTGTGGTTGCCAAGGGGAGGAGGGGAGAGAGAAGGATGGACTGGGAGTTTGGGGTTGGTAGATGCAAACTATTACATTTAGAATGGATAAAAAACAAGGTCCTACTGTACAGCACAGGGAACTATATTCAAACTGGCAATGTCTTGAGAATATAAAGATCACCTAGGCCCAAGGAGAACAACTACTGGGAACTAGAGTCTGGCTAGTTTACAAACCCCGGGGAAGGATGCCTCTCGAGGCTCCAGGAAGGAGGTACATCAGAAACCCCTCCCGATGGAAGGCTCCGGGGCTTCGAGTAAGTACCTCGTCAGCGCTGTCTCCCTGAGGGGTCGTCTCATCCCCAGGCTTGGGAGATCCCAGGTCGAAGCTCTTCCGACCATCTCGTACTTTCTTCTGCTTCTTGATGTTTCCATCTGCCTTCCCGCTGTTGAGCCGCCGCACGGGACTCGTCAGCCACTTCTTCAGGGTGTTGGTGGAGCGCTTGGGCCCAGGGGAACTGTGGATGGAGTTCAGGGAGGGCTGGGCCTGCAGGTTGGCCACCGACTCGGACTTGCCTCCGTTTTCACTTGAATGAGAGTACGCATCTGAGGAAAAAGAATAGACAGACACAGCGTGTCAGGGGCAGTTAAGGCAGGCTGCCAGCCTGGGAGAAAGACAGCTCCAACCCCAGGAAGCTAGGGCACCAGGCAGAATGTCAAGGCCAGCTGCAGACAGAAGACAAAGACTCCTGCAAAATCAAGATTCTAAGCAAGAACCATCAACCAATAACAATGTCATAGAGCACCTATGAGTATTATAAAGTTGTATAAGACACAGATTTTATTTTCATAGATGCCTTATCTAGCTACACACACACACACACACACACACACACACAAA
The DNA here is from genome assembly GCF_059928025.1 of Delphinapterus leucas. Lineage (NCBI taxonomy): Eukaryota > Metazoa > Chordata > Mammalia > Artiodactyla > Monodontidae > Delphinapterus > Delphinapterus leucas. The sequence goes on along the minus strand of NC_143132.1, from coordinate 70,178,232 downwards.
CACACACAAAGAGGGAAAGAGAAGTGCCAAAGAGCAAGACAGAGCACGCAAAATAAAGATAAATGCACAAAGCATTATGTGGTTAATTGCCAAAGGGCTGGCATGGGCTCTAGACCATGAGGAAGCAGAGCTGAGATGAGGGTCAGATCAGCGCAGGCAGGACTGGTCTGAAAACCTTTAACGGAAGAGATGTGTCTGAGTAGAAGGGAAGGGAGAAGGAATTCCAAAAGCGGGAGATGGCAGGAACAAAAGCACAGAGGCAGGAAAATGGAAAAACAAGTGAACACAGCCCTTAAGCAGACCCTTCCAATGAAATAAAGATGAACAGAGGAGAAACTGGACAGAAAGAAGAGTGAAAACATTTAATAGTAAACTAGAGGAGTATGAACTTTATTGTGAGACGCTAATGGGGAAGGGGGCAAAAAGGGCTTTTGTTTGCTTGTTTGTTTTTTAATTAATCTGGTAACTACAGACAACATAGCCCTGAGAAGAGGGATTGGAATCTAGAAGCCCACACTAGGAGGACACGGGGAGGACAAAGGAATGAATGTGAGGCATTTTAAAGCAAGAAGTGATACAGTTAGTATCTGGATGACACATCACAGGTGAGTTGTCTCTCTTATGCTGCTTCTTCTCATTGCCAAAGAGGTCTTGGGAGAATACCTGACCAGCTTCACCTCAACCCCTGATGGGCCCTGTGGCCCTGGTACCAGTTTGCATACTGGTAGTTAAACCAAACGCATGAGTAGGTATTTATAAAAAGTACTGCCGTGGCTTTTTACACCCACTTGTCCCAAAGACTGAATCATCTTTTCCTATACAGTAATGACTTTATCCTAGACCGAGACTAGAGGTCTAACCTGGCCTGGGAGGCCCGACGGCCTAGACCTGTCCAATACATTAGAAACCAAATCTTAAAATAAAGAGAATAAATATTTTTGCCAGTCAAGAGCTGCCTCCAGCTTCTATAACCGGTTGATCTCACAGGCACCAAGCTCAGGCTCCTGACCCTGCGGGAACTTTCTTAGATATGGTTAGAGTTCTGGGCATACTTTAGAAAACAAGAACAGAATATCTGCATGTAGAAGCATTAAAAATTGAGCTTCTAAAGCCCCCTGGTATGAAGGATAACTCATAGGGTTGCTCAGCTGAGGGAATATTTAGGGATCGACTGACTTGGTTGACATCCCTTTAAGGACAAAGCTGTAATCTTATCTCAGAGAATTCTGTGCTGGCTGTGGTCTTGGGTGTGTTGACATTATTTCTGAAGTGTTCGGTATGGGTCAAACTCCTGTTCTCAGAAGCCCGGGTGATAAACATCTCAGCAGCACCACTGCAGCACTAGCAGTGGGACCTGGGCCTCTTATCTCTCTGCTGATAAGCCACAGAGGCTTTCCATTCACCAGGCCCCTGTGATACCGCAAGTCTCTGTTAAATCCAAGCCTTCAAAACTTAGATTTATCAGCATATGTTGTGTCAGCAGAGCTAGAGGCCCAGCCACATTAACTGTGCCTTGTGTCACTAAGCAAGACGGATGACTGCCTAAGTTTTCTGTTCCATGACAAACCACAGCCTGGCTTTGAGATTCATGAATGCAAATTTTGACTGACCATTCTGCTCCTCTATCATCTGATTCTGCTTTGGTGCATTCTGTACAAATTAATGGCAAGTGTACAGATTATAAAGTACAAATTAAAAATCAAGAGTATCCTCAATTTTGTTTCAAGTTTATTCTGTGTAAGCCATCAGGGCCATTCAACCACAGCCCACATAAAAGAGAACTGAAGAGCTGGAAGCAATCTCTAACTTGTCATCTAGTTAGGGTCCCGTATTGAGACAGGACTATTTCTAAATCACTTTGAATGCATGGTTACAAAAAGATGTGGCATCGTTTAGTCTAGAAAATGTGTACTTAGTTTATTGCTACTTCAAAGGATAACTGCCAGGTGATGCTCACCCCATCTTTGGAAGATGTGGCTGCAATGAGCTGTTTGAGAATTTATTCTAGTACCTTTCCGGGCACAACAGCTAACTGACTGATCTGTAACAACTACAACAGTAATACTGTTATCTCACCAAATCTTTCCAAGCTGAGACAGGTACTCAGTATGAGTATCATCTTAGGAAATAGAGTGTTCCAGGAAACCCAGGGTCATCATTAGTGTGGCAGAGAGGCAAAATTTAAACCCAGATCTGACTCCACTGCACATATATTTAATCTTATTCCCACATCTGTGTCTACTCCATGAATTCTGTTAGCCTCTATAATTATTGTAAAAAAAGAACATCAAGTTGTTAGTCTATGAGACATTTCGTATAGACATTTATATATAATTTATATGTTATTAAATTTCAATGCTGAAAACAATCTCAGTCTCACTAATTTTACAGATAAGGCAATGAAAGCTTGTATATGGGAAATCCATGGTCACAAATTAGTTAGTCATAAAGCTAGGACCAGAATCCAGACACCTCTACATCTCTCCAGGGTTCCGAACCAATGCTTCCTCTTCAGCCCTGAGGCATTAAAAACTGCCCATAAGATTGGTATCTGGTTTTACGTCACTGGGAAGACAAATGTGTCCTTGGACACTGCAAGGAATAAAGTTCCCTGGTATGTCCAACTTGCTTCCTAGATCAGGAAAAAGTAATATTCTGAGGCTGATTTTACTATGAGATATTTTTATTTTTTTCGTTTTGTTTTGGCTGCACCACTCAGCATGTGGGATCTTAGTTCCCCAACCAGGGATCGAACCCTCACCCCCTGCAGTGGAAGCACGAAGTCTTAACTAACAACTGGACCGCCGGGGAAGTCCCACTATGAGATATTTTTCAAATAGAAAAAAATATAGAAAAAATTTAACATCTAAATACCCACCACCTAGATATGATTAAGTGTAGACATTTTTGCCATATTTGCTTCAGTTTTTTTAAATCTTTCTTTTAATTGAACTATAGTTGATTTACAAAGTTGTGTTGGTTTCAGATGTACAGCAAAGTGATTCAGTTATACATACATATGTGTGTATATATACATATATATATTCTTTTTCAGATTCTTTGCCATTATAGGTTATTATAAGATATTGAATATAGTTCCCTGTGCTACACAGTAGATCCTTATTGTTTATCTAATTGATATACAGTAGAGTGTATATGTTAATCTCAAACTCCCAGTTTTTCCTCCCCCATCACTTTCCCCTTTGGTAATCATAAGTTTGTTTTCTATGTCTGTGAGTCTATTTCTGCTTTGTAAATAAATTCATTTGTATCATATTTTTTTAGATTCCACATGTAAGTGATATCCTATGATACTTGTCTTTCTCTGTCCGAATTCCTTCACTTAATATGATAATCTCTAGGTCCATCCATGTTGCTGCAAATGGCATTGTCATTCTTTTTTATGGCTGAGTAATATTCCATTGTGTGTGTACACACACACACACACACACACACACACACACACACCCCACATCTTCTTTATCCATTCATCTGTCAATGGATATTTAGGTTGCTTCCATGTCTTGGCTATTGTAAATAGTGCTGCTATGAACACTGGGGTGCATGTATCTTTTCAAATTAGAGTTTTCTCTGCCCAGGAGAGAGATCACTGGATCATATGATAATTCTATTTTTAGTTTTTAAAGGGATCTCCATATTGTTCTCCATAGTGGCTGCATTAATGTACATTCGCACCAACAGTGTAGGAGGGTTCCTGTTTCTCCACATCTTCTGTAGCATTTGTTATTTGTAGACTTTTTCATGATGGCCATTCTGACCAGTGTGAGGTGATACCTCACTGTAGTTTTAATTTGCCTTTCTCTAATGATTAGCGATATTGAACACCTTTTCATGTGCCTGTTGGCCATCTGTATGTCTTTGGAGAAATGTCTATTTAGGTCTTCTGGCCATTTTTTGACTGGGTTGTTTGGTTTTTTGATATTAAGCTGTATGAGCTATTTGTATATTTTGGAAATTAATCCCTTGTTGGTAGCATCATTCGCAGTATTTTCTCCCAGTCTGTGGTTGGCTTTTAATTTTGTTTATGGTTTCCTTTGCTGTGCAAAAGCTTTTACATTTAATTAGGTTCCATTTGTTTATTTTTGCTTTTGTTTCTGTTATTCTAGGGGAGAGATCCAAAAAAATATTGTTGTGATTTATGTCAAAGAGTATTCTGCACCTATGTTTTTCTCTAGGAGTTTTATAGTATCCGGTCTTATGTTTAGGTCTTTAATCCATTTTGAGTTTATTTTTGCACATGGTGTTAGAGAATGTTCTAATTTTGTTCTTTTACGTGTAGCTGTCCAGTTTTTCCAGCACCACTTATTGAAGAGACTGTCTTTTCTCCATTGTATATTCTTGCCTTTGTTGTAGATTAATTGACCATAAGTGCATGTGTTTATTTATGGGCTTTCTATCCTGTTCCAGAAAAGGCTCTTGATAAAATTCAACATCTCTTTATGATAAAACTCTCTCCAGAAAGTGGGCATAGAGGGAACATACCTCAACATAATAAAGGCCATATATGACAAACTCACAGCCAACAACATACTCAACAGCAAAAAGCTGAAAGCATTTCCTCTAAGATCAGCAACAAGATAAGGATGCCCATTTTCATCACTTTTATTCAACATAGTTTTGGAAGTACTAGTCACAGCAATCAGAGAAGAAAAAGAAATAAAAGGAATCCAAATTGGAAATGACACGATGCTTATATATAGACAATGCTAAAGACACTACCAGGAAACTGCTAGAGCTCATCAATGAATTCAGTAAAGTTGTAGCATACGAAATTAATATACAGAAATCTGTTGCATTTACATACACTAAAAACAAAATATCAGAAAGAGAAATTAAGGAAACAATCCCATTTATCATTGCATCAAAAAGAGTAAAATAAATGCCTAGGAATCAACCTACCTAAGGAGGCAAAAGACCTGTACTCTGAAAATTATAATACGCTGATGAGAGAAACTGAAGACAACACAAACAGATGGAAAGATATACCGTGTTTTTGGATTGGAAGAATCAATATTGTTAAAATGACCATACTATCCAAGGCAATCTACAGATTCAATGCAATCCATATCAATGGTATTTTTCACAGAACTAGAACAAAAAAATTTTTAATTTGAACAGAAACACAAAAGACTCCAAATAGCCAAAACAATCTGGAGAAAGAAGAATGAAGCTGGAAGAATCACACTCGCAGACTTCAGACTATACTACAAAGCTACAGTATCAAACACAGTATAGTAAATGCTCACTCTCATTTTCTGTATTTATCTCCCTGTGGACTGGAAACATAGCTCACAAACCTTCACCATCTATAGATCACACATTGAGGAGCACAGCTCTCAATTCTAAAGCATGTATTTCAAGGTGAAACTGCTGGGTTTTAGTGAATACACATCACCAGCTTCACTAGGTACTGCCAAATTGCTCTCTGATTTACTCCCACCAACCATGTGCAAAAGTTCTCATCTTCCTGTATTCTTCTAGGTGTTTCAATATGCACCATTAGTACATAATTTTCCTCTGGAAAAATTAAATGTGCTCTCCCTAACCCAAAACACCTACTTCAAAGAATGAAGTTGAGACGAAATAGAATGTTTCAAGGAGAAGAAATAAAAAGGTAAAATCCAGTGCCTCTAGACCAATAGGAAATGCATCCTATCGTTGATTTCTCAGCCACAAACTGGAAAAATAGGAAGCTTGGCAGGGTAATCCATGAGGTTGGAGGTCCAACTTCATAGACTCTGAATTGCATGAGTTGAATGAATTCCCAGGATTGGTCATGGGAATATGAAGATACTAATGAAATCAAGAAAATCTATATAAATAAGCCAACAAACAACAAACTCTTAGCCACCAGCAGACTTCCATAATATTTTTTATCCATGCTTCCTTCAATTTCCAAGCCACCTCTCTACAGTGCCCAATTTCTTCCTTAATACCTAAGAATAGAAGACTTGATGCATGGTCACAGAACATGTTCCAAAGCTTTACCAATGACTAGAGAATTCTTGACACCAACACTCATCTTTTAATGATATTTTGTTCAAGTTGATTAAAAGAGAAAACTCTGTTGGTATAATTTTCCTGCCCTGATTATATGATTCAAGAATAATCTACTGGTGTACGGCTTCCCTGGTGGCGCGGTGGTTGAGAGTCCGCCTGCCGATGCAGGGGACACGGGTTTGTGCCCTGGTCCGGGAAGATCCCACATGCCGCGGAGCGACTGGGCCCATGAGCCATGGCTGCTGAGCCTACGCGTCCGAAGCCTGTGCTCTGCAACGGGAGAGGCCACAACAGTGAGAGGCCCGCGTACCACAAAAAAAAAAATAATAATAATAATCTACTGGTGCCTACTCTATGGATTGCAACAGAGAGATGGCAGCACTGGACAGAAACTCAGGCCTCTGTTTCTTCATCTACAAAATGGACAGATTAGACAGAGTGCATTCAAAGTCTTGCTCTACCACTGGCTAGCTCTGTGACTCTGGGCCAATTACTTGATCTCTGTGTATCTTGGTTTTCTCATCAGTAAATGAAGATAATATTAGTATCTATCCTATAGGGTTGTTATCAGGATTAAGGAGTTAATATTTGTGAAGTGCTTATAACAGTGTCTAATTCCACTGGAAGTACCATCTAAGTTAAGTAAAAATCAATAAAACCATAACTATCTCCCCTAGTTCCATGTCTGTGATTCTATTCTGTATCTTCCTTCAGTCCATCTGTATGTTCCTCTAAAGGCTAGACTCTAGTAATGTAAGCCATTTTTAACCTCAAAGTACCTCATGAAAACAAAGAAAAACTTCAGGCTACCAGTTGCCATTCTGTGTTACTCTCCCTCCCCACTTCAAATAACCACTCCTACGGTCAATGCCTGAAATCTCATTGGAGAATAAGGTAGTCACATCCTTGGGCTACCATGTCATTGTTGTCCACCCTCCCACCATTAAGAAGTTTAGGCAGCACAGGTTACTCCCTGGAGATGACATGTGTCTCTTTATCTACAGGGTATCTATCCCTCAGAATGCAAGCTTCTGAGGGGCTTGATGACCAAGCAACTAAACAGCTGTTGATATTAGGGTCTCAGATACCATCATGGGGTTAGAATAAACATGTCAATGTTATTGGCCTAAGACTTGGGACAAAGGCTCCATAATTTTAGGTAATTTAATTACAGCAGCACGTTTCTAAGCAGCACAGGAGATGAGAGCTGTCTGCTTGACATAAAGATGAAAATTGGAATAAAGCCCATGAGAGTTTACAGACTGAGCACATCCTAATAAGTCCATTGTCTATGTCAAACATTCTTTTAGCTGGGAAGTCCTTCATTAGCAATCAAAATATAAGATATTTGTGTACCACATGCATAGTAACTGAATATACTAGAAAATTTTTTTTCCTTCCACAGTGGCATATTGTTTATGAAAACTTTCTTTTTTTTGAAATGTATTTTTTAATTAAACATACCACTTCTACAAGAATCTACAATTTTCATTTTGGTGAGGAATTCCTGAAACCTCTTCACGATGTGCATGAAGATACTAGAAACTTTGCTCATTCATAAATTCAATTTTCTTTCTAAAATGTTTTGCCTCATTATTTCTTTCACTTTTTATGTTACACCTAAAAAAGTCTTCTACCCTTTTTGGTTTCATGTAAATTTTGTAAAACTATTCTGAAAGGATACATTGTGTACAAGTCACCACAGAATGCAAATTTAGAATATGGCAAATGCCTTATGGCTGCATCCACAGGACTGATATCTATTATTTTTTCTAATCACAAAATATTGGTTCTGCTTTCCACTGACCTCAAAGTGAGTTGAAAGTAAAGAAGGACCACATGTCCTAGACAAAAAGAGAAAACAGTTCTATTAGTTGTATGGGTTTAATAGCCCCGAAGACCAGGAGTGGTGTCCTTACAAGTGCTAGGCTGGGACCCCATAGAGTTCACATATGTACAGGTGGCATCCAAGGTTTTGGTGGATTATGAGTACCCCAGATGCATAACTCACTAAGCTGGCCCACCATTTTCTACACTGACTTCAAAGGCACAACTGAAGAAGGAAAACTCATTTCAGTCTGTTCTTCTGGAGTTCAGTGATGGTATTCAATCACACCCCAAAGGCATGTCTTCCACATACTGTATTATGTAATTGCTAAAAGATAGGGGGTCTACCTAGAGGGGTGGGATAGGGAGGGTGGGAGGGAGGGAGACGCAAGAGGGAAGAGATATGGGGATATATGTGTGTGTATAACTGATTCACTTTGTTATAAAGCAGAAACTAACACACCATTGTAAAGCAATTATACCCCAATAAAGATGTCAAAAAAAAAAAGATAGGGGGTCTAGCTATTCTTTATTAGTCATACCTCATCATCCACCATCTAGTTGGACAACAGGTCTATAAAATCTCCCTGGTATTCATCATAATATTGTATTGGAAGCTTTGACTCTGGTAGCTGATATCAGAAGAAATCACAAAAATTCCTAACATCACTAGATATTTACAGAAAAGTCCTTTAAATTCCTTTTGTCTTGCTTTAGCTCCAATGATACAAGAATCATTGTAAACTCATCCTTATTGCTCTCCATGGCTTGAGCTATATAAGGTAAATGCATTTCAATACATCTGCCTGAATAGATTATATACCCAAACATTCTTGTCTCCTTTGGCTTTCTATAAATAATTTACTTAATATAAAAATCATAGAAGTACCACACATACTTTTTTTCACACTGGTAATTGCAAATCTAGAGAAGGGTGTATGATGGGAAGGTCAGGGTGAAAATTCTCTGGGTAATAAATCCATAAATTCAATTGTTTGTAAGCACGGAGAGCACAAAACCTACAGTAAGTATTAGTACATCTTTCATGATGTAGGAGGAGGGCCCTGGTAGGCCTTTTAGCAGAATGCTTAGCAAAGCCCATCTCCTGGTTGCACTTTCAGCGGAGGTCCTGAGGCTATGTACCACCAGGTCCTGGCATGGCTGGCTTCCCTGAAAACCACTTGGTTGCCCATCTTGGTGTCTGGGCCACTTGGTGCCAGAAGAAGGATGCTATGGTGACAGCAATAGGACATGGGGGAGGGGGAGAATCAGCCTGGTGCAGAAACACTGTCTCTTAACACTAGGAAACTTGCTGCCCTTGCGATTGCTCCTACCACAATGTTAGACTAAAGCTGGCAAACACCTTGCCTCAGGATATTCCTTCCCCCATCCCTTAGCCAGATTCAAGTCTCAAATGCATAGTGCAAGCCCCTGCCTCCTGCTTACTAAGCCATAGCTCTTACACACTTAGTTCAGGAATTTCTTCTCCAATGAGTCCTTTGCCAACTCACCATTTTTTAAAAATAGATCTTTATTGGAGTATAATTGCTTCACGATACCGTGTTAGTTTCTGTTGCACAATAAAGCGAATCAGCCGTATGCGTACACGTGTCCCCATATCCCCTCGCTCTTGTGCCTCCCTCCCATCCTCCCTATCCTACCCGCCTCTAGGTCCTCGCAAAGCACCGAGCTGATCTCCCTGTGCTATGCTGCTTCCCACCAGCCAACTGTTTTACATCCGGTAGTGTATATATGTCGATGTTACTCTCACTTCGCCCCAGCTTTGCCCTCCCACCCCATGTCATCAAGGCCATTTCTCTACGCCTACTTCTTTATTCCTGCCCTGCAACTAGGTTCACTCTACTCAGGCTTTATGGGTTTTTTATACATTTTTTCACATCTAAATCTCTACGATTTATAATGTCTGTGTCTGATTTTTCCCATTAAACTAGAACACAAAATGAAGGACCACTCTGAGTCCCAAAAGCACATTGCATTAGGCTCTATCTTACTTTATTCCTACTTATTGGTTCCCTTCTCTTCCCTATACTGCTGTTCCTATCCTGGTAGCATGTGCACAGAAATGTGAACCACAGGAACAATTCCAAATCCAGTGGCATCCATATAGCGCAGAAAGCCTTTCATCTTCAGAGCCCATTGGGACATAAGCTCTTCACATCAAGATCTTTTCCAACAGACAAAACAGTCTCCATGAGGGTGAAAAGTCAGCACCTCCGGCTTTCATCTAAATGAACTCTTCAGAATTCTGTTCTAATTCAGTCCAGATCTCCCTTGACTACTGCTGGTTCCTTCAGTGCCCTGTCCCTGCATTGACTTCCATCAGGATGCCACCGGATGCAGAGAGTAAAATGAAGTTTCCAACTGCTTGTCCTCAGGTCTCCTTGGCCTCAGCTTCCCGTGTAATCTCTCTGAGTCAGAGACAGAGGGAGGAGCAACCTCAAAGGGCACTGAGTCCGTGCCCTCCCCCGACCCCAGACAAGCACATCCTAAACACGCAAGGCCAGTGCTATGACAGGCTGTCACACTGGATCACGTGATTCACTAGTCCCCCTAGTTGGCTTTAGAAGTTAAGGGCTAAAAATTCTCTCTCTACGTTCCAGGGGTAGATTCTGCAGCTTGACATGTCAGAGCAGGCAAAAGTCAGTGAAAGCAGCTCTGTCGCCCTTCGGAGAGCAAATACTCCAGATACGACTTCCATCGATATGCCCGTTTCATTCTCTCAGACTTGTCCACAGCCTCTGGAGAGGAAAGGCACATTGTTTCCTAAACTGTGGAGTAGGGAACTCTCCTAAAAGGCTTCTGAACTGTTCAAGACATCACCACCAGAAGAGTGTGGAAGAACTTTCCAAACTGAGACTGAAGAAAGGACACGTCATATTAGTATAAAACCTAAATACAGAATTTTTATTTAAGTAATGGGCTTGTAACAGGGCTACAAGAATCAGTGGATCAGTAGGAACTGAGGTCACCGGGGATCTGTTTTCTTCTATAAAGATATCATGAGCACAAGGAGGTCTTCTAATCAGGACACATGGTAACTGTCAAGTCCCAAGGCTGGGGAAGGTGTCTTCTTCTGGCCTCTCCTCATATGCCACCCTCCCAAGTGTACGCCTGGCAGGAAAGTCAAATTTCCATGGTAAAATAGGGCCACTCCTGAGTCCATGATGTATCCACACTGGAGCTTTCCCCTAGGCCTTCAAATAAGCCCTCAAGTGGGTTAAATGCAAGCTCTCTAAAAGAACTTGCCCTACTACCTTACATGGTAACATTTTCCACTTTTCAGCATGTGTGAGCATAAACAAGTTCAGCTCCAGTAATACCCACAAAGCCTCAAAATAACATTATACAAGTTACCGTATATAACTGAAGACTCTCTCAGAGAATGACCAAGACTACCTTTCAGTTTTTCTGTCCTGCAAGCTAATTCTTCATTCACAAAGATTTCTGCAAGAGTATTTCTCTTTCCATTCCTGCTGTCACTGCCCTAATTCAGAGCTTTTAAATCCACTTGCTTTAACTATGTAAAAACCTCCAAACTGGTTTCTCTGCAGCTAGTCTTTTTCTCTTATCCATTTGACATCTCTCTGCTACCAGAACAATTCTATTGCTTTGGGCAAGTCCCTGTTCAAAACTTGATTAACAAAGTCTAACTTGTCAGCCTGCCATTTAAGGTACTCCGTGGTCAGGCCTGAGCTCACCTTCCCAGCTCTCTGAGCTTCCACTCTTTGATAATCCAAGGTTTTCAAACTGTGGTCCCCAGACCAGCAACGTGAGCATCATCTGGGCCCTTGTTAGAAATGCATATTCTTGGGTCCCACTCCAGAGGTACCGGATGAGAAACTATGGGGGTGGCCCAGCACTGTGTTCTAACGAGCCCTCCAAGTGAATCTGATGTATGTTAAAGTTTGGAAACAACTATTCTATTTGAACCACCTACTTTAGGCTAATTATTCAGTTCACTGCACCACCCATGTTGCATTTCTCATTGCTCAAAACATTCTGCAGCCTCTCGGCTTGTCTAAAGCCTACCTAGGACTTCTTAGATGACTAAGCCCAGCATGTTCTCCTATTTCTCTGGGAGTACCTCTCGTACCATTCATTTGGCACTGATAAATGTTTGTTTATGTACCTTACCTCCCTAACTCTAAGGAAAGTCCTTGAGGACAGAGCTGTCCTCCATCTTTGTATCCCCAGCACAAACTGTTTAGTCATAGAGGAGCTCATTAAATGGCTGGTGATGAATAGCTAAGGACAAAGCAAGAGAAATCATTGGAGTCTGACTATTTTTAGGCCCAGAGACCTCTAAGAAAAAGTCAATGTTGCTGAGGCATTCATCTCTAAAACTTAGTAATGTGAATATCAATACAGGCTCGTGCTTCCTGTTCCTTAAGATGTTCAAACTGTCGCCCAGTCAATTAAGATGGGTTAAAGAAGTTACCTGTTTCTTTTCTGCAGGACTTCGAGGAACCTTTAATATGCTAATTAACATGCTCATGTAGATGATGACTCTCCAAAGGGAACATTTACCAAATTCTATTAATGTGTTGTAGAAAGCAGTGTGGCTAGCTAGCATCGTTACTGGCTATTTTTCCATCTCAGTCTGGAATACAAAAGGTGAATCGACTCCTGAGGATGGTATCCTGACAGCAGGGTTGACGGTCAAACTCAACCTCTTATGAACACCAAAGTAGGAGATGAGTTTATAGTCCAGGCCAGTTATTTTTGGCTATGTGCTATCACATCAGAGTCTACCCAGGAGCCAGTGGGAAGCCTGACCTGGATTCAACTTACAATGTGCCCTTCAGTAGTAACCTTAACCAAAGGTAACCATGCCAGGCTTAATTATAGAGGTGGAGGGAAAGAGTTAAGCAGGGAGCCACAGGAACATTTAAGCCTGTAATAAAGTGCTACTTAACCGAAAATGTCACAATGGAAATTCTCCTAGAGAACCTGAGGGAAGAAGAAAGAGGAGGAAACTGTGTATCTGGAGAAAGAAACAGGTGATCAGTGACTGGGTTTTCAGGGTCCTCTTTTGGGAAACTACATTTTTTTGTGGCGGGGGGTAGGAAAGAAAGTGTTAAGATTTAGGGTCTCCAGGACTTAAGGCAGCTTGAGACCCTGCAGTCTTAGCCTGGCCCTGCCTCTCCTAAGGACCTGGGCCAAGTGAGTTTGCCTCTAGGGCCTTCCTGCCTGGCTTGGGAAAAGCAGCAGGCACACATGACTGTGTTCAGTCTGGGCCTCCCAACCAAGCCCAGGCTCTCCTTCTACATTCCCCCTGTGTTCTTCATTCAGCATGGTCCTCTCTGGCCTCTCCAGACCCAGAGCACAGATGTACACTCAGGGTACACTAAGGGAATTCATCCTCAGGTTGATGGGGACAGGAAAAACCACTGTCTGGGTTCTTCCTATCCCCATCAACCTGGGGATGAGTTCACGAGTATGATCCCGTTGGCGTCATTTCTTATAAATTTTTTATTTTGACATAATTTCAGATTTAGAGAAAAGTGCCAAGATTCCTACAGAGAATTCTTACATCTCCTTCACCGAGATTTCCCAACTATTAACATTTTAACACTTGCTTTTTCTCTTCTTTCTCTTTCTGAACGGTCTGAGAATAAGTTACAGAGAAGATTCCCCTATATCTCTATATACTTCGGTGTATGGCCCCTAAAAACGAGGGTGTTCTCTTACATAACCACGGTATAATTAGCAAAATCAGGAATTTAACATTGATCCTCTACTTTGTTCAAATGTTGCCAATCATTCCTATGATGTCCCTTATAGAAAGAGGTCTTATCTTTCATGACTGGGACATCTTTTATGAGTACAGGGTGGCTATTGTGTAGAATATTCTCTCAATTTGGGTTTGCTGGATGTTTCGTTATTTTTGCTTTTTTTAATTTCTTTTGGCTGCGTGGGGTCTTCATTGCTGCGAACGGACCTTCTTCAGTTGCGGCGAGCAGGGGCTACTCTTTGTTGTGGTGCGTGGGCTTCTCTCATTGCGGTGGCTTCTCTTGTTACGGAGCACAGGCTCGAGGCATGCGGGCTTCAGCAGTTGTGGTGCGCGGGCTCTAGAGCGCAGGCTCAGTAGTTGTGATGCACGGGCTTAGCCGTTCTGCAGCGTGTGGGATCTTCCCAGACCAGGGCTCGAACCTATATCCCCTGCATTGGCAGGCGGATTCCTAACCACTGTGCCACCAGGGAAGCCCCTTGCTGGATGTTTTAACATCCAGCAAATTAGAATGTGCATTTTTGCAGGAATATCCCTGAACACGATGTACCCTATCAGGAGGCATATAATATCAATTTGATCCAATTCTAGTGATGTTATGGTGGGATCTGGTCCTGGCACAATTTTCTCATCCATCAAGTTAAACTGCATACATGCTTAGTACTGGTGTTTTCGAAGCCTGGTATAAACCAACTGTAAATGATATTTGAACATAATTCCTAGGTAAAATACCCAATTCCATTCATGAAACAATTTCTGATCACAGATGTGAGAGAATAATTTTCTGTTCCACTGAAAACAGACTGAACAATGTATAATTAAAATAGTGATTATGCTAAAGGCTAGAACTAGATTTTGTTAAAATTTTCTAAGTTGTGCTTTATTTGACATGCTATTTAAAGTTGATTTTAGCCTTGTGGGTATATAAAATCAGTCAATTTGAAGTTTCCCAGGAGTTCCTTCTACAGATCTTGAAATTGTCACTGAAAATGATACTGGAGGTTTTGGGGGAGGCATAAAATTCTGACTAGCTCTGTTAATTGTTTACAATATTTTACTAATAAGTATAGAAATATCGTCATGACAAAGAGCGCTGGTTGTTCTATTTTGAGCCTGTGGGCTGACCAGCTAAGAAGGCCAGAGGCTGAAGAATGGAAACATGATTCTAAGATACTGGTAGACAGTGAGGCATCTCCTGTCTCACAAGTCAGAGTGTTAAAGGTGGGAGAAATGGCAAGTAAGTGCTAAGGGAATAATCAGTGAGAAGCTTAGCTGGCCCCTAGGGTACAGGAAAAGCTAGGTAGAGAGGCTGGGTTGGGACCATACAGCGGGACCCCGGAAGGGTCACTTCCTAATTATACCACATAGGTTATTTGCATAATTGGGACCAAGAACTCCCTTTAGCAGGCATTTGCTGCCTTTGGGGCAGGTGAGACAAGCTGACACCTTGTCCTCTAGCCATAAGCTGGCTCTTGAGACTTACCAGTAGTATTTCAACTTCCCTTCAATCAGTGAAAACATCCAAAGTGCCCACTGGGCTGCTAGGGAACAGAGCACTTATTCACACAGGGCAGGGGTCAAAGCTCAGACGTCCTCGGGGATTAACAGGGAAGGTAAACATGAGAAGAGTTTGGAAACAGGACAAACAGGAGAGGCATGGAGTGGCAAAATGGAGAGTGCAGGTCTGCTAAAGACATTCATATTCATGTTTTAAGAAAGAATCCAAACACTGCTGCCAAACACCACACACCTGGGACCCAAGGCCCAAGGGCTGCTACTCCGCCATGCCTGTCCAGTGGTGACAAGGCCATCTCCTCATTACTAGAGCTGGAACCCCCAGCTTCCTGATCAGCAATGACTGGGCTGGTCCTTTGCAAGAAAAATATACAATTAGACTATTTCCATAAGAATGCCTCTTTCCTAGAAGACTGCCTAGACTCTGCCCCACTATGATGGCTCTCTTATTCCTTAAGTGCTGGGTCCTGTAGGCTCGATTTATGTTTTATATTTGAAGACATTGTGTTATTACTCATTCATTCAACAAATGTCTGAGTGCTGTCTATGTGCCCAGTGCTGTTCCCAGAGCTGGGCTACAGCAGTAAAGGAGACAAAGTCCCTGACATTTGGAAGTTGACCTTCTAGTTGGGGTGGCAGTGGGGCCAGATAATAAACTAAGAAACGAGTTAGAAAAATTTCCAGTACTGTTGAGCAGCATTTGGAGAAATAAACTGGCTAATGGGCTGGGGAGGGCCTGTGTAACTTCAGCGTGAGCAGCTGGTGACAGTCTCTCTGAGAAGCAGGCTGAGACCTGAATAATAAGACAGAACCAGCCTGTAAAGACGGGGAGAAGGCCTTCAGCCAAGGGCACAGCCTGTGCAGAAATCCTAAGGCAGAAAGGAGTCTGGGATGCTCAAGCTACTCGCAGGAAGTTCTTGGGGCTGCAGCACAGTTGGTGGGTGGACAGATGTAAACTGAAGTTGGAAAGGTAGGCAGCGGCTAGACCCCAAGCCTTGCAGGCCATGGCAGGGAGCTGGAACTTTATCCTAAATGCAGCGGCAAACCTTCTGGAGGGATAGGTGATAAGACCTGATTTACTTTAATTGACAATTTTTAACTTCTGATTGGTCCACGTTGTATGGTTTCTCATGAATTCGAATCACCTTTCCACCAAAAATCACCTTTTCTTCCAAGAGGATTTGGGGAGAAACAGCTGACCAAATATGGATGAATGGGAAATATCAAGATATTCAAATCTGGCCTATGGACAAAATACTCTGTATTCAGCTCACACACGTAAGGCCATCCCAAACCTTCCTGCTATCAGTTTGTGTTTCTGATACCTACATATCCCCTGATCTTTGAATTATATTCTTCCTGCTGTGGTCTAAGGCATACTGATGCAGCTGTAGGTGACATTATCAATGAGATACGTTCCCCCCTCTGATCTTACTGATCTCTCTGCCTAGAAAGTTCCTCCCCCAGATCCCACATGGCTCATCCCCTCTCTATCTTCAGGTCTTATTGAAATGCTACCTTCCCTGTCTTCCCCGACCACTCTCTTTAAAACAGCATCCCACCCTTTCATGCTGACACTCCCTATCCCCTTTCTCTTTAATTTTCCCTGTAGCACTTATTCCCATCTAGCCTACTGTATTAACTTTCTTTCAATTTTCCACATTCTGATGCTTTGATATCTGGGAACTTGTTGACCCCGGAGGAAAAGCCCCTCTCAGGGCGGGTTAATTCCTAGAGATAGCAAACAACTTGCTTTTGACTGAGCATTTCATATGCAAACCCACCAATCCAGAGCCCATTCCCCCCAGCCAGCTTCTTTAGCAGGCTCTCATTTCAGGCCACTATCCACCTGCCCTAATCATCCCAGGGCCAGATACCAGAACACTAGGACAGCCCCTACACTCCAGAGCCTGCTGAAATTATTCAAACTAGCCAATCCAAAACATGATTACCCTGATTCACCTCTTAAAGGCTTCAGCCCTCTAGTTCCTTCTCTCTCTCCCTGCAACCAATCTCAGTGTTTTCTCCCATGGCCCCATGTGATGTGCTGCCTTCCTCTTGGGAACTGTGAGTGAAAGAGTATCTTTTCAGGGTAATCACTCCTGATCTCTTGGCTCACTGAACCTCAAAATTTTCTATTAATATACTACATTTAAAAATACCTACTGTAGGGCTTCCCTGGTGGCACAGTGGTTAAGAATCCGCCTACCAATGCAGGAGACACGGGTTCGAGCCCTGGTCCGGGAAGATTTCACATGCCACGGAGCGACTAAGCCTGTGCGCCACTACTACTGAGCCTGCGCTCTAGAGCCCGCGAGCCACAACTACCGAGCCCGAGCGCCACAACTACCGAAGCCCATGTGCCTAGAGCCTGTGCTCCGCAACAAGAGAAGGCACCGCAGTGAGAAGCCCGCGCACTGCAACGAAGAATAGCCCCTGCTGGCCGCAACTAGAGAAAGCCCGCACGCAGCAACGAAGACCCAAGGCAGCCCAAAATAAATAAATTTATAAATTTATATATTAAAAAAAAACCTACTGTAGAACTTATTTATTTTCTGCCTCTCTTACTCCCCTCACTAGAGTATAAGCTCCCTGAGGGCAGGGAATTTTTGTCTGCTTTTTTCACTGTTGAGGTTCTAGTACCTAGAAGAGTGCCTGACATAGGACTAAAACACTCAATAAACATTTGTGGGGAAAAGATTTCATAGAAGGTGCTCAATAAATAAATTCTAAATACTAAATGACTAGAAAGGAAGCCAAGGTGCCTGTCTGTGTGTGCATGGATAAATACGGAGCCAAGTGGGAGAGGGACACGCCCTGGGAGCTGACTTCCAGTTCTACCTCTTAACCTTTCTGAACCTTGATTTCGTCGTCTATAAAACGAGGATAAACAACACCTACCTCTGAGATCATAATACTTACTTAAATAATGGAAGGTTATTATATAACAATAAACAGTAATGACCGTGACTGCTGAATGACAGTAAGCAGTATTGTGCTGTAATAGAGTAATGCCCAGTGAGCCTAAGGCCTGCCAGATAGGCCAGCCCTGATCCTGTGCCATCAGACTGCTGTGCTTTGAGCCAACTGATGAACGAACGAACTCTCGCTTCCCTTCCCAGGACGGCAGCAAAGGGAGAATGCACTTCCTTCTTCCAAGCAGCTCCATTACCCCTTATTCCCTTCTGTCAAACGGGCGGCTCCTCAGCAGTCACAGATGCAGAAGCGGATCCCAGCAGGTGCAATCCCACATGTGCACTCACAGACAGGCACAAGTATGAATGGGTGAGTTGCATGACACACTTAGCACTTCCACCAACTCAGGCTGGAGACCCCAGAACTATCAGACTATTTTTCCTCCCGTTTCTCACTTCCAAGTTAGGAAGTATATCATGACTTCAACAAATAAAAATGCTTAGATGAACAAGAGGACTTGAAAAAAAAATTCAAGCTTTCCAAAGTAATATTTAGTCATTATAGGGAAAAAATAGAAGAAAATGAAAAGTTTCTGTAATCCCACCACCATGTGATGACTCCACCTTTATCTTTAGAACATTCCCCCCCTCTCTGAGCATGTGTTAGGCGAGGATATTTGCTGAATGAATGAACTAAAACTTAAGCCCTTAAGAAGATGACCTTTCTTCATCTCACTGTCCCTTTGGCTAAGTCTCAGCGTTTCAGGCAGCCTGAATGCTGTTTGGAACCCTTTTATGGTAACTTCACGGTCCTAGGTCAGGCCCCAAGCTCCCAACTCCCTAGGAGAGGGAAAGCGCAGTATAGTAAAAAGAGCACTGGCCATACCAAGAGCCCCAGGGGGAGGATTCCAGCTTTACTGCTAACTTGCTGCAGGGTCTTAGACAACTCTCAATCTTACCAATCTGTCATTTGGAAGCACAACTCTAGATCCTCTTTACCAGCCCTTTCACCTTTAAAACTCAGAGATATAAAAGACTGCAATTTGTATTCTAAGCTGACTTTCAGATGCCTTATTTCAGAGGAGGGCAACATTTCAAATCCTCAATTGAAATGAGGCCTCAATTCGTAGGCAGGCCTGCAGCAGAGAAGGCAGCTCCCAGAAGCCAGAGTTAGAACCTGGGCTGGGGAGAAGCAGAAGCATAAAGTTGTTGATGACCTCACACAAGAGGAGGCAAGAGGGGAGGCAGGATGCTGTGTGGCTTCTGCAGACTTCTGGTGACTGGTCCTTGAGCCTGACTCAGCCACCCTCCACTTACCACTCCCACTGGGCAGGTGGTGGCAGGGGCTCAGTCTCCAGGTACCCTCTCCTCGTGGCCCTTGAAAATCCTGCCATCTATTCCTCAGCCTTAAAGTGTCTGAATTTATAATAAACATTTAAAGGTAGCGTGAGAGACTGTGAATCTGTAAGACTGGCAGGAAATGCTTAGACAACATTAAGTGAAAGAAGCAGAATACAGTATTGAGCTGAACCGGCTCAACTGCACCGGCTGTGATTATATGCATATATAGATAGGTAGTTCATACAGAAAAAAGACTGAGAGAGAAGTAACTAAAGTCAAAGTGTCTCGGACTACAGGTGATATTATTTTCCTATGTTTTCCAAGTTATCTGCTATAAATATATATTACTTTTAAGAGCACATCAAACATAAAAACGTGCTCGTGAAATTTCAAATGATACTGTAGAAGATTATAGGGCAAAATGTCCTCCATCTCTAATTTCTTCCCAGCTACTACCCCCATTAACCCAATTAAACTCTCCTACCTGTTTAGTAACCTTGGCTGTTTAGTATGTAACTCTCAGACTATTATCCACGTATACACACAAACGCACAGACTTGTTCTTACGCAAAGCAGTTCATACTACATAGTTGACTGTTTCTATATATTTTTTAAAATTTAACAAGTGGGAGATCTTCCCATGTCTGTGTTTTCTTTTTTGTTTTAGTGGTTGCAGAGTATTCCACAATAAAACTGTACCATAACCAATCCCCTATTGGAAATAATGCTACTGCCCACCTTCTTGTTAGCTATTAACAAAAGCTACCACTTGAGCATCCTGGGACAAATGGAGAACTTCTTTACGGTATACTCCTAGAAGTAGGTCAAAAGACATATACATGTTCAATTTTTGAAGATGCTGCGAAATGGCTCTCCAGAAAGATGATATCAATTTATATTCTCACCAGTGTATCATTGTCTATTTCTCCCCACCCTTACCACTAATTTTGCTCATCTGAAGGGTTAAAAGTTCTTATTTGTATTTCTCTGATTTCTACTGATGTTATCTTTTCCAAAAGTTTACTGCTTTTTTTTTTTTTTTAAAGTCCTGCTTCTTTTTAACTTTTGCCCATTTTCCCATTGGGTTGTTGCCTTTTTTCTTATTGATTTCTAAGAACTCTTTATACATTCTGGATATTAATTTTTTTTTTTTTTTTGTGGTACGCGGGCCTCTCACTGGTGTGGCCTCTCCCGTTGTGGAGCACAGGCTCCGGATGCGCAGGCTCAGTGGCCATGGTTCACGGGCCCAGCCGCTCTGCGGCATGTGGGATCTTCCCGGACCAGGGCACGAACCCGTGTCCCCTGCATCGGCAGGCGGACTCTCAACCACTGCACCACCAGGGAAGCCCCTGGATATTAATTTTTGTCTATTATGTAGGTTGCCAGTATTTTCTCTCAGTCTATCATTTGCCTTACTTCCTTTAGAGTTCCCATTACATTTGCCTGAAATCCATCTGGAATTTATTTTTATGCATAATGTTATTTGAGGACATAATTTACCTTACTCTAATGTCAGGAAAAATATTTTAAACTTCAAAAGAACCTCTGTTTTCCATTTGTCTTATAAGCTTCCCATATTTTATAAATCAGAATCATGGAACTTTTAAGGAGACAGGACTGTGAGAAAGGCTGAAACAGCAGCCCTGCCCCCCATCTCACAGCCTGGGTGTCTCCATGCCCAGTGCATGTACCACACTGTGCAGGCACAAAGCTTGCCAGACCCATGAGAAGCAGAGCTCAGGCTCTGGCTCCAGGGGCAGTTCCCATGCTCCGCTCCTCTGTGTCGCACATCACCAGCGAGGGTCCCCATCTAAGAGAGGATACGCTCCAGTCTAAATATGGCATAAGGCCCAAGTTTAAGGACCTCGGAATGCCCCACATGAGGACAATGTAGTAATTACTCCAAAGCATAACTCCCCTCGTGCAAAAACTCCACTAAATGTGATTTTATTTCTCTGTTTTATGTTTCAGAATATTTAGGTTCAGTAAGTATTTGCTGGACGAATGCATGAACATAATAAGTGAAATCTTTAAATCATTCATGATGGGGATAATCAGGAGTCGGCTGGGCATTGAGATGATAAAGTTAACAAGAAGTAGATCTTCCCATAAGGCCTCAGGAGAGATGCTAGAAGCTGGGGCAAGAATAACATGCTGGGGGGGTGTGTTTGGAGGAGGGGGGAATCCCAGTCATGTGTAACGGAGAGCTGGGGTGGAAGGGTAGGGGGGTGATGGAGGCGGGGCCGACTGCCACTCTGCTCTTGGGTGTTCTGACACGTCACACTGCCACGTGTGAAGCACAGAGGCTGAAAAACGCCTGTGAGTGCATATATGCATCTTTATTAAATACATGAACCCCAAAACCCCAAGATACTGAAACTCTGCAACTGGGAGTCAAAAACTGATGTGGTACCTGTAGTCACTGCAGCTCAGTGGGTTGGGCCACAAGGAACACTCTGCACTGTCCCACCCGATCCTCCCAGTGACGGTGGCCGTGGGTACGGTAGACAGCTGACTAACTTAGAGGTCAGGTAGGGCCAGGACAGGGAGGGGCTGCACTTGCCACCCTGCCCCCATCAACCCCAAGAACCAGTAGGGCAGGTGGAAAACAGAGTCCAGGAACCTGCTTGAAAATGTGTGTGGCCTGTCATTGTTTGACTTAGCTATGCTTTTGTTCACTTAGACTTCTGTTGTAACTTAATATTTTCTAGCTGTAGAAGTAAATAATGTTATTGTAGGAATTTTCAAAACTCAAAAAGTTTTAAGGAAGAAAATAAAAAAAATCACCCAGCATCCTTCCAGGTAGCAGGTTTGGGTAAATTACTTTCCATTCTTTTACACATTAATAAATTGCTCTCTTTCACACATACATCTACCTTTTTGGGGGTATGGCTTAAAAATTCCTTTTATTGTGATAAAATATATAAATATAAAATTTACCATTTTAACCACGTAAGTGCACAACGGTGTTGTGCAACCATCACCATCCTCTACATTTACGTTTCACATGTTGTTCTTTACTGAGATCTTACAACATGACAGATACGCTAGTCATTTTACTTGCAGTCTCGTGTAATGTCTGCAACACTGTATGTGCACAGGTGCTATTATGATGCCCATTTGATACCGAGAATGTGGCATAGAGAGGTTGAGGCCCTTCTGGCAGGTTGCAGAAGTGGTAAATGACAGAGCCAGCGTTTAGGGCAGGTATGCAGGACTCTAAAATCTACACTCATAGTTTTGAGCCTCATCTGGATGAAGGACCACAGTAGGGGTGGGGATGAAAGGGTCTTAATGCACCCTATTATCTGTACACACAAAAATGAATTTTAAAATTTCTAGTTCAAATTTCAAGTGTGGAAAATCTGAACTATTTCTAACCCAGAAGAATGGAAAGTGCACAGTCCTCATTCTATTTAGCGAGATAATTTAAGGATCATAAAAATATTTACAGGGCTTTCATGAGCTCATCTGTAACCTACATCTGCCAAACCTCTTTTCTACCATTAAGCACCTCACCTTTCAACTCTACTATCACAAGGTTATGCAGAAACAGCTTCTGTGGTTCAGGATGAGCAGTACGGCCCAACAACGGCACCAGGAGTGGCTTTTCTCAGAGCCTAGTTGGTGACCTCCATGCCCCTACTCTGGAGAACACACTGTTCAAAGCATACAGCGAGCCTGAAAAACGCAAAAGCAACCCTGATAAACTATTTTTTTTTCAGTCCTTACCCGAGGGTTTTTGTGTTTGCCACCCACATGTCCCCTTGATTGTTTCAGAAAAGGCATCTCTTAGCGATGGGATCCAAGTCCAGAGCACACCACCCAGAATCACACATGTGAATTGATGCTGTTCATTTCCTTTATCCTGATGATGCTGTGAGAAAGACCCGCTCTAAGACCACCGCCGGGCCCCATCTGAGAGCAGGTTTTCCTGGCTTGGTATGATATATTATTCCAGGGGATGGGGGACGGTGGGGAGGGGGTGATTCGTAGATAGAAACTGTGAGGTGAAACAACACCTTCATCCCCCTCTAACTCTCTTCAAGTTCAAAGTCAAAATAAGCAACTTTTACCTTAAGGCAAAGGAACCCGACAGGCTAGCAGAGGGGGATACTGACTTTCTCTAAGACAGAATCCCAAAGCAAGGACACACATTTTTAATATCCATGCTGAGGAACAGGGCGAAGGTATATTCCATTTCAAAAATTGGCTGGGTCCACCCACAGGTCAGACACAGCTGGGCCTATAGGCAGCTCTCCTCTGGGGAAGTTGACCCCTGCAGAGTGGCATGGCCTGTGGGCAGAGGCAGGGACAGGAAGGAATAAGGGCTGACGGACATCGCAGGGAGAGCTGCACTTTCGGTTACTTGAGTCAACAGGTGGGCTCTGGAGGTGAAATCTAATCCTCTCACTAGGAGAGGTCTGTGAACCCTAAGGAAGAATTCAGGAGTGTCAACACAAGGGAGCAGGGAAATTAATCACAGTCAATCACAGCTGTCCCGGCTACCAGGAGAAGGCAGGTGGAATACACAGGGCTCCGGGAGGGCTGTGTTGACTAGAAACAGCCTCCCTGGGAGAGTCAATACTATTTTAAGAGACAAACAAGTGTGACTGCGGTTAAAGATAATCATAGTCAGATGTTGGCAAAAGTAGACAAACATTTCTAGGCCTCTGCTATTTAGGGTATGAAAGTGTGTGTGTGTGTGTGTGTATGCCAGGCAATGCTTATGTTATGTTAAGAGCTTTGGCGGCAAAGGGTTTACATATGCAAATAAAAGTAATACCCCGCAAGAAAAAACTGCTTCTGGAATTGCTAACCCATCCGATAGTTTCAGGGACACAATGTGGAACTGTACCAAATTCCATTACAGTAATAAAAAAATATAGAACTTGATAAAAGGATCAGAATCAAGCTGGGCAGCAGGGTAAGTGGGAGAGTAGAATATTGAGAAGAGACCAGGACTCAATTTATTAACCACATGCTCTCGGGGAAATCGCTTCATCTGTCTGAGCCTCAGTCTTCTCATATGTGAAATGTGTAGGCTGACTCCCCAAAGAAGAACAAAGGGGAGACTGTAGTATCACATGGTAAATCATTTCCATAGATACTCCACTCCCACCCACGACCCCACGTCCTTTCCCCACGCTATTTCCTTTGCCCGACTTCTTAGATGAAGAGTATCCCGCCTGACCCTTCAAGACACACTCCCCATGTTACCTCTTCACAAGGCCTCCCCAGCACACAACTTCCTTACCCCTCCAGGAGAGCTGGCTGTGCTGTCTCCTGAGCACGTGCAACAGAAGAGGCAGGAGGACTTCAGCTGTCCTTAAACTCACTGCCGTTTCTCATTAGAGCAAGGGGCCTACGGGTCAACAGGGGCGAGGCCTGCTGGCTGGCCTCCCCAGCACAGGAGCACCCCAGATTTCCCAGCTTTGTGAGCTGAAACCCTGCCCCTGCTCAATCTCTAGCCTCACCCCCACCCCAGGGGTGGGTCCTAAAATAACTGGAATATTTTATTCCCTGGGCCACGGGGATTAAGTCAAGGACGGTCACATGGCCTGACTCCACACAGGTCCCAAGAGAGTCAATTTGGGGGACTTTTGACTTCCTCCTACCCGCTGAATATGAAGGTCTATAAGTGAGTTTCACTCTTGGAAAAAGTAATCTAAAATCTAACCAATAATACGTTTAACCAAACTGTCAAGTTTCTTTGTTTTTGTCTAATAGTGATAAATACGGTTTCTGAACACAAGAAGCTCTGATCGGTTGCTAAGGACAGAAGAGAAATTTCTAAGCCATAAATGGAAGATCAGGTATTTACCAGAGCGGATCAGGTAACTGTAGTAATTCAAGGGACACATCCAAGATGATCAACTTTGGACACGAATATAGGATAATGGCACAAACTAAACAAATAAATATAAAGGTCTTTAGTGGTGACCTGCTGAGAGACTGCTTAAGAATTCAACATGCTGGCCAGGTGTAGGAAGGAGACCTTTTACCTCTTAAGAAAAACTGTCATCCTGAATCAGCCCTAGGACGCACCAGATCAGCAACTTGTTTTGAACAAGGACACTCCCAGGGATCAAAAATTGGGCAAAAGGCCAGTAATTAGAGGTCTAATAAGTTACAAGTCTGTTTTCCTGGAAAGCTTTGAAAAATATTCACTAATCCTCCACCCCACTTAATGGTCCATCTCAAATTACTGCCTTGTAAGTCAGAGAAATATCTGACAATGAGAAAGAATATTATTGTTCATAATAATAACAGCATTTATTGACTGCATTCTATGTGCCAGAAAGCTAAGATTATACTAGGTGATACACACACACTCCAGTAAATACCTGTATTTTCCCAAGTATAAGGATGAGGAAATTAATATAAAGAAGCTAAGTAACTAGACTAATGTAATTTAGTAAATTCTAACGCCAGGATGGGAACTCAGTCTGACCCTCTCTAACCCACAGTCTCCCCTTAGAGACCTGAGATCAAGAGAGAATTGCCCTCAAAAATCCTGCTCGTTTACTTACAGAAAATGACAGAGGAGCACAAGAGAGCTAAATGGCCCATGTTCCCTTCCTAGACAAGTCCCTGTTTGTAAGACTAACCTGGACACTGTCACAAAGTGCTAGAATCCCAGCTCTAGAAGCTTTGTGATCTGGTTCTCCTCTCAAGTGCATGCCAGGGCATTTTGGAAAGACGCATACGCTCCACATGGCGTCTCCAAACCTGCCTCTGTTTGTTAGAGAGCAAACAGAAAAATAAGATTGTCCTATCTGAGTCACAATCTGATACCATTCTAGAAATGTCACATATGTATGTATGAATTTTATGGTGTAGGATGCTAATTATGACTATAAACACAAATTGGAGGTGTGACTAAGTTATAATAAGAAATATTTTACAAACTAAACCAGTTTCAATCCTTTGCATTTGCATATTTTTATACTAAAATTTTTTTTTAGTATAAAAATGTGCGAAGCTATTCTACCAACAGAATTACAGACACTGCCTCTGTCCTGAGATATGTACACATTGAAAGAGAAAAAGATGCAAACCCAACAAAGATGCACCCCAGACAATGAAACAAGGGCCGAAATCTATACAGTACAATGTGTAGACTGTATCTCATGAACCTGGCATTGGTGACTTTGGAATAAGAGGCCAGAGTGAGCACATAATTGTGGCATAATGCTTGGCAGGAAGCCACGGTAATTACAAAGCCAGGTGAGCTATGTCGCTGATACTTTACAGTGGGAGGAAACCAAGAGGGTGGAGAATTTGGCTGACTTTCTCCCAGGGACCCAGCCAAGCTAGGATAAACCCCAATCATCCTTTGGGATGACTATACTTCGTCCCACCCTGAACTCCTCCACTTCTCCCCCCAGGGCTGATCTGGTCTTTTGGGGAGACTTGCCCACCTACTCTTCTAACTCCTACAACACACACACACACACACACACACACACACACACACACACACCCTGAGAACAGACCAGCTCTGATTTTGCTCTTGCAGTCCTCGCTTGTGTATGCTGGCAGAAGGTCACAGTTACACTTAGACCTGACTACCTCGCCATGAAGGAGCTGGGGAACTGGCTGTTCGAGGAGATCCACAGACACTCTGGGAGAGGTAGCTGGTAACACTCCAAGTGGAAGCACTATTTGGTGGTCAGGGTGTCAGTTAAATCGGGAAGGGGATATAATTTCCAAACCAAAGCACAAAGAAACAGGGACTTAAAAATTAGAAAGGCTGGGAAAAACCCCAGAAGGTTACTGAGGTCTTCGCCCACCTTCACACAGAATCCAAGTAAACAAATAGGATTGTCTGTTTCTTAAACCCTTTGTGGAATGGGAACCGGAAGAGGTCTCAGAACTCCACTGAGTACACTGACCCGCATGTTGTAGAGTCAAGTCTACAGCACTGCTGAAGAGGTTCACTCTGACTCAGTTGAAACCTGTCCTCATGCGTGATTGGGGGTGTATCCCTACGGGAGGTGGCAGCTGTAGATGGCAACAGCTCAGAGCAGAAACTAGAGCCGGGGGGGAAGCCCAAGGTGTGTAATGGTGAATGGGAATCTGGCCCTTCCCATCTGGATCCCAGTGTCAAGATATGTAGGAACATGACAGCTCCCTAGGACTCAGGTCATGAATTAGGAAGTGAGGGCCTCGGCAATGATCCCTTATGGACACAGTACAGGTTCCCCCCAGGTGCTTGTGAACCAAAGAATGGCGCATGAGCTCTTGAAGCAAGCCAGTGTCAAGCAAGGTGACCTCCATAAACTGTCTCACTTTATGCTTCTTTTACTCTACTTCCCTGTGTTCTCCCATGATATTTAGCAAAACCTTCTGGAAAGACCCTTTAAATGTGGTCCACTTGGGGACCAGAAGAATGGCAGTAACAGACTTTCAGTACTTACGTCAGTTCCTCACACAAGGTCCCTTTTGCCCCAGTGTAAATTCTACCTCCTCCCCTCTCACTCCAACCGATACTCTCACAGTGCCCTTTGGGAGCACTTACAAAGATCTGTGTGTGTGTGAGAGAGAGATCTGCTGCCCTCTCTAAACTGTAAATTTACAAGAGCAATGGTACACCCACTTTGTTCACTGGCTGTGATTGCCAATGATCCCCCGTGTTGGAGGAGTCAGAGATGACCAGCCCAGGAAACTCTGAGTAAGGCACCCAGAATACTGTGGCAGCCACAAACCTCGCTGGGTTGTCTGGGAGGGCTTCATGGGACCCTGATTAGACTGGAGCACACTGGCTATCCAGGCCTGGCTTTGGATCAACCTTGACCTTCCATAAGGCCTGGAAGGTCATAGGAAGATCCCATGACATGTCTAAAGAAGATCCCCCGTATAGCCTTGCCTCACTTGGAGACTCCAGGCCAGTGGAACAGATCCTGATTTTGTCAGGACCTGTGGGACCTAGCCCTCAGCTCTAGGTTCTGGGAATCCAGCTGTGATTTCAGAGTGGTAAAGTTCCCCCAGAATCCGTCTAGACATTTAGAAACACCAGATGCAAGTGGCCACTGTAGGACAGATTCCTATGGGAGCAGATCTAGAGCAGGTGGCTAGGACATAGTCTCAGGAACCTGAGAGCGATTTCTGATTCACTGGGATCCCTGCCCCCCCCAGATTCCTTCCAAAGAGCTGGATTTCCCAGAAGACTTGATCCAGTGCTTCTACCCTCTCCATCCCTCCCCCCTCAAAAAAAAGGGCAGGACTATTCTACGTTTCACTGTCTTCTCTGTAAAGGTATAAGCAATATGCTACAGACAGAATGATACCATTTTACTCATTACCAGCTCAGACTTCAGGCAAGTCTTTTGTCTTTTCCAAAGTGCCCTTCTCATGGATAAAACTGAGGGCTTTATGTTCTGCGGTGCTGTAAAGTTCTAGTGCTCTATGGTACCATACAAGCAGGGCGCGCTACATATTCAGCTCTCCCTACACAAACAGGGAGATGGTCCCAACAGCCTGTATAGCACTACACTCTGCCAGGCACTCGGTGATGCTTCAGGAGGACAAAAATGGGATGAGAAATGCTGTTCAGAATGAATCAGACACTCAAACGTCATTCAGCTAAATGGCAAAACGAAAACTTGCCCGAGTTCAACCAGGAGCTGCATGCACCCACCTAGTCATGCCTTCTCTGGACCTCGGTCCTGAGTCAGAGCAGCGGGCTCCCGCAGCCCCATCTTATCCCTGAGACCCTGGGGACATGCAGGCCAGCCACACTTCTCATGTCATATGAAGAGGCAGGACTGGAGCGAAGTCCGTCAGCTGGGGGTTAGACAGCTGGGAGACGGTAGCGCGTTGTCAGTCTTCCTGTTCACTATTCTTTTCAGGACTTCCCCACATTCTGTTCCTAAAAGCTGGCTAATCTGCGCTCCATGAGGAGAACTTGCAATTTCAGTCCTGTTTGTCTCCTCACAAACTACGTTGCTCAGAAAGGAAAATGTATAACTGCTTTGCTTGAAATTTTCAGTGGAGAATGCCCATGGGCATCTTTAAGCATCAGAGAGACTGCCATCCTCCTGCAATTATGGAGGGGCTGCAGGACGGCCTTGGGTTGGCCCTGGAATGGGGTGAAAGTTTCTAACTCTATATCCTTTCCACTCCGGCACATCAATGTATCATGGGCTATAAAGTCTAGGACAGCTCCATGTAAAGGAAATATAATGCAAGCCACAAATGTGAGCCACGTGTCTTATATAAAAAATAAAATTATATCATTTTATATCACTTAAAATCTTCTAGTAGTCACAGTAAAAAAGTAAAAACAAACAGGTACAATTAAGTTTAATAGACTGTATTTCACCCACTATGTCCAAAATATGATCATTTCAATACGTAATGAATATAAAGATTACTGAGCTACTTTACATTTTCTGTACTGTATGTAATTTATACCGACAGTACAGCTCCATTTGGACCCCCCTCATTTCAAGTCTGCAATAGCCACATATGGCTCGTGGCTACAGAATTAGACAGCACAGCTGGAGAAGGCAGGTCTCACCTCTCCTCTGTGGTCCCCTGCACATCCCTGCTGCTTTGCTCACACTATGTACTCAGCCCTTTAAAAGCCCCTGTAGGGCCCAGAGACAACCCTACATCTCCCGAGAAGTCCTCCCAGATCACCCCAGGCACTGCGCTCTCAGCTTCTGCATAGTCAGAAATCAGGCAGGACCCTGAAGCATCTTTCCTCTTATTGTCTTCAGCAACTACTTCCCTTTTTTTTGGTCATTATTTACTGTTTTATGCTTATGGGGCAGCTCCCAAGTTGGACTGCAAGATCCTCAGGGGCGTGGAA
Organism: Delphinapterus leucas; assembly: GCF_059928025.1. NCBI lineage: Eukaryota > Metazoa > Chordata > Mammalia > Artiodactyla > Monodontidae > Delphinapterus > Delphinapterus leucas. The sequence continues at coordinate 70,148,042 of NC_143132.1, read as the reverse complement.
ACATCTTAAATTCTCTATGGTTGCTAGTCTAATACCTGCCACATGGTGCTCAAATATTTGGGGATCAATACAAAATATGCTCAGCTCCATTTCTCATACGATTAACGAACTAACGAAATCATTTGAATGTGATAGTTGGCACAATTCCACAGAGACTTCTATACGCTCATTCATGCTCACAGTAATCCACCGCTTACACAGCACTCACCACGTGCCAGTTCTAGGCGATTTACGTACGTCAACCCATCTAAGCCTTGTAAAAACTCCGTGACTAGATTCCATCATCCTTTCCATCTTCCAGACAAGGAAGCCGAGGCAGAGTTTATGTAACTTGCACAAAGTCACACAGGTAACTGGCAGAACTGGGATTCAAACTCGTTCTGGCCCCAGAGTCCACGCTCTTAATCCTCATGATATACTGCCTCTCCATCCAGAACACCCCACAAGATGAATTTTTTTACACCCTGCTTATCAGTACGTAGCTTAAGCATCAACGGCTTTCAGCCAGCATATTTCCTTATCTAAAAAGAATTAAGTTAATTCAGAAAATGTAAACAGAAGTAAACAATAGGAGAGACATGAAATTCCTGGTCCCAGAGGATGTTTCTCATAAATCCTCTTTAAACAAAGAACAGTACACTCTTCCTTTCAAAGGGTATAAAACTGGGGATAACTGGCAACAACTAGGTCTTGAAATCTGGGATGTCCTTTCATTTAGGACCTCCGCTTCAAGGGATTTATCCTAAGGAAGTAATTATAGGTGTGTGTTAAGACTTAACTATAAGAATGCTCATTACAATATTGTTGATAATAGCAAAATTAGAAACAACCAAAAATAGGGAGGTTGAAAATAAAAACAAGCCATATTTACACATGATAAAATGAGCACCTAGTAGTATGTTGATAAACCAGCTCTCTGAATAAAACAAAAATCCTTGATTTGTGGTGTCTGGTAACATTCTTAGTATAACTACTCCCACCACGGCTGATTTCAAGCTACCAATGGCTTAACCATTGAATATTTAACAATCCCAACCTGAGCTGAGCTGGCATATCACTGAATGCATCCACAAAAACGTCGTGGAAGTTGTTTAGTATGTTATGAGAAAAAAGTTTGTAACACTACTACCCTATTTCTGGAAAAAATACACACATGGAAAAAAATTAAAAGGATATATTTAAAATGTTAACAGAGCTCTCTCTAGGTAATGGGATTTTATTTTCATTTATCTATATTTTCAAATGTTTTCCCAATGTTTATGTATGATTTTGCTAGGCAGATAAAAAAAAAAAAATCAAGGCTCTCTTTCCCAGTAACAATAATTTTGAAATGACCTATCTTTGGAGGCATGTCTCAAAAAGAGAAATCCCTGGACCTACTCATGAAGGCAACTGCACAATGAGAAGTCTCAGAAGTGAGGAGATTCTTAACACCACGTGAGCAAGAAAAGGCTGAGGGAGTAAAACATGCAGCTCTAGCCCCGTGCACACTGGTCTCACGGGGGAGAGGGGTAAGTCGTACCCCTCCCGTGGGGTGAAATATACCTCGCGGAAAGGAAAGGTGGGATGTAGGGAGTGGAGATTTGTAAACTCCACGACAAGAATCTGCCTGTACAGTCTGATTCTGGAAAGATCTACTTCTTAGCCCAGGGGTCTTCCTCATCCCTTCTCACCAAATTTTAGCCATTATATTAAATCAGTACCAACAACTGTCAAGTTCAATTCTTGTCTACAGCGAAACCCTTTGTAGCCACTAAAAAGATCCTGGAAATGCATCTCTATGGAAAGACGTTCCGAAGATTAAGTGAAATCATGTTTTAAGGCAGAATATATTTATAAATATGAACCCATTTATTTTAAAAGGGGTAAACATATAGAAAAGGATACATTAAGTGATTAGGTAGTTGTTACGAGGTAGTTAGGATTATGCTACAAAGTTATGCTTTTATGGTCTTTTTTGTTTGCCTAACTTTTGATTTTTTTCTGAAGTAAGCATAGTTACCTTTTAAGAGTCTGAGGAAAATGAACATAAGAGGGAAGGAGTCTTAAATGGGAAGAACGATGCCACAACTACCCTCACTCGGCCCTGGGGGCTGAAGGGTTCAGGGAAGATGCAGGTGATTCCTAATTCCAACCTTGTCCCTGTCACCCCCGACCCTCCTGGCAAGTAACAGTGAGTGGTAAAGGCCTCCCCCACTTCTCAAAGCAGAATCCCCAGGAAGCAGGTCACAGACGCCCTTGCTGGAGCCGGGGGAAAGGAGGAGGAAGGTGGGGAGGGTGGAGAGGAAAGAAAAGAACAAACGAAAAATATGAAGCCTCCTGGAGGGCTTGTTAAAACACAGACTGCTGGCGCTCACTCCGGAGTTTGAGTCAATGGGGCCAAGAATCTGCATTTCCAACATTTTCTCCAGTGTTAACCACTCTTGGAGAACTTCTGCTCTAAGCAGAGAAAGAAGATGAGGAGGCAGCACACAGGTGTGAGCCTGACATCCAAAACCTGTGCAGAAGTGAAGTGTTTGCAATTCTTTTTAACAGTGAGGCTTGCTTCTCTTTTGAATGGGGAGAGATAATATCCCTTTCTCCCTGGGGGCAATAATGGAGATGCTAATGATGGGAGAGCAGAAACTGGGACTGTCCTGAGAGCCTTTTGCACACCAGGTGCTGTAAGAGACCAAACAGATGCCTACAACTAATCCCACCCCAAGGAGAGCAAGTACCTGCATACAGAGATGTTTTATTAGGTACTGTTTCAACCGAGCAGCGGAAGGGGTTTCCCTTCCTTTCAATCCGCCAGTTTCCTCACTATGGTCTCCAGCAAAGCAAGAAGAATGTGAAAGGACCTGTTGCATAACTCTGATCTTTGCTCTTTTACCTGGCTAAAGCCAACCTGGCAGCCTCTTGGCTGCCTTGCAGCTGTAACCAGGGCTCACCTCCTTGCAGGAAGTATAACACAGAAGGTTCTGTCAACCTCAAAAGAGGAACTCCATTAGTCACTGAATAGACCAAGCAGGGGGGCCAAGCTACCCATGTTTCCCAACCACAAGGAATACACAAGATAATGGCCAAACCTCAGAGAATGTCCAGAATCTTGGGGGCTGCTGTGGGCAGGTCATGATTTTTACCTAGGCAAAAACAGCCTTTAGAGGACCTACAAAGCTTGGCAAATGAAGGGTGTGCAACAAACGTTGGCTGATGGGATCAGAAAAATGGCTCTCGATTAGATTGTTAGCCAAAGTAAGGGGCAGGCAGGAAGTGATGTCTTTTTACATAACATAGGTTTTCAGGACCTAAACTTCAATCCTGGTGTAGCCATGTTCCAATTCTTGTACACTGTGTTTCCCCTCAGAGAAGAATAACTTGAGGATGCTTCGGGTATCTTGCCAGTACCTTCTCTCAGATGTTCTTTTACATAACCGCAATGATTATAATACTAGAAGCATTGTATCTTTTTAAATTTTTTAATTGGTTTAATTTTAAAAAAAAGGAAATCCCTATTGTACTTATAGATCACGAGCTTTCTTTCCCCACTGTGACAACTCTACAGCACTGAGGCACAGCTGACAATGGTTTGAACCAAGACCATTAAATTGCTTAGGAATGCAGATTTGCAGCATTACCACGTAGAAGACCCACAGATATTCACCTGTGAGTCCCCTGAGTATGGGGTCTATGTTTAGTATTCCCAACTACCGTTACCATTACTAGCTAACCTTTTTAAAGCACTTTATATGCCTGGTGCTACGCTAAGCCCTTTACATACATTGTCTTAACTAATCCTCACAGCAGCCCAACGGGGTCAGTGCCGTTATGATTCCCATCCATTCTCCCCCAGTATCCAGCGCAGGGCTGGCAGGCAGTCAGCACATAAACATTTGTCAAATGGATTAAAACACTGTGTGTTACATAAAAACCAGCGACTTTCAAAAACGGAATGATAGGAATGTATTTCATTGATTCATTTCCACCTGAAAGGGTACACTTCATGAAAAGAGACAAGAAAGAAAGGCGGGGAAAGGGGCCTTTGGAATTAAATTGAACCAGAGGGGAAAACATGGACAGATATTTACGAAGAACAACGTGCAGAAGCTGCTCTGGGAAAGACAGAGGTGTGACTGCGGTCTCTGCCTTCTGTGGCCTTGGGACAGAACGGCCACTGAAGGCAGAACAGGGAGGTCCAGATCTCAGTGGCTCCAGGCAATGCAATCACCCCCCAGAACCACAGATCATTCCACAGTTAACACCCAAGTTCCAACTTGGGGTCAGCCTCTACCCTTCTAAGTTGGGCTTGTCTAGAGTAAGAGAAACCGCATGCCCAGGAAGACAAAAATGGAGTTGCAGAAAGAAGGCTGGAAAAGGGCTCTAGGTCTGACTCTGCTACTAAATGGCTGGATCTCAGTTTCCTCCTGTAGAAAAAAAGATCTATTAAATAATCTCTGAGATTGCTTCCAGTTCTAACTTCCCATGGTATAGCCCCTTCTGCTTGAGAAGCCCCCCTCAGCTTTTAGGCCCATGCTCTTTCGAGGGCATGGAAAAGCTGGGCCTTGGTCTGAAGGAGAGGGCGGGCCGTGCAGCCACTCACGTTCACTGAAAAGGAGAAGCACTTCAAAAGGATGGGGAGTCTTTTTAGGGCAGAAGAGAAGTACCAAGATTCAAGGGGAACTTCATTAAGTACAATACCAAAAACACTGCTCCAGACTAAGGTAGGCTTACAGCATTCTGGGGCTCCAAAGTGAATCCCTCATGTTCACTTTAGAAAAAACAAAACCAAACCAAAAACCTTTTATTTTGAATAAAAACACAGAGTCTGAGTTTTTATCTTTTTATCTCAGGTTAGGACTTACCAACCTGTAGCACATGGAACCCCTGGGGTGACACGCCTACAGCATGATCAGTGATTGTTGGACCCACAGTTGTACCAAAAGAGGACATTTGGCTTCCGCTTCCAATCTCCTCCACCTCAACCAAATCCATATACTCGTATTTCTACTAGGCTACATTATGACTGGAAGGCAGGGAATAATTGATATTCTTGTTACTACCCACTAGTCAGAGAATCAGGTATGGGAAGAAAACCATAATATCTAGGTTGGCAACAGTATGTATGTGTGGAAATTCTCCCCAGATTAAGGTATATCCCTGGGAGGCAGAGAAAATCGAGAGATATAATGGACAAACATACATGCTAAATGGTCAATTCAATTTTCATAGTGGTAAAGGCACTTCCTGGAAGATAAAGAAAGAAAAAGGGATGTATACCTCAAGGCCCCAAGGCTTCTCTGACCCTTGGGTGGTTAACTAAAGTAAACAAAAGTGAATGTCACTTTTGTCCCTCTCTGAGGTTACCAACACCTTTCTAAAGGAACTTGGTGCCATGGTTTCACACATTAAATTCAGTTTATAAAATGAGCTGTATTAATTCATGGGCCAAAGAAGGAATATTTACATCCAATCATAAGATTCCTGCTTAGTGATTCTGGGGAAACATAGGGGGGAAAAAGAGAAATTCTAGATAAGGATGACTCAGGATGCCCTGTAAACCCCCATAACTCTTACCCATACCCTGTGATGTCAGCCCCAATCGCCCCTGTGGCGAAAGAGCCATGGGACTGTGATCCCAGCAACTCTCCTGTGAGCTTAGTCGGCCTGGATAAGTCGCCACCCTTTCCTCTCTTCACTTCTGAGACAGTCTTCTGAACCAGGTACTGTCTCACAGTACAAATGGGGAGATGTGATGACACATGGGCTTGAGAGGCAAGGACAATGATACAACAGTAAGCAAGTATAAACAAACGCCATGCACACTGTGGAGAAGCAGAGGAGGGCAACAGTCAGGAAAGGTTTCCAAGAAGGGACTTTTGTCCATATACCCAAAGTTAATTGACTAGAATATTAAAGGCTCTAAAACTGGCTTCCAACTATCAAGGTCTGAAAAGTCTCTAGGCTCCATGATCTAAGAAGTCACAAATTCTGGCCTGTAGCACATGACTTGGCAACCCTCCAGGTGACTTGAAATCCTTTCTGTCACTCGGAAACAAGTTGCTTTTTCAAATTGTAAGATCACTAAAGGAGAACCCAGAATGGACCCACTCCTTCAGGTATAGAGGAAAGTCGAAGTAGTCAAAGAAATCCTGAAACTTCCCACAGAGCGTGACATCAGTGATCAATCACCCTTCAGACACACACATGCCACTATTTCATGTTTGGCTATTTTCCACTTCCAAAAAGGCAGTTATAAATGTATTTGCTGTCCTTTTTCCTTCTCACCCATCTCTATTTCTGTTCTATCCTTGGTTTTCAGTTTTCCTGCCCTTCAATACTTATTTCAAGGTACGGAAGGAAGGTCATCTTTCATCAAACACCTTTGCCACACCCATACTCAATAGAACCAAAAACTGGAACAGAAGAACACAAGAGAGTTGCCTTCCTCACTTTTCCAAATCCAAAGACAAGCTCCACTAACTTCGTCCATATTTTTCTCAAATATGATCTTTAAAGGCCACACAGGTACGTCACTAAATCCTTGACTCTTACCCTAGTGTTAACAATTACAACCACTTAGGATTCACCAGAGCAAGTCCAGGATAGCTTAGCTTTGTGCCAAAAAGAACCAGAACATTCCACTTCCTCTTGGTTCCTTTGTCCCAGACTTTAGAAGGAGGTGTCCTTTAAATGCTGAGTGACTGGAAGCCAGTTAGTCAAGGCCCCTTGACTCAGGAACCATAGTAGTGAGTTCTAAACCATTAGCTTCACAGTCACCTGTACAACCAGAGGAACTGGTTTAACTGAAAAGGGAGGCCAACCGTCCCTGGTGTAGATGCCCTGCACTCCCATCAGCCTCTCAGACTCTCGCCCGAACACTTCTCTGTGTTGCAGTTGGGCAAACTTCTTCCTATGGAGTTCTGGGGCTCTGGACACTGCATTCAAGCTCAGTATAAGACATTAGCTTTTCAGTCTGCTTCGAATATATGCCTTCGGGCTGGGTGGGGACTCTGAGCTCTCCTTGCTGTTAGAGCAGACTCAGGGAGCCCCCGGGCAGTGCCCAGCACCTCAGACACATCATCCTGTCCAGCGGCCGCCAGGGGCTCTTGGAAGGGTGGCTGAGCCACGTCCCCCACCATCTTTCTCAGATTGGAGCCCCAGTTTTCCATCTTCACATGTTTCAGATGTGGCAAAGAATAAGGACTGAAGAGGGAGAAGGCAAGAGGCACCCGCCTTTGTCACCCTCCTTCTCCCTTTTAAGCTGCTTTCACGGCTTGGGCCTTTTGCCTCCCTCTGTCTTCAGCTGAGAGGCGATGGTCTCCTCCAGCTCTGGCTCCAGCAACCCCCGCCCTCCCCCCCCCCCCGCCCCCTGCAAGCCACAGAGCCTGCAGCCGCCGCTTTCCCAGTCCTGCAGACAGGAGGTGACCCAGCAGGCACCCCAAGGGGGCTCCCTGCCCCGTCCTCTCACTGCCACACGGAGGGCCCGCCAGGGCAATTCACAAACAAAGCAAAGGCTGAGAGACCCCTGGAGAATTACTCTGTAAGGGAGCTACGGCTGCCACACATCTGGACTCAAGGAGGCAGCTGCAGGGCCTTTAGATAAGCACCGCCCACGTTCCCAAATTCTGCCTTTGGACAGGAAATGGACTCCCAAGAAATCCTGCTTGGAAACCCTTCACCATGAAAGCAGCCCAGCCTTCAGCGCAAACCCACCCACTCGGATTCCCTTTGGCCATTTCCTGCTTCCTCTCCCTTTTAATACCCCCTTGCTTCAATTCCCAGCCTTGGTTCTGAATGTTTCTGAACTAGGCTTGGATTTTTGGGAGGGTCCCTGGCCTGTTAAACTTCCTTCTCCCTCTGAATTCTGATTCTGAGAGTTAGCTACTACTCAGTTCCAAGCTATTCTAATTAAATGCAGAATTGAGAGAATCTGACGCTGAAATTATGAACCTTAATGACTTGGGGAAAGGTCCTTCAGATTTAATTAGTTTTTGTAGTCTCCTATCTGCTTAGGATGGAGAATTTGTCAGGGCTATGCGTGGGGTGAGCACAGAGGATTCGGCGGTCACTTGGATGAAGTTTATTCACCAGTAACTCCCAGAGAGTTCCATCAGGACTCATTAGGCGAGGATGGGTAAGGAGACTGGGGCATTGCAAATAGGGGTGGAGGCGAGACACCCAATAGGTGAAATTTTAAAAAGGCTTATGTCAAGTGAGAGCCTATATTCTCACTTCTAACCACACAGAAACAGAATCTCCCCCACCCTCCAAGCTGAGGTGTTAAAGTGACATGAACTGTGTTAGGAACATCTGTTAACTCTGTCTGGGAAGGGCTCGATTTCTTTTTCAGCATAGGCTACACATTGATGACTTTCCTTCTGTCATCCTTCTCACCATCGTGTTTTGCAGGCTGATTCTGGGGAAATTAGTTGCTTCCTGCAAGTCTCCTCGACAACACTAAAATTAGCAGAATAATTAAATACAGTCTTAATCGGGTACATAGAGAGTTCTTGGTTAATTAATGAGCCAAGCTCCGGCCCAGAGCTGCAGACCCACGGTGACCTGCCAAAGCCCTGGCAGACAAAAGCCCGCTCTAGTCCCCAAAGAAAGTTGTCACTTGGCAAAAATATTTCCTGGTGTAGAGACAAGTGTCAAACATTCCTATAGCTAAGAGTCATCTGTTAACCCCGCGGCTGAGGTCCATATGTAAATGAGAGCACGAAAGTGTGACTCTGCCACTACAGGGACGCGCAGAGCTCCGAGTGGCCTCTCCCTCGCATCCGCGCCCCAACCCCTCTGCAGGCTGGAGCCCAGCATCCAAAGTCGCCGGTAAGTAACTGAGTTCCCAAACTTCAGCTCCGCATCCAAGTCAGAAGCTCCTTGAGAGTGGAGAGCAAGCGAACCGCTTCCTGCCGCAGAAACTGCAATGAACACAGCTGGGAGCAAACCCTCCCTTTGCCGTGCTCCCCTCCCCACTCGCATTTTCCCCAGACCACGGTCTACCCCCCCCCCACCCCGCCACCCCATACTCAGCTTGCCCGGTCTCTGCCTAAAAAGAAGGCGCAGCACCGACAGCCACTCACCTCTGCAAGGGAAGCAACAGCAGCACTTCGCCAAGAGCCACCCCAAAGAGGGACCTCGGGTGTACGCGCGGTCGCCGCCCTTCATGCTGCCGCGCGGCCCCAGCGCTCCCGCATGGCCCGGGGTGCCCGCCGCTGTGGGAGCGCAGCAGGCAGGCCACCGCGGCCCCGCGGCCCCGGAGCCAGCTCGCAACCTCGGCCGTCCCTTCCCGCCCTCCTCTCCCGCACCGCGTCAACGACTCCGACTTTCTGGGAGCCAGGGCCACCTTGGGGAGAAGGGGAGGGGCCGGCGAGGAGGGCGGCGCTGGGGGCGGAGTTCCAAAGTCCAGCTGTTTGCCCGAGTCCCGCCGGCAGCGTGGCCCGGAGCCTTATGCAAGGCCGCTCTGGCCGCCGGCACGGGGCACGCAAGGGGAGGAGGAGCGTACACAAAACAGGCGCAAAACAGGTGCTTCCCCTTTAGTGCAGCTTCCTCTCCTCAAAGGCCGCCACAATCAGCTCTGTCTTAAAATCCGCAATCCAATGAGGCCAAAGAGGTGGGAGAGAAGCAGATTTAGAAGGTTCGAGACTCAGTAGTGCTTTTTCTCTGACAGGTTCACCCCCTCCTTCTCCTCAGCCTCCGAACATGGACAGCCCCCTCTGTGTTGAAAACACCTTCACCTACGCTTTTCGTTCCTTCTTTTTAATATTTCAGGCTAATAATTAATGATAATTGTGCCTCCCCTTTTTATCGGCTCCGGGGTGGTAATGATGTTGTGGGAAAGCTCAGTATTGGAAAGAAACCATAAGACGGAAGTTCAAAGCTGTTTTGTCACCTAGTAGCTGTCTGACCTTAGACGAGTCATTTCACTTTTTTGATCTTCAGTTTCCTCATTTAAAAAATAAAAGAAGGAAAAAGAATTCCCGGGGCTTCCCTGGTGGCGCAGTGGTTGAGAGTCCGCCTACCGATGCAGGGGACGCGGGTTTGTGCCCTGGTCCGGGAAGATCCCACATGCCGCGGAGCGGCTGGGCCCGTGAGCCATGGCCGCTGAGCCTGCGCGTCCGGAGCCTGTGCTCCGCAACAGGAGAGGTCACAACAGTGAGAGGCCCGTATACCAAAAAAAAAAAAAAAAAAAAGAATTCCCATGTTACAGGATTGCTAAGAGAATTTAAAAACACATATCCATGAAGTAGCTGTTAGAGAGATGTTTTATACTTCCAGTTGAGTGAGTGCCTACAGAGAAACTGCAGACACCTTACTCATGGTGGAAGATGTCCATTCACCACTCCCCAACCACACCCAGTGGGTCTATCATCCCTTTACTTAAACCCCTATCTGTTTCCTTTTTAAGTCTTTTCATATTTCAAGGTCAAGCTCACATCCCCCCGACCCCCCCAAGAAGCCCACCGGCACCACACCAACTGGACCTTCCCATGAACCACTGCGTTTATCACTCACAAAGCATCTCTCCCATTCATTGGCATCCAGATTTAGGAAAAAGGATGGCTGGAAACATACAGCACTCAAAGTAGCCCATTCATCAGGAAAAAAAAAAAAAAAAGGGAAGTTTGTAAGAGGGATAAAAACCAGAAGCTTGACCACTCAGTTCCAACCTGGAAGAAAGACAGCCACAGGACAAGACTTTAGGAGTTACTAGGATTTGGGGCTTCCTTTCTCAGTTTGAACCATGCTTAGGTTTTGGCCTTATTTGTGTTGCAGCACCTGCCACATGGTTGGAACACAGTCGATGCTCAGTAAACACAGTAGCACAGCTTCATGAGTAACAACAGCTAGCATTTATTGAGCATTTATTTGTGCCAAGCAGTTTCCTGGTTGCCTTCTATACATTAGGTCATTTATCCACACCAAAAAACCTTATAAGGTAGGGTCCTCTTTTAAATCTGAAGAAACTAAATGAATGAATGATGATGAGGCTTCGATGCTTTAACTCTAAAGAGAAACTCTAAAAAGCTTCACCATGTAGGAAGAGCAGAACCCAAAGTCAAAATCTAACTTCTAGTTCTACCACTGCCACCTCCCTGATGGCCCCTCCTGGCAAGTGTTATATAAGATATCTCACTGTCGAGCAAGAAATGTACCCCTGGTGCTCCACATGTGAAACGGCGAAATGAAAGTTCAAATTGCTCCTGCAGCCCACACCCCAGCTTCCAGAATTCACTGATCATCCTATTGGTCAGTCTCATCTCGACAGCTTGAATTACTGCGGGATGTGGCAACCAGCACTGTTGTCTAGCTCTCTCTTCTATATCACCAAATATAACACCCATTTTGCTGTTCTTGCAAGTCCAGAGCAGAAAATGGCCAGTACCTTCAGCCCTTCGAAAAGTGAACTTTGTTTGCTTGTGATCCACTGTCTGGATGCTATGATACAAGAGTCCTTATTTGGTCTACCCACCCAATCCGCCTCCTTGAATACTTTTGGGGCACTCTCACAGGAATTCAAAAATGCTTCAAAGTTGCTTGGTGAGTAACCAGTTCCTTTTTTACTTAAACCTTCCTGTGGGCCTTTGTGTTTAAGTGACACTGGATCATCTCTCCATCATAATCTTTTGCAAGAGGCTGACAACATCATCGTGTAGAAACTGGCTTGAATTAGATGTCTGAGGAAGATTCAGCCCTTGCTTCAGAAATCAGAGTCCTGGAAACTATTAGGTAAAAAATAAGCTTCGAGGATCTATTGTACAACAAAGAGAATATAGCACATATTTTATAACAACTATAAATGGAGTACAGCCTTTAAAAATTGTGAATCACTGTGTTGTACATCTGTAATTTATATAATATTGTATAACTTCAAAAAAAATCAGAATACAAGTAGACTCTAAAGTACTCTTAGTCTCCATGAAAAGGATCCATCAGGCATGTTTCCATTGGTCCTTATTATAACCCAGGAACCCATCCTACTGTCAACTTAAAGGCATAAAACCATTAGGAACACCTACCCATCTTGAATTGATATGGTCAGCACATTTTGGAGACTGGCTAGGCATCAATAACCCAAGAGTCCCACTGCCATCCTCGTGTGCCTTCCAGAATGATACCAGTGATGTCTACAACCCAGCGAGGAAGTCTTGAACACTACTGGGACACTGACTGATTTCAGACCAATTCATTAACTCAGCAAACACTTACTGAGTGCCTACTATATGCCAGGCTCTGTTCTAGGCACTGGGTCTACATTCACGAACAAAAACAATCCCAGTCCTTGTGGAGCTAGCCACTAGGACAGATTCAACATGAACGTGAAAGAGAAGGGAATCGATGTCAGATATCTGACCGAGTTTTGAGTTGAGGGATTTAAGAAAATAGGGGCCTGAATCCTCTAACTTACATCTAGATGTTGTAATTGTCCTCAGGACAATATGGAGGGGGTGGTAGGGAGATGGTTTTTAAACACAGATGCTTAATAGAATCATCAGGGAAGATTTTCTAAATTCTAGGTATTAGAATTTTTTTTTTTAAGGTTCTCCAGGTGACTCCAGGGTGGAACCAAAGTTTAAGAACCATTGATGCCTGGGTCTTCCTCCCTCCAACCCTCTCAAGATTCAGATGAATTCCCCTTTGGGTGAAGCTGGGCATCAGTATTTTTTTAAAGCTCCTCAGGTGTTTGTAAGATGCAGCACAGTTTGAGAACCATTGGTGTGGTGTGCTGGTTCTCAAACTTGAGTGTGCATCAGAATTACCTGGATAGTGAGTTCAAACACAGATTACTGGGCCCGCTCCCAGACTTTCTGATTAAGTGGGTCTGGGGTGGGGCCTGAGGATTTGCATTGCTACAAGTTTCCAGGTGACGTTGATGTTGTTGGTGCAGGGGCCACACTTTGAGAACCATTAGTTAGCAAAGTCTCTCCCATCTGTTTGTAATCTACACCCCCTTCTTTTTGTAATAGCACCTTGATTTTTCTTTGAGGAACCAGCTCTCCTCCATTCTCAGACCATGTCTGTGGATGTAGTTGACTTCCTCCCTCTGTCCACCCTCCACTCTAAGGATGGGCCCATGACCCGGGCTCGGCCAGCCAGCCACAGGGACTGGTTCAGATTTAGCACATGACTCCATTTCAGCCAATGATAATAAATCGGAAGACCTTAGCAAGAACTACTGGGAAAGCAGCAATCCCTTCCCAGAAGATTTCTAAGTTGGTGGAATGTTAATGTAAAGCAGATGGAGGCCATCCTGCCATAACTACATAAGCAGAAGCTGCCTGAGAATAAAGCCAACATGGAGGAAAGAGATGAAATGAGAGCGAGGTAGCGGGTTGTGTGTGAGGTTTGATGCCATCACCTGAATACGCTTTTCCTCCAAAGTCTTATCTATCCCTGGACCTTATCTGAGCCCCCCAAGTAAACATCTTCTTTTGTATAAGGCAGTTGAACCTCTATAATCTCAAGGTTTTCAGACTCCACTCCACCTACTCCCAAAGTTCAGGTTAAGAACCTCTGAGCTACAGCAATATCTTTGGAGTGTTCCTAATTTCCAGACAGATGGTTCAATCTTATTCTTATTTTTGGCAGTTTGTCTTCAGTTATGCTTCCGGTCAAAGTCTATCTTACATGAATTAGGCTCTCTGCCTACTGATGTGTCGATTTTATCTCATCTCCATTTCCCACAACAGTGAACCCCAAAGAATTCCTGCTGGTCTCAGCCTGCACACATACTGGGCCCGGTATACCACAATGCTGGGCTTGGTACCAGGGACTAGTGGGTCTGCCCTCTCCCCCCAAGTTAGCCACAGGCTTCAGGAATGCTGGACCATGACCTCAGGCATCTGCCCTTTTCACCAACAGACATGTGTCCAATTTTGTCCTTTAGACTTATGCTCGTCAGATTTGCAGGAACTGAGTTTTTCAAAATCACATTTATCCAGATTTCTTATTGAGAGCTCAGCCCAGAGAGAGAAGGCAATAGCAACTATGCCGCAACTCAGGCCTAGAGATTCCTGTGAGAACCTTCCTACAGCGACAAGTACAGTACACGCCTTCTCCAGAACATGCCAGGTGAGGGCTGTGGGCGTGGTTTCTGGGGACTGTGGGCAGCTCCACCCCAACCGGTCACTTACCTGCCTTTTCCTCCAGTAGTACATCTCTCCTCCAGCACCCACTCCCAGATTCTGATCCAGATTCCCATCTAGAGTTTGTAAAAAGCTCTGCACGTGATTTCAGTAAGAAGTCAGGGCAAAGGACCATGGACCTTGGGACTCTGGGATTACTTCCTGCGTGGTACCTACAGAGTTTAGGGAGCACCTGGACTCAAATGTTTTCACTTTCTCAGACTCTGACATCCTCCCACGACCCGCGACACTCTCTAGTTACTAACCGCATGCTCCTTAACCCTCATCTTCCCTGTGTAGACTTCTGGCCTGTGAACTGCCTGATGGCTGATACCAGGGTGGTTCATAATTTTCCCCATATTATCCTGTCCTGGCCTCCATTTCTGACTGTGGCTTAAAACTCTGAGGTTCTTTTCAAGTACTGATCATTTATACAACAAAGAGTTGGTTTTTGAATACGTACTGTCTGCAAGTCACCAAGTTAACCTGTATATGGGAATTTATAACGGGAAAATTATATGAGAAACAGAGATTGAGTAAGACTGTTCCCTGAGCAAAGACAAGAACAAGGTGAGTTCTAGGAAAGCAGTTGGTTCAATTTTTTTGTGGCAGAAAAGGGAAACTGGAGGCAGACCAAGACTGGACATAAAGTAGAGGTTTCATCCTTGTGTGGAGAATAATAATTATCAGTGACCAGAAACGCTTATTAAAAGAAAGGAGGTGCAATTTGTACATTGCTTCCGTATTTAATTAGAACTCCAAATACGTCTTTCAAAATTGTATAACGTCCATGTGGACAACCATTCCCAGGTTATATGTGTTGTTTTAATGGTGCCGTCTACAGGAAAGCATGACTGCCAGCGTTCTGCATAGTAGTCTCTTCTCCTAACTATACCTGTTTAGTGTGATCTAACCACTGCACACCTGCTGGCCCCGTGGGTGCCTCCATCCACCTAGCGACAGCTCCCAGACGCCAAGGACTAAACCACCACGAGCTCGTCCAATCTGTCTTCAACTATGCCCTGTAAAGGTGTCCCTCGCTCCCCCTCTGCCTGCCCAGCTGACAAGTGTCTGCCTCCTTCTGGCTGTCTCACTTATGCGCAAAAAGCTCAGCCTCGGCTCGCCCTCTGTTTTTCAGGAAGGAAGTATGCATGATCACCCTCTGGACTGAACCAAGCCCCAGGAAAGGGTAGTCCAGGCGATGCTGAAAAGGCTGTGGGGTTTCACAAAGGACCCGGGTGTCTCTCCCAGAACAACCAGCGCTCATGCTTTTCTGGGGTGGATCTGCGGGCAGCCGGGACGGGTTCCTGGAGATCCGAGCTCAGGAGGAGACAAGCTATTTATCAAAGTGAGAGATGACTGCAGCTGGAGTTGCTAAAAACAAACCACTCCAGGTTTATCTACTTCCAAAAACGTTCACTTCTAAGTAGGTCAAAGTGTTCCCAAACTCGGACAGTAAGAAGTGCCCGTCTATCACTCTGAGTTCCAATTTGGGAAGGCTTGCCGTTGCTAAGTGTCCACTATGAGGGATGCTATTTTCATTCCAACTGTCAATGCCCCCTCCCCTCCCACAGGCAGAAATAGCAGCTGCGGCAGCATGTAGATTCATGGGTGCAATGAAGAGGTTTCTGACACATTAAATGCAAAGTGGATTTTGCCTTGATGTAACTCAGGTCAATTTAAGGAAGATTTCATTAATAGGAGGGAACGTGGAAGACACTGCCCATCCTTATATTTCTGAGTTTTCAACCGTTCCAGATAAACGAGAGGTGCTTAACCCATGTGTCCCCGGAGAAGATTTCCCAGGAAGCAGGATTTCAAAGACATTCTCACTCAGAACTCCTGGCATCAGAACATCATTCCCTATATCCCCATCCTCAGGCTCCCCTGATAAAGCTTTGGCCGGTTTCCTCTACAGCTCTCAGGGGATGGAGGACACACTGAGCCTCGCCCTTCACACATGAACTCTCTCAGGGGTCCCTGATTCATGGTCCTTTCTCTTCCCCTCCCTTCCTCCTTCCTTCCTTTTCTTCCCTCTCTCCCTTCCTTCCTATAAATATTTACAGTAACTTCTTTTACGCCAGCTACTGTTCTTGATACCAGGGACAGAGTAATGAACAAAATAGACAAAATCCCTGCACTTGTACAGGAAATCTGGGGGGTTGCAGTATGGGGAATAGACAACAAACGTTAATAAATATGTCATGTAGCGCCATAATTGCAATGAGGAAGAATAAAACAGGAAAAGGGGTACACAGTGGGATGGAAGAGGGTGGGAGTGAGGGAAGACCTCTCTGATCAGGTGACATTCAAGCAGAGATGTGAAGGAACTGTGGTGACAGCCGTCCAGGTATCTGAGGACCTGGAGCGTTCCAGGCAGAGGGAACGGAAGGGGTGCGTGCTGCATAGCAATGTCTGGCTCATCTGGGGAAGAGCTCAGTCAGGCAGGCTGGTCAGGAGGTGGTAGGATTTGGTAGGAAAAAACATCCACAAGGATGTCCGCACCCTAATCCTCAGAAACTGTAAATAGGTCACCTTACACAGCAAAGGGGACTTTGCAGATGTGATTAAGGACCTTGGGATGGGGAGAGGGTATCCTGGATTATCCAGGTGAGCACAATGTAATCAAACGAGTCCTTAAGAGCAGAGAACCTTTCCCACTGTTGTCAAAAGGAGATATGACTTTGGAAGAAGGACCAGAGGGATGCAACGTTGCTGGCTTTGAAGATGGAGGAAGGGGCCATGAGCTGAGGAATGCAGCTGGCCTCCAGAAGCTGGAAATGGTGAGGAAACAGCCTCTCCCCTAGAGCCCAAGTTGGACTTCTAACCTACACAACTATAAGAGAATAAACGTGTGTTGTTTGAAGCCACTAAGTCTGTGGTAATTTGTTATAGCAGCAGAAGGAAACTAAGACAGAGGAGATGAAATCAGAGAACAGGCTCTGGGGCGGGTTCTGCAAGAGCCTCCTTGCAGCCACAGAAGGGACTTTGTTATTACTTGAAGTGAGACAGGGGCTATGGACTGTTTGAGCTGAGCCCAGGCCTCCCGCTGCAGCCGGGAGCCAGCAATGGTAATTATCTATGTGCCCACCTGTGTACAAAAGTAGGCACCCATACATCCTGTGGCCTTCAGGGCCTTGTGGAGAGTAAGGCAAGTGGATGTGGTATCAGAATCAGCGTTCCTGGCTGGGGCTGGGGGACAATGGTGGGGAAACTAGGCAGCCCAGTCCTATCCCAAAGGCAAGTACAAGAAAGCTGGTCCATGAGTGGACAGCCTCTCTGCTGCTGGCAGGCAGGGAGCTGGTATGAAACATGGCGAGACTTGCAAACGGAAGCACTCCTCATACATGCTGCAGAGTTTGGGTTCAGACTGCAGTTTCAATCCTACAAGGGTCCTGGAGGAGGGGTAGCTGTTTTCAAGGTCTGAGTGACACAGGGGAAGGCACTGAGGTGGCCTGAGGAGGATCCTGACACTGGCTGGCCAAGCAGCATCAGAATCCCGCCGCTGAGAGCTCCTGAGGCCGAGGCCCGCAAGGGCTGTTCCTCACGACCTTTACGATCCTCTCACCTGTGACCTTCCCTAAGCAGATAGGGTGGGCACACCCCCAGCTATGAGACCACTGTCGCTCCTTCTCTGCTTCCCAAGCCACATCCAGTGCATGTCATTTCTGGGTCCCCTGCTCTTTTGTGGGGAAAGTGGTTTCAGCTTAGCTAGCTCTAGCAAGACAAAACTGCATCAACTTCTCTTTGGGGAAAGTTCTGTTTTCTGGAGTGACCTCCTCTCCGTCATCTCTCCCCAGCTTCTCCTAGGCAAGCACCATCAGTGGCAACCTCTCCTCTCTAGTTGAATCCGAGGCTCTCAGTTTAGCTCTGAGCTCCACCAGCTCTGAGCTTGCTCACGAGGCTCCAAGGAGCAAAGACGCTATTTAAGCCTCACCCTCCCTCCGCTCTGGATGATAAGAGGCATCATCCTCACGCACATTTCACAGATGTACAGTGGACACCAGGAGGCATGAAAGTGCTGTTGAAACAGGTGTTTGGCATAAGCTAAGTCTCAGCAGGCCAGCTACAAAAAGGAGAGGGGCAGTATCTCTGCAGGGGGCCCCAGAGACATCAGTTCCTTCTCTTGATAATGCAACATCTCCTCCTGTGCCAGTCCTTCTTGGAGGCAGCACTGCACTGGGGTGTACTTAAAGGAGGATGTGGCCTGGCCTGACATTTTCCTATTTGAGGCCTTGATTCCAAGCCCTTTGATGTCCTAAATAGTATCAGAAAGATGGTAGCTGGTCTTAGGTAGGACATCTCACCCAGAACAAAGTAGTCTTGGGGCAATTTCTAATTGTCTTTGTTGCTCCCTTAGTTTTAAATGGAAAAAAAGGAGGGAAGAGTGTGGACTGAATGGCACCTATATCTCCCTCTTCCTGAAACTGTCCTGGGAGGGCTTCCAGTTGGTCAATAACTATTGAGCCATCTCTGGCCCATCCTAACATAGACAGGTAAGTGGAAGAAATTCAGTTAAAAATAAAATAAGGCAGTTTTTACAAAACTGCCCTATGCCCTTCTCCTCTTTGAATTAACGAAGGACACCTTCATGCCCAGCCCGACATTCAACATCTGAGCACAGCCCTCCTCACATAGGTTGGCCCATCTCTACGGTGTGGTCGGAATGTTACCTTTAACAACCAGAGTTAATCACTGAAAGAACAGGGCATTGAGAGGTACAAGCCAGGGAATAAGTTGAATTTTCAGCTTAAATATGTCGTATATAATCTCTACCCACTGGGTAGAAGACAAAAGAAAGTTAGAAAAGAGGAGTAAACCATTATTTCTTGGGAAATCATAGAGCCAGATGGACCTGCTGTTGGTAGACTGCAGAAAGGGCCCAGAGTAGGCCAGGAATGGAAACTGAGAGAGAGGTGAGGGTGCAGAGTAGAGACAATGTCAGGCCTTTGCAAAACCTATGGATGGAACTAGAAACAGAACCTTGACCCCTTGACCCCTGGAGAAGATTCA
This sequence comes from Delphinapterus leucas, assembly GCF_059928025.1. NCBI lineage: Eukaryota > Metazoa > Chordata > Mammalia > Artiodactyla > Monodontidae > Delphinapterus > Delphinapterus leucas. The sequence goes on along the minus strand of NC_143132.1, from coordinate 70,128,924 downwards.
GGCTGGAAATACTCTAGACACCTCCCTACAGAGGTATCAGAACTAGAACAAAGGGCAGGCAGGGAAATTAACATTCATTGACTGCCTCTAGGGTGGTAAGCATAGGCTAGAAGTCTAACTCAAGGGAAGTGGGCATTATTGCCCATTTTATAGATTTTAAGTATCTTGTCCAAGGTTATCAACTAGTCAGTATCTGAGCCAGGATTCAGACCCCCCAGATTTTCTACCCCGAGACTCTTAGTTACTCCACACCTCTCATCATGTCATTGTATGGTCTACCACATACCATTGTAAAGCCTTGTGCATAGCAGGGTCGCTTTTGTTTTATTCTAAACAATTAGCCTGCACACATAACAAAAAGACCAACTTCGCAGTTTAAAATCACTTTTCCTTAACATTGCCTCCTCTGAGCTTCCCAGCAGCTCTGAGAGATGGGTAATTTTTATCAGCTTCCCTTATAAATGCAGAAACCAAGATGAAGTGAGTTTCTACTCATTCCACACCCTGTCCTCTTCCTGGCCCATCTGACACCCTGAGTACAAAGCCCTCCCCTGTTTTCTCAAAGATTTGCAAGTACACGTCTATGAAAAAGATAGGCTGATTGTAACGTATTAGATTGAACCATTTAAAATTGCTGACTTTCAACCAGTTTTGACTACAAAAATGGCAATTCCATGTGGTTCAACCTAATAAATTGGACCTCAAAATGAGGATATTTACGCTATGCCTGGGTGGATTAAACATAGGATACTTAGGTTAATCACTTTAGGTTGCTAAAGTGATTCTCTCCTGATGTGGAGAGAAAAAAAGCAGACGTTTTAGAACTGGAAGGGATTCTAGAGGTACATCAGGAGGATATGGATAAAAGGTAAAAAAAATGCTACTTTAGAACAAGTAACAATATGAATGACAGCAGGGAATAACCAGGAAAAAAGACCAGCCCATTGAGAGCCTCAGAGTGGAAGGCAGTTACCACTAAGTCTGAGCCCAGAGAAAAGGAGATGAGATCAGGGGTGTGTGAGAGACCAAGGCACCGATGTGCAGGGGTAAACAGTACGGAGGTTCCTTTAAAAACTAAACACAGAGTTATCATATGATCCAGCAATCCCACTCCTGGGCGTATATCTGGAAAAGACGAAAACTCTAATTTGAAAAGATACATGCACCCCAATGTTCATAGCAGCGCTATTCACAACAGCCAAGACATAGAAGCAAACTAACGGTCCATTGACAGATGAATGGATAAAGAAGATGTGGTGTATATATATATATACACACACACACACGCACACACACATACACATACATACAGTGGAATACTACTCAGCCATAAAAGGAATGAAATAATGCCATTTGCAGCAACATGGATGGACACAGAGATTATCATACTAAGTGAAGTAAGCCAGAGAAAGACAAATGCCATATGATGTCCCTTATATGTGGAATCTAAAATATGACACAAATGAACTTACTAATGAAACAGAAACAGACTCACATACATAGAAAACAAACTTATGGTTACCAAAGGGGAAAGGGGGTGGGGAAGGGATAAATTAGGAGTTTGGGATTAACAGATACACACTTCTATATATAAATTAGATAAATGACAAGGATCCTGTGTAGCACAGAAAACTGTATTCAGTATCTTGTAATAACCTATAATGGAAAAGAATCTGGAAAAGAATCTGTATACCTGAAACTAACACAACACTGTAAATCAACTATACTTCAATAAAAAACCACACACACAAATAATCACCTTAAACAGTCTAGGATTGTTGAATTTAATCCATAATGTTTTTTTCTGCTCTAAGGATTTAATAAAAGATGTATGGAGAAATTGATAGGCTCTAATGAAATTCTCCCCAAGGAAAGAAGGGTCTATCATTTTAGATGCAAATCAAATTACTTTGTTCTAGATGAAGATCAGAAGGGGCTGGAGAATGAGAATTAGGGCTGGTGGGTTTCAAGTGGGGGGCTGGGGAGGAGGGCATAGGAGAAGAATGAGCAGAAAGGACCTGGATTTCAGCACTGAGTAAGAGGAATTTTCCAACCATTAGAATTATACCAAAATACAACAGGCTTCCTCTATAAGTAATGAGCTCCCCATCCCTGGGAGTGCTCAAGTAATGCTTGGCTGACCACCCAACAGAGACTTTTTTTTTTTTTTTTTTTGCGGTACGCGGACCTCTCACTGTTGTGGCCTCTCCCACTGTGGAGCACAGGCTCCAGACGCGCAGGCTCAGCGGCCATGGCTCACGGGCCCAGCCGCTCCGCGGCACGTGGGATCTTCGCGGACCAGGACACGAACCCGTGTCCCCTGCATTGGCAGGTGGACTCTCAACCACTGTGCCACCAAGGAAGCCCCCAACAGAGACATTTTAAGAGGGGGTCCTATATTAGGGGAGAGAGTGAACCAGAAGACTTTCAGGGTGCTTTTCAATTCTATGATTCTAAGAGCCCATAAAATTCAATGTTCTGAAGTAAAATGAAATCTAATCAAGGACCACTTCTACTCAATTATAAAAAGAAAAATGTTTAATTCTAACCTTTTATAATTCTGAAAAATGACTAGGAGCTCCTTTTAGAGTCTCTACAAATACATCTCCATCTATCTTAAAACACACTTTTCTTCAAGAAGTGTCAGCCCTCAAGTTAATTACATTTCTCATTCAAATGCATTAATTTTTGGTTTTAGTTATTCTTATAGTGACTTTTAAAAACAACCTTACCACTATTTTTCATTGCAAACATACTATATTCAGTTATGTTACTCTTAAATAAAATTTTGTAGGCTAGCATGGAAACTTATTCCCATCCTCATCCATCACACTTTCACATATAATTTTGTCCTATGGGGTGGGGGTGAGTCCTGGATTTCAAAGTGGCTGCCTCACAGCTGGTCAATTACAGATGTGGTCCTCTGCAAATGGAGTAGGAGTGGAGACCAGCAAGCTGTAGTTTTAACACGTCACTTCATTCTTGAAAGGCAATGTTTGGGGACTATTCATCCTTCAATTTGTTTTCTCACCTTCCCATGGTACAGCCCCATGGGTGGCATTATGGAGTAAACGAAAACCGTGAGAGTTTAGTTGTTGACTAGTTGCTCCTAATGCAGAATTACACTGAAAAGCAAGAGAGACTTGTAGTAGACCCCCCCAGAGTCGGTAGACAGGAGGAGCCTGTAAGTGTCTGCATTCGATAGCAGAGGAGATAGGAAAGGCACATTTTGGCCACTGGAAGCAGAAAGTGCAGGGGGTTCCCATCCTGCAGTGAATCTGCTGGACAGGCTGGACCAGCTCCAGTGGTTGGCTGGCCCCTAGCAGAGCTGGACCCCATTCAGCCTGCTAGCCAGAGTGCTGCTCGGGGCCACTGTGCGCTCCAGCCAGGGACACCAGGCTCTTTCTAGCGGGCAAAGCACACACAGGATGAAATCTGTCTGCCGCTACTGCCCGTAGGGAAGGGAGCACAGGAGGCCAGAGGGGAGAGAGAGAGTGGGAAGGCAGTATGTGCTTCCGTGTGTACGGGGCTCACGCTCTCTCAACCTTCACCCAGCTAGACTGGTTAAATCCAAGGGAGTCGAGTCAGAGTGAAGGATAACAAACTAAAGTAGCTGTCTCAAACGCCTTCAGACTTGGGAGGTCACAGAGCATTGTGAAGACAGACCTTGGGGAATGGACAGACCTGAGTTCAAATCTAGATCTACCACTAGTAAGCTATGGGCAAGTTACCTGATCTTTCTAAGACCTGGTTTCCTTGTCTGTAAAATGAGGAAAACATTAAAGCATGAACCCAGAACCTGGCCCGTAGTAAGACTCCATAAACGTCAGGTATTTTTACGAGTTGACGTCACACTTAATATAAGTCCACAGCATCACAGACTTGCCTAGCATCTTCAGGCTGTTGGCGGTACATGCCTCCAGAGCCCATTGTTCTCCACTGCTCCGTACCTTCACACCTTCCCCAGCCTGGGTAAGCTGTTCCTAAGGCTGTCTAGGTGATGACGGGAGAAGGCATCAGGAGACCCCATAAGACAGGACTCCCTGTAAACAAGCCGGGGTCACCATGGGCACTGGCCCTCTCCTCCAGGACATCTGCCCCAGGGCTCACCTGGCCCTGGTTTAGTTTGGCTAAGCAAACAGGCGTTTCCTTATAGCTTCTCCAGGTGCTCAGCTGGAGCCAGGGCAAAAACTGTACAGGAAAAGGAAAGGAACACAGGTATCCTATAGAGCTGGGTGGAGAAGAACCTAGACTGTTTTTTGGAACCTGGGGCAGAAGTACCCAGGACCAATGCTTTTTTAAAAAAAACATTTTTAAGGGTACAGTTCAGTGGCATTAAGTACATTCACAACGTTGTATTACCATCACCATCATCCATCTCCAAAACTTTTTTCGTCTTGCAAAACTGAAACTCTGTACCCGTTAAACACTAACTCCACATTCCTTCCCTTCCCCCAGCCCCTGGCAACCACTATTCCACTTTCTATGAATTTGACTGCTGTAGTTACCTCACATAGTGGAATCATACACTATTTGCCCTCTTGTGTCTGGCTTATTTCACCTAGCATAATATCTTCAAAGTTCATCCATGTTGTAGCATGTGTCAGATTTTCCTTCCTTTTTAAGACTATATAATATTCCATTATATGTATATACCACATTTTGTTTACCCATGCATCCCTTGGACACTTGGGTTGCTTCTACCTTTGCTATGAACATGGGTGTACAAACAATACCTCTCTGAGTCCCTGCTTTCAATTCTTTGGGGTATACACCCAGCAGTGGAATTGCTGGATCATATGGTAATTCTATGTTTAATTTTTTGAGGAACCCCATACTGTTTTCCATAGCAATTCACCATTTTACTTTTCCACCAGCAGGGCACAAGGGTTCCAATTTCTTTACATCCTCACTAACACCTGTTATTTTCTATGGTTTGTGAAAAAAAAAATAGCCTTCCTGATGGGTATTAAGTGGTTTCTCATTGCCATACTGACCTGCAGTTCCCTCATGATCAGTGATGTTGCCCATCTTTTCATGGGCTTATTGGCCATTTGTATACCTTCTTTGGAGAAATGTGTATTCAGGTCCTTCGTCCATTTTAAAATCTAATTGTTTTTGTTGTTGTTGAATTGTAGGAGTTCTTTATATAACTGCATATTGCCCCTACCAATGGATCTTTAAGTCCCTCCTAAGCCTGACACTTGGGGGGTGGCAAACCCCTAAAGCAGTGACTCTCAGCCCATTAGAATTACCAAGGAACTTAAAAAATACTGATGCCCAGGCCCTTGGAGGCTCTGAATTAACTGGTCTGGGGTGGTGTGTGAGGCATCAGTAATTTTGAGTCTCCTCCAGGTGGTTCTAAGATGCACCCAGAATTGAAACCACCGCTACAAAATCTTTGTCCCTTGGGAGGTGCTGCCCTCGCCACTTACTGCTGAGAAGGTGAGAGGGGATTAGGAAGAGAATGACTAGGTCCACAGGGCCCAACCCCGGGGAGAAGCTCTACGATGTCAGGGGGGCATTAAAATAAGAGGAAAGGCAGGCTGCTCTACTTTGTCACACAGTTCCACCAAGAGTGCTGCCACAGACATATCAAGAGGAAACAAGCAACCACTGTCTCCTGAGAAAGCACAGGAGGGAAAGACTGGAGAAAGGGCCTCCGGCCTCCAGGAAGCCCAGCAGGCAGCGTGTGTGGTGCAGGGCAAGGAGGCGGGAGCCCTGGGTCTCCTCCAGCTCTGCCACCAACTACCCCTGTGACTTCGGGGAAGTCACCTTGCTTTCCTGTGCCCGAAGGTGCCCCTACAAGAGAGGAAACTGGCCAGTGCAGTGGTTCTCAACCCTGCTGTCCCTTGGATTCACCTGAGGAGCATTTAAACAACTCTGGCTCACTCCGGAAATTCTGACCCCACTTGTTGTAGGTGGGGTCTGAGCCTTGTCATGTGGTAAAGCTTCCAGGGGATGCTAGGTGGCCAGGGCTGAGAGCCCCGCTCTAGTGGTTCTCCAAGTCCCCTCCTCGTGCTTGTAAGAAGCCATGATGGCGTCTGAGGCAGCTGGAAAGTTCTGCGACACACTCCCTGTGTTCTCTCTGACCTCTAGCTTGCACCCCGCATCCTCAGCTCCATTTTCAGTGAACTCTCTGCTAACTCCCCTCCCTCTGCACGACTTACCCTGAATGCCCCCACGTCCCCAGCTGAGCCGGGCCAGGGAGGGATGCACCCAGCCAGACACCAGGGAGGCCAGACCTAGGGCAAGAAGCTTCTGGTCTCCCCTCGTAGCCAAGCCCTTCCTGACGGACCACCCCACACTTGGACATGAGTGACCAGTTAGCTTTTCCCAGCAAATAAATCGCTGTCCTCGCTTTCGTCTCTGGAGATGGGAGTTTTTAGTCATTTTGCTGAATAATCTATGGAAGTGATATAAAAACTGTAACTTGTCATGACACCTAGGATGTACTGAGTGTCAGGCACTGCTCTAAGTGTTTTGTATATCTTATTTCATTTCAGGTGCTCAATTCTAACCTCTTTGTGCCCACGTTTTCCCCACGGTCAGACTTCAAGCAGAACCGTACTCCCGAGACCCCCTGCTTTTCCCTGCCTGGTCCCGCGAGTTTCTCTAGGGGCTACTTCAGAGGGCTGAGAGCTGCACCTACAATTACAGATGCCACACAACTTCCCGCCACAGAGAAAAGGCGGAGAAGCGGGTGGCGGCTGAGCCGATAGAGGGGAGCACAGGTGCGTGTGGAGGGAGGAGAATCAGGTTTTAGTTGCCATTCTCCGGATGGAACCCCCACCCCGCCCCCCGCGAGGCCCTTGCAGCACCAGAGCCAGGCAGCACCAGTGATGCAACCTGCTAGAGCCACCTCGTGGAGGAGAGGAGGAGGTCAGGCTTTTGAGACGGGCCCGATGGAATTCCAGCAAGGAAAACATTTCACAAGGTAATTAGTCCATAGCATCAACAGGTCTCCGTGGCGACCCTTGTCGCTTCCTCCCAACAGAACCAGGTCCCTCCCTCTTCCCAGCCCATAAATACCTAGCACAGGTCTGCATGGAAACCCTGATGCAGGTTATCTGACCAGTGACAAAAAGAAGCTCAGAACTAAGAGAACTCTGGGTCTGTCCCTCTCTGGGCCTGTTTCCTCCATGTAAAACAAGTGACTTCAAGGCCGCTGCCAGCCTGGACTTCTGAAGTCAGTGGCTGTCGTACTCGAGTGCATCAGAATTCCCTGGGGACTTGTTAAGACACAGACCGCAGCCCCCCCCCCGCCCCCCCCCCGCCCCCTGCGTTTCTGGCCCAGAATGTCTGGAGTGGGTTCTGAGAATTTGCATTTCTAAAAGTTCCCAGGGGATGCTGATCCTGCCAGTCCAGAGACACCCCTCACACTGGAGAATCACTGTTTTCAGTGGTTCAGTCTGCCCGACGTGAGAAAAAGCGAATAAACAAGCATGTGGAAGGAACACAGAGCTTACATAAAACAGAAGCCAAGGCTCCAGTAATCTGTCAAAGGCACATAAATGAGTGTCTCAGGCCCTGGCAGGGCTGAGGGGAAGGTCAAACCTGACGCGGTTGTGCCGTGCGTTCCCTTGCAGTTTGCTCGGTCCTTTGTGAAGCATGATCAGCTGGGTAGGGGTGAGGGGGCCGGGGAGCCTGCAGTAGCTGTGGAGGGGGCGGGGGTCAGAGGAGAAAGGAGGAGTCTAGGCTTTGGGCCATGGGTAGAAGAGGACTTTTCCGGAGGTTGGGTGATACAATGGGAGAGTTAGAAGAGACCTTAGGGGTCATCTAAGTCAACCTTCATTTTTAAGATGAAACTGACTCAGAAAGGTTAAATGACTTTTCCAAAGTCACATGGCCATTTCATAGCTCTTTCCCTTTAAGCTCGCAACCCACTTTCTTCACAAGTGGGTCCCAGAGAAATCCCACAAGGTCAGAACGGGTTCCTGAGACAAGTGAGCGCTATGATGCTCTTCTAACAAGCAGGCCACGTCCCCAGCACCCTCTGGTCCACATCCCTCCACCCCCACCCCCCGCCGCCCCTACCTTTCACCAAGGGGAAGAAGCAGTCCATCTCCACGCTGCTTCGGGAGTGGGAGATGCACAGGGCGCTGCTGGGGACCAGGCCCTCCTGTGGGGGACTCCGTTCTGTGGTGCGGACCAGACACCAGCCCGGCCGTTCGCTCGGCCGCTCCAGCAGTTCCACTGTCTGTCCCACCTGGATGCTCAGCTCGCTGCTGTGGCCTGCGTTGAAGTCCTGGAGGACCACGGTCAACTCACAGCCGCCAGAGAGCTTGGGGGTGGGGTGGGGGTAGAGTAAAACATGAAGGCATGGGGGGGGGAGATGAAGGGGGAAGGTGCAAAGTGTGCATGAGGAGAGGGGGAAGGAAAATAGAAAAGATGGGATTCAGGGTGCAGAGAAGGCAGAAGATGGGAAAGGGAGTTGGGAACAGAAAAGGAAACAAGAAAAAAAACATGAAATTAGCACAGTGCCATTCAATTACTCAGCTGTTCTCCCTGCAGCAACAGTCTAGAGCCTGCCCAGAATGGGGCTTTGCTTCTAATTCCTTCTTGTTCCAGTGGAGTTCTTTTCATTATTCCTTTACCAAGCTTCCAGCTAGGACCAGGAGGAAGAGTGGAAAGATGGGCAGGGAAGAAGGGGCACATCTTCCTTAGGAACCGTCCTTAGTGCTCCAGCCTGTCCTCCCTCCAGGCCTGGCACTGCTCCTGGGGCAGAATCGATAAAACTGGGCAGAGAGACCCCGAGATAGGAACACCCTCTACTAGCTGAACACTCAGACTTTCACTCTTACCACGAGAAACCATTAGTTATTCATTTGTCTTCTAGAACTCAGCATAAAGCCTCCCTCTTGGAAGAGCTGCTGCACTTAGGGGCAGGGTGACAAGGAGGGAAGGGGAAGAAAGGGAGGCCCAGGGGCCTGGATCGGCAGCCTGTTCCTAAGGTTTGGGGGAAAGCCCCCTACCACCTCCAGGTAACTCGCTTTCAGTCTGCACATCTCTGATCTAAGCCCTTAGGGCCTGCGCTGTCTGCAGGATCAGCCACAGTAATGCACTCGTCCAGATATGCTGGGTAGTTATTTCACACGTGTTCAGGGAGGCTTCTGCTGAATACTAAGCACAGTGTAAGTAAGCACAGTGAGTAGGGAATCAACAAGCTCCGCATTCAGGACTGTGAGAATTTTCTATTAAAGGAAGCTGAATGTTACAGGGGGCTTGAAAAGCTTAACATGACACGTCAGACTGACGGCTGCAATATGTATCATCACCAACCATAAAGCACGGAGCCCACTCTAAACACATTTCTACGGATGGGCACGGTACTGCCGTTGGGCTTAGATCAAGAAGAGAAACTTTAGGACAGAAGGTGGGAGCTGGAAAGAGACAGAAGAAGAAATAAACATGGTTCTGGTTCATTTTTTTTTTCCGTTTAACTTTCCTGGTCCCATTAAGTGCACAGACCCCACTACCCCACTCTCCTGGTGCTATCTTCCCTGAAGTGTCATTTAGAGAAGGGTGTCATGGGATGGGAGTACCTCAAGTCTGAAGGGTGCTTTTACAGTGTGTAAAGTACCTTCACATACATTATCCACTCCATCTCTCCCTCTTGTATCAAGAAATTTAAGCTCAGAAATGTCCAGATCAGTGGTTGGAACATTGAGTGTGCATAACAATCGCACTCAATGGGAGGTTGTTGAAAATGCAGACACTCTAGCTGGGCCCTCCCTTGCCCCGGCCCCCAATTACAGATTATGATTCAGGAGGCCTGGGTTAGGGTCCAGAAATGCATATTTTTAACAAGGAACCTCCCCTCCCCCTGAAACTCACGATTCTGAAAAGGGGGGTCCTTGGGATACTGTTTGAGAAACACTGCTAGATGGTTTCCCACAGTCACCCAGCTAGGCTTGAACCCAGACCTCGACTACAAATCCCATGTTCCTTAAGCCACACACCACAGGGCAAATTACATATTTTCAGGTATGTTTGTGGTTGGAGAGGGTGGGAGCCATGTGGAGAGAAGAAGACATCAGTGGCTTGAGCTACTGCGCCTCTCAGTTTGCTTTAGGAGACCTCCATCAGGTCTCTTAAGCTTTTTGGATTGCAATTCTGTTTTTTTTTTTTGGCTGTGTTGGGTCTTCGTTGCTGTGCGTGGGCTTTCTCTAGTTGCGGCAAATGGGGGCTACTCTTCGTTGTAGTACGCGGGCTTCTCATTGAGATGGCTTCTCTTGTTGCGGAGCACAGGCTCTTGGCGCGTGGGCTTCAGAAGTTGTGGGGTTTTTTTTGGCTCTAGAGTGCAGACTCAGTAGTTGTGGCACAGGGGCTTATTTGCTCCGTGGCATGTGGGATCTTCCCAGGCCAGGGCTCGAACCCGTGTCCCCTGCATTGGCAGGCGGATTCTTAACCACTGCGCCACCAGGGAAGCCCTGGATTGCAATTCTTGATGAGTCTACACTACATATGAAAAACTGTATCACTGAAACACAAATTGCACTCTGATATTCTGTTTAACTTTTTTCTCAATTGCTGGTGGCATCCCACTAAGTTGATTCTGCTTTCTACAAATGGACCATCTGTAGGGTGCTAGGCTAGATGACCACGAAATTTCCTTAACTCTGAGAAGCTCTGTTGCTGAGCTGTTATGCCTCCGTGGAGGTCTCCTCTGTGCCACCCTCAGGTACTCAGGTTCTTTCCCGGGGCCAAAGGTGCACAGGGCCCGAGATGTAACCTGCAGCCTTTTCAGGGCTGGATGTGGCCCTCCGCACAGTGCGGAGGCAAAGCAGAGAGGGCCTGAGGTTCTGGCTGCAAAGAGCTCGGCGGGTTCCCAGACACAAGGTTCCCCGCCCCCTGGGGCAAGGTACAGCCAGACCCAGCCATGGGCAGGTAGGGGGCCAGGGTTGGTTGGGTGGGAGAGCATAGAGCCAGGCTGTGTGCTTGTACAATTCAAAGGTCCAGGTCCTGGAGAGAAGCCTGGAAACACCACGAGGTGCTGCTGTCAGGCTGCCCCATCCAGAGACACAGGAGGAAGTGGAAGATGACGGATGGGCATTTCTGTGGTGCTCAAGCTCTAGATCCAGCCAAACCCATTATGAGTCAAATAAAGGGTGGATGTCCCGGTTCCTCACCTCAAGGGCTTGGTCATAGAGATTACTACTCGGGGTCCCCACCCAGTGGCAATAAGGGAATTCCAAAGAGTGGCAGTCGAGGGGATTAGGAGAAATGGATGAGGCAATGGTCAGGCATGAATGCCCCCCGAACAATCCCTTATCCTCTCCCCAGAGCAACGGGGAAGTTTTAGGGTACACGGGGGACTTGGGCTTCACACTTGAGAAACACTGCTTCAGAGAGCCCACAATAGAAACAGTACTGGGAAGTTCTAAGAGTCCCTGCTGCTAGGGGAAGGGTCAAGGGCAGAGGGGCCAAGAGATCTTTGAGGAATCTTGGCACACTTGAGGCTTTTCCTAGCAATCCTCAAAGTAATTCATTCAGACTTCGCGCTTTACGTCTTCTGGACTGCGATGCGTCCCACCACCTACTGAACGTTAATTACACAGAATGTGCCCCTCATTAACCAATAAACACAAATCCCTCACAAATCCTGAACTAGCAGTTGCATAGAAAAGTACACGTGTTTCTTTTTTCTTTCTGTCCGATTCTGGCGTGTGTCTCACAGAGCCCCAGGACCATTATTTTCTCTCCTTCCTCTTCCCATTTTCAAAGGACCAGTGGGTGTGTCCCCACCCTCACGGCTTCTCATGGCCTTTGTAGTGAGTGGCACCTTCAGAAGTTCCCACCTCCCTCCCTGAGCTAAATCTCTGGTCCCAGGAACTTAAATAGGTTTATCCAAACAGCCTGTTGTAGAAAATGCTGCAAAGAACATTTCTTGCTTTCACCTAATTCTTTTCTTCTCCATAGCCATTTAAGGACTGTTTTCATGTCCTCCTTTGCAAATCTTTAGGTTTTAATTGTATGTTTCTTGGCATATTCATTTTCTAATTTTCCCTTTTAGGCCTGCAGATTACTTTTCACATCTGGCTTCATTTTCAACACTCCCTTGGCAGAGATGTGACCCCTTTTGTGCTTTCCCAACAAAAAAAAGCTGCCGTATATTACCTGTCTCTCAGCTGTTCCCCTGTTGACTAACCACGGAGACATGGATGGAGCTGGAAAACCACTGCCCATTTACCCTCTTTGCCTCCCTGCTGGGCCTGTCTTTTGGCCACTGGACCCCTCCCTGTAGAGCCTTTCACAGCTGAGGCAGCACAGAAGCCCCTCCATCTTAACACTTTCTCTCTCTGCCTGGCAATGGCTATTCCTCCCACGTACTGACTTAAAGATGTGTTAATTGCTTGAATAGCTGCTTCCTCCTGCTTTCCCCTAACCAGCCTCCACTCCTACCTCTCTGATGCATCTCTCCTCCCCTCCCCTTGCCCCATCCTCCCATTTCATGGCTCTAAACTTCGACCACTGTCATAACTTCCTCAGTACCCCGGCCCCTCTTCCCTGCTTTAACTACCTGCTCTCCCCCCTGCTGCCAGCCATCTGTCCGCAAATCCTGTGTTATCTCGGCCTCACCCTTCTTCACCTGCAGGCTTCACTCTGAAATTACTCCATGTAGATCTGTCATCAGGCAACTTGCTGACTTTCCCGGCACTTCAGATGCCCTGCTCTCCACTGAGCTGAGTTACGTTCGTCCTCAAAGAAGACAAAGCTACTACGATCAGGTCCTCTCTCTATTTCTCAAGAGAAAAGCAAGCCTTGTGGTGTAGACCCTTTTTTACCGACTGAAATGTAAGCACTTGACTTTTCTCTCCATTAGCAGAGTCGCTGATTTCTCTAAGATGACCCCTCAGTAGCCTATTTTCTGTCTTTTCACGATGTACGTTGGGTCTTTTCTATAAGCTCGTTGGTTACGCTCTCAATGAACAACATTCCCATTTGATGGGTGTCCTTAGCCCCATCTCTCACCACCACGGAGGTCAGAGGTGACTCGGGCACCAGGAAGGGCTATCATGCCCTGTTCAAAACTCCGAGGCCGCATCGTGGTTTTGGATGGATACTTCCAAACATTGATCCTATTCCAGATTCTAAGACCAAACTTATTCCTGCTAGAGGAATGTTGGGAGCCTTGACCTTATAGCACAGACTCAGCACAGGGTCAGGTGTGTTGGAGTCTTCTCTGATTGTACCCCAGTTTCTTGTAATCTCCCATCTTTCTCCCTTCACAGTGACCCCCAGCCCCCAGTGAGTCCCAGTCTGGCCTTGGCATGAGTCTTTGGGTGAGGCCTGCTAACCTCTTTGATGCTAACTGCCACTTGGATCTCCTCCCATTGCCCCTGAGTATTCATCTGATTCTTTCGCTTCCTTTCCCAGTCTCCCTCCTTTCTGGGTCCAGCCTTTCTTGGTGGAGCCTGTTCCCCTCTTGCCCAGTCCCTGGGTGACATCGTCCTCCACCCTCTGCGAGGCTTCCCAGAGGGCAGCTTAAGGAGCACCTGTCCCTCAAGTTCCTCCTACTCCTCAGTGACAGCCGTGTGGCCCTCTTTCCAGCGTGCACAATGCTATACGCCAGAGGAGACTTCATAACCACCCCTGGTTCTTGCTCATATTCGCCAGAAACTGTTGCTTTCATGTAGGTCCATTTTTGCTCGGTTACTATCTGGAGATTAACTGAACCTCCTTCTTGTATAAACAGTGTGAGCTAGATCACCCCTGTGAGCTTCCCCGTGTTACAGAGGAAGAACATGATCACTCCCTGCGGGGTTTCCAGTGACATTCAGAAACATAGGACCGTACCCCTCCCCACTCTTGTCATTCCAGGCCCTCAGCTTCTGTGTGCTCTGGTAACCTGATTCTCCCAAGGCAGTACAGCCTAGTGGTAAGGCACATACTCTGGAGCCCCCCCACCAGCTGTGTGACCAGGGGCAAGTTACTTAACCTCTTGGTCTCAGTTTGCTCATCTGTAGCATGGGGATAAATCACAGTACCTAGTTCATAGGTTGCTATGAGGATTAAATGAGATAACACCTTTACAGTATCAAATGAGATAATACTTTAAAATACTTTTAAAGCACTTAGGACAGTGCCTTGAGCAGAGTTAGCTCTCTAAATGTTTAAAAATAAATTCCAGAGGTATTAATTAATTATTTAAATTTGAAGGGCAAGTTAGGAGTAGAGAAGAAATGGAAAAGATAAATCAATTTGATGGTACATTTGCCTGGAAACAGACTGTACCAGATGTATATATGTATTAATTATGTCATAAATTATTATGTAAATGAATCTTTTTTTTCCCCTGTCAAAAATCTTAATGGAGTCTTGCCCTAACCCTGGCCAACTAGAAGAACTGACCCTATCTGTCTAGGGAAGGTGACACGGACACCTTTAAGCGTTACCCAAGTCAGCACGTGCTTTTCCTATTAAAAACAAGGGAATGGTGGGACCCCAGACCCCTTTACGGAAAATGAGGATTCACCACTTCCTTTTCATTCTGCACTGCTTTCCATGAACCTTCCATCTGAAGAAGCTCTCCTTTCCCATGAATCTAACTGGGCACAGTACCTGCCACCTGACTCTACTGCTACCTGTGATCATCAGCTCCTGACACAGCCTCGCCAAGCACTAGGATCTGATGCTCCGACAGATAGGGAATCATGCTCAGGAGTGCCCGTCAGGTAAGTCAGACTTCCTCTCCTGGCTGCCTGGGCTCCGACTCCCACGTCTAATTCTTCCGCGACGCTTAGGCAGTGCCAGGCATAGAGTTCTGTGAACTAACGTCTACATGTGAATGGCAACGCAGGAGGCCAGGGCTGGCCCGGAAAAATGTGAGGTTGGAAGGTGTCTACTTGCTGCGGTTGAAAGGACACAGAGAAGGCCTGCTAACTCCTGTTCAAAACTGTCGTTGTCTCCCCCAACACCCCCTGTGCCTGCTGCCAATACCTGGAATCCCACCATCAGAGATTAATCTCATTTCATTAAGTAATGTCCCTTTCCACAAAACGCCTCAAAGCAGAGTGTGTTTATGACTCCCTTCCAAGTAAAATAATGAGAAGCAGTATACGGGTAGCAGGCTGCAGTACGCATATGGCTTTAAGCATGAAGATGTTCATAATAGCATTTTTTAATGAGAAAAACTTCACAACTACAACATTGAAAAGCCCCTAAAACTAGAATATAAAAATCTAACAGGAAGGAAATGGTTACGTTATTATGATACATCCACTAGGTGAATGCTTAATTGTGCAGCTGTTAGATATTTATAAAGCTTTGTAATAGCTTACAAATTGCTTATCACATACAAAGTAAAAAAGAAAAAAGGACAGGAGGTAAAGTTGCTTATACGACTATGTAAAGAACATCAACAACTTAACAACTCTAGTCGTAGGAAACTAACAAGAAGGAAATTCATCAAAATGTTAAGTTTCGGTTGGGACCTTCAAGATGGCGGAAGAGTAAGATGTGGAGATCACCCTCCTCCCCACAAATACATCAGAAATACATCTACATGTGGAACAACTCCTACAGAACACCTACTGAACGCTGGCAGAAGACCTCAGACCTCCCAAGAGGCAAGAAACTCCCCACGTACCTGGGTAGGGCAAAAGAAAAAAGAAAAAACAGAGACAAAAGGATAGGGACGGGACCTGCACCTCTGGGAGGGAGCTGTGAAGGAAGAAAAGTTTCCACACACTAGGAAGCCCCTTCGCGGGTGGAGACTGCGGGTGGCGGAAGCTTTGGGGCCGCGGAGGAGACCGCAGCCACAGGGGTGTAGAGGGCAAAGCGGAGAGATGCCCGCACAGATGATCGGTGCTGACCGGCACTCACTAGCCCGAGAGGCTTGTCTGCTCACCTGCCGGGGCGGGCAGGGCTGGGAGCTGAGGCTCGGGCTTCGGGGGTCAGATCCCAGGGAGAGGACTGGGGTTGGCCGTGTGAACACGGCCTGAAGGGGTTAGTGCGCCACAGCTAGCTGGGAGGGAGGCCAGGAAAAAGTCTGGACGTGCCGAAGAGGCAAGAGACCATTGTTTCGGGGTGCGCGAGGAGAGGGGATTCAGAGCACTGCCTAAATGAGCTCCAGAGACGGGCGCGAGCCGCGGCTATCAGTGCGGACCCCAGAGACAGGCATGAGACACTAAGGCTGCTGCTGCCGCCACCAAGAAGCCTGTGTGCAAGCACAGGTCACTATCCACACCTGTCCTGCCAGGAGCCTGTGCAGCCCGCCTCTGCCAGGGTCCCGTGATCCAGGGACAACTTCCACGGGAGAATGCATGGCACGCCTCAGGCTGGTGCAATGTCACGCTGGGCTCTGCCGCCGCAGGCTCCCCCCCACATCCGTACCCCTCCCTCCCCCTGGCCTGACTGAGCCAGAGCCCCCGAATCAGCTGCTCCTTTAACCCCGTCCTGTATGAGCGAAGAACAGATGCCCTGCAGCGACCTACATGCAGAGGCGGGGCCAAATCCAAAGCTGAGCCCCGGGAGCTGTGAGAACAAAGAAGAGAAAGGGAAATTTCTCCCAGCAGCCTCAGAAGCAGCGGATTAAATCTCCACAGTCAACCTGATGTACCCCGCATCTGTGGAATACCTGAATAGACAACGATCCATCCCAAATTGAGGAGGTGGACTTTGGGAGCAATGATATGTATATATTTTCCCTTTTTCTCTTTTTGTGAGTGTGTATATGTATGCTTCTCTGTGAGATTTTGTCTGTATAGCTTTTTTTTTACCATTTGTCCTAGGGTTCTGTCTGTCTGTATTTTTTGTTTTGTTTTCTTTTTTGTGTTTTTGGTTTGGTTGCTCTCTTCTTTCTTTCTCTTTTTTAATATTTTTTATTTTAATAACTTTATTTTCTTTCTTCCTTCCTTCCTTCCTTCCTCCCTCCCTCCTTGTCTCTATCTCTCTCCCTCTCTCTCTCTCTCTCTCTCTCTTTCTTTCTTTCTTTTTTTCTTTCTTTCTCCCTTTTCTTCTGAGCCATGTGGCTGACAGGGTCCTGGTGCTCCGGCTGGGTGTTAGGCCTGTGCCTCTGAGGTGGGAGAGCCAAGTTCAGGACACTGGTCCACCAGAGACCTCCTGGATCCACATGATATCAAACAGTGAAAGTTCTCCCAGAGATCTCCATCCCAACGCTAATACCCAGCTCCACTCGACAACCAGCAAGCTACAGTGCTGGACACCTTCTGCCAAACAACTAGCAAGACAGGAAAGCAACCCCACCCATTAGCAGAGAGGATGCCTAAAATCATAAAAAAAGTCACAGACACCCCAAAACACACCACCAGACGTGGTCCTGCCCACTAGAAAGACAAGATCCAGCCTCATCCACCAGAACACAGGCACTAGTCCCCTCCGCCAGGAAGCCTACACAACCCACTGAACCAACCTTAGCCACTGGGGACAGACACCAAAAACAACGGGAACTACGAGCCTGCAGCCTGCAAAAAGGAGACCCCAAACACAGTAACTTAAGCAAAATGAGAAGACAAACACACAGCAGATGAAGGAGCAAGGTAAAAACCCACCAGACCAAACAAATGAAGAGGAAATAGGCAGTCTACCTGAAAAAGAATTCAGAGCAATGATAGTAAAAATGATCCAAAATCTTGGAAATAGAATGGAGAAAATACAGGAAACATTTAACAAGGACCTAGAAGAACTAAAGAGCAAACAAACAGTGATGAACAACACAATAAGTGAAATTAAAAATTCTCTAGAAGGAATCAATAGCAGAATAACTGAGGCAGAAGAACGGATAAGTGACCTGGAAGATAAAATAGTGGAAATAACTACTGCAGAGCAGAATAAAGAAAAAAGAATGAAAAGAACTGAGGACAGTCTCAGAGACGTCTGTGACAACATTAAATGCACCAACATTCGAATTATAGGGGTCCCAGAAGAAGAAGAGAAAAAGAAAGGGACTGAGAAAATATTTGAAGAGATAATAGCTGAAAACTTCCCTAACATGGGAAAGGAAATAGTTAATCAACTCCAGGAAGCTCAGAGTCCCATACAGGATAAATCCAAGGAGAAACACACCGAGACACATATTAATCAAACTATCAAAAATTAAATAAAAGAAAAAATACTAAAAGCAGCAAGGGAAAAACAACAAATAACATACAAGGGAATCCCCATAAGGTTAACAGCTGATCTTCCAGCAGAAACTCTGCAAGCCAGAAGGGAGTGGCAGGACATATTTAAAGTGATGAAAGGGAAAAACCTACAACCAAGATTACTCTACCCAGCAAGGATCTCATTCACAATTGATGGAGAAATTAAAACATTTACAGACAAGCAAAAGCTAAGAGAATTCAGAACCACCAAACCAGCTTTACAAGAAACGCTAAAGGAACTTCTCTAGGCAGGAAACATAAAAGAAGGAAAAGACCTACAATAAAAAACCCAAAACAATTAAGAAAATGGTAATAGGAACATACATATTGATAATTACCTTAAATGTAAATGGATTAAATGCTCCAACCAAAAGACATAGACTGGCTGAATGCATATAAAAACAAGACCCATATATATGCTGTCTACAAGAGACCCACTTCAGACCTAGGGACACATACAGACTGAAAGTGAGGGGATGGAAAAAGATATTCCATGCAAATGGAAATCAAAAGAAAACCGGAGTAGCAATTCTCATATCGGACAAAATAGACTTTAAAATAAAGACTATTACAAGAGACAAAGAAGGACACTACATAATGATCAAGGGATCAATCCAAGAAGAAGATATTTCAATTGTAAATATTTATGCACCCAACATAGGAGCACCTCAGTGCATAAGGCAAATGCTAACAGCCATGAAAGGGGAAATCTACAGTAACACAATCATAGTAGGGGACTTTAACACCCCACTTTCACCAATGGACAGATCATATAAAATGAAAATAAATAAGGAAACACAAGCTTTAAATGATATATTAAACAAGATGGACTTATATTAAACAAGATGGACTTAATTGATATTTATAGGACATTCCATCCAAAAACAACAGAATACACTTTCTTCTCAAGTGCTCATGGAACATTCTCCAGGATAGATCATATCTTGGGTCACAAATCAAGCCTTGGTAAATTTAAGAAAAATGAAATCATATCAAGTATCTTTTCCAACCACAACACTATGAGACTAGATATCAGTTACCGGAAAAAAAACTGTAAAAAATACAAACACATGGAGGCTAAACAATATACTACTAAATAACCAAGCGATCACGGAAGAAATCAAAAAATACTTAGAAACAAATGACAATGAAAACACGATGACCCAAAACCTATGGGATGCGGCAAAAGCAGTTCTAAGAGGGAAGTTTATAGCAATACAATCCTACCTCAAGAAATAAGAAACATCTCAAATAAACAACCTAACCTTACACCTAAAGCAATTAGAGAAAGAAGAACAAAAACCCCCCAAAGTTAGCAGAAGGAAAGAAATCATAAAGATCAGATCAGAAATAAATGAAAAAGAAGTGAAGGAAACGATAGCAAAGGTCAATAAAACTAAAAGCTGGTTCTTTGAGAAGATAAATAAAACTGATAAACCATTAGCCAGACTCATCAAGAAGAATAGGGAGAAGACTCTAATCAATAGAACTAGAAATGAAAAAGGAGAAGTAACAACTGACACTGCAGAAATACAAAGGATCATGAGAGATTACGACAAGCAACTATATGCCAATAAAATGGACAAGCTGGAAGAAATGGACAAATTCTTAGAAAAGCACAACCTTCTGAGACTGAACCAGGAAGAAATAGAAAATATAAACAGAGCAATCACAAGCACTGAAATTGAGACTGTGATTAAAAATCTTCCAACAAACAAAAGCTCAGGACCAGATGGCTTCACAGGAGAATTCTATCAAACATTTAGAGAAGAGTTAACACCTAGCCTTCTCAAACTCTTCCAAAATATAGTAGAGGGAGGAACACTCCCAAACTCATTCTACAAGGCCACCATCACCCTGATACCAAAACCAGACAAAGATGTCACAAAGAAAGAAAACTACAGACCAATATCACTGATGAACATAGATGCAAAAATCCTCAACAAAATACTGGCAAACAGAATCCAACAGCACATTAAAAGGATCATACACCATGCTCAAGAGGGGTTTATCCCAGGAATGCAAGGATTCTTCAATATATGCAAATAAATCAAGGTGATACACCATATTAACAAATTGAAGGATAAAAACCATATGATCATCTCAATAGATGCAGAAAAAGCTTTTGACAAAATTCAACATCCACTTATGATAAAAACTCTCCAGAAAGTGGGCATAGAGGGAACTTACCTCAACATAATAAAGGCCATATATGACAAACCCACAGCCAACATTGCTCTCAACGGTGAAAAACTGAAACCATTTCCACTAAGATCAGGAACAAGACAAGGTTGCTCACTCTCACCACTATTATTCAACATAGTTTTGGAAGTTTTAGCCACAGCAATCAGAGAAGAAAAAGAAATAAAAGGAAACCAAGTCGGAAAAGAAGAAGTAAAGCTGTCACTGTTTGCAGATGACATGATACTATACATAGAGAATCCTAAAGATGCCACCGGAAAACTACTAGAGCTAATCAATGAATTTGGTAAAGTAGCAGGATACAAAATTAATGCACAGAAATCTCTGGCATTTGTATACACTAAGGATGAAAAATCTGAAAGAGAAATTAAGGAAACACTCCCATTTACCATTGCAACAAAAAGAGTAAAATACCTAGAAATAAACCTACCTAAGGAGACAAAAGATCTGTATGCAGAAAACTATAAGACACTGATGAAAGAAATTAAAGATGATACCAACAGATGGAGAGATATACCATGTTCTTGGATTGGAAGAATCAGTATTGTGAAAATGACTATAGTACCCAAAGCAATCTACAGATTCAATGCAATCCCTATCAAATTACCAGTGGCAATTTTTACAGAACTAGAACAAAAAGTCTTAAAATTTGTATGGAAACACAAAAGACCCCGAATAGCCAAAGCAGTCCTCAGGGAAAAAAACAGAGCTGGAGGAATCAGACTCCCTGACTTCAGACTATACTACAAAGCTACAGTAATCAAAACAATATGGTACTGGCACAAAAACAGAAATATAGATCAATGGAACAGGATAGAAAGCCCAGAGATAAACCTATGCACCTATGGTCAACTAATCTATGACAAAGGAGGCAAGGATATACAATGGAGAAAAGACAGCCTCTTCAAGAAGTGGTGCTGGGAAAATCGGACAGCTACATGTAAAAGAATGAAATTAGAACATTCCTTAACACCATACACTAAAATAAACTCAAATGGACTAAAGACCTAAATTTAAGGCCAGACACTATAAAACTCTTAGAGGAAAATATATTCAGAACACTGAATGATATAAATCACAGCAAGATCCTTTTTGACCTACCTCCTAGAGAAATGGAAATAAAAACAAAAATAAACAAATGGGACCTAATGAAACTTAAAAGCTGTTGCACAGCAAAGGAAACCATAAACAAGATGAAAAGACAACCCTCAGAATGGGAAAAAATATTTGCAGACGAATCAACTGACAAAGGATTAATCTCCAAAATTTACAAGCCGCTCATGGAGCTCAATATCAAAAAAACAAACAACCCAATCCAAAAATGGGCAGAAGACCTAAATAGACATTTCTCCAAAGAAGATATAGATTGCCAACAAACACATGAAAGAATGCTCAACATCACTAATCATTAGAGAAATGCAAATCAAAACTACAATGAGGTATCACCTCACACCAGTCAGAATGGCCATCTTCAAAAAATCTACAAACAATAAATGCTGGAGAGGGTGTGGAGAAAAGGGAACCCTCTTGCACTGTTGGTGGGAATGTAAATTGATACAGCCACTATGGAGAACAATATGCAGGTTCCTTAAAAAACTGAAAATAGAACTACCATATGACCCAGCAATCCCACTACTGGGCATATACCCTGAGAAACCATAATTCAAAAAGAGTCATGTACCACAATGTTCATTGCAGCTCTATTTACAATAGCCAAGACACGGAAGCAATCTAAGTGTCCATCGACAGATGAATGAATAAAGAAGATGTGGCACATATATACAATGGAATATTACTCGGCCATAAAAAGAAACGAAATTGAGTTATTTGTAGTGAGGTGGATGGACCTAGAATCTGTCATACAGAGTGAAGTAAGTCAGAAAGAGAAAAACAAATACCGTATGCTAACATATATATGGAATCTAAACGAAAAGAGAAATGGGTATGAAGAACCTAGGGGCAAGACAGGAATAAAGACCCAGATGTAGAGAATGGACTTGAGGACATGGGGAGGGGAAAGGGTGAGCTGGGATGAAGTGAGAGAGTGGCAAGGACTTATATATACTACCGAACGTAAGATAGATAGCTAGTGGGAAGCAGCCGTATAGCACAGGGAGATCAGCTCGGTGCTTTGTGACCACCTAGAGGAATGGCATAGGGAGGTGGGAGGGAGGGAGACGCAAGAGAGAGGAGATATGGGGATATATGTATATGTATAGCTGATTCACTTTGTTATAGAGCAGAAACTAATGCACCATTGTGAAGCAATTATACTCCAATAAAGATGTTAAAAAAATAAATAAAAAAAAAAGATTGGCTTTGTTGGATGGGGAACTCTCCGTAATTTTCCCCTCCTTTCTAATTTCCAGTATTACCCAATATTTCCTACCCAGAAGTTACTTTATAATGAAAGTAACAAAAACAACAATAACAACCTGTAAGACAAGTTAACAGCGTAATGGGAGAAAAACAAAACAAAACAAATATTCCAAGGAGGTAGAATACTTTTCAGGGAAAAAAGGGATCATGGATGGATGGATAGTTCCCAGTTTTGCTCCAGGACCACCACATGAGCTGTGGGAAAGTGGAAAGTTGCTGCTGATGCCTCAGTGCAGCGCTTCAAAATCTGTCCCTGTAAACCTTTGTCTCTGTACTCCTGTGAAAACCAGACGACCTCTCCTGAAACCAAGTCCCTTTACTGGAGTTCAGTGCTCTGTTTTTCTCTTGAGTTAAATTTTTGAGACAGAGGTGTGGAGTCATGTCTGGGCACAGAGGAATACTGCTGTGGAGCTCTGGGCCATCGTCAGTGTGCACGTCCACAGCCCACGGAACCGCCAGGTCCAAATGAGTCTGCAGCCGATGAGTTGCTTTATCTTCGTTCGCTGGAGCTGGGGCTGCAGCTGAGGAGCTGTTTGGTTTAGTTGTTTCCCATGGTGCTGAGGTGGAGGGCAGAACCACAGAGGGGCACAGACGGGGCCTGTTGTCAGTGTCAGTCTCATGAACTGCACGGTAATTAACAGCAGGAAGTATGCAGGGGCAGGATTCGGGAGGCCTTGGTGCTAGTGTGACATTGGGAAAATCCCTTCCCTGATTTTCAGCTGAATTTCCTCGTTCTTAAGATGAGGAGATTGGACTTCAGGGCCCCTTGTGTACTACGAATGGAGCAGTTTCTACATTTACTCTTTAACACACAGCCCTATTTAATTTCCTTGAGCGCCTGTCATTACTGCCTTGTCCTGTTCGTTAACTTAATGGTTGTTACATCACACATCAGAATGTAAGATTCAGGAAGGGGTGCAAGATCCAGGAGCATTCTCTGTCTTGCTTACGGTTGCATCTCCTGAGTCTAGAGGGATGCCTGGCACACGGGAGCTGATCAATAAATACCTCTTGAATGCACGAGTGAATAAACGTAGCTGAGATGTCTAGTTACAACGCCTGAGAGGTCTCTCTCATTGGCTACCCACCTATTCCTGTCACTGTCTTCCAACCCCACAGTTTATGTTCTGGGACCCTTTTCAAAAAATTATCTTGCCCTTTAATTATTTGGCCATATCTCCACTAATTCCTAAAGCTGACAAAAACAACATAAGGGGAGAAGTTATAAATCCAGAAGCACAAAGAAATGGGAGGTAATAGTAGATAAGAGAAGTCAACATTTTTTTAAAATAACAGAACATAACGGCCAGAGTGGCATCTGACTTGGTATGATGGAGACGGTGAGATGCCAGTTCCCTCCAATTAGCCCTGCATGACGATCCTCAGGAAGCCTCAGGAAGTGGAAACACCAGGCAGCATGGAGGGTAGGAGTACAGGTGGGACTAAAGAGGGAAGGTGGATTGAAAGTCTGGAAAGTCTGGAAAGGGAGCAGACCTAGTCCCCCTTCTACCCAATGTACACTTTCCTGAAAAATTGAAATCCACTGAACATCTACATACAGACTAAGACTAGGAGATGACCACATTCGTGTCCCTCTTGGCTCCCAGGATACTGGCAGTCAAATATAAACATTTTAGGCAGATTTGAGGCTCTTTCATAGGAGAAACCAAAAAGATGTACAGAAACTCAAATACTGACAGTTGGAGATCCCTCCCCTCAAAGCTGGAGTGCTCTGCCAGATGACCAACAGTGAAACCTTCCAGTCAACAAGCTCCTTCCATTACAAAGAATATCTGGTCAGCTTTCTTGGTGCCTTAAGATTCAGCAAGGATCACCAGACTTTTCAGAAAAGTCTCTCTGACAGAGACCAAACTAGGCAAACAAAGAGGACCGGGAAGTCGGAGGGAACAAAATGCAGGCAGGACAATAAAACTTCAGCAACACTATAATATCCTCACAGAGATAAGAGAGGATATTCTATCCATGAAAAAAGAACAAGCTGCTACAGAAAGGGGAAAACTTACAGGATGAGCAAGAGCTCTTAGAAACTAAAAATATGGTTGAAAGGAAACATTTCACACACGGGTTGGAGATCTAGTCAGATTTTCCAGAAAGCAGAATAAGAACACCAATAGAGGGAAATAAGGGAAAATATAAGAAAAGTAGAGAATCAATCTAACAAGCTTTAGATAGAATGGAAAAGAATAAATTGTAAAGAAAAACTCCCAGGACTGAAAGGCATGAATTGCTAAATTGATACAATGTTCTAAGTGCTTGCTGTAATCAATTTAAAAAAGACCCACTCTAAAGTACAGCACTGGAAGGTAATGGCAGTAAAAAGGGCGTTCTAAAAGCTTTCAGAGAGGAAGAAAAAAAAGTCAGGTAAAACCCAACAAATCAAGAATCATAATGACAGCAGATTGCAGCAACATTAAACATAAAAGAAAATGGAGCAATTTCCTCAAAATTCTGAGTGAGAATTATTTCCGACCTAGAATTCTATGCCCAAACCATCAGCAAGACAAGGGTACACTAAAAGCATTTTCAGACTTTAAAGACTCAAAAGTTTGCCTCAACAAGCATTCAGTGAGCATTCTGATTCCCATGTGTTGTTTTCCCAATTTTCCTTTCATTCTCTTTATTTTCTTTGTTTCTCTTAAAGTGATACACCTTTGATATACACAAAATAAAATGAATTCCTTCATTCCCTTTAAAAAAAATGAATTAATAGGTAGACAGATTGAGAAATGCCTGAACCACAAAATGGTTTTTGATTTTAGCAAAGCGTTCATCCAAGACTTACATGATAACCTTTTAGCCAAAACAACGAAATGTGGGCTGAGATGATGATGGAACTGTTATGTGGATTCATGGCCTATTAGAGGTGAAAGGAATCTGGGGGTTCACCTGATCCAATCCTCCCATTTTACAATTGAGAAAAATAAATCCCCCAAAGAGAAAGGGACTTATCTAAGGAAGATAGTGTCTGGAAGACAGTGGATACTCAATAAACATTTGTTGCTTGAATGAGTGCATTAGTAAGTAAATGAGTTAAATCAGAGATTATTCAACCCTTTTAACTCATACATGGAAAAACTGAGGATCTCAAACTAGTTGGTCGCAGGGCCAAGACCAGACTCAGGTTTTCAAATTTAGGCTCAGTACACTTTTCACTAAACTTTGCTGGATTAATGATTGCATCGCTCTAGGAGGATACACAAGGCTCTAAGTCCATGCTCCTACCTAACGCATTGATATATGGAAGCGATGTCATTGTGGGAGGATGGCTTTCAAATCCACGCCACAGAGGACACAGAGCTGGGAGAGGCCGCTAGGATTACAGATCACAGGAGCCCAGGGTCTTCGTGGGCTTCTCGCTGGCCTCCTACTCAAGGCAGGGCCCTTTTAAAGATATCCTGCTGTCTGCTTTATGACACTGTTTCCTGCTGGTGGAGAGCTGTGGTTTTAAGAACATTTTCCTTGCATTTGTAATTTCCATCCACGATTCTCAGTCTGCCTTCTAGGGTAGTATAGAAGAAATCTTTCTTCCACAGAGCTTCACATAGGTAAGACTAGATCAAGGATTTCTTAAGTCTTCTTTTTTCCAAACATTCCTTCCAATGGCTCTAGAATGTGTGGTTTCCAATATTTTCTTCATATTCTTCTGGATAAACTTCAGTATGTCACTGACCCTCCTAATAGGGGGCCCCTAGAACTGAACCCAACCCCTTAGGTGGAGTCTTCAGCACAGACTAAGGCATGTGCTCACTTCCCAGGAGTAGCTGCTATACTTCTATCTATGTGGTCTGAGAGTCTCTTAGTTAAGTCAAGCTGTTGGCATCCACTAAGCAGTATCTACTGCAAGGCCCAATCTGACTCACAAAGTCTTCTCAGGCCCGCTCCTTCCCTTTCTTTACTTGGGGGCTCTGAGGCTTTTAACTCAGAGAATTTTCTTTTTATCTTCATTAAATGAGATTTTCTAGCAAAGGCCATAGTGTTCTTGACTCTCTCACCTGTCACAGTGGTGATGCTTCCAATTTTGTGTCATCTGTAAACGTGAAATTTATGCTTCACTGTGTTCACCCAAGTGAGAGAGAAAAATGGAGAAAAAGATAGGAACAAGGACAGAGCTCAAAGATACTACACTGTAGGCTCCTAACAGATGACCAGAACCACCCAGAGGAGGAACTAGACTTGCTCCTGGGCACAGTAACTTCCCCCACCAAGGGGGGAAGTTACGGGGCTTCAGATTTGGCTTAACGTTTATTCATTTGTTCATTCACCATGACTTTATCAAATGCTGGTTAGAGCTCTCCAGCAAGGAGGAGGGAAATGCAAATGGATACAGAATTCCGTAGGTCTGCTCATTATCTCTGTCCTCCCCACCCAGGCTTCAGAACCATCTAGGCTAGGCACAAGCTGTCAGTAGAGATGGGGCCGGGGTGGGGCGGGTTAACAGCTATGCAAAGAACTTGGGCCTCTGCAACACTGACCCTTAGTCTGGAGATAACTGTCCTGCCAAGAGGGAGGCATCTCCCGGCTCCTCTGTGCTTGCCCAAGGCTTTCCATACTGCTGATCTGACCGGCCTTGGCAGGAAGGCACTCTCTTGCAAACACGCACCATAGCCTGGGAAAGAGCCTAGGGGGATGGCTTTGGAAACCCCAAGATTATTTGCAGCAGAGGGAGGAGAGGCGGCTGGTAGAAACGAGATTGCAAAGAGCAACTCTCCAGGTAGATGAGAAGTTGTGGGCTGCCCCCAGGCTTTCCTGCAAGTTGTCCACTATGTGGGTTGTGCAGCCCTGAAAAGTTGAACCTCAGGGGAAATCCAGCCAAAGACCAGAGAGGATTTCACAAAAATGCAAAATGCTATCAAACCTCCGTTATTCAGATGTGAGTCACCATTTCCCATTTTGAGCGTTATTAGGCCTAAAGTCAGACTGCTAGGTTTGAAACTGTCTCCATCGTTACTATTTGTGTAACCTTGAGCAAGTTAATTAGCCTGGCTTTGGCTCATTTTTCTTAGCTATAAAATAGGGGTATTATTAATTCCTACCATATAGAGTTATTGCAAGGATTACAGGCATTAACACAGGTAACACTGACACACATTACATGCCCAACAAATTACCTATTGTTTATACAGTAATCATAACTTGTCACGTACTCGAGACATGGTTTCTACACTGATACCTTGTATCTAGGGAATAGAAATCCATTCCCAAAGCATCCTTAATGACCCATATTGAAGGAAACTGGTAGACTGGGAAAAAAATGAAAAGCAATCATATATTCCCAAGCCCAGGTTAAAAGGTTGAGGACATGATTTGGGCTACAATTTTCCTTTATGGGGGCATGAATGTGGACTTCCCTCCTCTTCCTACACCAGACCTCCTAGAGAAACAACAGACTGACGTCAAGCCAGGAAGGGATTTCTTAGAACTATTTGCCAAATCAGGCTGGATAACACATTCACGCTGTGGCGATAGGGTGGAGGTGTCCATTCACACATAGAAATCTGGCAAAACGATCCCTGGAAAGAGGCCACACTTCCCCCTAGTTGACCAGGGAACGCCAGTCAGCCTGATTATCATTGGCTAATCTGAGCACAGGCAGGACAGAATTGGGAAGAGGGCATGGGTGGGGTTCAGGGGTGACCTGTTGACCTCATGAGAGAGGGGCTTGTCTCAGCCCTTGCTGAGCACGGAAGAGAGAGCCGGCCAGCCGCTGGTGGGCTTGGGGGTGAGTTACAAATTCACATTCAAAAGAAGCACATTCTCCATGCTTTGACTCAGAAAGCAAACACCCATAATGACTGTCTCCTAGGCCAAAAGAGATGCCAGGGGACATCCTGTTAATTTCTCATTTTCAAGCTGAAGAAGATGAATGGCCCTTTACAGCGTACAAAACTCTTTCACAGACATTATCTGATCCTCATGGATCCCTGATTTTACAGAAGAGGAAACTGAGGCTCAGCGAAGGGAAATGACAGGCTCAGGGTCAAGGATCGCAAGTCGCAAAGGCAGGACTCCAAGTCTTATGAGTGCAGTTGTCTCATCCAGGCTCATTCGCTTACTCTCCAGCCAGCCACTGCGCTGGGCACAGCGCACAGAGCAGCGAGGCAGACAGTTGTGGTGACCTTCCCTCACCAAGCTTACTGTCTGCTGTGGAACACACATCACGTGAGCACCTGAGTGTCATGACAGGGGAACTGTGAGGTGCTGGCCCAGGGATGACAAATGGGGTCCCTCAGAAGTGATGTGCTCCTCCCATTACTGCCCCATGGATACTGCCGTAGTTGTGTCTGCTCTGAGCTGTTTCTGTTATTAGCTTCGGCCCCTCCCTGGGCTGGGACAGTGGGCAACAACTTCACTCCCGCTTACCCACCAGCCGGGGGATCCCAGAGCACCTGCCTCTTTCCTATGCTGGCCTGCTCAGCTCCATCACCACCAGGCCGTCTCCAGCTGTGCCGGCACCGCCCTGGTGGTGGCAGCTGGAGGAGTTGCCAGCTCTGCAGATGAATGATCCAGAAGAAGTGCCAAGCAAGGAGAGAGCAGCAGCAACAGAAAGGCTTCCCAGAGTCTTACAGCAGCTTCCCTAAAAGTTGTCAAGTTTTTGCTGTCAGTGAATCACCATTAGGATTTCCCCTCATTCCTGGTCCTATCCTCCCCCATTCAGTGTGAAGACAGGCCTTGATCTGTGACCCCACACTCCTCACTTTTCCAGGTTCACCCACTCTTGGGTGAGTCCTAATGGGATTTTCTGCTTCTATCTGCTGCCATTCGCTGGTTTTGCTCTGGGACTGACTGCCACCCCATGCCTCGAGTCTGGTTCAGGATGCTGCATCTTCCTCACCACCGTCTCCCCACCTGTTACCAACTACCAGGATGCTCCCTCTGGACGCTGCTTACTACCTGTTCCCTACTACCTATGCATGATCTGTGATCCAGCTCCATCTTAACCCCGTAACTTTCAATTCAGATCAGCTCTCCAGGAACAGAAGAGCAAAAGCACAGTGCCAATGGCATGTAGTGGCCACTAGAGGGAAGCAAAAACTAGGGAATAGCTGCACCTAGAGGCTGGCCCCTACCCCATGTGGGAAATACAAGATGGACAGTTGCAGAGTGCCTGGCACACAGTAGGTGCTCAATAAATGTTTCTTGGATGAAATTCCTAATTTTAGATTTAACAAAGCAGAGACCAGGACAAGTGAACATGATGTGATCACAAAATCAGTGTCAGGGCCTAATCTTCTTGGTTCTGAGGTCAGCATGCCTTTATATCACATGGTCCATGTGTCCTCTCCATCCTCCCCTTACCCTCCTCCCTCTCTGCTCCCTCCTCTACCATTTAACCAAGATCAACTACCTGCCCATCCAAATTCCAAAACATTCTTTTTTTTTTTTTGTGGCATGCGGGCCTCTCACTGTTGTGGCCTCTCCTGTTGCGGAGCACAGGCTCCGGACCGGGGCACGAGCCCGTGTCCCCTGCATCGGCAGGCGGACTCTCAGCCACTATGCCACCAGGGAAGCCTCCAAAACATTCTTTTTTTTTTTTTTTTTCAAAACATTCTTGAACAAAACTGTAGTCATTTGCGACTCTTTACTTCATCCCTTATATCTGATTTGTCACCTGTTCCTGCCAGGTTATAAAAAACCTCCTTCTCGTCTTTTGGACAGCTCCTCGCAAATCCAGGCCCTCACCACCCACCTCTGCATTTCTGCGGGTGTCTCCTCCTCCATGCTCCAGCTTCGTCTTAATACTCTATTATTTCAAATTCACATTAACTTTGCCGTGTCTGCCCCTTCAAATTCTACCAGCTTCATCCTGGCTTCGCAGCCCCTCATAATCCTCCCATTCACTTGTTCAACCCAACTTCCACTACTTGTCCAGAGATTTCCTCTGCTTGGTCTCTTGCTGGTGCCCCGATAGGTCCGGGTCGTTTCTGCCTCTGGACTGCTGTTGATGGGTGGGTGACACTCCAACCGAAAGCTTCCCTTATCCTCTGCAGACCTTGTCTTCCCCACCGTTGAAGGGCAAGCACAGCTCTCGATTCCGTACATCTCATGTCTCTCACGTTCTCTAGCAGTGGTCTGCACAATGGGCTTTCCTCTTCCTGGGACTAAAATCGTCTGTCCAATGTGTTTGATACTGAAGCAGTCAGAAGGACACAGCCCTCCCTTTAGATGGTGTGTGTATATAAGAAAACTTATAGTATCTTGGCTATTTGGCTTAGTTACTGAATAGTCACTTTTAGAGTGCCTTCTTAGTTCTCCCACTCTATGGCATTGTTTCAACAATGGAGCATTCCAGAGCTCTGTGTTTGGTACCAGCCAAAATGACTGTGAGTGTGTGCCACGTCACAGCATTCTTCTTCATCGTTTTTAGCTTCTTGGTTTTCTTCCTACTAAAATACATCAATATCTGTAACCCAGAACCTGTATTTCAGTTGGTAATGGTGGCAATGGGATACAGGTGTGTGAGGGAACTGGTAAGGCTAGGAGTTCACCGGAGGACAGCACAGTGGTTTACAGGCTGGATTTTGAACTTAGCAGCCTGAGTCTGAATCCAGGTTCTACCACTGACTAGCCGTGTTACCTTGGCAATGCTGAAGATACAAGGTCTAAGTTCCTCATCAGAAATACTGAGGTACTAAAATTAACAGAGGTGCCGTTTTGATTAAAGATAATAATGCATGTGAAGCACCTGATATCCAGTTAATGGCTATTGTTCTTGTTATTATTACTATTGTCATTATTATTGGGTGTGATTGGTTGAGTCATTGAGCGTAGATGCAACAGTCCCTCTTCTCTTAGAGAAATTATTCATTTTATTTTAAAACTTTTGATAATATACATACAGAGAAGTGCATCTATCAGCTCAATGCATTGTCTCAAACTGAACACACCTGTGTGATCAGCACCCCAACCGCAGAAAAGACCATTAGCCGCACCTGAAGCCTCACTCATGCTTGCTTCCAGGCACAGTCCCCACAACCCATCATTCATCACATTGCTTTTTATTGTGGTGAGAGCACCTAACACGAAACCTGTCCTCAACGCATTTTTCGGTACACAGTGCAGCACTGTTAGCTACAGGCACCTGCTGTACAGCAGAACTCCAGAACCTGGAACACTCCCTTCCAACACTCCCTCTTGTCCTGCTGTCCTGCTCAGTGGCTCTGAGCAGTGAGGGTTCAGCAGAATTGGATAATTTTGACTTCCTTCTGATAGCCGCAGGAGCTGGGGCCAAATATTAAGGAACAGTACTAAACTGCAGGTCCGGTTAGAATATCTGGGCTAGAATAAGACTTAACAGCCATGGCAGAATGCAAAGTCAAGATCACTGACTCTCCAAGAACTGGCGCGAGATGGGAACTTTATTTTCCTTTAAATATAAATCGACTACCCCAGATACGGAGTGTGAGCAGCCACCCATACAGTTTCAGAGAAAGCAGAGGAAAAAACAATATAGATATCTTTTAAAATTTTATGATCCTTTCTTCCCTGTCCCGCTTTCCCTGGGATTAGGAGTTTAGTAGCTAAAAAGGGAGAGCTTGACTTGAAATACATCCTGGACAGAATAACAAAGGAAGCAAGGGGATGACTTGGTGAGGGAGCTGACGGCCCCCAGGAGCACACACCACGCTAGCTAAGAGTTCCCAGTGGCAGCATTTAGGTGGAGAGCAGATTTCTTTATATCCTGAGGAAAGGATGGAAATGAGGGTGGCACTTGGGCAAGTTACAGAAAACTTGGCAATTGCACCTGTGGGAGGGCACCGAGGCCCCAGATTTTAGCACACAGGGGGGAAAATGAGGTCTTAATTACAGCGACGGTTAGTAGTGTCAACCTCAGGGTATATTTGGTATATATCAGAGCACAAAAGGGAGTCCCCTGCTGGAGCTGGAAACTTTGGTATACAAGTAGGAGAACACATCCATACTCAGCATCACAACAGGGGAGGCCCCCCGAGCATCCATACACTCCCCTCCCCACTTTCCTGGGTCTTCACCTATAGGCAATGCACTGGATTCCAACTGAGAAACAGTCACCTCTCCCCTCAAGTACAAAGAGGTACTCCTTTCTCAGTGTTTTGACTTCTGCAAAGTCTTGGTCACCTCCAAACCAACTTGGTTTCTGAAGGGAAGAGACTGCTTAGGTAGTCTAAGGTAGACTTAAAGGTAGAGATTCTTCTCCTTTAAGGCTGACCTCAATTTACTCATTCATTCATTCATTCAACGCATATATATTAAGTACCCTTGCCTCTGGCTTTACAGCCAGGATAGAATGCAATCCCCAGACACCTGCCCCAGTCCCACAGACACATCTCCGCAGCACATGTGGGCAAGGATGTACTCCACATTCTCGTAGCTCCATGCCGCTGCTAAGACTGTCCTGAACTGCGTTTCCACCACTCTCCTCCACCTGCTTCCTATCTCTCCGAGAAAGCCTTCATTAGGCCCTGAGACCTCCAAGGGATTCTTCGAGATGCTCCCTCCCTCCTGTCAGCTGTGTCTAACGTGGATCCAGACTGGGTGCTTTTGGCTCTAGGACCATCCCTCGTATCAGGAGGGTGCAAGGTTTCCTTCGTGAAGGAGACTTCTGATTTTTCACTTCCCCAGAGGCACCCACCCTCCACACTCACCCTCACAACAGCCCTCGTTTATACTGGAGTCCAGGTGAAGTCCCTGCTTAAAATGACCACTGCCTGGCAACCTCTAGGCACTTTGAGAAGGTAACACTGAGCTGTCGATGAAAAGGACGACGAGGGTGGTGTTTGCTTCTTCTGAAAACAGCATTAAATCTTAAAATATTTTAGGACCCCTTCTTAAAATGAATTAAATCAGTAGCTGACGAGAGCTCTCTGGGCTGCATGCCCATTCCCCTGATAAAGCACACCCTCCAGTCTTTCTGTTGCCTCTCCCGCTTGCCCGAAGGAAAACTTGAGACAAAGGAGACAATGGAGGACAGAAGCTCTCCTGTGCTCAGCCTCTGCCTCCTCAACCATAAAGGCAGGTGTAGGCTGGGCTGTGTTCTGTTGGGCTGAGAGGAGATTTCACAAAGTTAATAGTTGCCCTCCTTATCTAAAATCATGTTCCTTACAGATGGCTGGACTCTCTGGGCCTCAGAGAAGCTCCATCAGGGTGGGGCATGGCACAGACCCCCTACCTGCCTTAACAGTGAAGGCTGAACAGAGACTAATGCCACATCCATAACCAGGGTGGCAGTCTCCTCACCGCAGGGCGGGGCGCCCAGCCTCCTGCCCCGGCCTCTGGGCAGAGGACACCGGGAACCCAGCCTGGGGGCCGACTTCTTTTCTGGCCAAGCACAGGAAGCAGAAGTGCCTCACCCGCTGGGCTTCCGGGAACAGCTCTGTGTCTCCGTGTGAGGTTCCCACACTTCAACACAGCTACTGCCGGCTGCTGCAAGATGGATTTTTTTTAATCTCAGCACGTGAGGTTTGAGAAAAGAAAGGCCCCTTACACATCAGGGAAGCTGAAGATTAGAGCAAGAAATTCATGATTCATTCCCTAGGTGTAAAGCCACTGTCATACGTGCCACGAATGCCGCCAAATTTCCCAGGCCTAGTGTTGATCTCACGCTCACTGGCAAAGGAGGAACACGAAAGACCCCAATCTTTAGAGAGTTTCACCCTTCCTATACCAGAAAGAGAAAATGAAGAATGAAATGATCGTTGCTAGAGTAAGGGTCAGAATTTTTGGTCACTATGCAGCAAGTCAGATGTTAGGTAACATAGTAAGTGTAGGGGCCTTCCTAGCGTTGTACATTCTTCAATACAGCCAGACCGTGGAGGAAGAGCACAGACATCACCTCTGACCTTAAAACTTAAGTGGATCCCCTTTGCGCATAAGAAAATCCTAACCGCTTCACAACATCCTCGAGCACCTGCCTCCTCAGCCTTCCCTTCTGCCACAGCAGCCCTCCATCCACAGGCCCAGCCATGCAGATGGCCAGGCCCTGAACATCCATCCGAGGGCCTCTGGTCAGCTGTCCCATCTGCCTGGAACACCCTGCCCTCCAGTGCCCACCTGCCAAGTTTTCCTGCTCCTTTATGGCTGAGCTCAATTTCCTTATGTCCCGATTATGAATTACTACTCATTCAACAAATGCTTATTGAGTGCTTACAATGTACCAGGCACTCCTTTAGGGGCTAGGGGCTCAGCACTGAACAAAAGAAACACTTCTGCCCTCATGGAGTTTGCATTCTTGCAGGGGAGGCGGGCAGTAAACAAGATAAATAGGCAGCACGTTAGAAGGCTCGTGACAAGTGCTAAAGAGAAAAAGAGAGCGAGGAAAGGGCATGGGAGGTCTGGTGTGCGGGGTGTGAGGTGGAGACGGTGGGGCATCTAGTGGTTTGTATACATATCTTCTGCAAGGATTTCCCAAAGCCCACTACCGCAAAATTGAGTTTTTCTTACATGTGGTTGATGCACAGCATAGGTACCTCAATTACGGTATTTAACACCCTTGTATTTATATAGGGGTATTTGACACATGGGTCACGCTCTGCAACTGGAATCCAGGTCCCTAGAGCTTTGGATCTTCAAACTCCAGCCCCCGGACATACTTTACACAGCCTCTGTTCACACAGTATTTCCTAAACTGAGAGCTCTGCCCATAGAAGTCAGAATCTAATGCACCCTTGCTTCTCTTTTCTCCCCTTCAATGTTCTTTTTCCTATAACTTTTTCTCCTTATTTTTCTTTCCTGTTTGCAACAGAGGTTTTCTTAATGCTTTCATGAGAAGGTATCCTCGTAATTTCCCCTCCACTGATTACTTCTGAATGAGACTAACCTCTCATCAAGTAACTGGGGGGCAGTGGGATGGTGGGTGGTGGAAGCTGATCTCTTTATGGAACTCATTTGCAGAGAAAATAATATATTAAAGAAAACCTTTTGTGGTGTTTGAAAAATATGCCCACAAATCTTTGATACTCCACCCTTCAGTGGTTGGTGGAGCTTAATTTCCCTCCGCCTGAGTGTTGCCTGAACTTAGAGACTTGCTTCTAGTTAACAGAATATGGCGGAAGTGTTGATGTATGACTTCTGAAGCTAGGAGATAAAGCATAGCAGTTACCTCCTTGCTCTCTCTCGGATCGTTGGCTTTGGTGGAAGCCAGCAACCATGTCATGAGGACACTTAAGAGAAAGGTCCACATGGTGAGGAACTGAGGCCTCCTGCCGACAGCCGGGTGAGGGAGCTCTCGTGGAAGTAGGGCTTCTAGCCCCAGTCAGACCTTCAGAGACTGCAGCTCTGGCTGACATCTTGACTGCAACCCCAGGAGAAACCCTGAGCCAGAGGCACCCATCTCAAAATCACTCTTGGATTCCAGATCCGCAGAAACACTTAGGTAATAAATGCTTCTTGTTTTAAGTAGCTAAGCTTTGAGGTAATTTGTTACACAGCAATAGAAATTGAGTGAGTTCTGTTCTGGTTCTACCACTGACATTGAGGAAGTCAATGAACCTTTCTAAGCCTTAGTTCTTCAGTTGTGGGTAAAGGAGATCTGGGTCAGAAGACTAAGGAGTGCCAGCCCTCAAATCCTATGTTCTCTGAACACAACACTCTAGGAATAATGTAGTTTGTGTCAGCTATGTGTGAAATGTAACAACCGCGATCTCTCTGGGCTATTTCTGCAGATTCAGGTAGCAAGGAGGTCATCAGCTGAACCCAAAGGTGCAAGCTACATTCATCTTAGAAAAGGAAACATAAAAAATCCCACCAACAGAAGGTTTTGTGCTTAGGAGGGGTCTAGAGAGGTAATATCCTTCACATGGGTGTGGTGCTTCACAAGTGACAATGTCCTTTCAGGCATTATTTCATTTAATCCTCACAAATCTCCATTTTACAGATGGGGCTGAGGCTCAGAGTTTTGGTAAAACCTCCTCAACATCAGGCAGTTGTTACGTTCCAGAGTTGAGACCTGAACCACGAACTCTCTGTCACTGAATTCTACTTCGCATTGCTCTCAGCTGCCTCCCTGATGATTTGACCGCCTATTATTCTATTAAGCAGATTAAGGACATTGCCTGGCATGACACAAGCCCTTCTACAAGAAGCTGCCCTGCTTAGAGCTG
Source organism: Delphinapterus leucas (assembly GCF_059928025.1). Lineage (NCBI taxonomy): Eukaryota > Metazoa > Chordata > Mammalia > Artiodactyla > Monodontidae > Delphinapterus > Delphinapterus leucas. Next base: position 70,092,140 of record NC_143132.1, on the reverse strand, counting down.
CTGACAGGGCAGGCCTCAGACAGCAACATCTTCTGTCACATAACTCCATTCCGTCCTGCAGCCCCAGGTGACTGGACCAGAGCGGGCACCTGCCCATTGACAGCTACCCTAAAGGCTGACCAGGGACGTAGGACATGACCTGCGGTAAAAAGATGAGTGGGGCTAAGTGGATTCTCTTTTAAAAAACGTGAACTAGGAAACGTCAAGGGAATGACACACCTACCTGAGGGCAGTACAAGCATTTAGGAGGAAGAGGAAGGTCAGAGGGATCACAGTGGGCCATAGGCAAGCCAAGGTTATGTGGGAACAGAAAATGGAGTAAGCAGAGGCGATAAGGTGAAGAAGAGATGTATCTATCTATCTATCTACCTACCTACCTACCTACCTATCTACCTATCTGCCTATCTCTTGAGAAAAGAGAGACAGGGACAGGATAAAGCAGACACAGGGAGAGGACCTTAAAGTGGGACCACAAATGAAGTCCCTACAACCATCTTGGATCTAGGACCATCCTACAGACCCAGGCTCCACAAGGTCCGAATCTACTGTGGCCACTAGGATTCGATTCCTATGAGAGTCCATCTCGCTCTTTGATTCCTGGTAATACTCACCTCTTTCTTGAGCTCTCTCTCTCTCTCTCTCTCTCTCTCGAGAGAGAGAGAGAGAGAGAGAGAGTTCTTTACCTTGCAACTAAATGAATTTAATTAGAGCTGGCATGGCTGATGGGAAATTTAATAAACAAAACAGTGTGATTGTAAAATTCCAAGAATCATAAGGGTTTTCTAAATCAAAACACACATACACAAAGAGCTCCATGGATTCTGACAATTAAACAACAAAAACACTTGTGACACCACTTGTATTTCATGGCACCCAAGACATAGGACATGAACTCTACTCCCTCACAAGGACAAGCTGTGACTAGGAACTAACCAACTGTTTTTCAGTTTTAAAGAAACTGCTCCTAACTGTGCAAAAGAGCTGATAATCAGTCCAGAGCAATGCAAAGACCAACTAAGACATCTGTGTGTCCTAAGCTTTGCTGTGAGGGTTTGACTGGCAAACAATTAGGGAAGAGCCTTGTGAACCTCTAAACAGCACTCGGGATGGACATGAACCAGTGCCTCATCAAAGGCTGCATTTTGTTAAGTGGCGCCCACTGAACAGACCTTGAACTACCAGAATACTGGCCTTCACAGCACACGGACACAGTATAAAGAGTTTTGGACTAAAAGTGAAAGATCCTGGGTATGACTCTTAGCTCCATCACTTAGCAGCCATATGGCTTGGACAAGCAACTTCACCCTACTAAGCCACAGTTACTCCATCTGTACAACAAAATGCATGGACTAAATAAAAAATCATCAAGGTCCATTCCAGCTCTAAAACTGTGTTAGTGTAGTTCAAAGATTCTCACCCACTTGTGCACAGTTAGCTGCTCACCGTACACATGTGGTAACCATATTACCGTAGCCTATCTATAAACTCCAAACAAACAAAAAAACCAGGACACACGGTCTGGCCACAGACCATGTCTCTTTAAAATCAGAATTGTTCCATAAACTATATGGATAGACCTGGGCCCATGGTGGCCTATACTGTTCTTCTAGGAGGACTTGAATGGGTGGCTGAAAATAAAAGAGACTTCTTTGGGGACTTCCCTGGTGGTGCAATGGTTAAGAATCCACCTGCCAATGCAGGGGACACGGGTTCAAGCCCTGGTCCGGGAAGATCCCACATGCCGTGGAGCAACTAAGCCCGTGCGCCACAACTACTGAGCCTGTGCTCTAGAGCCCTCAAGCCACAACTACTGAAGCCCGCGCGCCTAGAGCCCGTGCTCTGCAACAAGAGAAGCCACCACAATGAGAAGCCTGCGCACCGCAACGAAGAGTAGCCCCCGCTCAACGCAACTAGAGGAAGCCTGCGCACAGCAATGAAGACCCAACGCAGCCAAAAATAAATGAAAAAAAACTCCCCAAAAGACAGAGACTTCTTTGGATGGTTCATTTCTTATCTCACTTGCATTTAAAATAATTTAAGGTCAAATCTATAAAAATCTACACATCTTTGACCTCCTGCCCTTTTTCCTCCCTTACCTCCTTTAAAAAGAACCTGGAAAACTTAAGGCTTATCTAGCTTCTTTCTTTCAGGTTTCTTATAAAACACCAGTGGTCACACCCCCTTCTTTATTCAGCACCTCACTAGCCCCCTGGGCAGAGTATTTACTTCCCCTCCAGTTTTGCTTTGCACTAAGCCCTAAAGCATGCTGCTGGGGGGTGGGGTGTGCAGGGCTGCAGCTGGTCCTGGGCCTCAATCAGATGGATGGGGAGCTGGTGGGAAAGGGGTTCATATAACTATGGTCATGCTCATCATTTAATGGAAAAATGTTCAAGGTTTTAAAACTTCCAGTCTTTCGCCTCTCAATTGGGAGAGGATTTGGAACTTTGACTGAAGGCTACTTCCCTCAGAGGATCAATGCATTTTAGAAAGAAGATCTATCAGTCCCCAAAAGGCACAGAAAGCCTAAATACAGGAGAGCAGTTTGTGCTGCATTTTAATATCCCTGAAACATGGTGGTAAGTAGATTCTTTCCTAAAACCCTCTAAGACCATCTGAGGATATTTCCTGAAATCCTCTTCTGACGCTGCCTCTTTTTCTAGGAGTGACACGCCCCCAGCCTCCAGGGCCTGCACACACCCTCAGGGCGGACTCTGCTGGCCCTCAGGACACTGTGTGACAGCACAGTGGAGATGGTGTGGGAGCACCGGGCCAGGAGACAAGAGTCTGGGCAGCCATCTGGTTCTGCCCCTAAGTGGATGGTGATCTTGGGCAAGTCACTGGATCTTCCTGGGCCTGTTTAGTCATCTCTAAGTGAGAGCACTGGGTCCATGAAAGACAGAAAAGCATTCCTGAGCTCTAACTTCGCGCTCTGATTCACAGCTTGCCCTTCACTGAATCTCGGGGTGGAGGTGCTGAGGACTCAGATTGCACGGGCGGCTGGTGAGCTGCTCCAGCCACTCTGAGCTCTTGGCCTTTTGGGGCCCTGACATTTGCTCAGCTTACATCTCCATATTTATCTTTGACATTTTGTCTTTACAGAGCCCTTCTGAAAAAACTGAGGGAAAAGTCTGTCTCCCTCCCACTCCAGAGATAATATCGCTTAATTCCCATTTAAATTGCTCTTGCTACAAGTTCTTTTATGGAAAATTCTCTGCTCTTCTTTGAGTGTCACCATGCCCCAGAATATCCAGCATTGCTTTAAGAACATATTCCAAATGTCAGCCAGCCACTCTGCAACATGCATACATACCTTATTCCTCTGACCACAAACTACTACCCTTACTGACTTAACCAAGAGTAACAAATACCACTCCTGTCTCTGTCTAGCTCTCTGTCACACACACACATACACTCCAGCAATTCAATGTCATTTTCCTTGGCTCCTACATCAAGGGCCCTCACAATCATGCCACTGCGTTGAAAGAAGGCAGTGTTGAGAGAAGGCACATCTTGAAATGTCAATCCATACAGTTTAAGAAAAACCCGCCACAGTATATTTGTACTGATACTTGTCAATAACCAAGATATTACTTAACATAACACGTTTGCCTTTTTGCTCTTGCTGTCTAAATCTGAAGACAAATTCACTCCCAACACCTCCATGGGGACTCTGAAATTGCTCACAGCCCCTTGTTCATTCCTTTTTTGATTCCTTCTCATATTATCCTCTTTTAAACCCTTTACATTCTTTTTAAGCAAACAAACTTCGCATCAACAGTAGAGAGTCTTGCTCACTACTTTCTGAGAGAATAGTGGTCCTAAAACAAGGATATGCTCAACTTCCTTCTTTTCCTATTCCTTTCCTGCCTAGAGAACCAGCCTAAATCCATGAGCATGCAATTTAAGGCCTCTCAGATCCAACCCCTCAATCTTTCCAACTCATCTGCTACCAAGACTGACCCTGGGCTCCAAGTCACAGCTGTACTTGCTGATTCCCAAACATACCCAATATTTTCCCATTTCCCTCGCTTTTACTTACGAGGTTTTCTCAGTTTGGAATTGGTTCTACCTTCCCCTCCGCCTCTCATCTTCTGGAAGTGCTTTCCCACCTTCCCAGCTCAAAGGCAGCCTCATCCCCGAACCCCTCCACAAGCAGCTCCCACCCAGGTCATCACCATCAGCAGCTCCAAATAACCTCTTCCCTCACTCTCTAGCAGAATGCTATTTGTACCTCTATCATAGCAGGCACATCTTTGCCTTGGATATTTGTCTACATTCCTGTGTCTTTCATTGGATTGGAAATGCCTTAACAGTGGAGCCTATGTGGTTTCAAATTTTTTCTTATACAGAAAGGATTTCCGATTATTGTTGATTTAAATCTGCTGAACTGGATGGAAAGAGCTGTGCTCTGCTTCGTCACATTTTTGAAACTTCTACATTTTTGTTTCCCTCATATGAACTCTCTCATGTTAAATTTTAAAATTTCACATCTTTTTTAGTGTTTTCATTAAACTTTCTCAAGTCTTTTTGGAAATAGGGCGGGTATATATTTTATTTTAAATGCCTTTTATTGGCTTATAATTTTGGAATTTGCATTGGGCCATCAACAATTTTGAGGAAATTCCTCATAATTCTTTAAAAATTAATCTGTTTCAAAATATGTTTTAAATATTAAGGGGGGAAGATACAACTATCCTTTATGAGACATGGAAGGACTTAGAAGTTGTGAGTCTCAAGGATACTTCTGCTATACAGTACTATTCTTCTGTAGCAAATAAGCACAAAATGTGGAGGTGGGAATTAGAGAGATGTACACTAGATTGCCACTTGTCATTTTTCTGATAATAAGAGACAGCATGGCAAAAAGACTTCTAGGTGCTCCCAAAGTCCATTCCGCCCTTATTTCTTAGTAATATACTAACATTTATTTTTTGGAGGAGGAGGGTGTACATTGCTGCCCAGTAAAAGACTACATTCCCTGGGTTCCCTGGCGGCTAAAGTAGCCTTATTGTCAAGCTTTGGCCAATGAGATGTAAGCCTGAGTGTTAGCTGCATCTAGTCTCTTTAATGTGAGAGGGGTGACTCTTCTTCACTTTTGCCCAAACTCCTCCTTGGAACATTTGCCATCTTGGAGTATGAATTAGACCAAACCCTACAAATGGTGGAGGAATAAGCTAGAAGCAGACTGGGTACCTGATGAGTTTGTGGCTTCTCTGGCAGTCCTAGACTGCTTACGTTTAGATGTCTGTTATGTGAGAGAAAAATAAACTTCTACCTTATTTAAGCCAGTCATTAGGAGCTTTTATATGTAGTTAAACCTTCTAATCCTAACCAATATAGATGATAGGATCTTATGAAGGTAGGAAGGGGAAGTTTGGAAATTTTTTTTAATCTCCATGTTTTTCTATTCTGATCAGGAGAGAAAAGTATATTCAAAAGTAGCTTGGATCAAAGAACCCTTATCTCTTTGACAAAAGAAGACAGAGAGACGCAAGAGGGAAGAGATATGGGAACATATGTATATGTATAACTGATTCACTTTGTTATAAAGCAGAAACTAACACACCATTGTAAAGCAATTATACCCCAATAAAGATGTTAAAAAAAAAGAAGACAGAGAGAGAGGGGAATGCCATAGGACTAATTAGGAAAGCTCAGCTGACAGCAATGCCTGCAACACGGCTGCTCTGAAACCCGAGAGACCAGAACAGACTGCAACAGACTGGAGGGGCAAGTTTTCACACAGGCCACGCTGCAGCATTCTTGGAAAACTCAAGAACTGCTGGTACAGGCAGAGCCCCAAAAATCTCTGCCTTAAAGAAAACATGAAAAACAAGCTGTAAGTCAGTGTAAGAAGTAAATACGGGCGACCTAGAGTGACTGATGGTGGCTGAGGTTTTGTGAGAATATCTGTATATAAAACACATTCTTTTCAAATTTGCTTCATTTTATATATTTTAGTGTTCACAAGTTTAAAATTTACAAGAGTATTTACAAGTCTATAGTGTTAAAAAATCTTCTTCATGTGAAATATCCCTCTACCTGCCTAACTGACTGTACAATCATGTACTGATTTTTTTTTTTTAATTAAAATTCCTGGGAAGACTCTTTTTGATGCTCTTCAACTTAAAAGACCCCAAATAGTCCCCTGCCAGGAGCTACAAAAATTGCAGGGAAGGTGCCAGTGATGGGATAATTAGCCTCTATAGGACTCGTCTTGAATTTCTAAACCTATTAAATAGTGACGAATATCAACCAACTCAGTTTTAACCCAAAAAAGGCAGTCCAGTACTTCTACCAGTCTTCTGCTTTACTAGCCTTTCTTCATATTGAATGAAACCACTTCTTTTCATGTTTCCCCAAACCCAAAACTTCTAGAAGATTCCTGTCCTCTGAAGTTCACGTAACCAGCAGTAAAGTCTTGGACCCAATGTCACTTGCATGTATTTGCATACCTTCGTTTTTGCCAGCAAGTTCTGGTTATTCTGTGTTGTTCCGTGATAAAGTATAGCCCTGCAGCCTATGATCCCCTGCCTACCCGTGTGAATGCCGCCCTGGAAATAGCCTGTCCTGTGAATGTCTCTGTCCTCAGAGACTCTCCTGCATGGTTGTAAGCCTCAACACCCCTCCCAGCCTGATTTCATCTGACCTGCCCCAGTGTTCACTCCTACAACTTCCAACCATGGGAGCCTTTTCACCATTTATTTCTTTGGGCTCTGCTGCTCCTGCATCTGAACCTTAGCTTGGGCCATTCCGGAGGCATGAAAAATCCTTTCCTTTCCCTCATTTACTCTGAACAAGTTCGTCCTCTCTGGACTGTCCACAGTGACTGGAGGATACCTTCCCTACTGCTGCTTGGCTGTGAGTGCCATTTAGGAGATGATATGGCTTTCGGGCATAAATTACAGAATGCTAGGGTTTGAACGGGCCTTAGTGATTATGTGTGGACATGTTCATTTAATGTTTTGCTATTTCCCAAAAAGCACCTGGAGAGGCTTAGGTAAAATGTATATACATTAAAACATTTAAAATACACAGAGACTATCAAAAGCTATATAGAGAGGGGGAATTCATAACTCCCTTATTTACACATAAGCAAACAGAGGCTCAGAGAGATGAAGCGATTTGCAAAGATGACAAAGTTGGGACTAGAAGCCCTTCCTTCGTTGGTGACTTTGGTTCCAGGCTGATGATTCCCCTTTCTACCCTAAGTTCTGTCATCATCTTGAGTGACTTCTCTCCCTGCGGGCAGCCCCTCCAGCACCCTGGCCTTGGTTCTATCCATTGAGCCTCTCCTTCACTCCACTTCAGCCACCCCTCCCGAGGTCAGGCCATGGTCACCACTGTTGACTGCTCTGACTCCCATATCACTAAGGTAGACATCTTCCTTTCTTTAAGGGCATTCTACAAATTTTGATATGTTGTATTTTTATGTTCATTCAACTAATTTTCCTTTTGCTTTCCACTTTGACCTGTGCGTTATTCAGCAGTGTGTTGTTTAGTTCCCAAATACCTGGAAAATTTCCAAAGGTCTTTCTATTTATTTCTAATTTAATTCCACTGTGGTCCAGGAACATACTTTATATGACTTGAATTCCTTTAAATGTATTGAAACTTATTTTATGGCCCACAATATGATCTCTTGGTAAATAATCTGTGAGCACTTGAAAAGGATATGTATTCTATTATTGGGTGAAGTGTTCTATAAATGTCAATTAAATCAAGCTGGTTGATTGTTTTCCAAGTCTTCTACATCCCTACTGATTTTCTATTTATCCTATCAATTACTGAAAGAGGAATATTAAAATTTCCAATTGTAATTGTTGATTTGTCTATTTTTTCCTTGCAGTTTTATCAGTTTTTGCTTCATGTATTTTGAAGTTCTGTTATTATACACATAAAAGTTTAGGGTTGTCTGTCAGGTCTTCTTGATTATCATTATGAAAATCCATCTTTATCCTTGTAATATTCTTTGCTCTGAAATCTACTTTGGCTGACAGTAATGTAGCCATTCTCTCTCTCTCTCTCTCTATATATATATATATTTTTTTTTTAGAATATTGTTAGGATGATAAATCTTTTTTAAAAAACCTATTTGTTTATTTACAGTGCATTTCTTGTTTTTTTACTTCGGTCTTGTTTTTTAAATCCAATCTGACAATCTCTGTCTTTAAATGGTTTAAACCATTAAAATTTACTGTGATTACGAATATGATTAGGTTTGAGTCTATTTTCTTTCTATTAGTTTTCTATTTTTCTTTTCTGTTCCTTGTTCCCTTTCCCCTCCTTTTCTGCCTTCTTTTGGATAACCTGAGAATGTTTTATGATTCCATTAAATCTCCTTTGTTGGCTTATGTCATAGACTGAATTGTGTACCTCCCAAATTCATGCTGAAGCCCCAACCCCCAATGTGACTGTATTTGAAGATAAAGCTTGATGGAGGTAATCAGGGTTAAATGAGGTCATAAGGGTGGGTCTCTAAGCCAGTAGAACAAGGGTCCTTATCAGAACTAGAAGGGACAACAGACCTCTCTTCATATGAGCATAGGGGAAAGGCCCTTTGAGGACACAGGGAGAAGGCAGCATCTACAAACGAGGAAGAGAGTCCTCACTGGAAACCGAATTTGCCAGCACCTTGATCATGGACTCCAGCCTCCAGAACTGTGAGAAAATCAATGTGTTGTTTATGCCACCCAGACTGTAGTATTTCTTATGGTAGCCCAAGCAGACTGAGACAGCTTATTGGCTATAACTCTTTGTTCTGTTACTTTGGTGGTTGTGTTAGGATTCTGGTATACCATTTTTAACTTATCACAGTCTGCTTTCAAGTGATAGTATACCACTTCTTGATCACATGAGAACCTTACAATAGTCATTCCATTTTCCCCTTCCTGGCCTTTATGCTATTATGGACATATAGTTTACATTTACACACATTACAAGTCACACACACCACTGTTATTGCTTTTGTTTAAGCAATTCAATTATTTCCTTTAAAAAAATTCCTGGACTCTTCACCTTCATCTACTAATTCATTAAATATATGAGCTGCCTTCCAAATTATTGTGAATGGCGGCTTTCCAAATGTTCCACCATTGCACAATGTAGATCTCCATTTTTCCAGCTTCCAGTAACACTCTCCTCTAACTTCAGCCCCCTTCCAAAGCCAATATGACACATTTTCCTTTTCTGTTGTTCTTTTCTTTCTTTAAAAAAAACTTTGGTCTGGCAGTACCCCAATTCCAGGAAGTAATTTCTGTATTAGCTTTGGTGGAGTAATAAACATACCACACATAATAAGAATTTAAAGAACAAGAGAAATTAAATGATTACATCTTATCTGACAATAAAATTTCTATACCAGCTTTCCATTGGTTAATATTTGGTGTACCTTTTTCCATTCCTTTATTGTCTGTATCATTGCTTTAGACTTGCATCTCTCTTACACAGCGTATACCTGAATTTTGATTAATAGGGCCAAATGGAAAGTATTTGTATTTTAATTAATGTATTAAATTCATTTGCATTGATTGTGATTAATGATATACTTAGGCTTCTTTTTGTTTATATTTTCAATTTGCCATGAATTTTCTGTTTCTTTTTTTTACCTTTTCTCTCTCAAATTGATTAAAATTGCTTTATTCTCCTTACTTTTCTCTACCAGTATTTAAATTATATATTCTATTTCTTTTCTCCCAGTGGCTATCCTTACATTACCCTTAAAAAAGTATATTTTTCTGGGACTTCCCTGGTGGTCCAGTGGTTAAGACTCCATGCTTCCACTGCAGGGGGCACAGGCCTGATCCCTGGTCGGGGAACTAAGATCCTGCATGCCACGTGGTGTGGCCAGAAAAAAAAAAAGTATATTTTTCTAACAAAGTCTAAGTTAATTCCTACTTCTATCCTGTTCTTAAGTCAGACAAGGATCTGAGCTTGCTTTACCCTCCCTCAGAATATTCCATTTTGTTTCAAATGGTTATTATTCATGTTATTTGTGCTCAACATTAAATTATATTTACCACAGTATTTTAGTGTTCCTTTTACGTACAATATCTTTTTGCATCTAATTCCTCCCTCCTGGGTTCATTTTTCTTTTTGCAAAACAGTGAGGATTTATGAGTAGTAAAATGTCGAAGTTCTTGTATGTTGAAAATACACTTATTTCACCCTTACTCTTAAATTATAATTTTGCTGGGCCTAGAATTCTTGGTTACAAAGATTTTCCATTAGAACATTGATGCTCTTACTCATTCCCTTTTAGTCTCTGTCATGGTGGGTGAGAAGCCTATTATCAAGCTGTTTGTTATTCCTTTTTAGGTAACCACTTCTTTCTCTCTCTTGACTTTAAGATTTTTTTTCTTTTTCTTGATGTTCTCTAGTTTCACTACAATGTTTCTACATTTCCTAGTTTCTGGAAAATTCTGTTATCTATTTGAAAAATGTCTTTTTGCTATCCTTCCCACTCTATCCCAGAATTCTTATTAAAATTATTCTTTATCCCATCTCTTTTATCCCTCTGGTTGTACTCTAGGAGATTTTTCACTTCTGTTTTCTAAATCAGTAATACTCTCTTCATCAGTGTGCATTCTTGTTTTACAGTCACTGTTTCTGTTTTATATATAGTATTCCTCCTTTACCTCTCGGAGGATTTTAAACATCCTTGTTTAAAGGCTCTCTCATACTGCTCTTTATCTGTAAATCCTGTATATTACCCATGCATTTGCCATTTCTGGTGCTTTTCATTTCTTTTTGTTTGTTTGTTTGTTTGTTTGATTTTTGGGGTACACGGGCCTCTCACTGTTGTGGCCTTTCCCGTTGCGGAGCACAGGCTCCGGACGCGCAGGCTCAGCGGCCATGGCTCACGGGCCCAGCCGCTCCGCAGCATGTGGGATCCTCCCAGACCGGGGCACGAACCCGTGTCCCCTGCATCGGCAGGTGGACCCCCAACCACTGCGCCACCAGGGAAGCCCCACGGTGCTTTTCATTTCTTTGTGCAGATCCATATTTCCCTGTGATATCATTTTCTTCTACCTAAGGGATTCCATTTAACATTTCTTGCAGTGTGGATCTGCTGGTGAAGAATTTTTTTCAACTTTTTTATGTCAGAAAAAAAAAATCTTTATTTTGCCTTCATTTTTGAGGGAGATTTTCACTGGGTATAGAATTCTAGGCTGACAGTTTTCTTTTTATTTTCATTACTCCACTCTGAGGCACCACTGTCTTTTTGCTTGCCTTGTTTTCAATGAGAAATATGCTGTCATTCTTATCTTTGTTCCTCTGTATATAGCATGTATGTTTTTCTCTGACTGCTTTTAGGATTTTCTATTTTATCACTGGTTTGGAGCAATGCAATTATGATATACCTTGGTGTAGTTTTCTTCTTAGTTCTTGTGCTTGGATTCTTGGATTCTTGGATCTATGTGTTTATAGGCTTTATCAAGTTGCAAAAATTTTCAGCCATTATTGTTTTAAATATTTTTATGTCCCCCTTTCCCGTTTGGGAACTCCAATTACACGAATATTAGGATGCCTGAAATTGTTCCACAGCTCACTGATACTTTGTTCGTTTAAAAAAAGTTTTTTTTTCCTCTGTGTGTTTCATTTTGCATAGTTTCTATTACTATGCTTTCAAGTACACTTATGTTTTCTCCTGCAGTGTCTAATCTACTGTTAATCCTATCCAGGTATTTTTCACCTCACACATTGTAGTTTTCACCTCTAGAAGTTCAACATGTTTTTTTTTTCTTTATGTCTTCCATGTCTCTCCTTAATTTTTTGAATGTATGGAACACTTAATAATAACTGTTTTTATGTCCATGGCTGCTAATTCTAACATGTGTGTCAATTCTTGGTAAGTTTCAATAGATTTTCTCCCTCTTTATGGGTCATATTTTCCTGCTTCTTTGCATGCCTAGTAATTTTTGATTGGATAGCAGACATTGTGAATTACACCTTATTGGCTGCTCAAATTTTATGTATTCCTATAACTACTCTTGAGCTTTGTCCTGGCATGCAGTTAAGTTACTTTGAAAGTCTGATCCTTTTAAGACGTATTAGGCAGAACCAGAGCCTAGTTCTTCTAGGGCTTATTATTTCTCACCACTAAGGTAAGATCCTTCTGAGTTCTCAACCTGATGTCCTGAGAATTTCAGGGCAGTAAGCTTGGGTATTCATAGGGCTCACTTTGTTTCTTGTCTCTCGGGGATCACACTGTCCTTTGTTGTTTGATGTCCAGTGTCTTGAAAATTGTTTCTTATATTTTGTGTGGTTTTTGGTAGTTTCAGGCAGGTATATCTGGTGCTTGCTTCTCTATCTTGGTCAGAAGGAAAAGTCTCACACCTTGCTTCCTGACCACAACTTATTCTACTTTATTTAATTACACTTACTATGACCTTTCTTTAACCCCATTGGGACCTCTAGTTCATGGTGCCCTCTACTGTCTCCCAATCTGTTGATACTCTCCTTTCATCACTTTCCTTCCTATGCAGCTTGTATTCCATGATCCATTATTTCAGTAATGCTCTTGCCAATGTTCTCAATTCCCTTGCCCCTCTCTGCTCATTTAACCCAGCTGATTATATGGTACAGGTTCAATATATTTTTTAAAATAAATAGATAAATAAATAAGAAAGTAGAGTATATATGTTCATTTCTGATAAACTCTGCCTATATTTCAAAGCTAACCATTAAAAACTACTGTTTTAGTACTACATCTCTTTTATCAATACAGATAATAATTACATATAAAATTAGGTTATCCCTTATATATAAATATCATTTTCCCAATTCTACACTATTTAGGATGGATGCTTGTTGATTTTTCTCAGTAAAAGTCATAAATTTCCAGGTTACAATTAAGCCAGTTATAGAAAAACAGAATGTTTAAGTATGAATGAAATTTAGAGATAAGTTCCTATTACTTTCCAATTTTACAGATGAGGTAGCTGAGGTTTTGAGAAGATAGATGATTTGGCTAAAACGTTTTTCAAAGCTCATACAGCTGGTCAGTAGCAGAATGAGAAGCAAAACCAACTTTCCTGACTCCAACCCGGGGTTCCTTCCTTCCCATTGCAGTGCTATATTTTCTTGCCCTGGTCTGCTTGTATCCAATACCCTGTATTTACAGACAATTTGAATGTGGTTTATAGTACAGCTTGCCCTGGCTTCCCAGTGAAACCATTAGCTGCTTAAGGATGGAGTAACCATGTGATTTCTAGAACAAGGTCATGTAATCTTATAGCACTACTTATAATAGGAGCAATGTGGCACATGTGTCATGTTCTTGCACTTACATAAAACATCCTTTCAAACATTAGTCAGTGACTCTGCCACAAGGGATTCAATAAGTTCATATCCCTACTGTGTAACACTTTCTGTGTAGAGTCTGATGCCAGATACCAATAGAGAACTCTACAGGTTAGCATATAAATAATGTAATAAATTAAGCCCTAAGATATGGAAAAGCTCATGTCCCTCTAGACTCATCAGGACATTGTATCCTCAAAAACTGATTCCTGAAGTCTAGAAAAAGTTTCACAAGGAACAAGAAGCCTTCTAATCTTTATATTCTGATTGGTCATTGATGCACTGACCCCATATACATAGGGCCTAATAGTCAGGGATGGAGCCTAGTGAAAATTAGGCAGTGGGAGTCACAGAAAGCAAACAATGACTTAAACATGAATAACATTATTTCAATGTATATGTTTGAAATTCACACACATGCACACACACACACACACACACACACACACACACACCTGTTGAGTAGACCAATATTTGAAATGGGTTAGGCCAAAACATACATTATTTGCAACTATGACTTGATGTTACTGCTAATGTAGTCGTTCTGATGTTCACCAAATATTTTTAGTTCTTTGCCTTCTGGACAAATAACTTGATCGGTTTGCTGGCCCCTGTTGGTTTTGTAGAGCCATATGACTACTCCTGGCCATTGAAGTTGAGTCATTTCCAGGCTGGATCATTTAATTTTGGGTTAAGGTCCTTTAGAATTCTATTTCTGTCTGGGACAGTAATTGGCAACTTTAGAAGCTGATCCATCAGCTAGGCTCCCTGATTCCCTACGATGAATAGAGCCAACCCATTATGAATATGTAGTGTTAGCAAGAAATAAATCTTTGTCGTTCTAAGCCACAGTATTTTCAGAGTTGTTTGTTACCACAGCATAACCTAGCTTGTCCTGACAAAGACATCTGCTTTCATTCTCTTCTCTGAATAGAGAAGATATTGTCTTAGGAATAGATAGTGGTAGGAGTACAGGAACATTGAGAGAGTGGTAGGAAAGATAAAGTTAAGAAAGGGACACAGATGTAAAGGGGCCATTCTAAGACAAATAGAGACATATACAAATTAAATGCAATTTGGGAAGACATACTAGATTTCATTATTGTCGTTGTTACTACTACTACCATGATTATTATTATTTTTATTATTAGTTTTTTAAACAACCAGAAGACTACAGCCATTACATGCTATGACTCATCCTTAGTGTTGGATAGAGAAAGAGAGAGAGGAGAGATAATTGTAGCTTTTGGAATCTCTTAGGCTAAAGCAATAGTTATGCATCATACATAGTGTGAATTTTGTTTTTTGAGTATATTTTTTCTCTCCCATTTGGACTATACAATTCTTGTAGTTAAGGACCATATTTTATTTTCCTTTTGTGTATTCTGGGAACAGTTCTAAAGCTCAGTAAAATCAAGCTGAAGCCCAGCTTCATTTGCCATCAGGGAATTGGCATCAGATTTCATTGTTGACCATCTCTTGGGCTGACTCACAACAGGTGCATCAATTCTCACATTTTCATTTCCCAGAGCTTTAGGAATGTTTATTGAGAATCATGAGCATGGTGGTGCGGCAGGGCAGTGAGGAGAAGTGCATTTGCAATCAACAATGTCTTTGGAACTGTAGTCCTCCTCATTGGCGACAGACTCAGTGAAGCAAACCAAATGAGAGACATTTTTCAAATTTGATTTTTCATAACAATTTTTCATTTTTTTTAGACATGTGAGCTGTTGGGTTTATTCTCTTTATTGCTCCTAGCCCTTGGCGCTTTTCCTTTTTTAATCTTCCCATTTGCCATTCTTAATTAGAAATTATCTACAGAGCCCCAAAAGTCAAGTGATACATTTAAAAACTCATGGGTGGGTATAAACTCTGTTGAGAGAAGGGTCGGCATTTATCAGAATCCTTTGAATTGTCAGTGTTCAAACCACATGGTAGTTTCCCACACCTGGCTGTGCACCTGGGCTTCTGCTTGCTCCTTTGATTATGGCCTTGGAGATTCTTTGCTAACTTTTCAATTGCTTTCCTTGTTTATCAGTCCTGGCCCTCGATCTCAGATTTTAGCTTTGCTTATCATATGACACACAAACCTGTCTTCTACTCTTGCATTATCCTTAACTCAAGCAGCATGTTTCTTGTTTTTGCAAGTATGACATTATTCTGCGGAACTTCTTCCTACCCCCCAGTGGTACAATGGAGTATTTGCCTACCAGTCTGGTTGCATTAAAAATGGACTGTATTTCTGCACACTAAAAAATTGCACTTGTTCTATACTATGCAGTTGTACTCATGGTACCTACTATGTGTTTGGCACTAGTATAGGCAATGGGGATACAGCAGTGAAAAAAGCAGACAAGAATCCCTGCCCTCATGGAACTTATTCTGTAGCAATGACAGATCCAATTATTAGTATGATTTGACATGGATCCTATAAAACTATACTGGTTCTTTATCTAGCTAATGATCTACATCGTCATGTAAGTTTTAATGTTTTTGCATCCTGTAGTTTTAGTTTTAATTCAAAATTAAACTTTTATCAGGATAGGCCAAAAGATGGTTGACTCATACCAGGTATGAGTCAGAAGCCCCCTCCTGAGCACACGTGTTGATCCAAGAAAATAGAAAATAATCAGATGTCACATCTGATTTCTCACAGCCACATGGAGAATGTCATTTTGTTTGTCATGCATCGGTTGGCTCCTGGACTAAAACCTGAGCTGCAATGAACTTATTCCATGCCGCCCTTTTCTAGAAGGGCTAACCAATGCCATTTGAGACTAATTTTTCTATATAGCTAAGGAAGACAACTCTCTGGACTTACTTTTACAATGTACCTCTCTAGAAATAAGGCTTTGCATTAGATGGGAAGGTATTACACAATGAATAGGAGGGTGTGTGTGTGTGTGTGTGTGTGTGTGTGTGTGTGTGTGTACATGTGTATATGTATGCATGCTAGTGCCCTGAGCTCCCCTTTCATTTGGCTTCAACCAAAAACTTGTCTCTTGAGGGCAAACTGATGCAGCTGGGAGGAGAAAGCCAGCTTCTCCTTAACTCCCCAGTCTGCTGCCTAAGTTCTATGAGTCCAAAGTGGGGTTTGGGGAGAGGAAGCCACATTTACCTCACAACTGTGACTGAGCCATCTTCCTGCTGCCAGGGACTCAGATCTAGGTTGAACATATCTGTTACTTGGGCCCAAGGAACAGATTCTATATGAGTTAATATCTTAAGCCTCTAGTTTGAATCCCTGTGCCTCTTCACAGGGTCTCCCAGGGCCCCATGCTGTTTTTTGATAAAGAGAGCTGGAATTCCTTCTGCCTTTGTACTGGTGACTGGGATTTGTCCCAAACAGGCATGATTGGGAACTATTCTTCCTGTTGCTGAACCTTTATCAAGCTAGACTTGAGGGACCCTGCAGTCTGCTGGGAATCAGGTGAGGTAACCAAAGGGAATTCATATTTTAAGCCTATGAAAGACAAAACAAATACTGTACCATACTTCTCAGAATCTGCAAAGCCTCTTTGAGCTTCTAGAGATTTATGAACAGTTATTCCATGAACTCTTGGTTCCTGGACTCATTTTATACTTGGACCATACCTGTATTTATTTTCAAGAATCTCATCATGTGAACTTTGAGGGATGTCTGGTCACACCACAGGTGAATTCCCCGTCAGGCTGGATGGAATCCAGATTCCTCTAACCTAGGCTAATACCATATCAGAAAGGCTCACTTGGACCCCTGGTGGAGGCTGGGGGAGTAGTCTGGGGCCCACTTGACTTCTGGGGCACATTCTTGGGCACCCTCTTGGCTCCACAGGAGGCATGAAGGCTGGGGGAGAGGCCATCTTACCTGAGAGCCCCTACCTGTTCCCTAGGTAAGACCACTCCTCCCCAAGTCTTCATGCTTTTCTGGGGAGTAATGAAGAGAAATTTCTAAGACCTGTGTGTGCTCCTCACAGAACCCTCAACCCTCCCTCTCCTCCAAAACTCACAGCCACGTTACCATGAATCTGCCTTGAGACCATCTGGCCTAATTTCACTCATCTCTGCATCTCCGATTAGGTCAGTCACCAGAACTCAGATCCTCCCCTCACTTCTTCCCTCTTACATCCTCTGAAGCTATATTTTTTCCTCTATGGCATGCGTCATCATCTGTACTTTATAGATTTTACTTATTTATTTGTCTGTGTTCCCGTCAGAATGTAAGCTCCATGGGGGCAGGAATTCTTGTCTGGTTTGTTGTTGTCTAGGATAGCACTTGGCGCATAGTCGGTATTCAATAAATATTTGCTGAGTGAATAAATGATGTGATGGATATCTAGTATTTATTGAGGGTCACTAATTATTAGTAATATTCATTCTCTTGTTTTTTGGATAAATGACCCTCTCATTGATCTCTGAGGATGTATTAGCTTTTCCCATAGTCTCTGATAGTTAAGGGGACCCTCCAGAACCCAAATCGTTGCATTACTTTGGCCATAATCTTTGACAGCCTTCCCCCATGTCAAACATTTGCCAGAGAGACCAATGTGTCCAGTGTAAATATCGATGCTATCTAGCCTCAACCTTCTGGATCCCAACCACCACCCCTACTTGCATATGCTTCTTTCAAAAGACATTTAATCCAGGAGAAAACAACCAGATTTCTGACTATTATAGCCAAATTTGAGGTCTGATGGGAAACTGGCATGTGGCAATGGTCTAAGCAATCATCTTTGTAACACCATCAGACTCACTGTGATAACTACCTTCTCACTTTAATTTCTAAATCATTTATTTCTCAGAAGCTAGAAATGCTGGGTTGATGGCCTCTCCTAGAAGGCTATGCACCTGTCTGGCCCTACTAGCCACCCTGTGCTGAGCCATTAAGCTGGAATGTGATCACTTATATCCTGCAACACCAACCCACCAATGAGACCCTGCAAGGGCCTCCCCCTTCAATGACCTATTCCATCTCTGAGCTTGCTTTGCAGCTTGCCTTGCAGGGTGGACAGACAAGTACTTAGATCATTTGTAGTGGTCTGGTTTTGAGGCCCCTATATCAATGGCTCTCCAACAAGTTTGTTGGTTGCTTGTCCTAACAAATAAAGCAATATGTCAGCATCTTCAATGCGAATGAGAATGAAGGAAGAATCTGGGAAGTACAAAGCCTCCTATTTCCATTGCTAACTTCCGGCGGCCTTGTAGGAACTTAACTATGTAAATCAATTTAAACACTTGCTCCTCTCAGGGCCAAGATGTCCATGCAAGTCCTCATGAATCTATGAGATGCCAGAGCAACTCCTGGAGGGCCATACTTCTGGGTCACTCTCAGAGTGAGCGTGTCATACCGGTGAAATCTAACCTGATTCTACATCAACTATGTTTCAGTCCCCACTTGCACCCTGGGATCCTTTTACCCTGATTGGTGCCATAGCAACCGCACAGCAGAACTCAGCATAGCCAGATCTAAAAACTTCACACGATGCTTGGGTGTAAGGCCCATTAAAAGGTCACCATTGCCAGGCAACAGAATCTCTGGACATCCTTACAAATAGAATAACACACCTTATTCCACCATCCCAGAAACTCAAAGGCAGATACATAGAGACCCCCTCCCCCATCACTGCTATATTTCCCTGTGGCTACCGCTATCTGTGACCAGACACACCCACAGCAGGCCTGGCTATATGATCACACCACTAGCACCCCTGATGGTTATTAGTAAGGCTGGATACAGCACCTGTGCTGTGAAAACTCCCTCCCGGGCCAGGACAGGCTTGCAGAGCTAGCATAAATAGGGTTCATGGGACAGATCTGAGATCCAGCTGTGTATCTGCCCTGAACCCCTGTCTTGGGATTCGACTATTAACAAAGCACGCCTTAAAGCAGAATGGAGTCAGAGCCAGAGCAGCTCCTTTAAGGAGTGGAGGGAGGGAGGGCTGCTGCACCATCGGATGGCCCAACACAAGTAGGAGGAAGGTGTGTGAGCGGTGTTCCTTGAGCCACTTGGTCACCAGAACTACAATCTTATCCTTGTCTTCTGGCTGCACTTGCGGTTTTCTAAACTTGTCTTCCTTTTTGGATTATGAATTTGGAATTTATTTAAAGGGCTCACATCCTCATAAAATCATTTTTACTGGGCTTCAACACCTTTCCTGTGCATGTATATTTGTGTACACATAGGTACACACCCACGCACACGCACACACACACACGGCTGAATTACGGTCTGCATCTCTTCTCATGGCTTTTCTAATACAGATGCAACTAATTGAATCCTCTGCATGCCACCGCATCTCCTCCAACCCAACCTGTTTTCTTATATGCTCAATCCTTGTGCTGCAGTGGGCATGAACTATATATTTTAAAGAAACAGTCATTTTTATAGCATACTTTGGAGTCTAAAGCTCAGCAAAAACACATTCATACCAGATCTTTCAACAATATGGAATCTCTTATCATCCAAGTTTTATGATCCTCATAAATTCAATCTGTTAGAGTCCACATGTGGAATATCTACAGCAGATGCTAGACCCTATACCGCCCCCTTGTTACCATGCCTTGGGGGCTGCCAATGCACGTCTTGGTGCGTGCTCAGAGCTACAGAGTAGAGCTTCTTCCGTATCCCACTCTCCTCTCCAGGTAAGTTTTCTTTCCTAATGATGCCTGTTTTATGTTGACGCTAAAATAGTTCATTAATTAGCTTTCTTTGAGCACACAGAGAATTAAAATGGGGAGATGCTCACACGGGTTTATGACCTACATCTAGAATACACTTCAGTGTTGACTATTCTATAATTTACAAAGTGATTCTAATATATGCCATGTTCTTTGAGGATAGGATTATTTCTAACTCATTTTCACAGCCTGTTCAGTGGCTCTTACAGTGTCTGGTACACACTAAGTACTTATCGAATAAATGAGTGGTCCCAACGGCAGTACAGGAGGAAAATGTCAGAATACCAATGGGTTGAGAGACAGATGAGGGCAGTTTTAGAAATGAAACTTCTAAAACCTTGGGCTCTTTGATGGTCAAAAACATGTATGGAAGCTGATGGGAAACAGCTCCTTGTAACCCCTGGGTCCTCGTCTGTGAGATTCAGTGAGGGACCTTACTCTCTCACTATGAGGAATCAGTACAGGACTGGAGAAAATAACAGAAAGGCAAGTACTGGAAAACAGGATTTTATGTTTCATGTCCATGATTTTTTTTTTTTTTGGTATATTTAAATATCTGAGAAAGTGATTCGTCAGTCATCAGATTTAACAAAATCCACTCTCCTTTCGCTACGTGCTTTAGTGTTACAGGAAACTTTCAATTATCTCGATTAATGGCATGGAAGCAAAGGTACATGTAATCAAATACCATTTCTATTTGCCTTCGGAAAGTATTAGGTCTGCTTTTCCCCCAGCAGGTTTGCTTTCATAATGATTAGTTCTAGCTTGGGCTAATATTAAAATGAGTTAGCATTTTCTCTGTACAATACCTGGTAGAAGAGAAATGTGTTTATGGTAGAGCAAACTCATGCAGGGCTTAGTATTTGTCACAGTTAATCACCCACATGTATAATCTACTTGCAGCAAGTGGGATTTTGAACAGAGCAAAGGCAAAGAGCAACTTCATGTCCTGGATTTTAATGGCCTGGGGTAGATGCCCCAGGAGAGAGCTACAGCTCATGTTATGAAGAGTGTGAGTAGAAAAAGAACACTGGACTAGGAGTAAAGCAACTGGGGTTCTCATCCTTGATGCCCTATGCAGGCCACATAACCTCTTTGGGTCTCAATTATTTTACCTACAAAATGTAATAATGACATCTGTAAATATCTACCTAACAGGTTAACTGCCAAAAGGGAGTAGTGAGGAAAGGGCTTGTAAAAGTATTAAATGCTAGGAAAATGCAAGGCATTGATAGACAAGCAATGAAATATTGTCACCATCTTTTCATGACCTGTCCTTTGTCCTAACTCCTCAATGCTTGGGGTCTTGGGCTGTCGTTTCTGAAACTTACCCCAGTTTAAAAAAAAAAAGTCACATTTCTTAAGGATCCTGCTCTTCCAGGAATAGCTACTTTGATAAAGTCCATGGATCCTAATGAATAGACAGATATATCCTTTCTCAGGATTTTAGCAGAGATCTTCCAGCTATAATACTTAACCTAGTGGCTCTCAAAGGGAGGTCCCTGGACCACCAGCAGCAGCAGCGGCATCCGGGGATGCAGATTCTTGGATCCACCCCAGACCTACTGAATCACAAACTCTGAGAGTGGAGTCCAGCAATCTGTGTTTTAACAAGAGCTCTAGCTGATTCTGGTGTACACTCAAGTTTGAGAACCACTGACTTAGCTCAAAGGAAAAAAAAGGAAAGCTAGGAATTGGGCTCTTGGACATGCTACTGAGAAACCTTCATTTCTCTGAAGGAGGTAGGGGAAGACTTAGGGGACTTTTCAAATCATACTGCACAGTCGTGTGTGTGTGTGTGTGTGTGTGTGTGTGTAAAATGATGACCGAGAACATAATTTTCTCAGGGATGTCTTTTTCCCAACCGCCTTACCTAAAAATGCATCACCCCTCCCCTAGCACTCCCCACTTCCCTTTCTTGATATACTTTCCTTTGATATGCTGATATTTACCTACGTATTCGTTTATCGTGTTTCCCCCAGGCAGAATGTTCACTCCATGAGGGCACTCTACTTTTTCACTGCTGTGTCCCCAGCTCTGAGAACTGTGCACGGTCCCTAGTGGGCACTCAGTAAATATTTGTTGAATTAGTGAGTGAATGAATGACTACTGAACTTGGGAGATGAGAAAATACTGGGTCAGACCAAAACACTGAAACACCTGCAAGCACTCTTCTTACAGCATGGGAGCCTTGCCTCTCTGTTCTTGTTTTGGGCTCTGAAATAAGTCTGCAAACAAGGCTTGGGTAACTGCCATCCTCAAGGGTTCAGTTCACTATGCTGTTTGATTATCATTGCAAAGTGTGCTGGTTGATCAATACGTTCATAGGGCCGGCTGTGGTTAGGGGGCAGTTTCTGGGTATGCAAGAGACTGGAGGGCGACCTAGTAGGGAAAAGGCAGCCTAAGAATAGAAATCTACTGAGTTCTAGGCCTCGCGCTGCCCCTAACTTGCTATATGGTCTTAAGCAAACTGCTTAGCATTTCTGGGTCTCAGTTTCATCTGTGGATCTCAAGGATCTCCAAGGTCCCTTCCAGTTATAATTATATAACCATGCAAGTGTTCCTTGATTAATGCCTGTCTCCTCCACTGGTAAGCTCTGTGAGAAGAGGGGCTGAGTCTGTATTTGCCCACCTCGTTCATAATGCCCAGCACTTAGGGACACTCAAATATTTTCTGAGTGAGCAAATCCCTGTGAGAACTGAATGGGGATCTCAGCCTCATCAAACTGTGCTCTACAAAAATAAGTCCCAGGTATGAGGATGTGGGTTGCAAAACCCTGACCTGGAAGGGATCTCCAATCACAGGAAGAGCAGGATGCTGGCTCTGCCACACGCCACCACCCCCAGGGCACACAGAGGTTGCAAAATTCATCAAAGACCATGACAAGCTACAAGGGAGAGCCCAGGCTGGGCACTGGCCATCAGCCCCTGTGGTCCAAAGAAGCATGGGTTTGGGGATCAGAGACCTGAATTTGAAGCACAGATCTGCTATTATCTAGCTTTATGACTCTGTACAAGTTATTTGCTTCTCTCAGCTTCAGCCTCTTCATCTGGAAAATGAAGACAGTACTGCCTGCCTCTCAGGATGGCTCTGAAAACTAGAGGAGTTGATGTCTATCAAGTGCCTTCCCAGCATGTGAGAAGGGTGCTCAGTATACGGAAGGCTCCTTGTCTGGTCCTGCCTTCTCTGCCCCTTACAAGGTTTCTAACAAAGCCTCCTGTCCCAAAGAACTGGCCCAAGTTGGTTACTGGCTCATGAGAGTGCCCTGGTCAGTCTGGCTGAAGGGGGATAAAGATTGGAATCAAAAGTGCTTCTCAAAATATCTACCTTTGGAAATACATATTTTTATTTGCTTCTAGTTTGCTGAGATTTGGAAATTTGTTGCTTGCTCTAACTTGATATCAAAAGGTGCAACTTCATAAATAAAGTTTAACAACCGGTAATCACTTGAACATGCTGACGTCTTATCACTGAACAGAACGAACTAGAACTTGACCTCTCTTTTTGGCTGCCTTTGTCTCTCCTTCTGCCTTGCCCTTTCTCTGGCCGAGGGAATTATCCTCCTGTTCCTGCCCTGCCCCCTCCACTTTCCCCCATCACACTCATCTACTTCATATGGCCATCTTTATTCTGGAAAACAAATTCTGCTGCTAGGCAACCAGAAGACAAAATCGCTGTGGTTGACGTGATTCTCATTAGTGACTGCAATTGCAGTGGTGCCGCAACTAGGCCAGACGTACACTCATTGCATCTGTCCCCAACAAACAGATCTTTCCAGAAAGTGGGATGGGGTGAATTCTTGGTATAAAATTAAGGGCCTCAGCACTCAACAGAAAGTATTTATAAATCACTGTATATCAACAGCCTGCTTTAGAATCATTTTATTAGAACACATTCAAGAAAGTGACATATGGAAAAAAGACAGCAGCAATTCTTAGTCATGCAAATGCCCGTGTTAAGGTTCTCCATTAGATTTAAATTCAAGTACAAAGACAGTCCTTTCCTGAGCCAGGTGCAATTCCAGAGAATGACACTTTGAATTGAGAGCACGTTTCCTTTGCAAAGTTCAGAACACTGAACAAGTCCCATCCTCACAATAAGATTGTGAGATACATGGAAGTGTAAACTTTCAGGATTTTAAGGAACCCTTTACCCAAGCCCTCCCCCATAACCCAGTTGAGGGAAGTAAGTGCAACTTTGGGACCTCTTAGAAATAAGGTTTAGTCTATTGAAAATAAAGCAGTGGGCCTTAAAAAAATTAGAAAATGAATATATATATATACATATATATATGTAATGGAGTCATCTTTGCCTCTTGCCTTGGTGTGGGGTTTCCATGAAACTGTGTTGGGGGTAGGGGCTCTCTCTTGAGTGTTTTGAAAGTTGGAGGACTTTTTTTAAATTTTTTAACTTTTTATTATGAAAAACTGCAAACATATACAAAAGGGAGAGAATGATATAATAAATACCCACGTACCCATCATCTAGTCTCAACAATTATCAACACGTGGCCAGTCTGGTTCACTTATTTCTTCTCCCACTTCCCACCCATCCCCTAACAGGACAATTTGGTAGCCAAGGAAGGCTGGGAGGGTGAGCTTTGAACCAGACACCTCAGGAGTGAGTGAGGTGAGGGAAGAGCTAGAAAATCGTGACAGAACCTGGGTAGGCTGAAGCAGACAGAATACTTGTTGGGAGAAGTGGTTCCTGCCAGTGTCTGGGAAAGGCTGGAGTTCCCTCATCTTCCATAAACCATAACCGTAAACTGTCCCTCCTTCCTCCTCCCTCCTCATGATACGGGGGAGGCAGGCTGGATTAGAATGACGGGTTTTTCCAGATTGGGGCCACTGACAATAGAAACATTCAACCTGGAGAAGAACTCCAGGGACAAATACATCCCTCTGATGAACCTGCCCACTCACATGGCAGACCTCTAGGGCAGCGAGGGCCCGGGGGTGCCTGGTGTTCAGATTGGGAGCTGGGGTGGGCGTTGTGTCGGGCCATGGGGCCTCTCACAGGTCCCTACTGTCCCACCATTTTAGACTTTGGAGAGAAGCTCGGCAACCTCGAATTGCACCCAGTAGAGAAAGAAGCAAGGGGCCCCGAGGGGTGAGCCCATGGCCCAGGGGGGCAGATTTTGCCTGGAACATGTGGCCCTCTGAGCAAAGGCTGCACCCCACCCCAGCCCTGCCAGAGCAGTCTCAAGAGAGGTGGGTGATGGGAGTCCAGGTGGGAGGTCCCAACGGCGGCACGGCTAACCCGGTGAGCTGCGTGCTAAACGTAAGTGGAGAAAGGATCTCCAGGTCCCAGGTACCACCGAGGAGCAAGGTTGCCATCCTGTTAAGAAAAGGGCCGGGGCTCTGTGATTTGCATATAACTTTGCAAAAATTTCCATGAGATTCCTGTAGCCTTTTATAGAAAACAGAGTGAAACCGTCAGTGCGACCTAATGTATTTCTAGCAACCCAACACACAGTGCAACCTGGCAAACACACAGTCATAATTTTAGAGGAAATGGAGGAAGCAGAGTGCTGTGTAGGACAGTGCTCGGTCTGAAGGTTCAGAAGAAGCCAACCGGGTCCAGGATCCAGAGGAGGATCACTCACTGGACACTTTTAACTGTGAAACACTGTCAACGTTCAAATCTGTATACTGTTCCTCGCATTAGTTCCCTGTAGAGCACTCTGGCTGTGGCTTTCCAATTTCCCAGACAGATAAGGAGGAGGAAAGCCAGGAATAATATAACTAGGGATGCATTAAATATGAGGTCCAGTGCACCAAGGAGGGAAGGGGGGCTGGGATGAATTGGGAGATCGGGACTGACATATATACGCTAATATGCATAAAATAGATAACTAAGGAGAACCTGCTGTTTAGCACAGGGAACTCCACTTTGCTGTACAGTAGAAATTAACACAACATTGTAAAACAACTATACCCCAATTTAAAGAAACATATGAGGTCCAGTGGCAGTGATCATTAGTGTTTATTTCATACCCTTTTTGTTTTGTTTTGTTTTCTTGTTTCAACTCTTTTAGGGTCCCTATGCCCTACCAAGTCTTACCATGACATTCAGTTGGGGGAAAGAAACTGAGAAAAGTTTACCCATTTATGCAGCAGATTTTTAGTAGCAACTGACTTAACATTCCTGGTTTCAAGTGTTTCCAGGGTCCATAAAGTGGTAGTCTGGACTTTTTCTAAGGCACGCGGTTGGTTAGTGCAGGCTGCAAGGCCAGCTGAGGGAATGGATTACTGAGTGAGGGAGCCATGCCAGAGACCCCGTATCCCAGTGTTGGTTCCACCATCTCTACTGGGCCATTGGAGGCAATGGAATCATCGTTTCTTTAAGAACAATGGCCCCTCAAAGAGAACCAACCTCTAGTGCTTATTGGAAAAGTGACATATTTTAAAAAGCTATGGCTCTTAGCCAAGAGAAAAATTCAAGATGAATTAAAGAGTATGACCTTCCATTTGACTGTGGCTCAGTTCATGGTATCAAAGGCTGCCTTATAAAAACGAGAAAAACCGTATGAGGCTCTCTTAGTAAGACCTCCAGCCAGGCAAAAACTGTTCATTAAGGGAGAGAAAACACTTCAGCATCAAGTTCAAATGGCAGTTACCCTGAGCTGTGGGGAAGGTAGCAGGTGCTAAGGATTCAGGAGGGAGATGAGATTCTGAAGAAAGCCAGGGGCAGTACGCATGCATTTGTGAAAGGGCAAACTACTGGGCTTGCCTTTTCCAGGGCAAAAGGGACTCAAAATTTTTAAATCATATTTTCCTTTGCATAATGTTACATTTATGGACTGGGGGGGGAGGTAGCATCAGCTGTCCTGATTAGCTAGTCCCCCACATCATAATTCACTGTCAGTACCAGTTTATAGATATGCTATTTCATCTGTAGAACTTATTTTAGTGGCAGAATTTAAGTCTTACAAGCGCTGAATTTCACATTTTGCTCTTTATGCAATGGTTAAAATTCTGAAGGGGGAGAACAGTTTTAAAAAATATTTTTAGTGTCATCATTATTAATAGCTAATTTATTTGTGTCATTTTTATTATCACTATTATTAATGGTTAATATTTATTGCGTGTTTACCATGTGCCAGGTGAAGTGCTGAGTGTTTGGCACGCATCATTTCACATAACTTGCACCACAATCTTATGGGGTGCGTAATACCATTACCCCCATTTTGCAGATTGAAGCACTGAGGTCCTGCCCAGGATCATACAACTGACAGTGGAGGGGCTGAGATCTGAACTGAGGTTGGTTTGACTCCAAAGCTGTCCTAACCACTGTGCTAGGTTGCCTTTTGTAAAGGAGAATCCATCTGTTAAATGATATTTGTACGTGTGTAATCTTTGTGGATTCCAAAGGTCTTAGAAAGCATCCTTCACACATTTGGAGGATCCATGTTATCCTTGGGGACCTAACTAGAAGTGGTTTGGGCCACCTCATCATGTGTATTCACTAGATTCTGCACAAAAACTTTTATCCCCTTTTAAACCTCAAGTTGTGATGGTCCCTGTGTACCTGCAAATCTCTCTGATGATGGTTTGATATGTGAGACATATAAGAAATGAAGGCATGTAAGCAAACTGAACACTTGTTCTCCAAAACTCTGAGAAAATACATACACATTTACATAGGAAGCCATTGTTTTATATGGCCCAGTTGATACCTTAAAAGAGTGGTTAACACCAATGCATAGCTCTTTAAAAATGACAGCCATTCATGATCTCACTGAGATGGTTTTCTAAAAATCTGGCCTAGGGCAAAGACTAGTGGGAAAAGTTTAAGTGGAAGTGTGGTAAAAAAAAAAAAAGAAAAAGAAGGCCATTAAATTTCTTTGAAATGCTAATGATCTCTATTATTTAGAAAATAACTCTCTGCTTGGAATTCACAGATACCCCACATCCAATCACCCTCTACCTTTGGCATTCTGATTCAACAGGCCAGTGAGGAGCCTGGGATGCGTTTTTTGAAATGATTCCTCGGTAATTCTAAGGGTCACCTTGTTTAAGATCCTTAAGGCAGAGGCCTTTTCTATGTACCAGCCACTCCATGGTTGGAAAACCTGAGTTTTGCAGCATTTCAACTGCATTTTCACATCTGCCAGCATACATTGTCCAGAAGCACTTGGGCATTTTCCATGAGGAGCAAGAATCAGTGAGACCCATTTTAATAGGACAGCAGCTTTTATTAACCAGACCTCCCTAGAATTCTTTTTTTTTTGGGGGGGGGCACCTATATTGAGATTTCTCCCAGCTCCCTCAATTTAGGTGCAGACCCTTTCATAGGAACAGATTACTTATTTATTTAATATACTGTAGGTCTCATTCTAATATTAGACACTCATAAAACGAGTTTTCTGAGTTATGATGAGATGTTCTACAGTCCCTGGGTGCACAAGAGACATCACTGGACATCCAATGGTCTAAAAATTGCCATAAACGGGGAACATATTTGTTATATTATAGATTTCCATCCTTTCTTGTTCCACAAAGAATCTGAGGTGGCTATTTTGCAATACATTTCTAAATGCATCTTCAGTTGACTACATATTCTAGATGCTTCTGTCTGATGGGTTTGGAAGCCACTGAGGCAGGTGTGTGCTTGAATCACTAGTCCCGTGGCCAAGACATAATAAACAGCCTCCTCTAAATTCCTGACTCGTGCCATGCTCCACTAGACACAGCAGCCACTGAGCAGTTAGCACATGTAATACACAGAACATGGTATGTTCTTGGTTTTTTTATTCTTTTCTTCCCCTTGTTCTTGGTTTTTTAATTCAGGTGCATTTCATTCAGTTGGTCAGGAGGGAGAAACAGTAAGACTTACAGCATTTGGGCCAAAATGTTGCTTTGTGTGTTTCTGCCTGAATCACCCAATTGTTTTCGTTCATGAACTTGGCCAGCAGAAGGCAGCGTACACAGTGGATGTGAGAAAGACCTGGGTTCAAATCTCAGCTCTGCCACTTTCTGGATGTGTGACCTTGGGCAACTATTTAACTTCTACATTCTTCCTCATCTGCAAAATGAGGATAACGATACTTACCTTGAAGAATGTGAGGATGGAGTGAGAGGTTATACATAAAACGCCAGGCTAATAGTAGGAGTTCAGGAAGAGAGACAATTGCTACTGTCAGTCGTGTATGCTCTGGACGCTTCCTTACACCAGCAGACTTCGTGCTTTTCTCCACCTGCCAGATTTCAGCAGGGGCTTCTAAGGGAAAGGACTGTATGTTTTTCAGTAGGTGGGTGGGGTCCTTGGTGGGGACTTCACTGCTTTGTTTGTACTCCTCCATTACACACAGGGAACTGCAAATCCCATATTAACTGGTTTAAAAGAGCCTTTCTCTACCTCAGATTTCAAACCTAGGGCCCAGACTGGAAATGTTCCTTCATCAGAATGAAAAACTGAGATACAGACAAGCACAAATGTTGAATTGTGCAGAGAGAAAAGACATAAACATCATGGAGTATGTTTTCAGTTTAGCTCTTTTTCAAAACTGATTTTTGTGACTTTCTTTGTTCTTTCCTGTTTCCTACTCTATTTTTGGCTTTTAGACATGCGTGTGTACTGCTCATCCGGAGCCCAGGGCTCCTCATTGGGAATTCGGTAAGGAGGTGACTGGTAAGGAACAGGTGGCTGAGCAGCTTGGTGAAGAGCAGGGAGGCCTTGGAGGTGGTGCAGAGCCAGGCTCTGCTATGTCCCCTCCTGGCTCTGAGGCCAGGGGGGTCCCCACTTCTGGAACACCATCCCAGAGGAAAGAAATGAGCCACAGCAAGGAAGAGTCACCCTCCCTGTTTTTATCTTTCCATTTCTCCTTCCGCTCTTGGAGAGAACCATGAGACTAGGCGGGGTGGGGGAAACATCCTTGACAATGTTTGTTTCATGCAATTTTTTTGTTCCAAGTTCAGAAAGGTTAGAAACTGTCTTTTTACCAAGAATTCTAATCATAAATTTCCCTGTGTCCTTAGACAGTGGGAGATGAGGGAGGGGAGGGGGTGGGGGAGCTGTGTGTTGACCTAATGATGAACCTGCTGTTAGGAACCCTGCCGCCCGTGCTGGGGTGACCCATCCCTCCTCCCCCAGGTCCCAGTGTCCCCACGCTGATCACTCAGGAAACCCCTCCATCTGGAGTCACAGGGGATTTAAACCAAACTGGAAACGTGTCTGCCTTTTCTCTCTCCCACTGCATGTATCTCTTCATAAAACCTCTTCATGAACTTGAAAGTATATTTCGAGCTTTTCCTCACCTTTTCCATACTTTTCAGAACAGCTGAGTTTGGGGGGAAACCCTGATGAACTCCCTATCCACCTCTCCCACCCCCACCCCCAAATTTTCCTTCTCTTTCCTTCCACTGTCCAAGGCTCCTGACCTTCACAACCAAACAAAGTTGCCAGTTCCTCAGCTCACAACCTTCAGTAACCTTGGCCCATCCTGCAAGTCAGCCCAAATTCACCGTCTGGTCACTTTCTCTCATCTGGAGATGCTAAGGTGAAGTCCATCCCTCTGTTCCCTACTAGGCCCCTGCTTGTCTCTTTGTCCTTGGTTGACACAGAGGGTTGATCTCAGCAATCATCTAATAATTGTGTCCTATCCTTAAAAATATCATCTATTAGGTTTTTGTTGTTGTTGTTGCTACTAATAAAAGTAATTTGACTTATCATAGAGAATTTGGAAAAAGCCACCATCTAGAAAGCCACTGTTTACTTGTTGGTGTATTTCCTTCATCTATACATACATGCATACATATATGTATATACGAATAATGTATATATGCATACAGGAGCACAAATACACACACATGTATACACATCCACATTCCTTTTAATGTTTAACAGAAAAATTAGTCTTTCGTATTTAGAGGGAAAAGGAAGACCCCAAGCAGGTGGGAAAGAAAACCCCAGGCTGCAGCTCAGGTAGGCTCTTCACCTGTGCCAGCTGCGGCCATGAGCCTTTGGAGCACCTGGCTTATTGGTTTGTAATGTCACGGGCCTGATGGCTGAGGAAAATATCCAAGCTATCCCTGCCTCCCAGAGCACGTAGATGAATCCTTCTTAGAGAGCAACATGGGAAACACATTCAGAGACGCACAAAAGTTCATAAATATACACAAACAGAAGCTATACACATAAAACATATTCAAACAAGTCTTTTCTGAGCCCTCTCTGTGAATGCCCAGCCCTATCTCAGTGCATTGCCGATAACACAAGGTATCACACGTGAGCTTTTGTCTTTTGTGGGTCTCGGGACTCAGCTGCTGAGACAAAAACTAACCCCTGGGAAACAACAGCAGACTGGAAGGAGATGGTTTCTCACAAAGTGCTGATGAAAGGGACTCCAGAGATCATTCTAATAATGAAGAAAATGTGTTCCAGCAACATTCTTCCTAAGGTCAGAAACATATCTATCAGGACAGAGAGATAATTTTGGAGACACAGTGATGCAGTATATCTTAGACACATACTAACAAAGGCAATTATGATTTGAAAGATCATTATATTTTGGTGAAGATAATCACACATATCTACCGGAAAACATGTTAGAGGAGAGGTCCCCAGAGGAGGTGTAAGACCAGGAGGAAGTGGCCTGTTTATCAGGACGCTCTAGGTCCTAGAGAATGTTGCTGTGGTTTGGGAGACATGTTTCTCCTCTTGAAGCTCCCAGAGATAGACTTTATATATTATATAAAAATCTGAAGCCAGGCTAAGGAATGTGCAATCACTGTGATGATCCAGTGGAATGTTATTTCAGGAGGAGGATAGAGAATGAAGGAGAGCTGAGATGGCTTCGAGACCAAGCTGTGGATGTGGATGTAGGCCAGGAGCAGACCCGGGAGATGGCATATGACTTTAGTTTCAGTTCTGTTGAGTAGACTAAAGTGAGTCACCCAAGAGCAGTTATATCATAGACAGCTGGAAATACGGTAGTGGGTCCCAGAGTGGAAAGTGAGGGCTAGAAACAGACATCTTTCAACTCACTGTTAAGAGTGCAACTTCATGCTAAGTAATAGGGAAAACACAAAGTAAAACATATATGCTTTGGATGTTAAAGAATGATATTCGATTTTGGCAGGGAGTAGGGAGCAATATTGCTGGCTCAGAGGTGGTGGCAGGAGATTAATGTGGAGTAGTAAGCCTTTCCATGAAGGAGGCATGAGTCAGGCTGGCAGTGAGGGGTGGGTAGGATGTGATTAGGTAAAGTCGGTGGGCATTATAGGAAATGGAAGCAGTAGGAGCAGATCACAACATGAGTGGGGGCACTCGACTGCCATTGTTTACTTTGTACCAGATGCTGTAGTAGACAGTAAAGATAGAAGCAACATTAAGATCAAGACGTGATCGTCAAAAAACTCACACTGTAACAAGGGAGAAAGACATACAGGCAACCAATTGTTTGGGAAGTGCAACTAGGCTGCAACATATGAATTGCCGATATTCAACCGTGTTGGATCCATGAAAATGGCAGTTTCATATGAGTCCATCTAATATAAGTGCATTATAGTGCCTATAAAAGGTAAGGGTCTCTAAAGGATCATGCATAGGAAGGAAAACTATATAAATGACTTTGGAGGTGGGCCTGTACTTTATTCTAAATAAATGTGCTACTGAAGTCTTTTAACAGGTAAGTGAGATATGGAAAGAGATGTTTTAGGAAGATGAATTAGGTGTCAGTAGAAAAGGTAAAATGCAGGGGCAAAGTCCCAGAAAGCAGTGGGGGACATTTAGGAGGCTTCTTAAAGAATTTAAGCAAAGGGTGACCAAGGCCTGACCAGGGTGATGTGACAGACATTTTGAGGGAATCATCCTCAGGACTTGGCAACAGACTGGCTGGCTATCAGGGGATATGCCCCAAAATGGATCCACAGATACAAACCTGGGTATCTGGAAAATCCTGCTTCTACCTCAAACAGGGAAGTCAAACCAAGTTGCTGATTTGAAAGAAAAACAAAATTGTCTGAGGCTAAGACTGAGGGAAGCCGACATCAAACTGGAAAGACCTACAGTGACAGTGTTCATTATGTCACCATTTGGTCTTATATTTGCTTGTTGGTTTCCTGGTTCTCCAGTAGAACTGAGTGTCCGTAAGGTTGGGGACTGGTCTGTTTGGTGTCACTGCTGCATCTCCAGCTTGCAACAGTGCCTGACACATAGTAGGCGCACAAAAAATGTGCTGCGTGAACAAACAATGAATATGGAACTGCCGTTAGGAGTAACGTCTCTTCAGAGATATCATGTTGGAATTTTTGTCATGGACATCAGTATGGAAGCAACAAAAACTACTGTTGAAGGTGGGGGAGGATCTGTAGAAAGAAGAATCAGGAGAAGTTCGAGTGCAGGGAGCATGAAGTAACAAAGAGGTGTGAGATGGCAGAGGGAAAGGAGATGCTTGACAATAAGAGGGAAAGAAGAGGTGCTGGATGGATGTACTGGATGGAGGTGGGTACAAAGCATGAGATTCAGAGCCTGTGGGTAGTTTAACTTTAGACTCTCTCTGAGTCTAAGAGAAAGAATGAGAGCATAAAAGGACAGTTACACATCAAGGTGAAGATAAGAGTAATTCTGTAACTATCATGCTCAAAAAACAAACAAAAAAAGAACCTCTCAGTGTTTCTTGGATAATACTCAAAAATCTAAATTCCTTTCAATGGTGTCCAGAGTCTGCCATGATCTGACCCAACCAATCATTTCAGCCTTGTTTCCGACAGCTCACCTCACAAACTCCGCACTTCATCAGGCATATTTACTCTGCATGCACCAAACTTATCCTATATTTTCCTTTCTCCCTGTCCCTGCTCTTGCTGTTTGATCCATTTAGGATGACTTTCCTCCCCACTCCCAATACCAATGCTGCCTGGATAAACTCTACCCGCTTGGTAAAGTTTAATGCTGAACCTTCTCTAATCTTCGCAAACTAGGTAAGTTTGAGTTTCTTAATAATATTTGTTTCCCATTTCTAGTTCTCTTTCTTACCCACAATGCCCAACACATTACCTTGTGTTTATTGGGTCTTCGTTTATTGACTTAACAAATATTAACTGAGTCCCTCCTGTGAATCAGTATTTTGTTAGATTTGGTGATGCAGTGGGGGTATAAAACAGATATGTCTCCGCCCTCATGGACTTAACATCTGGTGCTGGAGGCAACTGTGTAACCAAACAAACGCTTATATAGTAAATAATGGTGATAAATTCCAAGAAATAACAATACAGAATGCAGTGAGAGATATGACTTGGGGAGGGGAGTTAGTCAGAGGGTCAGGAAGGGCTGAGATCTGAAAGAAGAGAGAGCAAAAGGAGTGGGAAACAAGGCTGAAATGAGTGGTTGGGTCAGATCATGGCAGACACTGGAGAGCAAAAGGAGAAAGGATTTTCCAGGCAGAGGAAACAAAGGCCCTGAGACCGCAAAGAAACCTGACACATTCAAGGGAGGCCAGGAACGTTGGGAGGCAGGAAACGAGAGGAAGAGTGGCTGCAGCAAGCAGAAGAGGGCTGAGGTCCAGACAATGCCCTCATAGGTCATGTTGAGGACTTTGGTATTCACCCTAAGGGCAAAAGGACCTTCTCAAAGGGCTTGAAGCCACAGATGTGAAGAGCTTGCATTTTCAAAAGATCACATTGGTCTCAGAGTGAAGAAAAGATTACAGGAAAGTAAGAGTGAATGTCTGGGGACCAATTAGGAGGCTTCTTTCATAGGCCATGTGTGATAGGACAGTGGCTTGGACTAGAGTGGATTATACAGACCCTCAATAAATGCCAAAGGAGTGCAGAATCCGTGTTTTGGAGTCAATCACTAGGACTGAGAAAAGCTGAGTTTCACCTTTACAAATCTTTCCACTAACGTAAATCATAGTCAACGTCACCTCAGCTCTCCAAAACCCGTGGGAAATGTGTCTGTCAGGATAATCAAGTGTTCTGGATGACTAAAGGTAAACAGCAACACCACCTTTTCCTCCCCATTTTAAATCTTTTTATGAATATCTTTACATCTCTGACTTCTTAAAAAGCAAAGTACACTGAACATAATTTCCCCATCTGTTGACAATTACACAAACCCACATGAGTAATAGTTATCGTGTAGTACAAAATACAAAGGATGTTGTAAGACATGCCAGGTCATAATAGCACTCTTGGTACCTTCACTAAATAGAACCCAACTGCTGGAGTTTTATTTCCTCCTTCAGCTTTTGCTTTCATAGCTTTTCTGCTTCCTCTCTTGCTGTCAACAGCTCAGCCTTCGTGGCTATTAGTGTGTCTATATAAAAGTAACTTTCTCCTCTTCTAATTTTCTTAGGGGCTAAGTAACTAGATGACAGAGATGGTAAGCATTACATATAAAATTAGGATTGGAGAGGCTTTCCTGTGAGCATAGATGCTTAGTTTTGCTATGTAAAGATTTCCTTCCTGGGTCTTGGATCTGTTTGTCAGACAACTGAGTTCCAAACCCAATGGACTTATCATTTTTCTAATACATTTCATCACTTTAACTGTATTACCTGTCACATAATAGAGTAAAATGCAACAGATACCTTTAAAAAAGTCAACTAGTTCTTATTGTTTTATTAAAACAGGGATAGGGACTTCCCTGGTGGCGCAGTGGTTAAGACTCTGTGCTTCCAATGCAGGGGTCCTGGGTTTGATCCCTGATCAGGGAACTAGATCCCACATGCATGCCACAACTAAGAAGTTCACATGCCACAACTGAGGAGCCCACGAGCTGCAGCTAAGGAGCCCACCTGCTACAACTAAGACCCAGTGCAACCAAATAAATAAATAAATAAATAAATATTTAAAAAAAGAAAAAAACAGGGGTAAACTTAGGGATTGACAGAAACCTACATTATGTATAAAGTTTCCATGGTGGTACACTATTATGTGGAGAAACAAATGATGAACTGTTATTTTAAAGGACTAATGTAAGAAATGTCTCATTATGTCCCATCATATAAGTCTTTAACTTACAAACGTACTGCCTTCAAAATGTCAAATTAGATGTTTCTCAAGACACAATAAAGAGAGTGAAAAGACTAGGCAAAGGCTTGAACAAGGATGTAAAGGAGAAAATCCAAAGGCCCAAGAAGATATGGAAAGGCTTCAACCTCATTAGTAATTAGGGCAACGCAAATTAAAACAATAAGCAGACATTACTACATACCCATCAGATCCGCAACAATTTTGAAGTCCGGCATATCAAGTATACTCAGGGATGTAGTGCAACAGAAAAATCTCACAGATACTGGTAGGAGTGGAAATCTGGTATCCGCGTTTTGAAAAATAGATTATACCATCTAGTTAAGTTGAAGACATATATATATATATATATATATATATATATATATACATATCTTCTATTACCTAGCAATTTCCTTTTTTTTTTCCACCTAGAAATTTCACTCCTACCTTCACACCCTAGAGAAACTCAAGTACATGTATACAAGGATACATATAGAAGAATATTCATAGCAGTATTGTTCACAGCAGCCCCAAACATCCCATGTGCAGAATGGATAAATAAATTGTGGTATATTCATACAATGGTATACTATACAACAGCGAAAATGAATGAACAACTACACACATCAGCATGGATGAATTCCATAAAAATGAGGTTTGAGTGAGAGAAGAGACACACACAGTACGACCTAGCCATATAAATTTAAAAACAGCTACATTGAAACTATATTGTTTAGGGACACATACATAGGAGGCAAAATAATAAAGAAAAGTAAGGACAGTATTATGAATGTCAGGAGAATGGTTACCTCTAGGGAAGAAGACAGGGTTGTGACCAGGGAGGGGCACACAGGGGGCTTCTGGAAAGCTGGCAATGTCCTGCTTTCATGAACTGCATGGTTATTACATATATGTTCACTTTATAATTATCCATTCACATGTTTAGTACTTTTTGATGCATTTTCAGCATATATATTTTACATTAATAAATTTTTTAAAAAGGTTAATGTAAACCAGATGTTTCTGATCAGGAATGCACTTCATCCATAGGAATAAGAGTATAAATAACAGCTAATTCATCAGACAAGCCCATAACTCTCATTAGGTAATAGTATAAGTTAAATACTGCACATTTCAAATATATTTCAGAAAGTAATATAGTTGCAATATTATCAGCGAAACAAAATATATACAAGAGAAATAATGAATAAGGATTATTTTAAAGTATCTGATAGCAGATTGGAAAAGATAAAAAATATTGAAGATATACTAGATTGCAAGACTGGGAAAACTGACACTCATACTCAGCCGGAGAGAGTATAGATTGGTCCAGCTTCTGCAGGGGGTGATCTAACACTGTCTATCAACATTTTAAAATGCATATTCTACTTCTAGGAAGCTATCCTGTTAATATACTCATGACCGACAAGTGTAAGAAACTGTATCTGTACAAGAATTACAGACCTGTCTGTACTGGTAAAAGATTAGAAACATCCCATACACCCATCAATAGAAGACTAGTTAAATAAATTATGGTACTCTAAGTATGGAATACTGTGTAGCCACCAAAAAGAATGATGCAGCTCTACATGTCCTGCTATGAAATTGCCCAGATTTGTTACAAGGAAAAAAGTATAAAACAGGACTTATCATATGCTATTACTTATTTAAAGATTTTTTAAAAAGAATAAATAAGTATGAGCTTTTATATTTTAAAATTATATCTCTAGAAAAATACCCACATTTTAAATCATGTTTATGTATTATTGCTTCAAAAGATCTTCAGTGCATATGCTTAAGGAAAAACAGGTTTAATTATATTATTATGAGGAACAATAAGAAAGTTTTGGTAAAAATTCTAAGGGGACTTTTGAATAGTTCCCATCAGAGCTAACAGGCCATTAAAAAAAAAGCCTAATTCCACATCAAAACAAAATACTTCTTTTGATACGGATGTATCAGTAGCATTGCTCTTTTACAGACTGTCCATGATTAGAATAATTATTCTGGGATCAAAACTGATACCAAGGAGGAGAGATAGAAGGAAGATGAACTTCAAGGCCAAGCTCAAATTTCACTTCTGGTATAAAAAGCCTTCCCTGGCTCCCAGGCTGTTTGTTGTTCAAAGTGGGTATACTTCTGTTACAAAATGTAGTCTATGTGTGGCAAGTATGTATCTCACCTAACATTCCTCTTCCTAGTTTCTCTGATGCCTCGCTCAGCAACTGGCATAAAGGAAGTGCTAAGTACAACTCTCCTTCCTCAAATACAAGTAACACCTATATAGCCACCCTATTTGGCATCACATATTAAGACCCCTGGGGGGCATGAACTCAGAAAACTCTGGGACAAGGACAGAGATGGTTCTTTTATATGCTGAATCTCCATGGTATCTGGTCACCAGTGGACATTCAATAAAATTCTGTTGAATAAAAGAATGAATTCAGTGTACCAAAATATTTGTAATAATTTTCCATTTTTGCCTCCAGCTAATTTCATTCTTCTCTGTTAACAGATTTTTCTTCTTGACCAGGTGTTAATGGTAGTGCCTACTTATTTGCTCTGTAAATAACATAACCGATCTAGTGGTTTGGTCTATGTCCCTGTTAGAAGTACTGTCTTAAATCTAATGGTAGAGAACATATCCTAAAAACCTTTCTCTTTGGGGAGTTTTCCATAAAATTTTCACAAGTACAATAAAGGTTCTTAATAGCCCCTATGTAAAGAGGCATAAACATTGTGACTGTTCTTGTTCTGAGAGGTTGTGGGGTGAAGTGGGGTAGGGACATCAGATAAATTAGACTCTGTATTACAAATTTCAGATTCTAAAATTTGAAGTAACTCCATTTAACAAACTATTTCCCACTCCTCATCCCCCCACATCCTTCTTCTTCTTCATCATCATCATAACAGTTTAAAAAGAACTTTTTAAAAGAACAGTTTTCCTTTGGTATTCCTGTTATATGAGGAGTAAGTAATTTTAATATTTGGGAGCTATGTGAATACTTCCTGATCTTTTCTCCTCATCTGAATGTCTACCTGCCATGAAGGTAACCTTCCCTAATCAGGAATCTGCTGACTGCAACTACAGCTCAAAGATGATAGCGGTGGGAAATCTAACATTCTGGTTTGATTTCTGGTTTTAATTCAGGAAATTAAAAATTGGGGGACTACTTTCAAGAACTCCCAAGTAATCTTTTTAAACAAATTGCTAAATTCTTTTAAGATAAAAGCTGCAATGGTGTCAGTCACAGAGACATACAAAAAAATAGAAGTAAGTTGCAAGGCATTCCAAATACCTCAAAATCGAGCATATTTAGGTTCATATCAGCACAAAAGAGAAAGGTCTAAGCAGGCCACCAAGGTGCTTTGTCTATTTTGTTCACTGTCTTATCCTCTGTGTTTAGAATAGCACCTGCCGGATAGTAGGAGCTCAATAAATGCTTGATAAATTAATCAATGAGATAAAAAGATAGCATACATTAAAATCACGAGGAAAAGAGGACTTCCCTGGCGATCCAGTGGTTGACTCCGCACTTACGATGCAGGGGGTGCGGGTTCAATCCCTGGTCGGGGAACTAAGATCCCACATGCTGTGCAGTGTGGCCAAAAAATAAAAAAAATTAAAAAAAAATCATGAGGCAAAGAAAAGGTAATGAATTTTTAATATCCTCTAGTGCTCACTAAGTCAGACTGTCATCCGTGTGTAAGTGAGTAACAGCAAAGAGTAAGTGAAACTTTTTAAACCCCACTCCTGCAGCTGAAAGGACACCAGCTAGCAGGAGACAGGAGGCAGACGGAAAAATACAGAACCTGTTTTTCTTTTGTTTGTTTTTTTTTTCCCTTCAGTACATCATGAAGTTCAGAGGGGAGTATAAGCCCTTGCATACGATGCAGAGAGCAATGCTTATGGGAGCATTCAGTAAGCATCTCACAGCCAGCATCAGCAGGGGCCATGCAGATTAGAGGAACAGCTCTCCTGAACTTCTAATCCATGTATACATGTCTCTGCAATCAGCAATTTTAGACAGAACCAATTAGAGCATTAATAATAATAATAATGACAGTAGATAAACATTCTGAACTTGGAAGACTCAACTCTAAGCCCTTACATACGGGGAAGCTGGAAACTTGGCTATCAGCTCTGAAACAAAGCAGTGACTGCTCCAACACAACCAGAGCCGGACCCGTGTGGAACATGGCGGCAGAAGAATGGAAAGGCTGATTAGCAGAGGGAAGGGTCTGGTTGAAACTAGGGAGTAGACACCTGGAATGGGTCAGTCTGCACAGGTCTGCATCTTCCAGCAGTTTTCTCTCAACAGGAAGAGCTATCCGGGCAGAGGCAGGCTGCTCCCCTTGGTGGGCATTTGCTACTTGGCACCCGGGGAGAGACCCTGAGCCAAAGTCCCATCTTCACTGTGGTTCCTAGTGGAAGGCCACCACGGAGGACAGGCAAACATGGTTTCCTTGACAAGACCCTACTTCCTGGCACTAGGATCACACCATCTCACCCCAATGCCTCAAATGCTTAGATCTCCCCATCCCCATCCAGTGTCCACCACATCCCACTAGTCATGGCAGACAGGTTGCCAGTAGCCATCAGCAGTGAGGAAGTGAAGCTAAGCCTCCAGGCAGGTAAAACCCAAACGAGCATTTGCAATCTAAGGTCAAGATAAAGAAACAGGATACTATTTATCCACTTGTCTATCAGACAGGCTTTTCTCAAGACTCCTGTGTTACGGCCACGGAAAACATGTCATGTTTGACAGCACAGCACGCATGGGGGAAGGCAGCTCAGCTAAAGCAGAGCCACCACTGCAGTCACCTTCACCCGCCCCATCCACGCTCATCTCAGTGCTTTGGCTCTAGACGTTCATTTCTAGCAACACTTCTGCTTGAAATTTCTAGAAGAGTTCATTTTCGCACCCACAAGGAGAGCTTGCTCCAGATTTCAAAACTCCTGGTGCCACTCTTAGTCGTCCAGGAGCACAATTTTTTAAGAAGAGTATTTCCCACAACCTGGTTCCCTCTTACCAGTAGCTTTAAGAAGGTAGATTCAGTCATTTTGTTCTTCACTAAAAGACCTTTTTAACTCACACAGAAGGAAACAAGGGTAAGTGGGATAAGTGATATGCCAAGAAGTCTGTGCAGAACACTCCAGTAAGACCCTTGCCCTGAGAGCTGCCACTTCTCTCTCTGCCCGCGGCCTCCAAGCTGGCCCCCGCCCCCCTCCCCAGGCGTGCCTTCTCCCCTTTTCGGGCCCCTCCTCCCCAGTGTGTCCGGCCGGCAGTGTACTCACTGGGTCTTGTTTGCCTTGGACTGTCGCCAGCTAATCCACTTTCACATCTTGGCTTGATCTCAGATTTGCTTTCTCCTTCCACCAAAATTTTTAGAAACAGAATTCAGATTTGTGCCGGGCTGCCTTGCCGCAGTGCCTCTTGCCAGCTCTCAGAGCCTGACCGGGAATTTGCCTTGAGAGGTCTGAAGACTCTTCTAGGGCAGAATCACACTCCCACCAAGGCCACTATATGAGTCACAAGTACTTGCTATCAAAGACTCTGTGACAGGCATTAATACTTGGAAGGTATCTTTCCCGTTTGCCACATGCCAGCCCCAGAGACGCTGGACTGGCCTACAGAACCTCTTTGTAATTTACTTTGCTGTGGATTTGCTGGGGCTGGGGCGGGATGGTGTAGAGGCAGCTGGAGAAGAAGCCAGTAACAATTGTGTTTGCTTTTTGCTACCAAGTTCTGGAAGCTGAACTATCAGGGTTACCGCAAAAGTACTATGTTCTTAATCCCATTGAACAGGCAGGAGAGTGACTTGGGTTTGAGTCTGAGGTCTGCCATGAACTGGCTTTGTGACTCTGAGCAAGTCACTTTGTTCCCTTTAAACAGGATGGAGACAGAGGGCTAGAGGACCTCTCAGGTTGCATTCTTCCCTGAGCTTCCATGCTTCCAAATTCCGAACTTACCCCAAGTCAAATCTGGCCTCTGGCCACCCCTGCAGCTATCACACAGAGATCTAATCTACTGGCAAATCACCTTTTGCAATTTCCTTATTTCTGGAACATATACTTGCACAATGCCGCCACTAGAAACCAAGAGATTTGTGCAGCGCGGTGCCCTGAGGTTTCCTGTGATCTGCCTGTGTGCAGCAAACTGTCCATCGGCTGCTGTGTGTCATGAAGCTTATTTGCTTTTTCAGTTGATTGGTAACGTTAAAGGTGGGCCTCTCCAGGGAGGTTTTCAAGCTCTTAAGTGTAAGTCAAATATTAAGTAAAATAATGCTGTCATGAGAGATTTTGCCCCGCGAACCTCAGTTGTGTCTTTCACACTGTTGGGCTGTGTGTGATGCTGGAAGCCAGTCATTTATTTGAGCAACTTTTCATTTAGAGGAAAACAGGTGACCTCAACTCCTTGCACTTTAAAGACTCGTTTTGAAAAGCCAGCACATTTGTCCTGGGTTGAATGTTGCTCAGGAGAGGATGGGTTTGGGCTTCTGGGAGGTGACAGAGCAGCCACAGAGAGGAGGACCCGGGAATCCTCTGCTTTTTGTTGCTCCCTGCTGCCACCTCTCCCGCCCACCATGGATCAAAGTAACAAAGGGACCACACCAGGAAAAAAAGTTATTTTCAAACCTAGTCCTGAACTTGGATTATTCAGAAAACTAAAACAAACAAACAAACAAACAAAAATCATAATTTGGGTTTAAAACTTTAAAGCGGAGATGGCATTTTTCCTACTTTGGAGTGACTACCAAGTTCTTGAGAAAATC
The DNA here is from genome assembly GCF_059928025.1 of Delphinapterus leucas. Lineage (NCBI taxonomy): Eukaryota > Metazoa > Chordata > Mammalia > Artiodactyla > Monodontidae > Delphinapterus > Delphinapterus leucas. The sequence goes on along the minus strand of NC_143132.1, from coordinate 70,049,441 downwards.
AGAATGCCTCTACCTGGGATTCATACAGCAACTCCAACCCACTGTGCTGTTAGGCATGGGGTGCGACCGAGACTCAAGGTTACAGTTTGTGAAGTCCAAGTTTAGGTTTCAGATATATCCACTCCAAACCCCGGGAACAAGGAGTACAATTATATATTCTTCAAAGGTATTTATTTAAGGATTAGAAAGTGCTTTGTTCCTAGATGGGAGGCAACATAAACCTCTCCCACTAAGAAACATTTTAGGGCCCTGAGATAAAGGGCAGAGTAACAGAAGTGCTGAGGACTCTCTCCTGGAGACGCATCACGTTTTCTTTTTCTAGCTTTTAACACAGTGCATTTAATAGGCTGGATCTCCAGCAGATGGGTCACCTGCTCAGGCCCCACGGCTAAATGTCACACGCTGTCACAATCTCATTCTGGAGATTCAACCTTGGGGGGCCCACCTTGATTTTTTTTTTAAATGATGATCAATAACTTTATTTTTTTATTATCTCATACATGTATTTTTAAGGTCAAGTACTTCCTTACGTATGTGCTGAGTTGTCCATTAAATTCTTTTGGATACATTTTTAGTAGATTTGTATTACACTGTCTTATTTGGATATATCTGAAGGTAAATTCAAAACAAAACCAACCAAACAAACAAACAAAACAAAAACTCTGGTTTTTCTCCAACCAGAAAACATACCAGTGGTCTCTCTGTGTTCTCTCAAATACCAAATCATATGTTATAATATATTTTATAATATATCTATTAGCTATTGTTTGGGGTTATTTATACCTTCTTCTATATTAACACAGGTATGGGAGGTAAAAAAGCATGTCTTCTTTTATAATTTTATTTAATCTAATATAACTAAAATAGTAGCAACAAAATAGAGGTCATTCACCCAAATATATCATGAAATTGTGTATATTATACACACACAAAATATCTGGGGATACGGCTCAAAATGCACTTTTCTCTTTATAACTAGTTATAGCCTGCTGGTGTGTTGCATCATCTTGATGGTTTTTAATTAGTTAAGTGAAAAATATTACATCGTGTGAACTGACAGGATTTTTATTAGTCCTAACACTGTTGAGTCTCCACATTTCCAGATGTTTGGTTTTTCTCCTTAGTGGCGAAAGCCAGTGATCTGTAGGCCCTTAAAACTCCAGGGAGCACGCTGTCTATTTTCTCTCACGCCAGTCGCCTATAGTCACCCGGACAGCGACCTACCCACCGCATGTCTCCTCTGCTTCACACCGTCTTTCACACAGGATCTTGGCTAGTCCTTCAACATCCCAGGAAGCTGAAACCATTGCCTTGGAGACTGAGGCATGAAATGATGACATGACCCACTCAAGGTCCTGCAGCTGGTGAACAACCAGGGACTGAATCCATGCCTGGTCCCCAAACCCATCCCCTTCCTCTGTGCAGTAGACGCCTTTGCAGCCCACTCAGATCCTCTTTCCTGCTGCGGTTCCCATGCCCCAGCTCTTGTGCGTGTTGGCTGCTAACAGCTCACAGCTATCACAAAAGGCCAGGCCCCTTTGCCCGAAGGTGGGGCAAACTCTGGGTGCAATTCGCGCTCCAGGTCCAGGAGGGATCAGACTGAGCTAGACTCCAGCTGAAACCACATGCACATTTGCTTTAGCTCCTTCTACACTGGCCCCTGTTTCTTGCCCCTTTTCCTGAAAGCACACCCTTAATAAACTACATGCATAGGAATCATGGTCTCAGACTCTGCTTCTAGGGAATGGGACCCGATTTGCTCTCCTTCCTCCCAAGAAGCTCTATATCCATCCTTATTCTCTGGAGGGTTTTTCTATTTATGAGCCTATTTAAATGAAGAGATTCTATTTTTTCCCCTCCGTCATCTGTCCTCCGATCAACACTAATCTTTACAAGGAAACTAATTTCTTACATTTAATTTGAGTTCTTCCAATTGCAGCATTAGCCCACTTTTTCTTACAAGAAAAACCTAGAAGCTTTTTATCTCTGATGCTATTAGCAGAAGACTAGGGATGCCATCCTTTCTCTTTCTGGTTATTTACCTTTCCTCCCTATAAGACAATAAGCCAAAGGATGGCAGGGCCTTGTTTCATTCATTGCTGTACTCTCAGCATGGAGAGCAACACCTGCTGTGGAGTAAGTGGGCCTTCAACACAGAGCATGTATGAAGAGAGATGGCATAGGCCAACTCAAGGGTTGGGACGGACCTCCCCAAAGCATGGGCTGGACCCTCTTGGACTACAGCCCTTGCACCTAGTGGCCTGCTTTGTGCTCCCAGAGTGCATGTGTCAGGATTACCAGGTTCTGATAAACCAGGTGAGGCTCTTTAGAAGTCTATTCCCAGAAGGCTTCTGCAGCCAGGCTGCCCTGCCCCTTGTTAGAGGCATTACGTTACTGCAGTGAGTGACCTTGTAGGAATCCTTTGACTTTAGAGCGTTTCTTCCCACACGGTAAAACAAAATTTTGGTCATGACCCATTATATCGATTTGACAGCCGAGAGTTTAAAAACTTCCGAGTTAAAGCCTGGAATCTCCAGGCTTCTCCAGGCATCTCCCGTCCCCCTTCAGCACATTGTCATTATCAGCCCACCTTGTACCTCAGGTCACATTTGCTTGCTTTTGAAATCCCTCCTTAAAATCACAATCAGTCCCGGGATGTTCCAGCAGTGTTCTTTCCCTTATAACTTTTGCAGGGACTATAGCACTCACAACTCAATTTCCCTGTCTCCAGCCAGTCTGGACATGTCTAGAAATTCATAGTGTATTTTGGATGAAGAGCATCCCTACTAGGAGGTGTTTGTAACGTTCAATTCAATAAGCATTTATTGAACGTCTCCAGCATGCCTAGTCTAAATGGCAAATATTATACATGCACAGGGACTGTCACTGTCCAGATGGCTGCTTCTGCACCATTAGCTGGCAATTATTCAGCAGACATCCATCGTGTTCAACTACAAGACACTTCTTCGCTGCCACCTCATAACCCAGCCTTGCTTGACTACAATTCTATAATTCTGCATGTCTTTGGAGTGTGGTTGCAAAGCTCCATCACTTAATACGTGTATAAGCAAAAGAGACTTTACGGGGGGACGTCCAGGGTAGTGTGGGCATATTCTGGACAGAACAGGAAGGGGCTCAGACCCAGATCTCTACAGAACAAAGTAAGCACACATCCATTTGCCTTCAGGGAAATGACACTTTTACATGGGACAGGGGCAAGGTAGAACCTAAGTTTGCAGACCCATTTGAGAGATGAGCAAAAGCAACTTTGGGGAAAGCTTATTCGTGCCATTTACTGAGGCACCCGTGTTGGCTTTGTCAGCGTTTAACGCAGAATTAATAATATTAGGCTGGTTCCTCATCAAGGGAGGATTTACCACAAGCAATCCCAGCTTCTCTGTTATAGAGAAAAGTGGGGGAGTTCCCTTTCCTAGAAAGAAGAGTCAGACAAGGAGGGTTCCAAGTGTCAAAACCTGGGTGGGAAATGAGGAGGGGCCGGGCATTGGTCTTCTGTTCTCAACCTTGTCTTTTTAGCCAGAATTTGGATGAAGCCACAAAACGTATGTTTAGCCAATAATGCTGGGAAATGCAGCTGACATACTGGACAGAATAATTTATATTCAAAACATACTGGATTATGGATGGAACTAAACAAGAGAAAATCTAATAGATATTAAGTAGTCTGACACTCAGGTTACTAAGTCACCTGCTGAATTAAGGGCAGTCCACGAAAACAGGCAAGGAGATTTTATGAGCCAGCACTGTACACCCTACTAGACACGGTGAACCTTCTTAGGGAGGAGGGCAGGCATAGTAGCTCTAGAACAAGGAGATGAATTTGCATCGGTTAGATCACACCTAATGTACTTATATACCATGCTGGAGGCCCCATTTTATACAGATCATTACACACTAGAGTAAACCAGAGGAAGGCAACCAGGATATGGAAGGGTCGGAAAACACATTAATACAAGGAATAGTTGGAGAAACTGAGGACTTCTAAACAAAGAAGATTAAGAGAAAAGACAATTGTCTTCAAATATCTAAAGACTTAGGGGTTACCACTGGCCAAAGGTGATACAATCTGAGGATTAAAGTGAAATACCTGGCAGTAATGGACCATAACCCATTGGATAATAAAATAAGCCACGAGCCAATGCTAACTACAAATAGCTACGTCTTAGATTCTAAGGGTTAGCAAATGGGAAGAGGAGTAAAGTTGCCCTATTATAGACAAGTAAACTGATGTTCCATCCCTTTAGGTCTAATATAGAAAAAAACCTACTGACAGTTAATGAACCAAGGACTCAGAGGGCAGAACTCTACTCAAGAACTTCCAAAGATCCTCAGTCTGCTTAATAATTGTGCACTCTTATTCACAGTATCTAAATTTCTGTTTCCCCTCTAATAAGGATGGAAAGTTAACCTTTACTGAACGTCTAATAGATGCCAACTAAATATATTTTACTTAACCTTCCCAAGGACTCAGTGAGACGGGTATTTGTCTTACAGGTTGGGGAATTAAGGTGCAGTAACTCAGGCAATGTGACATAGAGGGTGAGTGCCAGAGCTGGAATTTGAATCCAGGTGTGTCCAAACTCCTTCCACCCCACCCCAGCGCACAGAGGACACACAAGGGGATTGCAGAGGGGCCTTGGGGCCCCACAGCTCCTCAAGGTCGTCTGTCATGGCCCTTTAATGGTTACATTTACCATCCACCCAGCCCACAGTGCTACGACTCTCACTCCTCTGGATTAGAAGAGGAAGACTGGGGCCTTTCCTAGAAACTCACCAATAAAATGACCCTGATCCCTGTGAGGTGCCTCTGCCCCGTCCTCTCCCCACAGCCACCCTGTTTGCCCAGGTAGGCTCAGCCTACCTGAATCAACCCACTTGCTCTTCCTCTTCTTCAGAGTCTGTTCACCTGACCACTTGGAAACCAATGGATACCAGTTTCCTGGTCTACGGGTATAGATAGGGGGAAATTTAACTTTGTTGATAACATCTATGAATTCAAAGAAACCAATAAATGGTTTCTCTGATGAAGGACAGGGCAGATCAAGGGAACACCTGGCTGTCCTGATCTCACTGCTCAGTGTCAGAAGAGTAAGAACATTCTAACTGCAGTGCAAGGTCACAGACAGGCCCTCCCTTTATCTGACTATTTCTAAGCAATTTTCCAGGTTTTGTGTCAGAACACAAAATCTTTCTTCATCTCCCAACCCGCTGCCCATGCTGAGAAGGTAATTAAGGGTTAATGTTCCCAACAGGCCGGGAACATTACCTGCAGCTTTCTGCTTGCAAGTAAGGAAACTTCTAGGCTTCTTTAGCATATTTAAAAATACAATATTTGTATGTTTGGCTGCTTTCAGACCACCTGTTTTAGCTTCCTCTTCATGTCGGAGTTCTCTACCCACTCTGTTCATTCATTCCCCAAGTACTTCCTGAGCATCCATGTGTGTTATGTGCTGAGGATACAGCCATGAAACAGACAGACACAACCCCGGCCCTCATCAGGGCTTAAGAGCCTGGCTATAGAGACATACATGAAACGAAAATTACACATATAAGGATTCACACTCAACAAAGCATCCACATGTCTCTACAGTATCCAGCACAGAGCTCGGCATGTGGCGGGTGCTTTTTCATGAGCATGTGACTGATGTTTTTGTGGAATGTGCAGAAGGTCTGGCCAGCTGAGTTCATCTTAGCATTGGGAGCGCAAAGCTTTGACTTTAATAAGAGTGAGGGAAAAACATGACAGTGAATCAGGGAGACCCGGGTTCTGGTTCTTGCTTTTCCACTCACCACTAGGATTTTCTTAGACGAGTCACTCAGTCTTTCTGGGCGTCAGTTTCCTTACTTGTGGATAATGTGTAAGTACCAGGGCTCCTCATTAACAAAGAAGTGCCTGCTGTCGGAGGCGTTCTATTCTAACCACACTCACCTTGCCAGAGGACAAGGAAAGGCTGGAGCCAGGGCTTCCTAAGACAGCCGTCTCTGGCAGAGGTGTCTGTTTAAGGGCCGCGGGGAAGACAAAGCAGCAGCTGGAAGGGAGGCATCCCCCAGACCATGGAATTAATAGGCTGCTATGTCTGAACATGGGAAACATGCACTTCACTTACCACCCACTGACTGTTTAAAAATAAACACTTTCATTCATAGGATACTCTGGGTTATAGTTCTAAACAACGGATCAGAGGAGAAAGGAAAGTACAGAAATAGTTTCCTTTGTATGTTTTACAAGTAGAAAAAAACCAATTTTCCATCCACTCTGATAGTCAAAAGTGGCTTAGAAACTTGAAGGCAGGACGTCAAACAGAATTAATTACCTTGCAAGTCCTTGCACACTAGTCTAGAGCATGATTTAGCACCATGATCTTAGGAGGTCTGGGGGGCATAGTCTTTTTTTTTTTTTCTTCCCAGTAAGAAAAAAATTAGGAAAAATCCTAATGAATGCAGATTATCTTTTAAAAATGCCCCTAACTTAGAAAACTAAAATGAAGCGAGGACACAGCCTGTTGCCTGAGGCTGAAGGACTAAGGCCAAAATACTAGGTCTAGAAACTAGGGCCAAATGGTCCTTGTAAACCCATACCTTTATTAATAAAATCCCTAGTATTCAGAAAACGATCATCTCAAACTCTTCCGACCCTGAGGTAAGCAAATGAGAGTAGGGTCAGAGACAGAACCTTCCCCGTCCCTGCTGCACATTCAGACCGCTGAATTCCTCCGCTAGCTTGAGCAAATGCACTGAGTCTTTGCTACATTCTCCTTTCTTTGGCTCCCCATCAGAGCTCCTAACTTTTGCTTACTTGCTCCAAAATGTAAGCAAGCAAGTGACCAGGTTTTCTCCTGAGACAACTACATCCCTCCACGCCGCTTCAAATACCACTTCCTGGTCCTCTGCCCCTCAGGAACTGAGCCCCAATACTCTGGCCAGAGGAGGGCATCATTTCCACCGGAGCCCCTTCGGATAGGAGGCCCCTTCCAACCAGCATCTCTGTGGCCATTCCCCAAATCACTGATCTTGGTCTAAATTTAGGTCTCTGGAAACTATCCCAGCCTCAGCTCCCTGAGTTCCAGCCTCCCAGAAGGCAGAGCAGCCCAGGCAGCGCCGGTGAGGCATCTCAGAAGGAGAGGAAACCCAGACTCACTCTCCACCCTCGCCAGTTCTGCTAAACTCTCATGACGTGAGAGGTCTGGCTGGCCACCTCAATCTTCTGCCCCTCAGACAAGATCTCCATGCTGTGACATACCTCCTCCAGCCCTGCTCCTTCCCCTTTGGCCGGCACAAAGAGACCACTGGCTCCTGAGGTCAGGCTCCACCATGGGAGAAGTTCCTCTAGGGGTTAACTCTCCAGGGGTGGTTAAGCCAACAAGAAGTCTTGGGGGAAGGAAGGTTGGGGCACTGTCCTACCTTGTCACTGTCCACTGTGTTCTGAGAGGTCCTAGAGGCAATGGAGATGGTGTCTGGCTGGCTGCTCCCATCCCCCTGGCTGTCAACATCCTCTACTCCATCCCTGCAGGAAGAAGAGAAAAGCAACAGGGGTGGGGGTGGGGGGAGCGACTGTGGGCTTAGAGCACACAAGGGTTTCCAGCTGGGCTGGCAGAGCAGAGCCTTAGCGCTTTCCAGCAGGAATGTGCCTAAAATTATCCCATGAAAGGAAGCAGTCCCATGTAATTTTCAATGATGTCACTTCTTGCACTTAGCAAATACATAATCACTATGTTGATAACTGAACACAAATGACTCCTCTCCATAACTCCTCGGGCCCACGGTGCAGAGTGGGCAGCTATTTACTTATTTTCACAAGAATGGGTCTATAAAAGGCAGTAGGGAGAAGTATGTCCTGCTTAGAACCTAGGCTTCTCTCCAGCTGCCTGGGTCATCTGCAACAGTCCCAGAGTTCAGGGTATTCAAACAGATTTTCTGTATATGATGTAACAGGGTGGGGGTGGCTTATAGCTGGCTTATAAAGAGAAGAGAACTGAGAAGATATCTTTTTGACCTGTGTTTCTTTTGCTCAAGAAAATGGGGTGGGACATCTTCTCCGGGGGAGATTATCCTTGGGAAGGTCAGACCCTCAACTTCTGGGTCTGGAGGAGTTTATTGCCTTCATTTGTTTGGGTGGGTCTTGGTGATCTCATGCTTATTTATGATGATTTCTTATTAACACAGAAGACCAAGGCATCTTCTCAAAGATAAGAGGACGGTCACAGATTCTGCAGCAGCTTTTGAGCCAGCTGTGCTCCTGAGTGTCTGATAAGATAGTCTCCTAAGTGCACTCCTGACGTTTGGACCCCTTCCTGGGCCCCTGGACCACACTGCTGTCCCATTCACATGCTCCCTCAACGCTCCAGCTTTAGAACTGGGTCCCAATCCTACACTGAACCCAAAGCTCTGGCCAACGGGGATTAGATGCCTGGGAACTGGTGAAGGCTGAAGAGTCTGTGTCAGGAAAAACTGGAGATGTGGGCCAGGGGTTGGATAAACCAGCCCAGGAAGTGACAGCTCTTGCTATGGAGGTCTTTGTGAAAGTCACACCCCTGATACTGCTTATGGAGAAGTATAGCCTTAGGGGAAATGGGAACTCAGTGCCTGACAGTGTTACCACGTGGGCAACATATCCCATATACCGAAGCTCAGAGTCTACATAACTACAATCTGGAGTGTGAGTGTGTGTGGACATGCGTGTGCATGTGGGCATACATGGGATGTCAATGTACATACACTGGGTCTGCTAGTCATAAAAAGTGTTTTCTCCCACCCAGAATACTTCTAAGTCAATTGTTCTCTCACCACCATTTGTGGGCTTGGGAAATGCCAATTTATTTTAATAATATAAGCCACAGATTCATAGGAAGGAAGATCTGCTGTAGAAAGAAATTATGTGATGTATTTCAAAACCAAAAATAAAGGAGTTTCAGATCATCTGTTGTTTCAGATATCTGGACCAGTGCTCCCCACCATTTGTAGACAATTGAGAGCTGGCTGTAGTGCTGCTTCCCACTATTCTGGCCCATTGCAGGCCCTTCTGGTCCACACCAGATGAGGCCAGTTCTGGGGAATGTGGGGAGTCCATCCAGGAGTGTCGGTTGCATTACCCAAGCCAGTCCACTCCTCTGTAAACTCTGTCCCCATCTGCAGGGAGCCAAGCTAATGAAATAACACAATACCTGGCTCTTCTCTGCAGAGACTGCCAAGGTTTCTCCCCCTCTCATCACAGGACAATGACCAAGAAAAGGTGTGAGGCATTTCCAAGATATGTCCATCCCATGTTCTAGAGATGCTCAAACTCTCCTACTATAGGAAAAAGGGGCTTTTTTTGCAGAGTAACCCTAGATAAGCTCACCTGAATATCCTTCCCATTATGGTCCTGGACCTTCAATTCCTTATAACTGTTTCCATTCTCTCTTCTTTATTGAAGTAGAGGCTTCCTACAGCAGGGTCTGTCTCTAGTGCTAAACTAAGTCTGCCCCTTACCTGGACTCTGGACAAAGGTAACTGAAATCAAAATAACCCCTCCCTAACACAGTCATAATTGTTCCTTCAGCACGAGAGGGGACCTTATCCTGGTCATGCTGGTCTTGGGGCTCCTGCCTCCTGGAGGAATCTCTCTCTACCTTAGCCACACCCTTCTTTTGGCTACCACCTCCCTTGGTGGCTCCCAAGCCTGTGTAGCCTGGTTGGCACCCAAGGGTCAACTAAAATCTCCTGAATTTAATCCATTCATGAATAGGAGAGGAGAGGACAGCCTGTTATCACCAACATCCATCACCTCCATAACTCTGTTTTTGTTTTGTTTTTTCTTTTCCAAAACTGGTATGAAGCTTTTATATGCTTTCTCTTGAAGTGCCCTCCAAAAGAGTCATTGTAGGTGACTGTAACATGGAGGCTTGAGAAAGAAATACTTAAGCAGTCATCCACTGGTCTTAGGAAAACTCAGACTCAGAAGGGCCCAGAGAGATGCAGATATAAAAAATAAGTCCTCTTCTGCCCCATCATATTGCTTATCTCAGATGAATGAAGACGAGGACTCTTGGGGCTTGCAGTAAGAGCTGCAGTGACAGTCCCACCATACACGCCCACATTACAGTCCTTTGGCAGTCTAGCCAGTCCAGAGAGCCCCGACTCAAAGCCACCTCCTTCCCAAAGCTTTCCCCAGACACTTCACTCCAGTGCTCATCCAAGTCCCCTCTCCTTGATGCCTGCAGCATTTCCTGTCCCTACGGGTGGTCCTGCTCCTTCTTGTCTAACTATTCCACGTGTGAGATGTGACTGTCAGGTGGTTCTTGAGGGAATGGACTCATCTTACACTTCCTTTTATCTTCCCCAGGCACCCAGCACCGTGTTTATCAGAGGACAGGTGCCCAGGGAAGCCCTGCTGAATGTAATTGACAGTAACAGTAATGAGATGCTTAAAGAGAAGGTGACTCCTCTTAGGTAGAACTCAGTGGGGTGTCACAGAGAGGGGTGCCGCCTGCAGGGTGCACCGCCCCCGTGGAAGCAAAGGTTCACCCCACCCCCACTCCCGGAAGCCTGTGAGGCTGTGCTGGGGGCAGAGACGCTGGTTACCTCTTACTATTGTTCCTCTGTTTGGCTGGTGTTTTGGGGAGCTGAATTGGCTCCTTTAAAGCTCCTTTCAGGTGAATGATCCTCTCTTGAATCACCTCGCGTATGTTCTTGATCCATTCCTGCTTGGTCTCTATGTTGGAGGCCTGGAGTGCCATAGGGAGAGAGAGTGAGAATCCCATTTCCCTTCAATCCACTGAGACAGTTCTCAACCCTCCTCTTGCAGGCTTAGTCCATCATCTTCAAGGATACCAAATGTTGGAGGGGTTTATTTCTCTCGTTTTATACTTGTGACTCTTCAATCCCAGAGACATGCTTCTCCAACTCCTAGAACAGGGCTATGACCCCAAGACTCAATGTAGATTTCTACGGGATGATTTTCAAAGTATTTAATAACCTGGGAGGCACTGACCAACACTGATAACTGCCCCTGCTGGGCCAAGGGTTAACACTTCAGTTACTAGATTCTGAGGAGGTCTGGGGAGTACAGGAGGGGCAGCAAGGGGGCATTTGGAGGCAGCAGCCATTTACCAACTGGTATAACTGGATATACGTCAGGAGGCTCAACACCTATATGGCTACATAGGCTTGTACTGATTGAAAGTCAGTCCTGGGTTTTTAGCCCGGTAAACCTGTTCATTGAAGGCATTGCTACCACTCCATGAATACCCCATTTGTCTTCATGGAAGTTTTTTCAGGTACTTCTGCCTCATGTCAGGTAGCAGCTGTGCTGGCAATTCAGAGTAAACAAGTGTGAAGCTTGGTCAGGGCTGGCCCATCTCTTCCTTGGGGATGGGCACTTCCCGGGTAAGCACATGACTGGCGGGTGCGCCATGTGCAGGATCTCTCCTCGGTTACACTAAGAGGACCACAGGCACTGACTCAGTTCCCAGGCTACATGCACTCTGGGGAGCTGAGGTGACTCCTTAAGGCCCCTTCTCAACACTCTTCTCAATCAGCATAGTTCCCATGTTAGTATGATTCACTAGAGCTCCTAGAACATAAGTTCCCAGAGGAACTGGGTTCATATCCCATGCATAGTTATCCTCCACAGCACTGAGCAGAATACCTTATATGTGGAAGGTGTTCAGGAAGAAAAATGTTGAGCGAATGTGGAGCAAATCAAGGTGCCGTTGACCAAAGGGTCATTTGTTGTCCTTGCCACTTGAAGGAGCCATATGGACAGAACGTATTTAAGTGGGCCCTGTTGAGGCCATTCCCTGCCTTCTTCCCGCCATGCTCCAACAGGTGCCTGCACTTAGGAGGCCACTTATCTTGAGATTTCAGGCTACTTTCATGATAGAATTTGCATCTCAACACCCATGTGAAGCTGCCCTTCCCGAGAGAGAGAGAAGCCCAGTGGCCCGGTGGAGTCTCCAGGCCCCAGCTTTCAGGTGGATCCTGCCCACATCCCTCCGCATTCCCTTCAGCTATCCCCAACCTTGGTCTTGTGCCCAACAGAGAGCAGTACTTACTTTCAGCACTGTTTTATTGTCTGAGGATGGGGTGCGCCCAGACCACAAGGCGAATTTGCAGGGATCGCCCTCTACGTGCTCCGTCACACCCAGCTCTGAGGTCTGTAGACAGGAAATGCCTGTGAGAGGCGGGGAAGGGGAGGGCAGTGGGGAGACTTAGGGCTGGGGTTGGGAAGGGAAAGGCAACAGAGAGGAGAGGACCGAGGGAGGGGCTCTGTCAATCAAACTTAAACAGATCGGATGTTCTGTTCTTCTACCCAGGATGCAAGGACCTACAGGCACGTGCCTGATGAGCAGGTAGCAGGGAGGGAAGGTGAAGAGGGAGGCGCCCAAAGCCAACTGGAAGAAGAACGGTGAACGCTAAGATGCAAAGGTGGGAGTTGAGGGGGCGCTTTCCAACTAGGATGCATTTTCATTCGTCCAGGATGGTTTTGGTGTGGCGCCAGGGGAGAGATGAGCGGAGTGTTCAAGATCCCTTCCTACCCAAGGGCACTATGCAAATGGGGAGTCTCGTCTGACCCCACCTGCCCCACCTACCAGTAGCTTGTTCTTGTAAACATATTTTGTGTGTCCTGAAGAGTCTTTGATCTCCTTGCTGAAAACCAAGGAGATCTCAAAGAGGAACAGGTGTCGCTCGCGCCCCTTCCGGATCAGCGACTTGGGGTCCCACACTTGAAAGGCATCCTGCAGAATCAGCTCCCCCTGCACGTCCAGGTTCTCGTCGAACCCTGAAAAACACCCAGGTCTCCTCTCCAGAACCAGTATCAGTGGAACCTCCTGCAAAGCTCCTGTGCAGCCTCCCCCAGCCCCACTGTCAGCCGGGGACCTCCTGCAAAGTAAACCCCATCTCTCCTTCTCCCTCCACAGCTCCCACTGTCCCTGTCTTGGAGCTCGGAGTGGGGCTGAGGACAAACGCTGCCTGCCTGAGTGCCCTTGACTCTAGTCCATTTGTTGTTGCTTCACTTCTTACGTTCCATTCCTAGGACTCTTCCTAGGATCGCTCCTATACTGCGTGGTGCACAAGCCTTCAACAATTTATATTCATGCCGCTTTAACAGAGGTTCTGAAACTTTAGTGTGGGTAAGAATCACCTAGATTGCTTATGAGCACACAGATTCCTGCCCATTCCTCAATGCCCAAGACGCTGGGATTCAGTAGGGATGGGGTGGAGCCCATGAATTTGCGCTCTGACGAGCTCCCAGGTGCCGCTGCTGCTGGTGCACAGAGCATCCCTTGAGTAGCTGGATCCGGAATACACGTCAGGGACAGGCCGGAGGAGAGGGTACTTACAGAGGCGGACATGCAGGGGTGGGGGTGGGCGTGGGGAGCAGGTGCAAACAGAAAAGAAGAGGTGGAGAAAGTGTGACACTAGGAATATGTTCAGATGGACAGGGCTCAGTCTAGAGCAGGTAATCAGGGCTCCTTTGCATGAAGAAGTGGGGCTTCCTGTGCTAAGGGTGGCCCAGGAAGTACTGAAACCAGACCAAGTCTTTTAGATGGCGTTGGGGCGGGGCAAGTGGTGGGGGGTGATGGAGCCCAGAAGAGAGAAAATACCCCACAGGTTTACCATGTACAATGGAGTAGACTCACCTTCCTTATCTCACCTGTTTGTCAGCCCAGATTGGGATACTGAGTATTAACACATCGAACAGTTTCCACCCCAAAGAGGCTGCTCTGCCCATATCTGCTCTGTTCTGCGGTGTTAGGAGCACTTATTGGAGTCTCACTCTACCAGGTTTCTGGGTCCCAAGAGCATGGTTCCAGCCGTTGAACGTGCTTCAGCAAAGTCCTGTCAGGTTTAGCTGGCTGGACTTTCCTTACCAGCTAGGAAGGGCATGAGGGTAGCTGCATGCCAACGTGAATGTACTTAATGCAGCTGAACTGTACACTTAAAAATGGTTAGGACAGTAAACTTTATGTTATGTATATTTTAGTATATAAAAAACGAGCAGGGCACAAGGCTAAAGACGGTGGGTGTGTGTACGTGCAGGATTTCTACTTATTCTGATGACAAACGCAGTGCAAATGTTATGCAGAGGAGGAGGGCTGCTGTGGGTCAGGGGCTCCAGCACATTTATAGTAAGGATGACAGCCTGTCCTGCTCTACCTCGCAGGCAGCAAGTTGTCCACATATTTGATTCGGCACAGGCCTGGAGGCAGGTGTTAGCTGAGCCAGCCCCTGTGGATCTCCTCTTACGCTTCCCCAGGACCTATGTAACAATTTGCCATTTCTCCTCTCTTCTAGCTTGGCCCCTTGCCTGACTTCATGCCACTTCCCTCCCATGACACAAGCTTCATGGTCTTAGGAAAGGAGGCGGCTCCCCTGAGGAGGCTGAGAGGACAGCTACCTTCCAGCATGCTGACGTGCATGGCATCATTGGCTTTCTTTGGGACGCTGAGCATCACCTCCAGGCCATCCTTGAGCTCCCCTTTCCCTTCTTCGCAGCAAGTTAAAAGTTCCTGCGAAAAAAGTCCGGATACATTGAGAACCGTTTCCCCCAGCTTCCCCACCCTCCCGCTACCTAACGCCTCAAGGCAATTATATACCAATTCCTCAAGGAATTGTATACCAGCTTCATTCTCTGTAATGGTCCCCTCTGAGGTATAAGGAAAGTGGGGTGGGGTGGAAAGGTTATCTCCAAAGAATTCAACCACCATGCTTTTCCCAGGCTGAGCTTCCTCAGCTCAGTCTAATCCAAACTAACTCAATTCAACCCAACTCCCAAATGGCTGGCACTAGAAGTCAGCAGCTAGGGCATTCTCTGTCACTCGACTGACCTCCTGGAGGTCAGGGAATACCCCTGGCAAAACACATGAACAGAGGTGCAGTGCTGTGTGATCATAAAGAGGAGACAAATGGTGTGCGAAGGACACACGGCACTCATACATTGCTGCATGCCTACTGCCAGCACCACTTTTATTTACACACCTCTACTGCCTGAATGATTTCCACCATACTGGGAGCAACTTGGGGTTACGGACATTACAGGCATAGTTTTTCAGTTATCAAAGATTTTTAGATTATATGGATCAGGAGTTCCTAACCTGGGGCCAATAGATGGGGTTCTGGATTAGTCCTTGCGTTGTCAGATGAGGACACTGTGATTAACAGGGACAGAGATTTCCCCCAGGTTATAGAATTCACTAGAGGCCATGCAGGAGCCTGAATCCAGGTCTCCTGAACCCAAATCCAAGTACTCCATCCACCACGCCAACCTGTCTTCCACCTGTCCTCCTGGAGCGTGTCCTCTCTTTTACATCCTCATTGGAGACTAGGTCATTACTATATCCATAAAAGATATATAGTATCTGGTGGATGGAGAAAAGATAATTTCCAACTGTTTTAGTAACCATAAAGGCCACTCGGAATGATTTCACCCAAACCAGAAGAATGCTGGCTTTCATTGTTCCTATCAGGTTTATCGTATCTTGCTCACTTGGACAATGGGAAGGAAAAGGTTAAGAGATCTACAATCCATACTCTCTCCTTCTGTGGAGGAGAGAGGGAATGGTGTAAGGGAAGGCAGGGAATGGGTGGATGGGTGGGGATGCATTTCCAGGAAAGAAAGAAGTTGACAAGATCAAACCTTATAAAACACATTAATGACAGACCTCTTGACAAATTAGTAGTACTTGCTAGCAGGAGAGTACTTATTTATGGAGTGCTGTTAGTAGGATATATCTGGTCTGTCTAGGACTTCTCATGGTTAACAAACATAGAATCCATGGGCAATATCACATAAGTTACACAACTGTCTAAGTAAAAAGTGATTACATTTCATGACCAAAATGGCTCTCTTCAGGGTAAGTGATAGGATGCAACATACATCATTTAGAAACCTTGCATGTTAATCAGGGCCACAGCACATCCTGATGCTGTAAGAAAGGACTTGGAGCTCTTGGTGATCTTCTCTCTGTGTTTTACCTCTGTTTTGGGATTATTTGTATCTTTGAAATTATTAGTAAAGCTTTATACTTGGTAAGATTATCTGATTAATGAGCATCTGATATGAGAATCCAAGCCTTTGTGTCATCTTGGATACATTTCCATATGAAGAAGAGAGCTTTGAGTGTCCAAAGAAGAGGTGAACTGCCCAGAGTACATGTTTGGGAGGTAGGCATGATCAGTTCTCAGCTCTGTCCTTGGTTCCAGTCAGTATAATAGCATCATCATTCAGAAAGCTGTATTTACTTCTGCCAACCTGAAGTTCTCTGATTCTCCCCATCCTTTCCTAATTTTGATCCTCCCAACCTGTTCTCATACACCATCAAAGGAACTTCTAGGCAGAAACATAAGACAAAAATAAGAAATATGCTTCAGGGATTTCCCTGGTGGCACAGTGGTTAAGAATCCACCTGCCAATGCAGGGGACAAGGGTTCGAGCCCTGGTCCAGGAAGATCCCACATGCCGTGGAGCAACTAAGCCCACGCGCCACAACTACTGAGCCTGCACTCTAGAGCCTGCGAGCCACAACTGATGAGCTCGCATGCCACAACTACTGAAGCCCGCGTGCCTAGAGCCTGTGCTCCGCAACAAGAGAAGCCACCGCAACGACAAGCCTGTGCACCGCAACGAAGAGTAGCCCCCTCTCGCCACAACTAAAGAAAGCCTGCGCGCAGCAACGAAGACCGAACTCAGCCAAAAAAAAAAAAAAAGAGAAAGAAAGAAATATGCTTCAGTTTGCAACAGAAAACACCAATTAGTTTAACCTCCCAAAGTAATCTGGCAAGTCCACCGATCAACTAGCAAAACCAATGAGTTCTCCTCAGATCCCTGCTATGGTTTACGATAAGGAGAAGGCTCCATATTTAATTTAGACTCCACAAGGACAGATGCAGCAGATTTACATGCAGACAATTGAACACTCTTGACTTTCACTTTCATGCAACACCTAAAGGGAGGAACCCCAGAGGATACTGATAATTAAATATCAATTTATTCGGAATAAAACTAACTTTAATAAGAAAATAAATCCCATATTATTTATTTATAGTAAAAGCAAACTATTTTTCTTTTACTCAGCAAGCACTCTGCTACCAGCACATTTAAAAGAGGTCAAATTTATCTTAACTCTTTTTTGTCCCAAATAATTTTTCAATGTCTCTACAACAAATTCCCCCTACTTTACTGTCTCCCTTCTCAGTTACCTGCACGGTCCTCTCTCCCTAAAACATCCAGTTACAGAATGAAGGCCCAGAGCCCACCCCTCCATCTGCCTAAAGCAAAACACAGGGAAGCCCATCCATCCTCTACTTCCCTCCCTTGTCTATGTCACAAAATTCATCCTAGGAACTTCAGCCTTATGGGATTAACAGGGAAAGGTGACAAACTATATTTCTTTCTGAACTGCATCTTAATTGATTTAAGACCCTGGCAGTGTGGGTGGGCATGCCAGTTTTGTTTTGTTTTTTCAATGCACAACCCCACCAATTCCCGAAAAGGCTTTGGGATACTTAAATTTGAAAACCACAAAAATAAATTAAAAAAAAAATCTTCTGGCACAAGAAAAATCATTTAGAAGCGTCATGCATCAAGTGGGCTAGAGAAGGAGAGGATAATTATACACAGAAATCTGGCTAAGGAGAAATTCCTGTAAGTAACCACAAAAGTGGATGCTAACTCTCTGACAGTCAAAGGCAAAGAAGGACCTCAAGCTCTTGTGATTTAAAGGTAGGAAGCACACCAATTTTTCAGAAGAGAAGCCTCTCGCCACCACTCCGAGATCTTAGGAGAATTTCTGTGAGTCTTTATATAAGAAAATTCAAAAACAGACACGATGGCATCCTCAAAATGCCAGCAGCAGTTCTGCCCGAACAGCCGTGATTTTCTGCACATAGTTATTTCTGATACCAGTCTCAATAAAGGCCAAGGGCGTGATGCCCTGTGGTGATTCTCTAAGTCATTTCTTCAGGGTTGGGAGACTGGAGGGCCTGGAAGTGAAGCCCATTGTCTCTTCCTGGAGTCGAAGAAGGAGATGGCTTGAAGGAGGAGGCTGAAGGGGAAGAAGGATGGTGCAGGGCCCTCCCCTGATCCAGAGGTGAGAAGAGAGGTCAGGGCATGACTCACTGCTGCCCCCACTCCTCTTATCACGGAGCTACAAGTGCTAAGGCAGGAAGACCCCACAGACTGGAAAGCTGGGCACACCCCAACGTGACTAGAATCTAGATTTGAAACTAGACTGGTTTTCAGATTTAGTGAAGCAGATAGAATATGTGAGGTTCAGCAAGCATCTCACAGAGCTGAACTTCAACAGATTCTCTCTGGAACTATACTACTTATGACATGCCTCTCCCTATGCTTTTATCCTTTGCATTTGAGGAGCGACGAGCAAAATATTCAAACTTAGGGAAAACTCCATGCTTGCACATTAAGAATTAATACAGATACAGGTTATATAACTGCCTATGATATTGATGTCCCAGGCTTTCTGTGGGGAAATGTCATATTTTCAGACTGTCAGTGTGTCCTTCTCTGAGAAGAATCAGCCCAAATCACTCAGTATTTTACATAATTTGATTATTTGACTTTCAAAGAAAAAGATTTTGGAAAAAACCCAAATCTCTTGGTTGGCTCCAGAAGAACCCCTAACATATGGGATCCTACAGATACAGAGTGCCACTGCGTTTTAATATGTACTTTTTAACTATTTCCTCTCTGAAACCTCCTAGTCTTGACAAACATGGAGATTAAGGCAATGGTAGGTGCTGCCCTGGGCCTCCACTGCCCACGTAGACTGGCACTGCCCCTAACACCTTGACCCCAGATCCCATCGGAAGCAGGGTCCACCAGGAGGAATCTGCCCAAAAGGGAAGGACAGGAGAGACTCTATGTACCAGCCAGTGCCTGGGGTTGCAGTCACTAAAAGCTGTGCGGTGGTGGATGCATGTGAAAATGGTCACAATCCATTCCTGCTCCCATTTCTCCTCTCCCCCACCCCAATAAGCATCTGGAATTTCATGGGATAGAACATGCAGTCTAGAACCAGCAGTGCCAGCGTGGGCTCATCTCTGAAGTTCTGCTCCAGGTAGAGGAAAGGTCTTCAGGTGGAAGCTTTCCCATCCTTGGGCAAAGCTGGGACTCCCTGGGCCTGGTCAACAGTGTGGTCAGGGTGGCAGAGAGGGGAGGGCAGATACCTTCAGGAGCAGCTGGTACTTAGTGATCCTCTGGACGGGCTTAATTAGGTAGGAAGAGATGGAGTTGGCCAGACCGTGCCGCTGCTGTATCTCCTACAGGGATTAAAAACGGGCACCATTAGACACAGAGGGCCATGTGCACGTATGTCTTCTGGGAGGAGGTGGGCTGGGTTAAGGAGAGAGGAGAAAAGGGAAAAGGCCACACAACTATGAGAAACTGCTCTTTGATGGGAAAAGGAGGAGGAATGGCATTCTATCAAGGGAAAATGTATAAACCAAAACACACAGGAAATAATCATTGTATCTTTAGATGATAATGAGGACCATACCTGAGCAGAACAGAGGGTCACACCTAGATTCTAGAAAAGTGAAAATACACTTAGATGAGAAGGTGGATGTAGGTCGTTGATGGGGTGGAGCTAGAAGCATGAATTAGGATGTGATGGGGAGCTTCTCAGGGGTAAAGTATTGTAGATCTTAAATAGAAGCAACATATGGTGAAAGCAACGTTTCAGAAAGATTAATATAAGCCTAATAGCAACACAGAGAGTGGAAGCTGGGAAATAAAGACAGAGAGACCAGTTCAGAGATTACTGCCAAAGTCCGAGTGTGTAAACACGCAGTTACCATATGATCCAGCAATTCCACTTCTAGGTATATACCTGAGAGAAATCAAAACATATGTCCACACAAAGACTTGTATAAAATGTTCATAGCAGTATTATTAAGAGCAGTGAAAAGGTGGACACAACCCAAATCTCCATCAACTGATGAATGAAAAAACAAAATGTAGTATAGTCATACAATGGAATATTATTTGGCCATGAAGTACTGAGACGCTACAACATAGCTGAATCTTAACTTTATGCTAAGTGAAAGAAGTCAGTCACAAAAGAACACATATTATATCATTCCATTTTTAATGAAATGTCCAGAAGAGGAAAATCTATAGAGATAGGAAATAGATCATGGGTTGCTTAGAGCTGGGGGAGTAGGAAGGAGGATAAGGTGGAGGGGTGGTAGCTAAAGGGCGGGGGCTTGCTTTATGAGATGATGAAATAGTTGCACATGTGTGTGAGTATACTAAACAATTAAATTGTACCCTTTACATATATGTATAATATACATCTGTATCTCCAGGTGTGTAATGTGGGGGCTTGCCATAAACAGAGATTAGTGAGAACAAATCGTTGGGAGGATTACAAGAAACATTTTAAAGCTCGACAAGATAGGACTTGCTACGCAGCTATGAAGGAGGGTGAAAAAGAGGGAATAATATTAAAAAAAATTCCATTTTCTGCCAACTATCCCAGAAAGTAGCAGTTTTCTCACTCATTTGCCTCTTCCCTAGAGGTGTGTAGTTATAGCAGGACTTATTCAAGGAAAATGGGCAAACAGCGGACAGCTTGACCCTATTTGGGCAAATGAACATTGTGAGTTTACTTGGGGGCTTTGGCAGGAGAGGACAGGCAATAACGCACCTTTGACAGGCTTCCCGCTCTGACAAGGTGCCAGTTCGGGGAAGGCTTCATGTGGACAGGGAGGAAGGGGCGGCCTCCGGAGGCTTGAGGTCAGCCCAACCAAGCTTAGTAATCAACATGGCACCAGACACCACAGCCTCACGGTTCCCACGTTTGGAGTAGAAAATTCCAGATCATGTCAATGTACGGGTCTTTCTTGGACTTGAATTTTCTGTGCTCCCTTTACAATAATGGATAATAAGACTGTCTTTATTGGGGGTTTATCTCTTATAGAAGGAGGGCCTGAAGTAGATGGTTTCTAGGTGTAGAATTTAGGGAAACCCTTCTGATGGAAGGGGGAAAGCTACAAAGATGATGCTTTCTGGAATGCTTTGGGAGCAGTCAGGAGGGTTTACTGCTCTCCCTCCCCACCTCTGGGCCAAGCTCCAGGAACTGCTACTGGTCTGGTTTTCTGGCTTCCACTGGCCTCCCCAACTAACGTAGAGGCTCATCAGGCATGACGTTGGAAAATGGGGGGTGGGGGGTGAAATTTGGAGTATATCTGACTGCAAGTCAAAGTCTAGAAACAGGGATATGAGGAATGTAGGACTAGAGGAGAACACAGTTTAGCACCAGACATTGTAACATGTACAAAACGAGCCAGGCAACCCATGAGTCAACCTCAAGGGACTCACAGGTGGGGGGAGGCGTGTGTAATAGGAAGGTCCACGGTTAACCTGCCGGAAGGCAGATTGTTACAAACGCCGTAGAGAGACACAGAGGATACTGCACGCATAGAGAGAGGCAAGGATTTACGCAGGAAGCAACACGTGACCTTTAAAGGCTAGGAAGTACTTCTAAGAGTGTCTGTGTGGGCCCATGTGCCCGCCCGCACCTGTGTGGGCAGAGGGCTCGCAATCCATTCTAGGCAAGGAGAGCAGTGTGAGCAAAGATAAGGAAGGAGAAGAGTCTGAGGCGTGCTCAGAGCACAGGACATGTATGTTCAGAAAAATGTGAAGTGGAAAACAGGACACAGTGCATTTAAAACTTCAAAAAGACCCTTCTGGTTACTGTTGATAAATAACCAGAAACGTCTTAAGAGAAATACATTATTACGCAGAGATAATAGTGCTATAGGGCGTCCCAGATGACAGTCAATAAATTCCGATACCAAGTTAGAGAAAGGCTTTTCTTGGGTTTTCTGTTTAAACGAATATAACCTCAGAAATTCCACTTTGGGACCATTTCCATAGGAATACTCCGTTTTTAAAAATCACGTATGTTTTTTCTTGTCTGGCTTTTACCCATTCAAGTGTCATTTCTTCACTGAGCAACAGGACACTTGTAGAATCATTTCTGTTATAGCAGGGTCAGGCTAGAAAGATGCTCAGAGAAAGTTTATTTTGTAAACTTGAGTATGGGAACCATGTTTGAAGGTCTGACTCCCCACGGGGCCTGGCACACTATCTTGCATACAGTAGACATTCAAAGATTTATAGATGGAATGAGGTAGGCAGAAAGTTAGATTGACAGATACTAAAATGATATGACTACCAGAATGGCCATCACTGCTGCCACCTATCTCTCACTGAACTTCACTTTTTATTCTCATGTTTTTTTCTCCCTCTGTTCTTCCCGTGCATCCTGCAGTGACCCGTCTGATTCTGTCACTCTCTGGGGACCAGCAGTATATATACCATCATTCACCAACAGGATTGCATCCTCACCCAAAACCAGAGGACCAGACAAGGTACATCGGCTCTGAGTCTTCTCTTGGCTTCCATCACAGCATAAGTGCTCAACCCTGGCTGCACGTTACTCTCACCTGGAAATGTTTAAAACTCTCAATGCCCAGGCCAAACCCAGGCTGATCATATCAAAACCAGGGCTGGGACCGTAATCACTATTTTTCAAAGCTCCCCAGGTAATTCCAATGGGCAGTCAAGGTTGAAACAATTGCATTAGAGTAGTCAGTGACTCCCAAACTTAAGCAGGTATCAGAGTCACCTGGAGGGCTCCTAAAAACTCAGATTGTTGGGCTCCAGCCCTGGGGATTCTGATTCAATAGATCTAGAGTGGGGTCCAAAATCCATATTTCTGACAAGTTCTCAGGTGATGCCGATGTGGCTGGGCTGAGAGCACATTCTGAGGAACCCCTACGTTTGAGGAGCTATATATGCAGTAGAAGTGGAATATCCTAGCACGCCTCCTCTGCTTGTGAGATTTATGGCTAGCTGGATTCGGTGTGGAGGCACAGAGGCAAATGCGCCTTATCCGAAACCACAGCACTTGAGATGGGATGGAGTAAAACAAAAGATAAACACTGCTTTTGTTTTTCTCCACGTTTTATCCACGAGAGAGAGGTTTGGAGGGGCCAGTAAAGAAAAATGAGGAACAAAGGATAGCTAAAAACCCACGACCTCAAAGTAGAGGAGCAATTTCCACCTGCTCATCACTGGTTCAAGGATGGAAATTCACAGCTTACATCAAAGAAGGTGCCTGCGTGCTCCAGGATCAGCTGGTTGGAGTCAGGCTTGTTTTTACAGTAGGTGACGTACATCTGAAATTTGTCTGCCTAAAAAAAACCAAAAACAATAATAGGTCAGCATCCATTAGTTGCTCCCTTCTGTTGACTGCCAGCAAGGGCTGCGCAGTTAAACCCTCAGATATTGCGTGATACAGGATGATCCGTGGCAAATGTCCTGGGCTCATCGGGCCTGTGCTCCCCTGACAAACTTTGGGATGCTTTTTTCCTATCAGCAGGGGGAGAAAGCTCACTGAAAGTGAGCTCGTTTTAATACTAGTCAGTGCTAGATAGAATTAAAAAAAATAACAATTCACATATCCTCATGTATCCTGACGCTGGACAGAATTTACTGAGAGATTATCCCCCTTTTTGGATTACCTACAATTGCGCTTCCCATCTTGAAAAATGTCAGCATTTGCTCTGAAAACAAAAGTCAAAGAATGAAAATGAAGTGTGATCCCAGAGGGAGATCTGCTAGAACTCCAAATGTCTCCACTGGGGGCAGTTTGTAGGGCATGTTAAATGCCTATGCTACCATCCCCCACTTCCCAGAAGCAGTGATGGGGGAAAGGAAAGCAGGGTGACCCTCTGGGGTAGGGTCTGAACAATGAGTCCTAACCAGATTTCTACTTCAAGTCAAGAATTTTATGGCTTGGTGAAAATTCATTTCTTATGTCTTTGGGATCCTCTGGGTCAGTGTTTCACAGCCTTTCCACCAGAAAAGGTGTGTGTACTTTGGCCACCAAGCACTTTTCCCATTTGTGAAATGCTCCCATCCTCGTGCCTATACCACATTGGGGATGTCCTCTTCTAAGAAAGCAGCCTAGCTATGTTTTAATTATAGCAGGTTTCATTTATGCCACCACTTTCCCAAGTTCTTTATATATATTAACTCATTTGTTCCTTATGAGAACCCTATGTGGTGAGTTCTATTATTATCATCCCCCTTTTACAATTGTGAAAATGGTGGCATAAGGTTGGTTAAGTAACTTTAAATTCCCATAGTTACAAAGTGGTGGAGCCCAGGCCAGCTGCCTTCAGGCTTCTTGGTAATAACTGTTGCTGTTCAATACATTGCAAACAACTCTTTCTACCCTTTACTCCTGCACTACACTCATAAATTAAGATTATAAGACTTAAGAAAGTCACTTTGGGATAATTCTTGGCAAAATGTGCATACTTTACACAATCATGAAAGCTTTTCTGAAACCAGTTTTAGGGTTTATACACTACCTGGGAGGCATTCATCATCCCTAAGAGATGTTGATAAACCAGACTTATGGTTGATGGTAAGGCAAATCCTTACCATATGGTTGATGGTAAGGCAAATGTATGAAAGGCAAATGTATGAAAGGTCAGGCAAATGTATGAAACAAGATACCAAAAAAACCCCCCCAAAACCTTCACTTAATGGTCAATCTCATTTTTTCTCTACACTGGCCATGCAAGGGATCATAAATTATTTATCAGCACTAATGTGAACTGTGCATGGGCTCACGTATTTAGAGGTGGAAAATGTATTAGCACAAAATCAGATGGCAGTCAGACTTCCTTAAGAAATGAGAGTGTGCCAGGAAGCAAATGTTATAGTTTCAGAAAACGGAAGTAACTCAGGTCTTGAGTTGTGGGATGAGCTGTGATATTAATTACATGTCAATGGGCTGGCCAACGTCCTAGCTCCTCTGAAATGTTTCCATATATAGAATATAAAACATAACCATAGCCCTACCTATTCCAGAGGGCTGTTAAGAGCACAAACTCTCCGAAGAGTGAAAACATTTGGAAAAGTAATTAGCCCATTTTGAGTGGAAGTTATAATTAGTTAACTGTTGAATATTAGAGCTCCTGGCCCTGGGGAAGGATTTCCATGTTTGGTTGCACTTATTGTACTAGGTGGACTTCCCTCAAGATGTTGGCACTCATACCATGAACCTGAACTCAGGATAATGTGGCACAGAGGTGCTAACAGATACTAATGTTCATGTTTGTGTAAGTAGAACCTAGTACATTCAGCCCATTTACTTGGCCCAAGAAAGAGAATGACTAGATATGCATCCTGTAGGTCAGAATTGGGATGGATACCCAAGGAGTCTGTTCTCTAATAAGGAAGAAAATGTAAACAATGGTTTGGTGGATTTCTAAAGTTCTAATTCCTTAATCCTCATCCTGTTAAAAACAAAACAACTGGCGGACGGAGCTGGAGTAGTTCTTCTACCGAGGGTGGGGGTCTTGTTCCAATCTCCTGACATCTCAATTTTAGAAAGTTTTTGAGAACTTAAGGTGGAGCTTGGACACACCATCTAAGGACCTTTCCCAAGGAGGGCTCTGCTCCTCAGGGACACAGATCTACTCATGGCCCCTCTCTACAGCCCTTGGTCCTGTGTTAGAATTTCATTGACACCAATCAGCTCAGGCACTGAACAGTGATGTCATCTGGTAGCATCTGCATTCCTGGAAAGCATGTGGCAGTGGGAGGAGAAGAAGCTCAGGTCGGTTACCCAGGTAACAAAGCAGTGTCCCACATCCTCAGGCAGCTGCTCATACTTCTCCAGCTCTTTGAGGAAGATGCTGCAAGGGGAGAAAAAGGCCGAATCAGACATCTCTGTACTGCTGACCCCCTCTCCACCAGAGGCTTATACTGAGGTCATCCCAACCTTGTAAACTCTCCATTATTTACACGTGGCTTCTCTACTCTCTAAGCAACACGTGGTAACAAGCGATTTTAAATATGTTGGAACTAATTTCATTAAAATTTCTATTAATTGATTAACTAGTGCTACTTAACATTGTTTCCCTTAAGGGTTTACACTTCTCAGGCTGAAAATAATGAAATATTATACTTGTGTTGGGCATTTCATTTTAACAGTAACTATGACTATTTTTTTATACAAGTAATCTGAGCACGTTGTAACATTTAAAAATATACAGATATAGGTATCAAAAGAACAAAATAAATATCATCTATGATCCCAGAGATAGGTGGAAAAATTCTGAATCCTACACTGACTTCTTTCCAATTTTTCACTTTCTTCTTCCACCAGTACCCAGTTTGTGCTAAAAGACCGAGTTAACGTTTCCTAATGCTGACATTGTTGGGAAAGAAAATTTAATGGGGAAAAAGTCGTAATACATTTCAAAGCTGAATTGAATTACTACTGAATTATCTGCCATTGTGGATATCTGAGCCATGGCTCCCTTCTATCTTAATAAATAATA
Source organism: Delphinapterus leucas (assembly GCF_059928025.1). NCBI lineage: Eukaryota > Metazoa > Chordata > Mammalia > Artiodactyla > Monodontidae > Delphinapterus > Delphinapterus leucas. The sequence continues at coordinate 70,023,053 of NC_143132.1, read as the reverse complement.
AAGAGTTGACTATCCCAACTTCGAATTAATATATTAAACAATTGGTTTGAGCTCAGAGAATATAAGCTCAAATAAGCCAGAATCACTGGAATGGAATTTGCTTTTTAAAAATCACACAAAGTTTTTCAAATAAAAAATAATATGAGGTTGTGGGGAAACATTCTGGTGGAGATGGAAGACGGTATAATCTTTGCACAGGTCAATTTGATAACATCTATCACAATAAAAAATGTACTTATCTTTGCCTCTGCAATTTTAATTTTGGAAAATGTCCTATAGTTGTAGTCACATGTGTGTAACATGAAGTATATACATGTAGATTCACTGTGGCACTGTTCATAACAGCAAAAGATGGTCTATAGATGACAAAGTAAACTACAGTACATCCACAGAACCATATACTATGTAGCTATAAAAAATGGCTAAGCTTTTTAGGTTTTCACATGGAAGATCTCCAGGGCAGGCTGTTAAGTAAAAAAAGCAAGGTGTGGAAGAATGTATCTAATATTCTGCCTTTTGTCTAAGTAAATAATATATACTCTTATTTCCAACCCAAGAAACTAATGGTCAAAGTGTACAATTTCAGTCATGCAATATAAGTTCTGGAGATCTATTATATAGCATAATACTTATAGCTAACAATAATGTATTGTATACTTAAAAGTTGCAAAGAGGGTAGATCTTATGTTAAGTGTTCTTATATAATAATAATTGGGGAGAAAACTTTGGGAGGTGATAAATATGTCTATGGCCTTGATGGTGGTGATGGTTTCATGGGTGTAGAGTTATCTGCCAACGCATCAGGTTGTGATATTAAATACGTACAGCTTTTTACATCAACCGTACTTCAATAAAGTGGTTAAAAAGAAAGTCATTACCTGAAATGAAAAGATAACCTACTGAATGGGAGAAAATATTTGCAAATGATATAACCAATACAGATTAATATCCAACATATATAAATAGCTCATACAACTCAACATCAAAAAAACAAACAACATGATTTAAAAATGGGCAGAAGACCTGAATGGATGTTTTTCCCAAGAAGACATACACATGGCCAACAGGCACATGAAAAGATGCCCAACATCACTAATCATCAGAGAAATGCAAATTAAAACCACAGTGAAGTATCACCTCACACCAGTCAGAATGGCCATCACCAAAAAGAACACAAATAACAAACGCCGGAGAGGGTGGGGAGAAAAGGGAACCCTTCTACACTGTTGGTGGGAATGCAAATTGGTGCAGCCACTGTGGAAAACAGCATGGAGCATTCTCCAAAAACTAAAAATAGAGCTACCATATGACCCAGCAATTCTACTCCTGAGTATATATCTGAAAAAAATGAAAACTCTACTTTGAAAAGACACATGCACCCCAATGTTCATAGCAGCATTATGTACAATTGCCAAGATATGGAAGCAACCTAAGTGTCCAAGAAATGAATGGATAAAGAAGATGTGGTATATATACAATGGAATATTACTCAGCCATAAAAAGAATGAAATTTTGCCATTTGAAACAACATGGATTGAGTAGGAGGGCATTATGCTAAGTGAAGTAAGCCTGACAGAGAAAGACAAATACTATATGATATCACTTATATGTGGAGTCTAAAAAACACCACAAACTGGTGAATATAACAAAAAAGAAACAGACTCACAGATATAGAGGACAAGCTAGTGGTTACCAGTGGGCAGAGGAAAGTGGGGAGCAGCAAGACAGGGAAAGGGGATTAAGAGGTACAAACTACTATATATAAAAAAAAATAGGCAATGGTGGCGCAATGGTTGAAAGTCTGCCTGCTGATGCAGGGGACACGGGTTCGTGCCCCGGTCCGGGAAGATCCCACATGCCGCGGAGTGGCTAGGCCTGTGAGCCATGGCCGCTGAGCCTGCGCGTCCGGAGCCTGTGCTCCGCAACGGGAGAGGCCACAACAGTGAGAGGTCCGCGTACCGCAAAAAAAAAAAAAAAAAAAAAGCTACAAGGATATACTGTACAACATGGGGAATATAGCCAATATTTTATAATAACTATAAATGGAGTATAACCTTTAAAGATTGTGAATCACTATGTTGTACACCTGAAAGTTATATAATATTATACATCAACCATACCTCAATAAAAAAAAAAGAAGAGCAAACAGACTTTCACACATGTGAAATGACACATAAAGAAGAGCATTCACCACAGTACTGTCTGAAATAAAAGTCGGTTGGAAACAACACAAATATATTTTTAAAAAGTCATTACCATAGGAAACGAGGTGAAGGAACAGGGTGAATGAAGATAGTGGTGGGTGGGTCTTCTCGATCTATACTTTTCTATTTAATTTTGATTTTAAAAATTAATTCAGAAATTAAATCAAAATAAATAAAGTAGGTCTGAATGATTCCATTGCCTACCTCTACCATTGGAACAAATACATTTTATTGATTTGACTTACACTACTTGAGTCCCCTTGTCCAAGAATTCTGGCAGCATCTTACAATTATAATTACAATTGGTTATGGATTCTATATATATGTAATTTGTGTTCTCCCTTCAATGACATAGAAAGATGTTGGGTTTGGTTTAAAGAAATATATATGTGCAATTAAAAAATGTTTGGCAAGTCATATTTGGAAGGCCAAAATGCTAATGATTGATAGGATCATAGACGATATTTTTTGTCCACCTGCCATTTAAATTTTCTACAACAAATGGGTATTACTTCAGTAATGAGAAAAAGTCACTTAAAATTTTTTGAAGACTCCTAGCAATACCCATTTGATGATAATCATCTTTCTCCTGAATTTTGGAGTATCCTGATCTGAATCATGGAACAGCAGTGATTATGATGCAATTTGGGCTTACAAAATGCAAATATGCAGTGCTCAAAAATCAATAAGTATCATACTTGTTGCTATTTTTGGAAGAACTGCAGGTGACACACATATATTTAATATGACTTCTAAATTAGAAATAGGAGAAAATTATATAATGCTATAAGTGAGGATCAAATTTTTTTCAAGGCCAGAAAGAAAACATCTTTTTTTGTAGCAAAGAGAAGCAATCTGGCTCATTACTATATATAACATAATACGTTAAAATATTAATCTATTTTTAATATAATTTTTATTTCTGGAACTAAATTCTAAAAGACACTTATTATGTGACTCTTTTCCATGAGAACACTAAATAATAAAATGTACAAAATCTTCAGAGGTAGTTTTTTCAGATGTTGAGATATTCTTTACACAGTCATTTCTCATATGGGCTGAACAGGGACGGGGTGGGGGACGGGGGAGTGCTGGAACAGCTTGACGAGTGGGGGGAAGAAACTCTGATGAGCTATTCTAGGACAAGGACTGGTGAAAGGAAATGAACTGCTTTAAAGAAAGCAGGACTAGGAGGAAAGAGTACTTGGAAGAAGAGAGAAAGAGGCGAATTTGGAGCCCTGGGCACCTACAATAAATGCTATTGGCTGTAGGAAACCTCCACTTCCCCGCTCTCAGGATCTCACTCCAATCCCCTCCCTCTCACCCCCATGATATATAGGCCCTTCTCCTTTAACAGCAATCAAATAAATGATACAACAGCCCGGATCATGACATTCCACATAAGATATAAAATTGTATTTCTTGCTTTAGAAGTTGCAAGGACTCTGTGACGACTCAGGGAGAGTGTCCTCCTTCCTTGACTTATGACCCAAGGTCAGTGGCCTGGTCACTTAAGGTTAATTTTAAGCGCACAGTGGTAATTATACCCACAGAGTTGATAACTGATCTAGATGCCGAAGATGGTGCTAGAATTTCATTTAATTTAAATAGAGCAATACCCTGACTTTTGGTGACAGTAGGTATCAAAAACCTATGGGAGGATGCTCTGCTTGAAAATTCTCAAGAAGTGAAAGCACTTTAAAATGAGTTAAGTACACAGACTATCATTGCTACAGTTAATGCCTTTTCGGAAAATGCAGGTTTTAACGGCAGCTGCCACTGCTAGCTCACCTTTCTACTGACCCGAGGCCTCACTTTCCTTCCCTCCCACAGCCAAGCTCAAGTCAAAGAGCCAGAGTTCACACCTACTCACAGTCGTGAGGGGGTCTTCCGAAGTCTCATTTTTCTCAACTTTAAATAACCTCGTGGGGATGTTGTGAGGATTTAATAAATCCACGTAGGTAAAGAACCCAAACCACTGCCTGGCATATAGCAGGCACTAAATAAACATTCGTTCTTCAGGATCAGTGCTTCCCAATCTTAATAAGCTCCACTCCTGTAGACTTATCCCGAGAGAGCTCTCCCCACCATGCCCCTGTAGGAAAATCTATAGTAGATTACCTTCTCCTAAACCATATCTTGGGAAAATCTTGATTGGGTATTATGCAAAGATTGGATTTCAAGGTCACAGATCATGTAAGTTTGGGAAATGCTGGGCTAAACTAGTTAGTTTATGGCAGGACTTCCAAAATCCTATAATATGATGAGGCACATTATAAATCTCTGAAGTATCTGATAGAGTGTGCAGTGCTTCCCAAACTTCTTTGCGAGTGGAACATTTCTGGGGGGACTTTGTCTTAAGGAACACTCTTGGAAAACCTTAGTTAGTGGACACCACACCTGGCTGTGCACTGCCCTCTGGGTTAGGATCTGAGCATCTGTACTGTTTAGTAAAGCTCCCTGGGTAATTCTAATGCATCCAGTCCATAGGTCAGCTTTTGAAGGCAACTGCCCTATTCCAGCGTGCTTCCAGTTGTTAGATCCTACATCAACTCCATATGATTTAATTTTTAAATAAAAAAGCTAAGAATTTTAAAAGCTATTTATTTTGTCTGGGCATATCAATTCATAACTTTGAGTAGGATATGCACTACCATCTCAATGTAATTGTTGATGATAAGTGGCAGTATTAAACTCTATTTTGCTTTTTAATTTGAAGCTTATGAAGACAACAGGTTATGTACGTCTCATCAGTATCATTCTACCTACTTCAAATAGATGTGATGAGTTTAAATTAAAGCACAAGAGGTCACAACACTTCACAAATGATGGGATATTCCTCCTCAGCTGTTCTATAGAAACATCTTGGTCCTCAACATTTCAATAATTATATGTAATAAATCATGGGAGAACGAGCAAAGCAAGGAGTTTAAGAGTTTGCGTGAATGTCTGGGGTTCTTTCAGAAATGAATAAAACTTTTAAAGAAATGTCAAGATTCAAATACTGTATGATATCACTTATATGTGGAATTTAAAAAATACAACAAACTAGTGAAGATAACAAAAAAGAAGCAGACTCACAGATACAGAGAATGAACTAGTGGTTACCAGTGGGGAGGGGGAAGGTGCTTCGCTCTGACTTTGGACAGGATCCTGGGAAATGAAACCTCTAGCATTTATTGACAGAAAAGCTTTGTGAGCTTTGTCATTAAGTACTATGGAAACAGCACCATTCCAAAGGCACCCTGAGTCATTCTGATTTTGTTATTCTCGCCAAAGGTAAATCTGGCCTATATTCTTACTGCTTCTGGAGAAGTATATCCTTCACAGAGGACCTCTATGTCAAGGGTGCAGCTTGCATTTAAAGGGGAGCATATGTGATGACGTTGTGTATGCGTGCTCTCATGCATGTGCATGCACACTTGTTGGGACAAGGGGAATGAAGGGGGGGGGCGGTGCTGTGGTAACGGGGCGGGGGGAGAAGAACAATGAGGAGGAGACAAACAAATAAAGCTGGAGGCAGCCAGGGAGAAAGGCATCAGGCTCATCTTTGCAGGCAGTCCAGGACACTGCCCCTTATCAATGCTTTCATACAAGTGGAGCTAGAGATCGTTTCTAAGGGATCCATTAGTGACCAGGCAGATTCAGAGCCCATCTTGGAAGAGGCTCTGGACTGCAGGCCAGGACAGCTGGTTAGCATACTGAGCAGCTGTTAAACTAGTGGAGAGTTGTGCACACTCCAGGGAAGGTACCAGATTGCTCACAAAAGTGTTTAATCAGCACAGTTTGATCACCTGGGCTGAGCCATGACAATCAGTGGGCTCTGTCCCTTTATTTCACAGCAGAAACTTCAGCTTACGTTAGCGGTGAAGGGGCAAAGTGTGCAAGGCTGGACTCTTACTCAGCATATGCCCCACCCTCACCTCCAACCTCAAGCAGCAGTTTATCTCGCTGCACTGCTACCTGTTGAATATGTTTCGCTAATATTTCCTAAGTTTGTTTAACCTGTGTGATCAGATGAATCAAAAAGTATTGCATAGGGCTTCCCCGGTGGTGCAGTGGGTGAGAGTCCGCCTGCCGATGCAGGGGACACGGGTTCGTGCCCCGGTCCGGGAGGATCCCACACGCCGCGGAGCGGCTGGGCCTGTGAGCCATGGCTGCTGAGCCTGTGCGTCCGGAGCCTGTGCTCCGCAACGGGAGGGGCCACAACAGTGAGAGACCCGCGTACCGCAAAAAAAAAAAAAGTATTGCATAAATATAAGTTTAATGTTAAAGTAAAATATAAACAATCTCACATTTAATGTTATTCATAGCCATTGATAGCCTGTTTAGCAACTAGGCAAGGACGGTAAGCAGTTAGTGTGTACAAGTGAAATGAACATGACTTGAACACCCCCAAATGAATGTTTAGACTTTGTCTGACTTTGGGTACTCCCCAATATCTATAACCAGCACCAATGTCGATGGCTTGCTGAAAAACAATAGCAACAAAATCACAGCTAAAATTTTTTTAGGGCCTTTCTGATGGGTAAGGCCTCAGTTATCCCTTAGAGTATGGGTTTAGGGCCCAAGAAAAATCACAAGTCTTCCCCTTCCTCTTCGCTTGGCATTTGAATATTAAGAAAATGACAGTGTGACTTAATAGGGAGTTATGAAGACTTGGATTCGTTGGCTGTGTTACTAATTGGTTTGTGCAGGTCACGAACTTTTGTAAGCTCCAGTTTCTATAAAACAAGGGAGTAGGATAGAACGAGATTTTCCTGGAGTGTGAAAAAAGCATAGAAAGCACAGAATACGCATATTTTGAAGCAAGGGGTGTGTGTGTGGGAAGGAGTAGGAGAGGCAACGGAGAAGGCAGCCGCAGCCTGGCAGTGGCGCCTCCAGAAGGGGCTGTGACCTGCACATCCCTTTTCTCACCACTTGGTGGAGCCAGTTCCTTACCTTGTAGTTACAGATCTACCCTCTGTGTTCCAAGGGGTTGTAAAATCAATTTAGCGGGTGGAAACCAGCATTAAAAAGGAAGGAGAATGGAACCCAATCCAAAATATCAGAGTGCATCACACATAGTGAGGGTGTTATTTTGGAGGACTTAATTTTCCTCTTATATATAATGTATAAGCATATGCATATCAGGACATGATATATAATTTTTCTTTGGTTCATGATCAAAAATATTTGAAAAGCACTTTGCTGACGCTCCTGCCTGCAATAGGACGCAGGGAGGTCTAGGTCTTTATCCATCTCTCTCCCTCCCTCTCACCCTCGACTCTCCCCCTTTCTCCCTCTCTACTGATCTATCATCTCCCTCTAGCAGTGCCCCCCCTTCCCCTCTTCCTTCCTCTCTCCTTCTCCCCATCTCTTCTTTCCCCTTGTTATCCACTGTTCTCACTTCTCCTCTATCCAGGTATTTTACCCCACTTTCCCACTCACTCTGTCTCTCCTGCCTTCCTTCGTGCTCTCCTACACCACCATTTCTGACTCATACCATCCCCACCCACCACCTCTCCCCTCCTGAGCCTCAATCTCACAGACACAGACGTGACAAGACACAGTCTAAGTAGGAGTGTGATGGCCAGACCTCCCCCAGCCTTGACCCAGGATTCAGACTCACTCCCAAACTCCTCGCATTGTCTCCGGCCTCCCGCCTAGACTTCACCACTCTCCTCCCTGAAAGGGCCTGTATTCAAACTCTCCTCCATCATCAAGGGAGCCGTGCCTGGCTGTACAAATCCCACTGGTTATTTAAATTCCATCTCAAATGCCCCTCCTCTGGGAAGCCTTCCTGTTCCTCCAACAGAGACTATTTTCTTTACTCCTTTGATCTGCACTTGTGCTCACCTCCACCCTTATCACCAGTACCTACCTCACTGATTCCCAGAACTCAGAGGGCAGAGCCTTGGTCAGATTCCTCACTGGGTACCAACTCCATCTCCAAACCAGTGCGGGGCCGACCCCAGGGTGGGACTCCTGGGAGATCATGGAAGTGTGGGCCTCGTTCAGTGGTTCACTGGCCTCTCCCATCATTCCCCCCCACCTTGTCTTCTCCTGCCCTGCTGCACACCAGCCTCTGCTCCCCACTGACCCCGGCTACCTGGTGCCCTGGAAGGCTGCCCTGGGCCTGGCCAGTGTCTCAGCTCAGTCCCACTTAGCCCTGGCCCTGGCCCTCAGCCTCGGGTCAGGGAACACTAGGCTGGTAGGGCAGTGGGTGGTGGCCAAGTCCAAATCTAATAGCTTCTGGCCGGACCTGGAGGAGGGAGTTTGCAGAAGGGTTATCCAGCCCTGGTTGTTGGTCCCCTACTTGTCTTTCCAACCCTTGCTGAAAACTGACTTATTTCAGGTCATTATTGTAAGGGTGTGTGACCTGGATGACACACGTATGGAAGAAATGGGTTTTCCTCAAATTTGAGGATGCACATGGAAGCTGGTTAGATATGAATCAAACAAACCAGATTTGGCAGTGCCAGCTGGTGGTCTATGGAGTAGGGGACGGGGAGAGAGCACTGAGGTGGGAAACCCAGCCCCTGGAATCTACACCTAATCTTTCAAGGGAGAGATGTCACATACTGGGCAAGTCACTGGCCCCTCTCTGGGTCTCAGTGTCCTTATCTGTAAATGGAAATGGTTGTACTTGATGGTCAGGAAGACCTTCTGATCCCTGACAGCAGAGATTTTATAAACATGTTATTGCCCAGACTCACATATGGCCATATCTCCAAAAACTGAAAAGGAAAAAGTAAAGTTCAGATTTAACCAAAGGTGATGAGCATTTTAAACAAATAGCTGTCCTTATCAAAGCTGAAAATCTAATACAAGGCAAACTGAAAATAAATGATTTTCCCACATCATGAGCTGTAGGCCAAAGTGGGGAGACAGCATTAGCAAAATCATTACCGTTTGGGGGATCTATTTATGGCACATACTACCTTATCCGAGCGCTCCCAGAATGCTTAGCAAAATGCAATAGAAATGGATCTAGTTTTTGAGTAGATAAGTTTCATGATCTTTACATTTAGTTCTATAATAAAGAGATATAGTACGAAAATAGGAAGAGTGGAGGGTAAAACCTAAGTATCATTCCACTTAAACCTCCAATTTGTGTTAAAATTACTACTTGTAGGTATTAAATTCTATATAGTGAATTGTTCTTCTTTATAGAAATTTTGGTACTTGGGAATTTCTCCATTCAATACCTACAGAGACAAAGGTCCTAGAGAAAGATCACATACATACAGCTACTCTTTTTTTTTTTTTTTTTTTTTGCAGTACACGGGCCTCTCACTGTTGTGGCCTCTCCCGCCGCGGGGCACAGGCTCCGGACGCGCAGGCCCAGTGGCCATGGCCCACGGGCCCACCCATGTCCCCTGCATCGGCAGGCGGACTCCCAACCACTGTGCCACCAGGGAAGCCCGCCACCTATATTTATTAAACAAAGTTGAAAATGCAGTTTTCAGTAACAATAGTCACATTTCAAGTGTTCTCTAGGCACACATGACCAGTGGCTACTGTGCTGGACAGCACAGACACGGAACATTTCCATCACTGCACAGAGCTCGATGGCACAGTGCTGTTTTAGAATCTTGCCTCAGGGGGGCTGCTACACCGGCGCCCACTGCCTCCCCAGGACCTCTCCGAGCTGACAGTTTCGTCTTCATCATGACTGCTTAATTCAGTCAAAGCCTTGACTAGCCTGACCCTAGGACGTCCTCCGGACTGTATCCTACAACCCTGAATCTCTACCTCAACCCTTCTCTGCAACAGGGTTCTCAGAGAGCTATAGGACTTTATGTCAACATTATTTCTCAGGTCTTGAGGTTTCCTCTATTTGTACTTTGGAAACGGAATTATTTCCATAAGCTGGTTATGTAACTAATCAACCAATGTTCTTGCTGACCCTCTGTTAATGATGGAACATATTTAGTATGCTGTGGGAAAGATATTTAAATCAAGTTGGGAGCTAGAAAAAATGAATTGTGAGGTTTTAGGGCTCTATGATTCTACTGATTTCAACAAAACATAGAGGGTTGATTGATGTTCTCCCCTATAAGCTGTCAAGAAATATGTTCCATTAGATAGTTTGATTATCTATCTATCTATCTATCATCTGTTGTTGTTTCGGTTGAGGGTGGGGAAGATGAGGTAGTTAAGGGTGGAGGAAGTATTTAGGTTGAAAGAAAACTTCAGTGGAATTTGAAACCTAAGGCCCACAGAGTAGGACGGTTAGCCTCAGATGAATTCTAATGTCAGGATTCCCAACAGTTTTAATGAGCAGAAGCTACTTTTACTTCCTCAAGGCCTGGCTATCATTCTGATTGGGTCTGACGATGTTGGCAGGTAGGTCCCTCAGGACACTGGGGAGAGACACTGATGAATACTTGACTTCACCTTCCACTAGGAATACTAGACCATTGCAGAGAAAGAAGTGTGAGTGAGAAAGAAGTCTGACAGCCACTGACTTAGAAAATTTAATGGGCAATACTTTACCAGGCAAGATTTCCCAATCAGCTTTGGTCCACTTGTTGGGAAAGCCCTGCTGTTGGGTATTTACGGCCCTGAGCGTGCTCCACTGAAACCCTCCACCAACCTACTTGTTATGAAAATCGTAGATCTCCTGGATGTTGCCAAAGATGATATGCTCCTTATTAAGGATCCCAGGGGGGATCTCCTCCACACCACTGGTCATTTCCCATAGGTAGGTCTGTAAGACAGCAACAGTTCCTCACTGGCAAGCACTGCCACGTGAAATACACACAAAACAAACAGGGCTTCAAAGCTGTGGGGTAAGGCTCAGACTGGGAATGCATGTAGAGCCTAAAAAGTGAGATGGTAAGTAAGCAGAATGGAAAGAACGAAAACCTGGATGTTCCATTACTGTGAACTGTTGCTAGGGAAATTCACATCCCAGACTTTAGCAAGAACACACACTCCACAGTCTTCTTATTTATTAAATGTGTTTGAGTCTGACTGTGTGTCGGGGGGAGGATGCAGATTTTTAGACTCAACTTAAGTTCATCGACTGTGTCATAGATTTTATTTTGAATTCAAGTGTGTTATATGCTTTTTTTTTTTTTTTTTTGCTGGGCCTAGTTCCAGTCTGAGAAAAGTTTCTTTCCAAAGCACTTTAAACTCCCATGCAATTATTATTGACTCTGGGAGAAAGATGTCCTCTGGTTGGTTTTTTATTCTTCAAGCTCCGGGAGAAGACAGAGTACTGAGCTCCTCTCCAGGACTTGACGTGGCAAGGATGTCAGTTTCTAATACAGCTGAGAACTGATGATCGCAAGACTTACCTCTAAGCACTCGTGTAAGTCCCTCACATAAGCCTTCTCTGTCTGAAGCAGTTCTGCCATAATGAATCTAGAAGGAAGCAAATGGGCTTTTAGTTGGTTAGAGATGTAATACCTCCCTTCCTTCAAACTTCACTGCCCCCACCCCAGCATTTATGACATTCTTGAATGTCCTATTTTTCTACTTTACCAATATACATCTCTTCCTTTGAGTCCCTCTCGCTCTGATCATTTGCTCTGTGTCCCTTCAGCACGTTTGTGCTCAGCTAGTTCCATACTCTCTTCCCCTTTTACCCCCCCAGTTCTACCATGTTGTGATTCTGTGCTGATATGTGTGTGCTCTCAGTTGCACATCTGTGTGTGCGCGTGTGCACATAAGCTTGTAATGCCACTCACACTCATTCTCACCAACTAGACACCAACTCAGCTTCCCATGTTCCTCTTACTGTAGCTCCCAGAATGATGATTCCTGCTGAGTAGAATTGCTGACTTACACCAAAACGGTTCACAGTCCCACAGGTTAAACCAGGTTTAAAAGCCAGAAACAGATGCCCAAGACACCACCACCGAGACTGGGGGTTAGCAAACTTTTTCTGTAAAGGGCCAGAGAGTAACTACTTGTGGGCCATTCAGTCTCTGTCACAACCACTCAGCTTTGCTGTTGTGTGTGAAAGAAGCCACAGACAATATGTTAAAAAAGTAAGTCTGGCTGTGTTCCAATAAAACTATATTTATGAACAGAAAAGAATTTCATCTAATTTTCACGTCACAAAATATTCTTCTTGTTTTGATAGTTTTCTACCATTTAAAAATATAAAAAATAATTTTTAGCTTACAGACTATATAAAACAGGTGGTGGGCCAGATGTGGCTTGTAGGCCATAGTGTGCTGACCTCTCGCTTCTAATGGGGTTATTTTACATCACAAACTGATGTGCATGAGGCTGAGCATGTGATGCCAAGCACAGCACAAGCTAATGATATTAACTGACTACTCTTCAGTCTCCCAAAAAGAGAAGCTGTGCTACACATATGCAAGGGGAAGGCTCCTTCCACCTTGGACCCCTAAACAACACAATGTACCCGTGCGGGCGTTCAGCTCACCATGCGTGGCTTCACTGTAGTGTACCTACGTCACTTTCTTTCTTTGACCAATTTGTTTTAGAAATGGTGCTTCCTAGCTGGCATGTGATATGCAATAATATCTAATTCAGCACAAAATATATTTTTATATATTTATCTTAGATTTTCCATGTCATTTTTTCATGGAACTTCATAATGAGAATCCCTATTTACAAGGTGTTCCATCACATAAAAATTTTGAGAAGGATTATCCCGAGTGCCCCCTGGTTGGAGATTTCAGAAGAAATATTAAAATGAGCAGCATCTTTTCCTGAACCTTTATCTTGGTAGGATTTTCCTTAAAGCAAAACTTTGTTCTAGCAGTGGCCTTTCTATTAAATTATTGATTTTAAAAATTCCCTTTTGCAGGAGTTAATGAGCCACTCTCTCGTTAGTCTTGCTCTATTAGTAGAGTGGAAAGTCCATGAGCTTTGAAGTCAGACAACCAGGAATTGAATTATGACTGTCATTTCCTAGAGGCAGGACTTGCTTCTCCAAGCCCCAGACTCCTTACTTATAAAACAGCTGATCACACAGGGCTGCTGCAAGGATTAAACAAGATCCTATAAGCAAAGTTCCTAGTGCACTGTAAGTGCTTGGTAAACAAAGAAAGAAGGAATATCGGAAGGAACGTAATCCCACTTGCTTTGAAAAGTTGTCTTTGATTTTACTGCCTTGGGTTCTGGCATGCCTCTACCTTCTCCCTTTTTCTCCATCTGCTTCCTGCAGTTTTTCCTGTTTTTCTTCATAATTTAGCTCCACTACCCTCTACCCCGTTTTGTTTTACTTTCCGCCCACCCTTTACCGTCCTCTGGCTATTTGGTGTCTCAGAGACAGCCCAGCAGGAAGATCTGGCCACGTGTTGTCTCCTCATTTCCCTCTCTGTTCTGGGTTGAATTGTGTCTCCCCCAAAATGCATATGTTGGGTCCCAGCCGCCAGTATCTCACGACGTGACCTCATTTAGAGACAGAGTCATTGCAGATGCAATTTAAGATGAGGTCATACTGGAATAGGGTGGGCCCCCGTTCCAAAATGCCTGGTATCCTTAAAATGGGGGGAAGTCGACACAGGCCTGTATTCAGGGAGGACGCCACATGAACATGAAGATGGCCATCTGTAAGGCAGGGAGAAAGGCCTGGAGCAGAGTCTTCCCTCCCAGCCCTCAGAAGGAATCAACCCAGCCAACAGCTTGATTTCAGACTTCCAGCCTCCAGAACTGTGAGACAATACATTTCTGTGGCTTAAAGCACCTGATTCGTCATTCTTTCTTACAGCAGCCCAGGTGAAACATAAGCTCTGACTTCACAGACCAGCTTGAGTTTCTTCAGTTCCAAGGGACCTGTGGTCCTACTTTATTTTGATAAAATCAACTACAGAGGCCTTCTTAATCTTAGAACACACCATTTTTTTTCCAGCATTACCCAAAAGGAATGTCAAAATACTCTTCATAAAGCCCTTGCATATCTCTGGCTATGTGTAACTTTGTAACACTGATATAAAGAAAGCAGAGTGATCAAGACACGGTTTGTAAGGTTGACATGGTTCATTGTTTCTGCTGTCCAATGCCCTAAAGTTCTTGGTTAGTGTGAAATGTGGGTGGAAGCATCATGTCTGTCCATTCCAACCTCTGTAGGTGGTCATGGGGACACAGCAAGCTGTCTAAAGGGACGGGTGGCAATGAAAACCAAGCATAGCCATGAGGAGCCTGCCAGTCGGTGGAACCGTCTCACGCCCAACCCCCCACATACTCTTTCTTCCGGGCTGATTTCCGCTTCTCTTCATTGACCTCATGGTTGGCGTCCCGGAGCTTGACCTCACGATCTGAAAGGCTTGCTGGGATGATATCCAGCTCCAGGTCCTTGTTATCCTACACACAGAGAGATCGCAGAGGTCACCTTGGAGATGCTTTGGGAAAGCAACTCACCAGAGTTGGTGGAGGTGGGGGAAGGGAAGAACAGAGAAAGATATTACGGAGAAGGATGAGAAGATGGGGAATCCCACCAACTGCTACCCACAAGCACTCTTCTTCATGGGATAATTTTTTTCTCAAATAAGAGAAGTATAAAATGTTCAGGTCAAATGCTCAGGGATAATATCCACAACAAAGAAAAAGAATGTACACATTTTATAATTAGTGTCATAGTTCCTCAAGGACGTTGGGCCTGATTAGATGTACACACACACACACACACACACACACACACACGTCCAAGACTGATGATTAACCATTAAAACAGATGTGAAACAGAAATGTAAAAAGATATAAAACTTTCATTTGTCAAGGGAAAATAATAAAAGTAAATATTTTTATTTAAACAAGCAACTTCCCTTGGAAATAGAAAGCTAAATGATAGAACAATTACTGAATTTTCTAATTGCCCATCCATGCTTATTTCAACCACTGTTTGGTATTTATATAGAATAAAAACCTCTAGGAAAAAAGTCTCACAGGTTAAAGCCTGGGGGAGACGTTAATTCCCCCAATCTTTGTGGTTTGACCACTTTATTCTCTAGTCTGCTCTGCTTCAGAGTAGGAGCCTAGTTAAAGGTTTAAGAATTAGAAATCCTAGGATTAAATTGCCAGTCTGTATTTAGCTCTTAATTCATAGGTTAATGACCCCTATTATAAAGAAGAGATTAAAAGTCAGTCTTCCTTTGCTTCCTGGACAATAGTACTTCTTTTCAGTTGAAATGTCAAATAGACTTTATACAAACTGCATACCTTATTCTTGAGAGAGCACAATTATACACACTGAGGACTCTAAACATTTGCTGTTAACATAACTGGGTGGAAGACAGTACTGATGAAGCCAAGATAAAGGGCTTAATCCTCAAAGTCAACAGTTAACTCTACACAGAAAAACTCTGTTCTGTAGCCACAGGCCCTACCCCTGCCTGGCCAGCCAGTTTTGCACTGTATATAGCACCAGTCATGGAGAGCTGGAAGCCAATGGCTCAGCAAGATCCAGTCCCTCCAGGAGAAGGACAACACAAGGCAAGTGCTCTAGGGGTCAACAGCTCAGGAAGATTCCTCTGCAAACTCAGCTTCCCTCCACGGCAATGAACAGCAGTACTGAGGGAGGTAAGAAAGGAGGATGTCCCAGCTGGGCAATCCCACACCTACCTCTGTGTTGACTCCAAGGGCTTTCTCCAGAGAGTACCGGTACTTTCCCATCCTCAAGGAGAAATCTCTGTAATGCTTGTCCACCGTGGTCACCCATTTCCTGATCTCTGTGGCATGAATGTGGCCTTTTTCCACAAAGCTATCGGCCAGCTGAATCAGGAGTTTCACCTTCTCCTTTGTTTGCTGCCCCAAAAGATGGTCGTAAGTTACTAGCTTACCTTTACTATCATGGCCCTTCACTCCAGCCCTCTTTCCTTCTTCACAGAAGCCATAGATACCCCAGAGCCAGACTGCCTCCGTCTATATCCCAGTGCTGTCACTTACTGGCTGGGAGGGCTTGAGCAAACTACTGAAACCCTCTGTGCCTCAGTTCCTTCATCTGCAAAATAGGGATCATAATAGTATCTATATTGTAGGGTTGTTGTGAGCATTATATGAGTTGACAATGTAGGATGTGCCTGGAACACAGTGTTCACAGTAAAAACTCAGTAAGCAATAAATGTTAGCCAGTATGGTTATTGATGTAAGAATCTCTTTCATTAATATAGCACTTTATCAGTTTACAGAGTATGTTCATGTTACATCTGAGACTCGTTTGAGTCTTAAAGCATCCCTAGGAGGCAGGTGGAGGGAGGTGGTACGGGTCTCTTTGAAACACAGATTGAAAAGGCTGAGGCTTAGAGAGGCTTAGGGCTTGTCCAAGTTCATACAACCTGTAAGTGATAGAGCCGTTTGCCTCTGGTCCATAGTTTCTAGTTCTCTCCCTTTACCCTGCTGGCCTGAAGAAGGCTTTCTAAACATCAGGTGAGTTGGCACAACCAGGATGTACAGAAATCTAACTAGCAGATTTAAGAGTAAACTCTGTCCCTTTCACCACCAGGATCTTGTTTTTAGCTTCCTTGAGAGAGAGAGAGAGAGAGAGAGAGAGAGAGAGAGAGAGAAGAGTGAACGAAGCTAATGTCCATCACAGGGCTAAGTGAGGTGGAGCCCTGGCGTGGGTCAATTTCATTTCTAACAAGAGTGTGTTCAACACCTACTCTGTCCACATCACTGTGCAGAGGGCTGTGGGGAAAGACCTGGGGGGTAAACAAAAGAAGGAAAAGAGATTTCCACCAGACTGTCTACATCCCTAGAGGGACAAGATTTTCACACAGAGTAGTTCAATAACTCAGGGCATTATGTAATTGAATGGCAGAATAAGAAATATGTATAGTTAACACGGCAGGAATTTTAAAACAGGAAAAAAATGAAGGTGGGCTGGCAGGGGCAGAAAAGGTGTCATGGGGGAGGCGGGACCTGTGCTGGGTAAGATATGGAAACGGAAGGGCTATTCAAACAAGCAAACGCTTGCTCAGAAGAATATTTACATAATATTCTGAGAAGTAATCTTTTATCTTTCGGACTGGGGGAAAGTAGGTACAAGGTTTGGATCATGCTACGATCTGGGTAATTGAGGGAAACTGAGACAGAAAATCACTGGATCAAGAACAGAACAGACAGAAGGGCCTTTCTTTCTTTATGCCACCACCCTCACCCGTGCCTCTCCAGGCTCACCCACAGCCCCTCCCGCGAGAGACTGACCCTCTCAAGAACTGCCAAAGGGAAGCTTCTGGCCAGAGAGGCAAGCAGAGAGAACTTGGTCCCCCACGGCCAGGGCTCCCGCTCTCCAGCAACTCACTCAACACCTTCGAGCCTCTCCTACCTCAGCACGGTGGGCTGGTCCCCAGGGCTGGGAGATAAGGGGCCAGAAGAGCTTGGTGTGAAGGAAAGAAGGTAGGTATGAGGACAGGAGAAACACCTCCTTAGCAACGAAAAGGCAAAGAATAATGGCGCTGGGACTCGGTTAATACAAGATACCTGGTATTCCAAGGACTTCCATTTCTTGCATTTAGGGCTTCCCCTCTAACCCGGGAAACAATTTTTCTTCGGTTTGTCACTTACTTAAGACAGTGAATAATTTTTGTAGCTATAATCAAGAAATCCATCTTCATATAAAATCTTGGAAACACATATTTATTCTCTGCTCTTGGTAAGGAGACTTGAGCACGAGATGGGGGTTTATAGCCAGTTGGTAGCTACAGTCCTACCAGAGCAGCCCTACAATTTCCTATCAGAGGAAATTATATCCTAAAACATCAAAACTGATTCAGAGTCAACAGGGATAGTGGCTTGTGATCAAGAGCATTCCAGGTATGTGTGGGACCCGGGGGGGCAAACAGACAGTGAAACTAGCAGCGTAGACAAGCTCTTCCCCACGTGGCCTCACCTGCCCACGTGACCGTCTCCACTGCTCTCCGTGGCCCCGAAATTCCAGCCATGTTAAATAAGCCTCACCTGCCCCCCACAATGTGATGAGTGGCTCCTCCTCAGCCCTGCTTTCACCCCAGTGGCCCTCCCTCACCTCTCCCCCTCCCCACAAGCCGAGTGGGAGGTGCCCTTCCCAGTGTTCCCACAGTACCACACACGCTGCTACTTTGGCGTGTATCACGCTGAGTTATTTATGTCTCCTTCATTAGACCATGCGCTTCTAAGAGATGAGTGTGATCTTATTCATTTGTGGCTCCAATGTCTACTATGTATACCATAATAATAATAACGTTGAGTAAATGGATGAGTGCGTAATTATTGTGCCGGGAGGCGAGTAACATTAGACCAGCAAGAATTGAAGGTTTACACTGGGAAGAATTAGATGAAAAGATTTGACCCCAACCATGCCCACGGCCCCTACCAAGAGCAGTCTGAAGTGATTTCGTATACGTGGGTGACTACGGTGGCACAGTGCGACCCGCCCCATGCCTGGCTACCGCTGATGACATCAGAGGTAAAACTTGTCCCACGAGGGCAGCCCATCAATATGCAGCCAGCGACTTCCAAGGTGTCCTGGCCTAGAAGCTCTGACTAAACAGGGACAGGGGCAACATGCTGGGTCAATTAAGCTGGTTTTTCTGGGGATGTGAACTGTAGAGACAGGGAACTGGGGGGCTGGGTGGAGAGTAGAACTGAAAGCAAATAGTAGAGGAGAGAAGGGAAGCTGAATCACAGTGGTGGTAGTCATGTATGCCTGATCTCCTGAGATGAGCTGACCCGGAAACGTGGCTGCTGGAACTGCCCTGGTCTTGGGTGACATCCCAGTTTTCATCTCCAAAGGTGAGACTATGCCACGTGTCTTGTTCTTCCCATTGGGCTGAGTCATTCAGCTTTTCCTGGGCTCCTTCGAGGTCCAGCCGCACATCTTCTGTCTTCTTTATTTCCACATACAGCCATACAAAATCTTTTCCCCTTCTAAACTTAAGCCAGCTTGAAATTCAAATCTTGCCACCAAGAAGAGTAACTTATACAGACTGATAAAGTGGGGGTCAGATTGTAGAGGTGCTTGCATGTTAGGTTCAGGAGTATGGACATGATCTTGTGGGCAAAGGGGGCTTTTGGGGAACATAATTCACTTGGGCCTGGAAATTTAGAACACAACTCACTTATCTTGGGATTCTTGTGTCCCCTAGTGTATATTTTGCCCTTTCATTTTCAATTCTATGTTTTCTGCTGGAAAAGACAGAGGTTAAAAATAAGGGTTCAGTAGTTCTATTTTTCTTATTTTTTCTCTTCTTTCCTTCTTTTGATCAGTTAATATTATATCATCTTCCCCTAATCAGAGCACCTTACTCCGAATATAGTTTGTGAAAAGCCCTTTTGGTATCTCTTGAAAATCTGACAAATCTTGAAAATTTAGCCTTCTTGACATATTCTCACAATCTAATTATAAGCATCCAATTGGCCTTTCATTGCTGATCTGCCTTGTACTTATTGATATATTCTTTGAGGGAATGGAATTATTGTGCTTCCTGAGTGGGAAAACCGTTCCTTGAGATGTATCTTCATATTCATTCCACAGGAGAAAGATTTGCTTGTTAAATATGAAAAACTAAACCTTTCAATAATGTCTATCACATGTGAGCTATGTTCATTCCTCTTAAGAGTCTCAGAAACGGAAACATGACCATATTTTATCTGAACTGTTTAGATTCTACTTTTCTCGTAGAAAGTGCCTCTCTGACAAGCCCAGTGTTCCTTTTCCTGGCTATCTGAATTCAAAGACATAATTTAGTTCAGCTAAAGCTCCAGTCACTTTCATTATCACTTAATTCTCTTTTGTTAAGAAGAAGCTAGTCCAGTTTATCTTATAGCTTCTTTCACCTTCAGAGATAAAATTATCAGTTTAGAAAAGAGTTTTTTCAACATCATTACTCATTGAGAAGTATAAATGAAAACCACAATGAGATACCACTTCACACCCGCTAGCGTGGTTATACAAAAAAGACAGACGATAACCAGTGTTGGAGAGGATGTAGAGAAGTGAGAACTCATATACACCGCTGGTGGAAATGGAAAATGGTGTATGCACTTTGGGAAACAGTCTGGAATTTCCTCAAAAAGTTAAATATAGAGTCGCCACCTGACCCAGCCATTCCACTCTCAGGTATATACCTAAGAGAACTGAAAACATATGTTCGCACCAAAACTTGTACACAGATGTTCACAGCAACATTATTCACAGTAGCCCAAAACTGGAAACAATCCAAATGTCCATCAACTGATAAATGTGTAACAAAATGTGGTTTATCCATACGGTGGAGTATTATCCAGTCACAGAAAGGGATGAAGTACCGATGAAGTACTGCTACAACATGGATGAATCTTGAAAACACTCTAAGTGAAAGAAGCCAGACCTAAAAGACCACATATCATATGAGTCCATGATTCCATTTACATGAAGTGTCCAGAACAGGCAAACTCATAGAGATAGAAAGTAGATTAGTGGTTGCCAGGGGCTGAGGGGAGGGGAAAAGGGGAGTGGCTCCTGATGCATAACGGGGCTTACTCTGGGGAGGGATGATGTATTCCGGAACTAGACAGTGGCGATGGCTGTACAGCCTTGTGAACGTACGAAAAACTACTGAATCGTAAAAACAGAAGAATCTAAAGAGTTTTGCTGTTAGAAGAAATAGAGTTCTTCCAGATGTCAAGATGATTAAGCTTTCCTATCACCATGTACCTGGACCCCTTATAAATTTTGAAACCCACAATAGGAAAATATCATTGGCATTCTTCTAACTGGATTGTCTACAGCATACCACAAAAAGAAAATTTTGTTCTCCTCTTATCCTCATCCAAATTCTCTTTATCTTATTTTTATTCTCACATTCGTATATTGCTACATAGAAGGTACCTTTTTATATTCAGTGTTTCTTCTACTTGATCTGTTTCTTTGGAACAGAGTATAATAATTCAATATACTCAGTATACTCTGTTGCTCTGTTCAGGCATGAGGGCCACCATACTTACTGTTGTGCGGTTTAAGGTCAATTTGGTTTCCATTTCAAATTCACTTTATTGGTTATAAAGATTAAAACCAAAGATGGCTGGCTAAAAGAGGTTTGCTTCTGGTAAGTGGGACTGCAGTGGGGCCGGAGGCTACTGCCTTTCATCAGAAGGTCCCCAGCTGGATTTGTTATCTTGTAGATATTCTCAGAACAAATAGCCCTGAAACTTGGAAATGATAGATGGGAGGATGAAATCCCATTAAGAGAAACAGTTAAGAGGTAGAGAGAACAGAGAGAGAGTCAAAGTAAAAGAAGCATATTAAATAGAGGTTTGGGGAGGAAGCATTGTTGAAATCTACCCAAACTTCTTTTTCTCTTATGTTCTCAAATATCTGTAGCCTCCCTTCAATGCATAAGATATAGTTAGGTACGTGAATAAAGCATGGTTCTCGTCCTTTGGGATCTTGCAGGCTCATACAGGAGATAACGCTGCGCACACATTGCCAGGAGGGCAGGATGGTCCAGGTCAGGTGCCTTAAGGGCTGCACAGACAATGTCTGCAGTGCAGGGGTACGCCGATTGTATCCGGCTTGTAGGCAGGGACACAGAGGAAGAGGCACTGAAGTGGGAAGGCGGGGTCTTCTTAAAAACTACAAACTAGAGGGAAGGGAAGGATATTCTAGGCAGAGAAATAGTATAGAAAAGTTATAGAGGCGAGAAAATAAATGATGTATCTCTCGGAGGGTAAGAAAATAATATCCATTCAGCTGGCGCATAAAATCTGCATAAACACATTAACTGAAGATACAGTGGCAGTGGTAAGGTGGCACAGTCGTAGACGTTGTTGAGTGCTGCCTAAAGGCACTGCATAATCATTAAAGCTCTTGAGCTGGGTGGTAATCTGACCAAAGTGGTGTTTTAAAGATGAACGCCAATGAAGGGCAGGATGGGTTGGAAGGAAGGAAAGGCCAAATGCATGGAACCCAATTAGGGTGACAACAATGTGAATAGAAAAGAGAAAGACAGGAAGATTGTAAAGGAAGGATGAATTAAATTGACTGAATGACTCTCCACATTTCCACTTCGGTGATGGACAGACTCTGATCCTAGGAAGTTCTGGGTTTCTGCTGTGATCCATCCTATGTCAGTAGGATCACCAGTGGATCTGACACTATTCAGCCTCTTAGTGGGTCGTTGTTGACACTATTTGGAGAGGGGCAGATAGGTGCAAAGTGGGTAATTCAAAACCATTTTCATTTGGATTTGAAAAGGGTTCTGTGCGTCTGCCACCTCCTGGGCACTGTCTGCGCTAGCTGGTATTGAAATGAATCTCTTATCTGAGATGACAGTCCTTCACATTGGGTGAAAAGGCCCCAAAGCTCACAAGTGTGCAGGGGAAGGCTCCCCACTATCAAGAGTTCAGAGTGTAGGATTCACAAAGTGGATAACCACTTCTGAAATACCAGCTCAGGAACGAGGCTAAGGGGCTAATTTTGTTGCAGCAGATTAGAGAGAAATTTGCTGTAGTGTCAGAGGGATCTCTGGATAAGGTAGGCATTAATATGTTCCCCCCATCCCTGGCTCTCACGAAAGCTCCTCTCATCCTGGGAATAGCATCTGCCCTATGTGGAAGTGATGCCAAGGATGGTCCTCCATGGCAGGGAGCCCCGTGTGAGGGACAAGGATGCTACAAAGAGGGAACTGAGACATCAGATTTCACTCAAAGCCAAGGGTCCTCAGATCAAATCCTGGCTGGGAAAACAGATGAAAATGAGACTTCCTTCTATTATATTATTTTCATTCTCCACCTCGGTGTGAATGGGGGTGTGAGCGTGTGTGGTACGTGCACCAGTGCATGTTTTGCTCCCCAGAGACTTCAGCCTGGCTCATTTGCAGGGTGAGGCCCGAGGGAAGTAGTCAGCTCCGGAACCTGCTTTGTGAACCCACCCATAGCCACTGGCCCTTCCCAAAAGGTGGACTTCCCAAGCATTCAAATTTCAAGAATATGTGGCTGATATTCCCACACAATGTGCATTTCACATGAATACATTCCTTTGCCTTATTTGGTCTGAAAGAATACAGCAGATTCCAGAATCTGGAGCACGAAGATGAGTATCATTTGGAAGCACAGCGTATAGGAGTTGAGTTCCTGCGTACAGAGGCTCTACCAACAGCTGCATCTCTTTGGATGTTCAGGTCTCAAAGGAGACGATCCTACCTGTGTGTCCCCCACCCCCTTGCCTCTGTAGTCAAGCATTTCTGTGTACAGAGGCTGTCCTCCCTCCCACAATGTGAAATTGGCCAGACTGGGGAGTGCTGGGTGGAAGGGGAGGGCTCCGGGATGCTTCCTACCTTGGCAGGCACCCTGAACTCTCCATATTCCTTCAGCAGCTCCTGAGTCTCCTCTGCGGTCTCCCCCGGGGAGGTATGTGTTGAGAGGTAATATTCACCTGTTTCTTGGATCCAGTCTAGCGCCTGCAGGAGGAAACAACCCATTCAGTGCCCCAAAAGCCAGCTGTTAGTAAGAAAACATTCCATGTTCTGATGTGAAGGTTTGTAGTTTGGGACAGCATGATGGACCTAGGAAATGCCGGCACAATTCAATCAGTATGTAGCTTGGAAGTTGATTTTATGAAAGAGCCCTCCCCTGTTAGACCTGGAACAACCCACCAGCAAAGAGACTGTCTTGTCCATTGGACTGGGGACTCTTCTAGGCCAGGCCCAGTGTCATCTATGAGTTAGAGCAATCTGCCCCCAGCATCTCCTCCCAACTCCTGGTACCAGACTCTGAACAGAGTGCCTGGTGAAGGCTGAACGGCTGGTCAGCGCAAGGATGCTTTCTTCTTTTCATCCCCACCTCCCATCTCTACTCTGCCTGCTCCTATGACCCTCTTGAGGACTGTCCCAAGTCTTGGTCATCTAGGCCTCTGTATGGTCCCCAGAACTGAGGCAACACCAGGGAAAGCTCTGAACCTACCTGCTTGGCGCTTCGCTCAAACACCACGTATTGCTGGCACTGGTCTAACCGCCGCTTCTTCAAGGTCCAGAAGTGCAGGACACGGTTCTCCCTCTGTAAGAGCTCACTCAGGATGGCTGCAGGGCAGAGAGACAGGCGCTGGTCACAGGAAGGTCCTGAGCAAATCTGACCGGCTGCTTCAGCCCCGCTCCCAGGTGCCAGATAACTGAGACCTTCAAGTCTCCCCATCGGACTGATCCAGCACCAGAAGCAAGGGAGCAAAAGTTTGGTCCAGAGAGAATTTCCCAGAGATCAGGGAAACTGGGGGAGGGCCTGTTGATGAGGTTCTATCAATGAAGGGGGGAAGAGGATGTCCCCAGGGTGACTTAAAAGTGACTCTGGGGCTTCCCTGCTGGCGCAGTGGTTGAGAGTCTGCCTGCCGATGCAGGGGACGCAGGTTCGTGCCCCGGTCCGGGAAGATCCCACATGCTGCAGAGCGACTGGGCCCGTGAGCCATGGCCGCTGAGCCTGCGCGTCCGGAGCCTGTGCTCCGCAACTGGAGAGACCACAACAGTGAGAGGCCCACGTACGGCAAAAAAAAAAAAAAAAAAAAAAGTGACTCTGATACTCTTCACGCCAAAGCTAGTCCTTGATGATAAGAGACCCTGGGAATGATCGGTGCTGAAAATAGTAGCTAACATAACCGGCGCCTGGGAGCCTGCAGAGAGTAAACGGACTTGACAGGAACACCAGCCACTCTTGAGGGGTTCTAGGAGAGGGCCAGCGGGGAACGGCATGAGGACTGGGGTAACGGCATGGACAGCCATGTCACTTGCCACGAGCTCTGTCCCACACAAGGGGCTGTGCACTTAGCACTTCAACAGCACAACCTCAATTTTAAAACCTCTAAATTATGGGCCTAGGGAAGCTATGTTGGAATCACGTCATCACGGAATCATGTCTCTAGGCCCAAACTTCCATGCTGGTTGGGACCGATCATAAGAAAAGCTAAAAGCTGTTCTCACTTCATCTCTAATGAAGATGAGCGCGAGGATGTGTACAAGGCACGGGGCACCACGGTGGCCGTGGGAGCTGTTTGTCCATGTCACGTCCCTCCCTCTCTCTACTTCTGTTGTTCCAGAAGCAGCTGGTTATGTGGATGGATTTCTGAAGTGTCTAATAGTATGTTCTAAGCTTGAAGCAATAAAATTTATTTTGTATTGTTTGCCTCCTGCTTCCTGCTAACTATATTAGATAATAATAAAATACACAATAATGATGCTAAGGAAAGTTAACACTTATTCAGTACTCACTATGTGGCAGGTACGTATTTTCATAGTACCTCAGGATGCATGGACCACTATTATCTCCATTTTACAGATGAAGAAACTGAGGCTTAGAGAGGATAGGAAACTCAACCAGGGTCAGTCAGATAAAGGGGTAGAGCTATTTGACTTAAGAGCCTGGGTCCTTAGCCACCTTGGTCTACGGAGTTACTGTGCTCTACAGAAAAGGCACAGCCCAAATTGCAGTGCTTGTACTTAGAAGTTTTTGTTGATTTTGTGTACTTTTAATGCCCTCTGGAAGTAAGGACAGAATCTGTCTCTCCTCTCTTAGGCTGAGAGCTTTTATGGTCCCTATTATTCACCTCTCCCTATATCTCTGCTCTTATTATGTAGCTTTTTAGTTCCTCCCCAAAGAGACAAAGTGTACTTCCTCACCCCCGAACTCAGGCTCAGTCACATGACTTTCTTTGGCAAATGGGCTGTTAATAGATAGGACACAAGGAGGGGCTTGAAGTGTGCTTGTGCACTTGAGCTTGCCCCTTAAACCTCTGCCATCACCTCTATAAGAAGTTCTCCTGGGTAACCGCTGCCCCTTCAACCAAAGTCCCAGAATTAATCCACATGGAGCAGACAAGAACCCACCCTGCAGTGAAGGGGCCAAGCCAGCCAGACCTGCAGCCTCAAGCAGAACCGCATCACTGAGCCCAGCCAAGGCAGCTGCTCCCCAAGCCAACACAGTCATTGAGTGATAAATGCTTATAGTTGTAGGCCACTGAATTTCAGGGGTTGTTATGCAGCAATAATTACTCCTGTAATAAAAACTTAAAATAAGTGGCACTGGCTTTGGGTCCAGGCAGGAGGTGGAAAGGAAATGGCTATAGGAGAGATTGTAGGTCCCTGCTCAGGTGGAAGCTTCAATTGGGCAAAGACAGTGAGAACCTGTGTTTCCTTTATTACTCTTTTTGTCTCCTAGTCAGAGTTTTGTTCACTGAGGTCCCTCTGTGGTGGCTGAATCAATCCAGCTCAGGTGAAAATCCTAATGAGTTTCAGGTTTCATTTGTGCCCCATCTGGTAAACTTTCCTTTGGGCAAACCCTGCCCTGGCCCCCACGAAGGTGCGGCACATCCTGCTCACCCTGGGTGGCTGCCACTCCCAGCACACTGGGGTGGGGGCGGGGTGTGTGCGCTCTCAGCAGGCAGCTGGCCTCACCCGAGCTGCCACTTGCACTTGGACATCAGAACACAGGCTTTGAAAAATCTGCAGGAAGGGGAAGGTGACATAATGCTAGCCACCCACAGGGCCCCTCGGCTGCAAACAGGGTGGCACATCTGGAAAAGGAATGCTGCTTTCCTCTTCTCTGTAGGGATCTTTGATTACTAAGTTTAATTCTTCCCAGTGGCCTCTGATCTTCGCACCTCCTGAGTTCCTTGAGCAGGAGAGGGGCCCTTCCCAGAGGAGGTCAGAGCTTCCCTCTGTCTGCTCGGCAGCTCGCCAAGCCCGTCCCCACTCCCCACTCCAAGTCAGCGTCACTTCCCTCCCTAGCCTTGGTCTCTGGGGTTGACTAGTGGCCATGTACTGCACAGTGTAGATACATAGAGACCATCTGTCATTTCAGAAAATTCTATTAGCATTGTTCTAAACTCTTAAGATAAATGCAAAAGCTCTGGGGAAATTTTATAGTC
This sequence comes from Delphinapterus leucas, assembly GCF_059928025.1. NCBI lineage: Eukaryota > Metazoa > Chordata > Mammalia > Artiodactyla > Monodontidae > Delphinapterus > Delphinapterus leucas. Next base: position 69,996,077 of record NC_143132.1, on the reverse strand, counting down.
ATTTTTCCATCCCAAATCTTGAGGCATGTTGAATCACCACCACCCACACCATCCCACGTCACACTTCTTCTCATCCAAGGAGAAGAACCAGGAAATCTGAGGTCACATGAAGACCAGGCACCCAGGCTCTGGTCCATGCGGCTCAAGTGGCTAGAGGCCGGCAGGGTTTGCACTGACCTTTCACTTGCTGCTCGGGTCCTCGGGTGTGACTGGCGGCACTAGGCATGCTGACATTGTTCCTGTGGATGTACTTGAGAAAGACCTCAGCGTTCCGCCGTGCCAGGGTGCAGGCCTGAGAGAGACAAGGTGTGAAGCCCCACACGTAAGTCCCGGTCTGGTAGGGGCACATGATCTAAGACACTGGAGAAGGGGTGCTGGTGATGAGGCTTCTGGGGCTCTGGGGGAACAGAGCCCTGGGGCAACTTCCAGTTTATGCATACTCCAGTTCCAATGCAGGAGACTCACTCACTCTTTTGTTGAGTAAAGAAAAGCTCCCTGTGCCCCTCCCCTTTCCATCACAGACAAAACCAGAAATCAGCCACCCTCTGACTACTACGTGTTGATTCAGCGTGGCCACCTGAGAGTGACCCTCAGGTTGGTTTCCCTCTGCCACCAGAATGCCTCGTATATGACCACTGATGTAAGCCACTTTAACATTAGCTTAATTCAGACTTGAGAAAGCAAATCTAGTGATCAAACCTATTAACCGTATGGTCCAAATCTAAATGGAAATTACCCACGTTTTAGAAACATATTTGTCCATCAAACCCACCCCCGCCTCAATAAGACTAATAAAGATCCTATTGCTGGGAAATATCAGTCATGTAAAGGGGTAAGAGCCATTGTACCGCCTCCTTAAGACTCACAAGAGTGGTGGGTAGCAGAGAGGACAGGTCTGTCCCATACTCTTGTACCCAATCCAGGCCCAGCAAGGGCAGGAGTCATGAAGCAAGTCAGGGCTAGAATCTAGGTCTACCGACAGAGTACTTCTAGTTTCTCTCAAGACAAGAGATTTTCTGAATTTCTTTAAAAAGCAGTATTTTTCCTGATGGTAGAGGTAATACATGCTAGTCCATTAATTTTCAATCCACAGTTTTCAGAATTAAATTATCTCTAGACAAAACTGTTAATTTTTAAACGTCTTTATACTTAGCATCTGATTCTACAAATCATATGGTAAAAAAATTACTTTAAATGTTGCATTCCCAACAGTGGCTTCTGGGAGCTCTGGTAAAAGACTGCTAGCGGGTCCTTCCACTCTGAGGCCCATGAATTTAACAGCTGGACAGTGGTCCAAAGCTAAGGAATCCAAAATCAACTAATGTATACACATGGAGAGCTCGATCTTCCGTCCGTTGGGCTTGTAATTCCCACAACAATAGGGAGTTTTTCAACTATGGTTTTAGGCACATATGGAAAACATCAGAATATTTTCTTCTTTTCTTCTTCAAAAGAAACATTTAATTTTATGAAGACATGCCTTTATACTTCTATTTAAAATATCTGATATGCCCTACATAAATTGTTTTGTTTTAAACTTTGTTTTGTCATAGGGAAGACTTTTAAAATCATCTTAAGCCCTGTATGGAAGAATTTCTATTTAATCTTATTAGTAAGAGCTGATTACTAAGAGTTCTGATCAAATGCGGGTACAGATACCAGACAGATGGGAGAAGGGCAGGGAGAGGTCATCTTTAAAAAAGATAAAAATAAAACTTAAAGAGGTGGTCAAGTAGAGAAAATCCCTAATAAAAGAAAGGCAGCTAATTACAGAATTGTAGAAAATCAGTGGCAACATGTCAGGGTATAAAAATTCTCTTTTGTGCTTTCAGAAACCTGAAAGGAAGCAGAACATGAAAGCAGGGAATTTGAGAGAAAATGGAGCCTTTAGATAAGTTTTAACACTGAAGGCTCTGTCAGAGAGAAGATCAAAGGCAGGAGGAAAGAGGCTTAGGAGAACTTCCCACGCCAGCTGAAAGCTGTTCAGAGCAGGACTGCGCTTCCTCTCTGGGAAGCTAAGGCTCTTTTAAAAACAAAACAAACAAAATAAGGTATCTCTCTCTTCATACAGCACAATAAACAGTGTTACATTCATTGGTAATTGGTAATCGTTAGACTGATAAATAAATAAGATGTCTAAATGTATTTCTTTAACTCTTGCCCTAAATTTTGCATCATCCATTTATAAAAGATGTATTTTAATAGTTTTCTATCTAGGCTTATATATTTCAATTAAAATATTTTTATAGATAAATGAAAGTAGGTATTTTTCTCACTTAACATCAATGGGATATCAGGATATTTGTACATGGCACCAGTAGAAATGAAGCATCCTAATTGCCTAATTACACAAAAAAGTGCTGAGAGAAATAAAGAATGTTTGAACTGTAACCTTTCAACTTTTCAAATTAACCAGCCAATATCCCCTCTACAAATGCCCCCTTTAGATAAGAAGCTAGAAAATAGAGGGGTATGGGAAGCCCACATGAAGCAGTGAGAGACAGAGAGACAGAGACAGAAAGGAGGAGGCGGAGGCAATGGGGAGAGTGAGACAGCAGATAAAAACCAAGGCTAAAGTCCCAGACCTTGGATGACGATGTGCTCTCACCTTAAGAAAGGCCTCCTTTTGTTCCAAATGTTTACTGATGAGTGGGATGACGTGGTCGATCTCTGCTGCCGGCCCCAATTTATCTCGTCCACCACACCAGTCCTCATCTCTCCGGTATTCTTGCTCTAAGCTCTCCAGGACACTACAGACCTAATGAATCATGGAGGAAAAACTTAGTAATTTAATCATTTAAAGGTCCTATTTTATGAGGACCTTTAGCTAAGAGACCCCTACAGAAGTGACATTTTTCATTCAAAATCTAATTTGTAGACTTAGGTGCACAGTGCCCCTGAGACATCTAAGAAAAGTCCAGGAGGCAGTGAGAATCCAGCGTCTGGAGCTTGGGAGACAAATGACTACCGAGACATGGATTTTGGGATTATCTTCTGACAGTTGATGGTTGAAGGCTGAAGCTATGGGGGTTGATGACATCACCTAGGGATAGTATGCAGAGCAAGAAAGGAAGAGAGACTAGTAATTTGGGGGTTTTCAAAGTGTTTTTATATATTATATTGCTATAACCTTATGATACGTCTATGAATTAGGTGGAACAGGAGAAAGAGGTTTGAAGAAGATAACTGGGTTGCCCAACAGGAAATAGCCTCAGGAAATAGCCTCAAGTAGAGGTAAAGGAGGAAGTTGCCTATGTTGTGTGACTTATGGGCCATAAATGAATGTTACCTTTTCCCTCCCTGGGGAAAAATATTCCAGCAAAATTGTTTCAAGGTACTACTATAAGGCAATGACATCTCCAGGCCTGCTATTATAAAATGCACATTTCCTTCAGAGGGATAACAAATTTGGGTTGACCTAAAAGATAGTTAAGATGGTTTTTCAGTTCTAAAAATGCTGAGAGGCCATGCTCTAAGTGACCTTATAGATGAACTCAAAAGACCAAAAGCATTTCAAACGGGGCTTAGAGGGAAAGTCAGGTTGAGTGCATCAGTAGGAGACCCAGGGCAGCCTAGTGTCAGGGCTTAAGGAAGGATGCAGAAAATAGAATCTCATTCCTATACTTTCCTTCAATAGTCTGTGGCAGCAGGGGAGAGCAGCTCTAACTACCCTTGGCCTCCTCTGTCTGAGAAAGGCATCTCTTTTGGTGAAGGACGTGGGCATTGGATAAGATGCTTTTTGAGTTATGAACTGAGCTGAAAAATAAGCTGAAAGATGTCCCAGGAAGAACACCCCCATAGCCAACATGCTTCCCGTGTCGTGAGGAGGCCTATCCCTGAACTCCAGCTGGTTTCTTTAGCACCACACACCTCTCTTGTTGCAAGGCCTGAAAACATGCAGGAGGCTCACGTCTTGAGAGAAAACAGATTATACACACACAAAAACTTTAAGAAAACGAGTACTTGACACCTATCCCACGACAGTATTGGACTTTAACCCAATCAATTTGGGAGCTAGAGGAAATGGAAAGATTATCCAGCATAAGTCCTTTAATTTAATAGGTGAAGAAACAGAAATCTAGAGAGATAAAGTGACCTTTGGTAAGGTCAGTTCAGGGTCAAATTTCCTGACTCAGTCTACTGCTTTGTCCCCTTCAGCATCTTGAACCATCTCAAATTAAAATCTGTATATGATATTAGACAGGGGTTAAGCCTCATTTTTTTCATATGGATATTCAGTTGTCTAGCACCATTTGTTAAAAAGACTTTACTTACTGAATTGCTTTCTCAAAAATCAACTGACTGTATATATGTGGGTCTACTTCTGGAACCTCTACTCTGTTCAACTGTGTCTATTCTTACACCAATGCCATTCTGTCTTGACCACTGCAGCTTTAGGGTAAGTCTTAAAATCAGGTAGTGTAACTCCTTCAACTTTGTTCTTCATTTTCAAGACTGTTTTGGCTATTTTAGTCTCTTTGCATTTCCATGTAAATCTTAGAATCAGCCTATCAATTTCTATTAAAAAAAAAAAAAGCTTGCTGGGGTGTGATTGGGATGTGCTGAATTTACAGATCAACTGGAAAAGCTCTTTATCTCGTTAGTTTGCTGCTCCCACTTCCGAGGCCATCAAAGGAATCATCTCTCTGAAACACTGAAAGGAGGACTGAGAGGAGGTCTGAAGATGAATACTGGCTGCAGGGCCCTCTGACAGGCATGTTACGTTTGCTCTGAGACAGACTTTCCCATGGTCCCTGTAAGTCACCCAGAGGAGAAGGTTTCTCTATTTCTACCAGAGAGTGATTTGAATGAGGAAATTATTTTATACTGAATAAAATTACTCCTGTCTTAAACCTCTGTTTCATGAAAAGAGTCCCCTAACAGCAGCCAAATCATTTAAAAATCCTCTTAGCCCTTGCGCATATTGCTGTACAGATGTACTAGTAACGGGTTTGCATTTTTATGGCCCTGCTGTAGGTGTCTCCTACCTTTTCTCCCACAGCTGCACCATCCTACCAGTTAGGCTCACAGTTCTCCAATGACAGAAAGCTGGGTTTCCTTATTAGACTGGGAACCCCATGAATGAAAGAGCAGTATGTTTTTCAAGCAGTGCATAGTGCCTGACTGTGGTAAATGAGACTGTGTTCAGCAAATTGTCACTCTCCTCTCCCAACCTTCACAGGAGACATATACTGCCATGCTTGGTTGATGTTGGCTTGGCCATGTGACTTGTTTTGGTCAAAAGGATGTCAGAGCACGTGACACAAGCAAATTTGAAATGCACTTGCACAGTAGATTTTGGGTTCTTGCACCCCTGCTTTTCACCATAAATATGCCTCGGGCAGCTGCTGGTCAAGAAGGAAGAGAAATATAGGAACAGATCCAGACCCAACCTGCAGCTTGGAGCCTAGTTCTACCAAGCTCAGCCAAGATCAGCTGAACACCGGATACTTAAACAAGAAATATGTGCTTATTGTTTTATACCACTGGGTTGAGGGGTGATCTGTTACACAGCATTATTGTGGCAAGAGCTAACTGGTACACCACTCAAACTTGGCACTCAGCCTACACCTACCCAGTTTCTACTTCAACACCGAAATCCTGTGAGGTTGAGAAATTTGTAAGAAACAAATCACATAGTCCATTCCTCTAATGGAAAGGATTATAAAGAAGCAAACCATGGTGTTTCCACAGATCATTCTTCTACTCTCAAAGGCTAGTACTGAGAGGAGTGGCTTCTTGCTGAGGTAGATGCTGCAGATTCGCAGTGTGAGGCAGAAAACAGTCCTCCGTCAGTCTCAGCCCCACACATTCCACGGCCCTTTCCCTCACCTGCTCAGAAGTTTTGTAAAAGGCCACTGAGGCATTGACCAGTTTCAGCCGGTCTTCCATCTTCAGCATAAGCTGCTGCCAGTGGAGGGCCACCTTCTCGGCACATTCCCGGATGGCGTCCGCGTCGTAGTGGCCAGCCTGGAGCAGCGCCTCAGCTTTCTGCTGTACCTGCAGGGCACTCTGGTGTGTCTTCTGCAAGGAAGTGGCATGAAAGAGGGACTGGGCACAAGGGGAGGAGAGAGAGGTCCGTGGGAACAACCCAGGCGTGATATGGGAGGGGGTGGAGTGAGGCGTGAGTGGAAAGATGCAGAAAAGTTAAAGAGCTTTAAATGACTGATTCAAACATGTTGTCATCATTGTTTCTTAAGCATATTTTTAAAAAGAATATCAAACATTTTCATTAACTAGTTGTTCAGGTCCCTAACTCCTGCCCCTACTCCTTTCTCTTTACTTGCATCACTCTGCATTTTAAAGACATTTCAGTTTCTGTGCTAGAGAAACGCAGTTGTGTATAAATCTGCTTCCTGATTAATTCATCCATTAGTTAAATTTCCTTTTGAAATCTAATCATAAAATTATTCATCATGAATTTTCAAAGGAGGTTACTGCTGTAGTCCCATTCTGCAGATCAAATAAACACAGCCCATAAAAAAGATCCCCATGTCACACAAATCTCAACCAACAATGCAATCATTTTAAACATGAATGATCAGTTTTAAAAAGGTTCCAGTAAAGGAAGACATTGGGCAGGTTAATAAAGTAGAAGAGTAGCATCTCACACCATCTCTTAGTTACCAAGGGAAAAGAGCAGCACAGCAGATAATTCAGCTTAACACATCATCCCACATTACTACCTTATTTATGTTTGCCTTTAGGATAACCTATATTGTAGAAGGTTTGTTTCTTATTCAGGGTAAGTGTCATTCTCTGAGTTCACTTTAACTGTAGGGGGTGGGGAGAACAGGTTGGAGAACTGGGTGGCAGGGAGAGAGCCAAATGGGATTACAATTTATTAAAATAAAGGACTGATGTGGATGAGCCATACGACTTCAGAGAGCTAATATTATCCCAACTTCAGCTGCTGGAATCATTCCAACCCAATGGCACAGTACTAATTTGGCCTTTGCACTTTCAAAGTAGAGCTTAGCTGGCAGTGGAGAAGAGCAGCTAGAAGCCCAGCACCTCACTCCAGAATGATTTCTGCCCTTCTTGGGCTGCAGTGTTGGGACAGTTCCCCAGAGCGAATCCATCAGCACTCCTGTGTGTGAGTGCAACCTCCCCCTCTTCTCACCTCTGCCTCCCCCTTCACCTTCATTCCAGATGGCAGCCTGTCTAGAGAGTCTATCAACCACCTCCTGGTTGCCCCCCTACCCCACGCCTAAATCTGTCCTCAGTGTTAGCTATGTTAGCACGACCTCCTCCAGCAGCCTAGACTCCTTTATTCCCTGGCTTTGCCACTGAGTCGGCCTTCAGTCCCGATGACCACATTAGCATCTGGGTTCCTAATTGCTGGATGAAGCTAGAAAAATAAACTAACGAGTAGACATGATCCACTAAAAATCCTTGGTTTCTTTCTCTGTTTTACTTATTGGTACCACTTTCTTTTCCCGCCTCCTAAATGTAGAGGTACCCCAAGGTCCATTCTTGGTTTTGGTTCATGTCTGTAGAGTTCTCATCCTTTCCCTTGGCTTCTATCATTTCCTCTTTGTAAATGGCTCTCCAATCTATATTTCTCGTCTGATATCTGAGCCTCGTCTTTAATTGTCTTCGGATGTGAGGGTGAGCTGCCTGTCACACCTCTCACCTAGGTCAGTAAGACTGATTCGGATGATCTAGCTGCCTGCCCCATGTTAGTCACTTACAAAGATGCATTCTCAGGAGAAGTGAAATATCTTCCCAAGGAATGAGAATGGCTTTACTGCCCGATCAGAGCCTCCACCTTCCTCCCAGATGTCTGCTCAAGTTCCACAGCTAAACCTAAACTCCTCCTCCCTCTGAAACAGTCTTCCACGGCAGTCCACCATCCTGTTGACGGTGCCTTCCTCACTGCCATCTAGGACCACAGTCTTGTCATCATGCTTGCCTGCTGCTCCTCAGCCTGAAACCCAGTCCAGCTCTCACCACTTCACACCTAGGCCTCTGTGGTGGTCACCTGACTAGTCTTTTCCTGCCTTCCATTTCTAACCCATCGAACCCGTCCCTTACATTTCTGACAGATTCTCTCTAACAGGAAGTGCTTCAATTAAGAGAATCCTAACATCCTTTCCAGTGCTAAAACCCTAATTTTATGCTCTAAACATCACTTCCATCTCTCAATTCAAACGCCTGCAATGGTTCACCCACTGCTATGAAATCAAGTCCAAACTTCAGAGGATGTTATTAAAAGCCCCTCACACTGTGGTCCCAAGTACTTCATTATCATGCACTACTACTTCCTTACAAAGACCATTTGAAAACAAACTTGCCATTGCCATCTTCATTCTCCCTGCCTTTAAGGAACACACCTTAGACTCTTGTCATCTGCGATCCAGTCTCCCTTGGAGACTCAGTTCAGATCCAACCTCCTTCAAAGAGGCCTTTTTGGACAGCCTGAGATTTACTAAAAACTACCCTCTTCTGAATACCTGTATCACTCATCTAACGCCTGGCTGATTTCCCTTACTTAAGACAGTGAAACTCTCAAGGCACGGACTGTTTTAAAAAAATCCCTTTAATAGCTGTCATTTAACCAGGTATATATTCTGTGTTAGGAACTGTCCTTATGCATTTTTTTCCTAGTTCTCATAATACTACTCCAAGGTGGATATTATTATTCCCACTTCACAGATTAAGAAACTGAGACTCAGGCTGGTTAAGGGACTTGCCCAAAAATGTACATCCAAGGAAGTGATGAAACCAGATTCAGGTTTGACCTATTCCCAAATCTATGTCCTTTCCACCATATCATTTCATCTCTAGCAATTAGAACGGTATCTACAGTTTCTCATTCAGAGAAAGGGTTCACCAAGTGAACATTAGTGATTCTGATAATTATTTGGCCTCTCCTCAGTATATGAAGCCAGCATATAATTGTCATCATAAATTTGTTATTATATATTTTCTCTGAGAATGGAGGAGATAGAGGAGTAACTTTCATTTTCCTATAATTTATGCTGTGTAACAAATCCTCTTCCTTATTCTGAAACTCATTATTATCTAATAGTCCCGGGAGCCCCTTCTTCCCTTTGATTACCTAAATGATAAACTCTTATGCATATGACATAATCTCTGCTTTGCTAAAGCTTGAGTCATTATTTTGCATTTATTTCTACTATTATCTAATCCTATTGAGTGCTGTATCTTTGAGACATGGATTATCAAGGATGTTCATATTTAGTAGGAGGACATGGAAGAAAACCGAACCAAATCAACTGAATTTATTATCCAGTTTTAACTACTGTTTCTGTCATAATGCTTATGCTTAAAATACATAAGAGATTTCAAATAAAAATGGATTTTAAAATCAAGTGTGTCTCTATGACGTTCACAGTTCTCGAAGACACATCAGCCACAACATTTGGATACTAACAAACAATAATCTGGGTTTGTTGATAAAGTTATGCTTCTGGAGAGCTGTGCACTGCTCTGCACGCTGGATGGCTCTGGGGAACTTTTCCTGTAACCAAGGCTACCTCAGGTGAACATTCTGACCTTTAAGGAGACCAAAACCTTCAGACTGACGAGGCCACCAAAGCTAGGGTGAGCAAACATCTTGGTTTGCCCATGAGAGTTCTAGTACATGCTGATTTTCCTGGCTTAGTTATTAATAATTCCCTCCTTCACTCTTAAAAGTGTCTCAGTTCTAACAATAACTTATATGATCATCTTACCTATAGCCATTTTATTTTCCCTTCTGGAGCCCAGGGTTCTTTCTTAGGGCTCAAGAAGTCAAATTATGTTCCCTGTCAGTGATCACTGTAAAGGCCTCCAGTAACAGTATCAAAATGGGTTAAATCAAACCAGACTAGTTAGATCTCCTATCAACTTGCTTAAATCCCCTGGTGTACGTTTCCCCAATGCAGAACCTGGTCTAAACTGACACATTTAGAGAGAAGCACAGGCCATCTGGAGAAGGAACGTATGTTGAAATTCTGGCTCTGTTCTCTTCATTATCCTAGCCAAGCTGCAGACCCTGCCTACCTTCCATTCCCAAGATCTATGAGAAATCCTATCTATTCTGCCATGTCCCCTTGAGTCCACAGACATAAACTCGACAGGGGTCTATATCTCAACATCTATTCTAAGAATATTTGATCAAGTTGCAGCCATGAAATTAAAGAGATATAGATGCTTAGTGAGCCTCTATTCTGTTAAGGATGCAACGGCATCTAATACAAATTCATACATACTGCATATGCAAGTCAGGTGGAATTTGGTTATTTCAATAGCATTGCTAATGCATTTACCCACTATTTTCTACTAGCTCATTGAGATACTCAAGGGTGTCATAACACTTGGTTTTTGTTTGTTTGCTTGTTTGTTTTATAATGCTTGGTTTTACTTGCCCAACGTTTGATTAAGGGACTGAAAATTTAATTACCTGATGGGGCAGGTAAACCTCCACATTCAAGGTAAGCAAGGAGGAGGTATCGCCAAAGGCTGTCCTCTCTCTGCCTAGCATCATCCCTCACAGCTTCATGCCAAGCCTTGAATGTGACTGCCCAACCTTCGTTCTCTTCACTGCTGCCTCTCAATGGGGTTTTGACCACTGTGTGCCTAATTCTTGACTATAATCCCAATCTTGATTTTTCCTTTACAGTGAATAGATTCCAACACTCTAATATTTGGGCATGCCAGTAAAATGCAACAGAGCTGCTGCTGATAAAACTTCTTTCCTCTGGTTAGTTCTTCCTTAGAAAATAATTTGTCCATACTGTGTGTGTAATACACAGTTTATTTTTAAATCTCAAATCTCAGACAGGAGTCTGGTGCGAGCAAGGGTCCCTAAGAAGTTATCAGGCATCTTAGAGAAATATATCATTCGTATCAATGCTATGTTTTCACATACAAGATAGCTTTTGGAAAATTAAACGGTTGAAATCAATCAATACTAGCTTTAAAATAGCTAGCAATCAGTTGGATCACTGTATTAAAGATATACTTATTGGCATGGACAGTTAAAATTTTATCATCGTTGTGTTTTTTTAGTAGAAGATAATCACCTTTGCATTTCTTACACACTCAGAAGTGGGTTAAGTTTTATACTGAACCACAAGTAATGGATGTCTTCGAGGTTTTCACTCCTTATCTCTTTTCCCATTGGTACTGAACTTATTTTATTTTTAACATAGTTCCCATGTCCCATTTCCTACTCTTTTCCCTACACCACTCTAGAACAATCAGTTCGAGTCTCTTTGGGAAGGAAATGTTCTAGTAGAAAGGATAATTAAAGATATTATTTAAAGCAAGACAAAATTTATATTAGACTATCATAAGTGGAGTTTTATTTTAAAATAGCCTTTAAAACAAGTCTTGGTGAGTTTCTGGTTTCAGTTTATTCTTTAAATATGACTTCCACCAGCCTTACTGAACACCTATTTTCAGTGAGTCAAACTATCTAGTGCCGTCTGCTCCCGTGCTCACTACTCTTGTTAAAAGGCTGATCTGACAATGGAATCTAAATGTTACATGTAAACCAAATGTTTAAAAATGGAATCCTAGTTTACTAATGACTTCTGCAGTTGTTTATCCTCAATTCTGAGTGAGCCTCAACTAGAGGTGACGTCTAACCTTTTAGCTTTACATTTCTCACGTGGTGCATAGTCCATAATGTATAAAAAACTCAGTGGACCAGGGGCCTTGAAAGTTAAAGGTACCAATAAGTAAGAAAGATCCACATCTGGAGTGTGAATACTTGTCTTCCAATACCAGGCTTCCTTGGGGTGATGAAGCCCTGCATTTGTTTCTCCATCAATTCCTGGGTCATAGGGAGGCTACCTGGCCCATTTCACTAGAAAGAGTAATGGCTTCACCACATAAAGGAACACCCACATCTTGAGGAATCATCCTGCCTAAGGTGCAGAGCAGAGAGGGGAAGGGAGGACAGTGCAGCCAGATTTGGGTGTTACCTCGATGGCCAATTGGAACTGCTCGTGTTCCCGCTGCAGCTGCTCTGCTTCTGACAAAGAGCTGGCGTTGACCAGGCTGGCGTTGAGCATCGACTCCCCATTGCGGATCCATCCCAGGACCTAGGGAGTTGGGACAAGAGCACAGGTGAATGGCCTTCAGTCAGAGAGCTTGCTATCTCCTACCCACAGTTGAAGACAGGACAGGAAGAGTCTGGATAATTAAAATCTCCTTAAATTTGCCTCGTACCTTGCGCCATAAGGTACTTATTTTAAGTACCAACCTCATTCCCAGCTTCATCTTTTCTTTCCTACCCTTATCACTCCTCAATCCCAGGCTCCTCAGCCCCTTAATTTAAACATTACTTCATCTGATTGCATTTTATGTATGTTTCCGAGGTTCCATCTGGAACATAGTACGGTATAAATAAATAAATTCCATCTGTTGGTATCCCTTTCATTTTTTTAAGGACCAATTCAAATATCAACAACTGCTTGAAATCTTCTATACCTAACCACTCCCATTAGGAACAATCTCTTCATCATCTAGTGAAACCCAGATCATTTTGCATGTACCACCTTTGTGGCACTCACCAAAGCCTGCCTTATTCAGTTATTTCAACCTATGTTTCATCTCCTCCCCTTACAATGTAAACTTCCGGAAGACTAGAGTAATATATGAGTCATATTTTAATCTCACCCAATGCCTAGCACAGTACCTTTCATACGACAGGTATGCAGTAATGTTTTTGAAAGAGTGAAAATACCCAAGTCACACCTGAGCAGTGTGTCCAACCTCCTATACCTTGCAAAACAGCCAAGAGTAGACAGGTTTGAGCTTTGATTGGTTAAACAATCCAAAGGGAGGAGAAATAAAACGAGCAAAATAGCATGAATCATCCATACACTGGATCATTAGAAAAAGGGAGAATATGTTATAATTGATTTAAATTATTTAGAGGCAATGGCTAGGCTGAGTAAAATTTCTAGGTGACCTTAATTAGTACTGGGGGAAAGAAAACTCAGCTAGGGAATATTAAAATAGAAGGAGAAATAGCTGACACTGTCTAGACAGTCCCAGCTAAAATAGAGATGTGGCAATAATCCAGCTAATAGAGTCAAGTGCAAATAATCAAACTGGAAGTAACAAGCCTTGAAAATCTACCTTGTGTTTGGTCATCAGAAAATTGCCAAATATTTGCTTTATTAAGGAGTCTGAGAGCTTGCTTGGAGAGGAAATAAAAATTCTTCTGAAATGTTACGATCAGTAACTACCATCCATCTGTTCCCTCAAGGCAAAGCAGAAGACACCACAATCTGTTTCAGATTTTTTTCTTCTTCTCTCAACTTCTTCATGTTAAACAATTAGAAAAATATTAAGTCTGGTCTCCTATTCCATAACCCTCACAGGCATTTCTCAAATGTCCTCCTTAGGCAGAAAATGACTGATACCATATTGTACATGGATAACATCGGGACATAAATCCCACCGAAGCTGGGCTGTTTGGATTGAGATGTTAATTCATGGGCAGTCTGGCAGATTGTGGATGAGATGCCAATCTGTAAAGCAATTAGTTCCAGGAAATAACTGCTCAGAGCGTATGTGTGAAATCTCTGATGCCACTGGTGTGCTGTAGCTGGCTGACTACAGAGGTGTTAATGATTTCTAAAAGCTGGCTGCAAGTTCGGGTACATGCATCCATGGATTGCATGCCCAAATGCTTCACCTCTTTGGAAAATGGAGCTCACAATTTATATTTTTGAACGATGTTAAGTCCTTCTGCAGTGATTCATCACATCTTGCTTGGTTCAAGATTCACTTGAGGGTGTCAGAGAAACATTTTCTCAATGTGCATCACAAATCAATGCTTGAGGGACAATTATGATTCCCTCTGGGCCTCCTGAGTCTTGCTGGAATATTTTCCTCTCTAGTTTCAGTCAACTGAAAGCATCAGTTATAGCTATGGTTGTGAGGGCACCATCTACCGGGTTTTCCATTTAGAAATACTATAGGTTTTAGTCTCTACATCTTTCATTAAATGATGCCATATCCTGGATATCCTTGTTCATTTTTATTTCCCAAATGTTGTTTACATAGGCATTCCAGGACTTCAACATGGGAGGTTTGATTTTAGGAAGATAAAAATGCACTGTAGTTCAGTCAATGGCTTGGGTTCAGGGGTGGGACTGATGCCAATGATTAAACTACCAAGTATTTTTATCTTCCTAAAAATCAAACCTCCCATGCTGAAGTCCCAGACTCAGTCCTAGAAGCAAAACTGGGAATGTGTAGAAAGAGCATAAAATCTGAAGTCAGAATACCTGGCTTTGTTACTGCCTGGTAAAACCACTTAACTCCTCTGAGCCTCAGCTTTGTCATCTGTAAAGATACGATAATGGTACCTTCCCTTCCTATATCAGGGTTGATGTAGTGTACCGTAAAATGCAAAGCCTGATGATGGTGGTGCTAGAGATTTTTAGCTGTGAGGCAAAACTAGCTAATGCTATGATTCTTCGTTTACACCTCTCACAATGAGAAGAGAAAAAGTTTAGGAATATTAACTTTTATTCTAGTATTTGTAGAGCTTATTGACATATTCTGATGTGATGTAAATACCTTAGCTGTTTTATTATCATCAGTCTTTGTGCTCTGATCAAGGCTAACTCTTGTTGGTATAATTTTCTATTACTGTCGTCCTTTATCTTTCTAGTTCATAAAATTGGCTATTTATTCTTGTGTGATCATCCAAATGAGAGAAAGGTAGTAGAAGAAATTTTGTAACAAACATGCGAAAATGTTGGTCCTACTCATCTTGAGCTGCATGACTTTGGAAACATCACTTAACCCCTCTGAGGCTCAGTGTTCTTAACTGTAAAATGGTAAATCGCAGGTCGTGGATGAAATGAAATAATTAATGTAAAAGTATTTTGCAAACCATATAATGTAATCCTTAACATGAACATTTTATATTGATCTCTCATCTTAGACAACAGTTTACTGATAAGTTAGATGGTCTTTGAAGGTCATTTTGAGCCATAATATTCCATACTTCTTTCAAAATATATGCCCCTATAACCATAGGATACCAGAGGAACTTAGCTCTGCAGAAATGAGGGATGGGAAGAGTATTGCTGCTTGGGGACTTGGGGGCTAGGCCACCAGTTCAGCTCAGTCAGGGGTGAGGGGGGAACTGAAGATGGAGATCTATTGGTTCCTCAGGGCAAGGAAGTTCAGATAACCGCGAGTTAGAAGCATGGATGTGGTTAACTGGACGTGAATGTCCAAAATGATGACGTCACCTAAGCTGGGCAAGCTGGACACTGTAGCCACATAGGCTGGGGAAGCTGCTTGGCTATGGCTGTGTTCTCTAGGCCACGCTGACAGGAAAGCTATGAGGCTGCACTGAAGGACGCTGAGTCTAACTCCTGCTGCTGCAGATGACTTATCACAAGGCACAATGATTTCTGAAACTCTAGCCACAGAAAAATCATCAGCCCCTCAGGTGGTAATTGGGAGCCTGTCATGTTTCTAGTGTTTCTTAGTTCTAAAAATTCACAATTTATGAGATTATATGTGTTCATCCCTCACGGTTTTATAGACTATGACTGTGTGTCTTCCTAATTATCTCCATTTTGAAACAAATGGATAGTACTTGTACCTATGGCTGCCTCTCTTTTGGACCTACTCCAACTCCTTTCTAGCTTTTATGTACAGTGAACAGAATGAAACAGTATTCTATACAGGAATATGAGGAGAGGATATTTTCTCCTTTGATTTAAATTTCCATCTTGATCATATGCAAATTTTGGCCAGTATTTGGTCCACAGGGGTAATTTAAGTCAATGTCTTTAGTAGACAAATGATAAGTACAATTTCTTTCCCCAAAGCTTAGAGCTCCAACATCTTATAAATCCATTTTGGCCTATTTTCTGCTAAATGCATTGCTCTGCAGGAAACATGGAAATTCACTTAGTTTTATGACCATTAAATAGGTTTTGCAAATCTTCCTGAATTATCTAATAAATGTGAGGCTATCCTTACCAGAGTAGCAATTTTCCTGGAAAGCAATCAGAGCATTCTGTGGGGTCTGGGGAATAATCTGAACTATTTTTCTAGAAGAAAGGGGGCATCTGGGTGGTCTATGGCCCTGGACCATAGGAATCAGGGGAATGGTTTCCCTTCAAGATTCAGCATCTCTCTGGAGATGCTGGGGCCATTTATCTTAGATACAAAGTCCTATGTAATCCCTCAGAAAGCGAGTCAGTTGCATTAATCAGTTTCATCTGTTCTAAATACTTGAAAATAATTTTCAGTCAATGTCCGTGACATTACCTCTCCTCAGAGCTTCAGTTTAATACTGCTGTGGTGTAACTGCACATAAGGTTATGAAGGCCAGATCTAAACCTTTAATCTCTGAGCTCTAGCAACAGGGCTGTATCATAACACATTGTGGCCCTCTCCCTTTCTCTCCCCATTAATGGCACTTCAATTAAGGTGTCTCTTTCTTTCTCTTTCTTTCTTTTCTTTTCCTTCCTTCCTTCCTTCCTGCCCTCCCTCCTCTCTTTCTCTCTCTCCCTTTCTTTTTTTCTTTCTTTCTTTCTTTCTTTTCTTTTTCTCTCTCTCTCTCTCTCTTTCTTTCAGTATATTCAAAAGAGAAACTCTCAAGCTAGTGTCTAAATTTAGCCCAAGTGATCAGTACTGACATCTAAATTAAGTCCCTCTTTCCAAGCGTCAAGAGCTTCCAAGTCAATATTTCCTGCTCCACCAACTTCCATCAAACACGAATGCTTTGTCGGAAACTGGACCAGACGACCCCTAAAGGAAGAGGCACGCTAACAAGGAGAACAAGCTTGTCTAATGAGGCGCGGTGGCTTAATGGAGCAGCGGTCCCTCGGCACCTCCAAGGGCCGCAGTCCTTCGTGCTTTTCCTAAAGGCTGACCCCAGCAATCCAGTGCCGTTTTGAACTACAGTCCCCCTGTGTGTCATCCTTGCCATGGTGGAGAGAAGGAAGAGGAATGTTCTCACTCCTGCAGAAGAATTCTTTTTTGTCCTCCAATTCATGAAACACTGAACAGGAACGTACACAGATATTAGTCAAGCCTGATGATCCATACATAGATAATCTACTTTCCCACTCGACAAACTACCTATCATCGTCCCAGCTCCCCATCCTCTACAGAATGGATACTTGGAGGATGAAAACTCATTTCATTTCCATTTTCATCTCAGCCAAGAAGAACATAATTAGGAAGTTGGCTCTACTATGAATGCTGTAGCAAAAATAAATAAAATAAAAAACCAGGAACAAAAGCAAAATTATATATTTCATTTCCAAGTCAATTAGGAACATGTCTCCTGTTATCCGGTTTATTGAGAAGACGTGGACAAACACTAGAAGAGAACTCCCACGGCCTGCTGAGCTCACTGCTTGGTCGGCCAGGTGTAGGCCATGCCTGCCCACCTTCTCAGACATGGCGCTGTGGAGGCCAGGGAAGGCCC
Source organism: Delphinapterus leucas (assembly GCF_059928025.1). NCBI lineage: Eukaryota > Metazoa > Chordata > Mammalia > Artiodactyla > Monodontidae > Delphinapterus > Delphinapterus leucas. The sequence goes on along the minus strand of NC_143132.1, from coordinate 69,978,640 downwards.
GGACCGCATTCTGCTGGAGAGCTTCTGTCTATTTCTCCTGGAACTCCAGGGTGGGAGTGGGGTCCAGCAGAGGCAAATTGTAGGACCTTGTATTTCAGAGGCTTGGGCTCAAGTTTCAGCTAAGTAGTCAATAGGCCCTGGGAGCACTCATCCTATGGTACCTCAGTTTCCTCATTTGTAAACTAAACGTCCACCACTTTCTCTCATGGGCCTGTTCTCCTAAACCGAGATCACAAACGAGAAAGTACTTCTCATATGAAAAGAAAGTACTATCATTACTGCCAAGAGAGTCAGAATTTGAATACTCATCACTGCTCTGGGCCTGCTAGGATTTCTACCACGTCCCCACGAGCAACAAGTCTCACCAGACATTCAGGTGTGACCCCCATGTAATTAAACAGAAAACAACCTGGATGGCAGTGCTGTATCTGGCTTTGCCTGGGGCTCAGTGATGTTACCTGTGCTCAAGATTGATCTTTAGCACAGAATGTGTGGACTCTGAGTACTCCTTGGAAAAGAAGGGGAGCAGAGAAGATAATTTTTCACATTATAATAAATAATATATAATTAAAACATAGGCATTAGCAAGGAATACCCTGAATAAAAGGGACCGAGCAATAATTAAATAAAATATGATGTTTTTGTTCTCTGTGCTAAATTAATAGACAAATCTAAAAGCTCCAGCAGTCACTGAACATAAGAAAAAACATTTAAAAGAGGAAGATGTGTCTCTGCTTAGGATGTTTTGGGTGGGGCTCTCCCTAGAGGAAGCAGGGGGATAGGGTTGCTTGGGAGAGTCTGGAGCACAAGGAGAAAACACTGAAGTGCTATGAGCTCTGCCCTGCAGGGAAGCCCTCCTGCAGGGTGGAGGGTGAAGGTGAGGTCTTTCCTCCGTGTGACCTGTCTGGTGACCTTTCTAAGCTTTGGTGACTTCCTCTGAAAGGAGAGTAATATCTGCCTTACAGAATGGTTGTGAGGATTGATCAAGAGATGATATAAAAGGCACACAACACTCAATAAATGAAACTATAATTATATTTGTATTTCTTCAATCCCACTTGGTCTAAATAGGAAATCCCCAATAATTATGCTAAAAATTCCCACTTAGTCTGTTCATAAGATAAATATGTAGTATTTTTTAAATGTGTCATTGGTCATTGTGTGTATGGTCCTAGAGATCCCTAGGAATGGCACAGGGATGTCCTTTAGAAAGATAGCTAGTATCATGTCTCATACAGGTAAGTACTCTTTTCTTTTTAAAATTGGCTTTAATGTGACTAGAACATTTTCTTATAAGAACCGCACGCACATTGAAAAGAATGATGGGAACTGAAGGATGGCTACCCCTTATTGATTCTCAAGTATATGTCAGGTCCTGTACTAGGCACACAAATTAATCAAGCTGGCTCTAAAGGCTGAATATGTTTATTGATACAGGCTCTGCATTTCCTCTGAACTCTGGGCAGGGCTGAGGATAGAAAGGAAGAGAATCGATTCAGTGACTGAGGGCAACTTGGAACAGCACTGACGTGCTCTCCTTAGATTGTTATATGTCAGAGAAATAATGCACTTGTAGTTTGAGCCATTGTACCATTAGATCTATTTGTTAGAGTCAGTAGATAGCAGCCTAGCTTTCAGAAACGAATACAACCACTCCTTAACTTACCTATTTCCTAATTCTGGTTATACCGGTGGCTCTGTATGCCTTACCCCGTTCCAGGAGCAGGCCCAGGCCAGACTCAGCCACTGGGAAGCCCAGGCTGCAGGAGGAGGGTCAGGCTCACCTGTCTGACCTCCGCCTGGAGGTGCCGCAGTTGGAGACACTGCTCGAGCCGCTCATGGGTCTGCTCTGCGTTGAGCTCCAACTCGTGCTGCTTCTCCTGGAGAAACTCCAATAGCTCTTGCACCTGGGCTGCCAGATCAATGTCTTTTTCACAGATTAACTCAATTCCTGATTTAAACAAAATGGAAACCATTAAAAACCAGGTAGTACCGTAAAGACTACATTTCCTTCTATATGCACATGAAAGCTGGAATCTGGAAATAGCGATCACCAGCACCCTCCCAACCTCTGCATATCCCTCAGTGAAACTGGATAGATCACCAGAACGGGTCTTTGTTTGGGATGCTCGAACCATGCTTTCTCTTTTGCATTAACTGATCCTTTGTCAGGAAACAACTCTTCAACAGATGATCAGCTCCTTATCAACTGGAGTCAAAGAGGTGGTCCTCTGGATTCCATCCCAGACAAGGCCGCATACAGCAGTCCCTGCTGGGCAGTTCGCCTACACCCAGAATATTCACAACCGAGCCTCTGGATCACACTGGGAAATACAAAACAAAGCCCCAGAGACCCTGTCTCAGGAACTTCTGCCAAAGGCACACTCTCTTCTAGCTGGTCAGATGCCATTTACCATTGGATGCTAAGTCCATCTGAAGAGAATAGTTGGCCAGTGGTGATTTTCTTAGCTAACTACTTAGGTCCCCTAAAAAAGCAACTCAGAAGTTCATCACTGCCGCCACCAACACACCTGCCTGACACAGTGGGGGCATATAAGGAAAGTCCGTACACGCTAAAGGAAATTCTTTTCTAGAAGCAAAAATAGTGCTTTATATAAGAACAATATGGGAGAGTGGGAAATTTTTTTCTGGTGTTACACGGTAATAATTTCAGTATCTTTTCAGGTTTATTTTTTCTGTCAGTTTCATAATTCCAAGGCCCAGCTCCTGAAATATCTGTGGGAGACAGAGAAGAGAACGACTTGTTCTTTTAGCAGTCAACTCCCTCCAGTTACTGTCTGCAATTACCAAGGGGATGAGGTAGAGCATCTCCTTGACTGAAATAAAAAAACAGGAAGAAATACAAAATTTCTACCTTTGCAGCGCTACGCAACATGGGATGACCCTTGGCCTCCATGTTTACTTTTTAAAATGTAATTTAAGATCCACCTGCAGAAGTGGATCCCTGTTTCCAGCCACAACGCAGATTTTCTTCCAGCTCGTTTTCACCCTGCATGCATCTCTGGTGTTTAGTATGCTGGGCCTGGGCAAAGTATCTCTCTGTGGGAAGCTCATGGCTTACACATGCCACATCACACGCAAATGGGCTTCTTAGCCTGGTGCTCCATCAAAGGGACCAGCCACCTGCTTAGAGAATCATCCAGAACAGGCTCCCTGCCTGCCCTGAGACTCCAGCCCTTCATTTTCATCTATCCTGCTTGATATATATATATTTTTTTAATGTGAGATGAACACAGGAAATAAAATAGGTGAAGATGGTGTAACCAGGCTAGGCTAAGAGCGATTGTTTTATATCCACTCTTCTTCCCTTCCTCCAGATCCACATTCCTTCACCCCAGAGTAGCTTGCATTTTGGAAGAACACAGGCCTTTTCTCTCCTTTTATGACACAAGTACAATTATTTGTGGCCCATTCTTTTTACGTATATCTGTTTCCCCCAGACTGATGTTCACTCTTGATTAATTCAGTAAACATTAACATTGAGAATCTGCTATGGCGAGACATAACCACTCTGCTGGATACCGGGAATGTAAAGAGAAGAAAGGAGGAGCCCTACCCTCATGCTGCTAGCGAAGCTGCGGGAACACAAATAATCCCAACAGAATTCAGTATGCGCTAGAACACCAGTATAGTATACAATAGTTATCAGGCTTTACTGAACTTTTGCCACGCTTGTGTTTCTCCCACTGCATCCTCACGATGACTCCATATGGTTAGGATTCCTATAACTGCCGTTCTTCTGAGGAAGGTGAAGCTTAGAGAGATTGGGTAACATGCTCAAGGACACCCAGGTAGTGAGAGGTGCAGCCGGGATCCCAACAAAGGGAATCTCTCTCTCTCCTGGCTGTACCCTTAACCTCTACGTGCGAGGAGAAGAGTGATCTTCACAACCTAATTTTTTTAAGTTAATTAATTTATGGCTGCGTTGGGTCTTCGTTGCTGTGCACGGGCTTTCTCTAGTTGCGGTGAGCAGGGGCTACTCTGTTGCGGTGCGCGTGCTTCTCATTGTGGTGGCTTCTCTTGTTGTGGAGCACGGGCTCTAAGCGCCGGCTTCAGTAGCTGTGGCTGGAAGGCTCAGTAGTTGTGGCTCACAGGCTTAGTTGCTCTGCGGCATGTGGGATCTTCCCGGACCAGGGCTCGAACCTGTGCCTCCTGCATTGGCAGGCGGATTCTTAACCACTGTGCCACCAGGGAAGCCCCCCACGACCTAATTTAAGACTTCATTTAAATGCTGGGTCTGGGTACTTTCCAGGCACAGTAAATTTGAAGCACCATTGCCACAGACTCCATAGAGTTTTCACTTAAAAACCTTGCATAAAGAGAGAACTTGACGCTTTAAACCACAAAAGCAACGTATGCACAGGATACCCAGCTCCTGTCTTATTCCTTAGGTCATGGGTAACAGTCACATGGTTGGTGACATTAGGGTGAAGACCTGGGCCATAACCAATGGGGGCAGTGAGGCTGAATCATGGCAAGTGAGAACTGGAGGGGACTTTAGGAATGAAGGCCTGCCTGCCACACTGGACAAAAGAAGAAACTAAGGTCTACAGAGAAAGAACAGGGACTTCCAAAGTCAAAGTGCTTGTTGGTGGTGCAGCTGGACCTTGAATTCAGCCAGTGGGTTTACTCCAACCCGACTCTTTCCAGCAAACCCTGCCACTTGCCAACTTGAGGCCCAGTAGATAACCCTAAACAATGAGCAAGTAAAGAAACTGTTCCTATTTTGCCAACTATTGCTAAGGCTGATGATTTAAACAAGGCTTTTGCTTTGGTTAGGGTTGTTGGCACATCAGGTGGATTTAGCAGGACCTGGCTGAATGTTTCAAACTTCATACCAAAAAATAAGTGTAAGGAAATTCCCTACTTCTCCTATAAAAATCCAATAAAAATCATTTACTCCTATAAAAATCAAAGCATAAGCCCTAATTATTTTAGCCTGGAGGGCTAAATAGCAACCAAATTCTTAATTTTGCTAATTGTCCTTTTTCTGAGACAATAGTTTATTTTACCTCTAGTTCAAATATAGTTCATGAGACAGACAAGGTAAGTGCCCAACCCATTTATTGCCTCAGTCCTGTGTCTCTGAAGTACTGCCTTCCTTGGCCACCTAGGTCCTCGGTAAGGCCCACTCTCGGCCCACCTCCAACCTCCACCTCTGGACCCCAGCTCTGGCGTGTTGCTGCCCTCCCTTCCTCCAAGCCAGAGATGAGGTTGACGCCTCCTCTGCAGGACAGGCACACGGCAGTAGACAGAGAGAGCTTCCCTGAGAGCCTTGAGGCCTCATGGGCTATGCCAGACTGAACAGCCAGCTGAGGAGAAGCAGGGGAACAGCCAGTCCCAGCAGAGACTGAAGAGGCCAATCAGGCTCTTTTGACAAAGCTCATTCCGAGAACAGGATATGTGGGGGTGGGCAGCCCATCTGCTTGGGGTGTTTTCACCCACTCAGCCCTCATGGTTAAGGTGGCTGCCAAGCACAGCCAGTCTTCAGGGACTGCCAGCTCCCGGCAGTCTTTCCATTACCAAGGATACCTGGCTCTTGGACAGAGGTGCACTTGCCCAAGGTCACGCCAGCATCCTGCTCCTATGTGCCACAGGTTTTCAGGCAGATGAGGCGCTCCACCTGCCAGACACGTCAATACTGAGGGATGAAGGGATGGGGGAGGAGCATCCCTGCAGTTTCTCTGCACAGCCTCTCTTCTAGGTACTATGTCTGCGTTCTCTCATGGTTCCGCATCTTAGTTGGAGAGCGGTCTACGGCGAGCATCGTGAGGACAAGTTGTAGGGTGAAACCCTGAGTCCAGACAAGGTTCTCAGTCACAGTTTCCCCCTTCCCTACTAAGGCCTTGAAAAGGTACAGCTGTGGCCAAGAACACTGCTTCTCAAACTTTAACATGCACATGATTTACCTGAAGATTTTGTTAAAATGCAGATTCAGATTCGCAGGTCTGGGATTCCGCCTTTCTAATCAGCTCTAGAGTGATGCCGCCTGCTGCTGGCTCAGGGCCCACACTTAGAGTAGGTCCTGATCAGGGGCCCTAGATTAGTGCATCAGAATCACCTAGAGGGCTTACTGAAACAGACTGTTGGGCCTCACCCACAAGAGATTCTGACGTGGCAGGTTCCCGGGATGGGCCCTTGAACTTGCGTTTCTAACAAGTGCTCAGGTAATGCTGATGCTGCTGACCTGGGACCACGTTTGGAAGTCGTTGTCCTGGGGCACGTCATAGATATCAGCTGCTGTGATTTAACCATCAAGGGGAAAAGCAGTGGTTCTCAGCCCTGGCTGCACAGTGGTATCACCTGAGGACCTTTTGCCGATGCCCAAGTCCCATTCAGAGGTGTCAGATCACAGCATCTGGGCATTGTCATTTTAAAAACAGTCCCCAGATAGACTATGATGTGAGTGAAGGGGCTTCTTGGAGCTGTGTGGAGCGTGGGCTGCACCCTGTAAACAGGCCTGGCTCTCATAGGCAGCTGCAGCCTGTTCACAACAAATGAAAATTCAAGGAAAGATTATGGTGACCAAAGTAAATAGAATTTACTAGATTGTCTCTCCTCTGGTTAGAAGTGAAGTTCCTTTGAATGCTGCTATGTCCTCTATCAGGTCATTAAGAGAAACACAGTACCCTAAAGTCAAGCCTGCCTGACAATCTCATGATTTAAATGTCCTTCACAATCAGCAGGGACATGGACAGACCATGTTTTAAAGAGTTGATGGCTTGAGGCCCTATCTGCTTCTTCCTGGAGGACCCAGGTGGGTGGCAGTGTGGAGACCTGGGTTCCGGCACTTCACTGGTGTGAGTCCAGATCAGTGACTTCCTCTTTCTGGACTAGTTGGACGAGGGGACAGCTATGGCTCTCTCCGGTTCTAACATCAAAGGCTGTTCTAGAAAGTGGCAGGTGTAACATTAAGTGTTCGTGGACTTGTTGGATAAACAGTGAATAGGGCTTCCCTGGTGGCGCAGTGGTTAAGAGTCCGCCTGCCGATGCAGGGGACACGGGTTCGTGCCCTGGTCCGGGAGGATCCCGCATGCCGCAGAGCGGCTGGGCCCGTGAGACATGGCCGCTGAGCCTGCGTGTCCGGAGCCTGTGCTCCGCAATGGGAGAGGCCGCAGCAGTGAGAGGCCTGCATACCACACACACACACAAAAAAACAGTGAATAAATCCTGAGCAGGAAAAGAAGTCAAGCCTGGGTAACTTGGCCATGTGTTTTTTGAGAAGTTATAAAATTTATATGACCTCGCCATAAACTTTATCAGTACTTCTTACACTCAAGCACAGACAGTTTTAAGAAAAATGAGGACAGAGAGGCCTGGACTGGAATGAGGAGCCGGCTCTGGCGGTGGAGGACAGGGCAGGAGAGTGTGTGCAGGGCACAGGGGTGGGACAGCAGCATCCGTACGTACATCTGAATACAATTCACAAGGATGCCTGACGGCCTTTGCAGCCCACCTGGTTTATTTCTCCAGACCACCATGTTTTTGGATCTGTGCTAATTTCCATCATTGGTTTTTCCCCTTCTCCCCACAGCACCAGGAGAACCTGGCCCTATTCCTATTTTTATCATAGCCTAACCGGGCAACCTCAGACAAACAATTTCGGCTCTCATGCTTCCATTTCTTTTTCATTAACATGGGGTCAAAAACCTCTGTTCCTTGTACCTGTGGGAAGAGAATGAGTGAGTGGAGCGGAAGGGCTTGTTGGAGTCAAGCTGCTGTCCTTGTCTTCATCATCTCCCCACCAGAAGCAGGAGCACGGGACAGGTCGCCTACCTGAGGCCTGGACCTCCATGATGTACTGGTGCAGATCCTGGCCCTGCTGGATGACCTCGAAGGTCATGTTGTTCATGGCTAGCTTCCGCTCCGTGTGGCGCTGCAGCCGCTGCTCCGCCAGCGTCAGATCCTCCGTGTTGAAGTCATTCATCTGCCGAAGCAAGTCCTCATTCCAGGCATCTAGCTCTGCCGTCACCTGTGAGGGAACCACCATCAGTGCAGGCTCACTGGTCCACAAGAGCCTTATTAACTAACCCAAGCTTCACATCTGTCTCTACTTTGCATCTCTTTTTTGACCCCTAGACTACGTTTAAGCAATGGTGCCATGCACTCACGTATGCATGCCTTTAAAAGTGTTCTCCCTGTGTTTCAATGTCTACAGCAGTAGCAAACACTTACATGATGGATTATGGTTTAGAAAGGTTTTCACACTCCATCTCATCCTACTCCCACAGTAACCTGGAGAGGCAGGCAGGGTGGACATCCCAGGTCCATCTCACAGAAGAGAAGCTGACGCTCACTCACACAGATGGAATGCTTTGCCCAGAGTTCACCCTGCTCATGAAGGGCACGACCTGAGGACAATACTCAGTTCTTCTCCTGACTGCAAAGACTTTGTCCACCATACCACAGCCTTCGTTGTAAAGATCTCAGCATTGGAGAGGGCCTCAGAAATTAAGTACTGAATCTAACTCTTTTCAAGAACCAGAAACAGAGGGCTGGAGAATCCCAGTAAATGGCCCGAGGTTACATAATTGGTTAGACCCCAAACCCAGGGGCCCTGATCTGGTTCCCATGTTCTGTTGTACAGTATTCTCTCTGCTACAATGGCTGATACCAGGAAGTGGTAACAAAACGAGGTGTAAATGTATAACTTACCTCTAGAAATCCAAGCAGATTAAACTCTATTGAGGCATGAATGAGTCTAATGAAGACTGAACATGTAGTGAAGGAAAACCTTGCCCTAATATGACTTTGCTAATTGCTTATTGCTCTACACCTTCACTCCCGTGATGTGCCCTCATTTACTCGCAAATATGTGCCTGCAAATAGAGACTGAATCCTATTCTTCCTTTACAATCGTTGCTATCATCCACATAGTAAGAACTCAGAAGTATTGAATTGGATAATAATTCCACCTGATATGTGAATCAAATAAAACCTTTTCTAAAACGGTTTTCAGGTCTGTTATCGCATGCTAGCCCTGTGGTAGCCCTGTGACGGCAATGGCACAGGTGCTGTCACCCTCTTTTCTGGGAAGAGGCCATGGAAGCCTCACCCCAGATCACACAGTTGCAGTATGGCCCAGGCAGCCTAAGCACACGGCCCAGAGCCCAGCTTAGTGATTTTCATCATGCTGGGTCTCATCCCAGCTGACATGCGGCATAACCTTCCCAATTACCAAACACTGCTGTCCAGGAGCGTCAGGGGACAAAGAGAAGGAAAGACGCAGCTGAGAGATGGTGATGTTCCATGCTGTGCTGGGGCCATAAAGGCTGGGACGGGAAAGGCAAGCAGTCCCTTGTGAGGGGCTGCCATCCCGGGCACAGGATTCCACTCTTTGTCAAACAGTAAGACTTTCCTCCACTGAAAGTACACTTTCTCTCTTTGAAGCAGAAATGGGGAACTGTAAAAATATTACCTTCACTGTCATGGGTTCTCACCTCATGCTGCCACCTCTTTGCAGGTCAACTAAGGGATCCACTGAGCTCAGCCCGAAAACCTAGTATCTACTTATTGTGGGGAGCCCTTGGGGATCCGGGAACCAGCAGGTTGGTAGGCAAACAGGTTTTTGTTATATCCTGTCTTTTTTTTTTTTTTTTTTAGATTTTTTTTGATGTGGACCATTTTTAAAGTCTTTATTGAGTTTGTTACGTTATTGCTTCTGTTTTCTGTTTTGGTTTTTTGGCTGCGAGGCATGTGGGATCTTACCCCGACCAGGGATCGAACCCACACCCCCTGCATTGGAAGGCGAGGTCTTAACCACTGGACAGCCAGGGAAGTCCCTATATCCCATCTTTGAAAAGCACTTCATTCTCTAACTAGAGAAAGGAGTTAAACTGAGAAAAATAAGATAACTTATAATTTATGAGAGATAATTTATAGAATGAATAGGCCTTTGTAGACTAGGCCTATAGCTATGTTTTTCCTTCCTGTATTTAAACAAATTGAAGTATAATTTACATATAATAAGATATATAAATTTTAAGCATTCAGTTCTACGAGTTTTGACAAGTTTAGTTACTGGTGTAGCCATCACCAAAAACAAAATATAGGACCTTTCCATCACCCTAGGGAGTCATCCTTTCCAGTCAGTTCCTGCCCCTGCCCCACTTCAGGTACCATTTTCTGATTTCTATCCTCACAGATTCTTAGATTCCATACAAATGAAATCATACAGTATGGACTCTTTCATGTCTAGCTTCTGTGTTCAACACACTGTATTTAAGATTTATCTGTTTATTGTATCAGTTCATTCCTTGCTACTGCTGAGTTCCATGGTATAGAGATACCGTGATTTGTGTATCTATCCTCTAGCTGGTGAACCCCTGGGTTGTTCTCAGTGTTTGGCTATTATGAATAAGGCTGATGTGAAAGTTCTTGCACAAGTCTTACTGTGGACACTGGTTTTCATTTCTCTTGAGGGTCACTTAGGAGTGCAATTGTAGGGTCATAGGGTAAGTGTACGTTTAACATTCCCAAGAGGAATTTCGCATTCCCTGTGAAAGTTCCAGTTGCTCACCATCATTTCGTATTATCAGTCTATTTAATTTTAGCCAAGCTAGTGGGTGTGAAGTGATATCTTATTATGGTTTGAGGTTGTATTTCGCTGATGACTCATGGTGGTGAGCACATTTTCATATGCTTACTGACCGTTGGTATCTACTTTTAGAAAGTGTTGAGTTTTTTGCTCATTTTTCAAAAGCTAGGTTATCTTTTGACTATAGATTTGTAAGAGTTCTTAATATATGCTGGATATAAGTCATTTATCAGATAATATATGGAAAATAGACCAAACAAAATTTTTAGTCCATTTCCCTGTCTACAAGCTTAAGGAAAATAAAAATAAGAAAACAAGCACGAAAGGAAGAGTCTGCCTTTTCTTTACACTTTAGTTTTTGTTTTGTTTTCATGAAACTGAGTCTATGAAGAAGCTGTTTGCTGCAGGAAAATCCCAGAGGGGTCCCAAGGCCTGAGTCTGTGGAGCAGAAAGGCAAGTGTTGAGGGTCCTGGTTAGGGCAGAGCAAAGGTGAGGTGCTTTGGTTGGGGAGAGTGAGGCTCAGAGGTCTGGTATCTTGGCAATCTGAATCTAAAGCAAATGTGAAGTATGCCCAGGATTCTATATCTGGTGTTTCTATATTCCTGCCTTCCCCTGCTCCACCCGTACCTCCCAATACCATTGAGCTGAAGGACCCAAGTCTGTCATGAAGCCTGAAGAATGAGAATTTCAAGGAGCTTCTCAATGCAACAGCCTGCCTTCCAAGTCTCGCTCCCTGGGTCTACACACAGTCATGTCTGACTCTCTTCCCAAATCCCCAAGAACTGATGCCAAGAGCCTTGAAGTAATCTGATTTATGAATTTCGAATGTTGGCTGGAGTTTAAATATTTTCTTTCCTGAGTATTTTCTGTTTCCTCAAGGAATATTCTGTCATTGGCTTCCCTCTCTCCACCTTCTTTCTGGGGCACAAGGTTGGCATTATAGCAGGGGCTTTTTTTTTTTTTTTTTAAAGAAAAAAATTAGTTTTCAAACCTGAAGCTTGCTTTACAGCTAATGAACAAACCTAGCTTTCTGGTCCCATCTCATGCTCTTCTGTTATGTGAACCAGGCATCTGGTTTACTCCCTGATCTTGAGAAGTAGCTCTGCCCTCTCCAATCACCTTCTCTGGTCCAGCAGCCCTGAGACATCCTTGTCCCTCCTCCCAGTCTGCTCAAGTCCTCGCTGCCCTTCAAAGTCACCCCTCTGTCATGAAGAGCTTCATGACAACCCCCAGAACCTGACGTTTTTCTCCGGCTTATCTCATAACATGGGACATGGGCTAATTTGCTAATACACAGACAAAGCCATGAAAAGAAAAACCTGTCTGGGGATTGATCTGGTGATCTAACTCCATTTGGAAAAGAAACCTGGAAGAATTTGTACTAGGCAGAAACTAGGGCCTGAACCAAATGAGTGAAAGATGGAATAGAAAGTACCCACAGGGCATTCAGCTTTCAATCCACCTATTTTGCTTTCTCCTTCCACTCCATTAGCTCCATCTCGGCTCCTGGCTCACTCAGCTCCTCTCTGGGCTCCAGTGGCCTCTCTCTGCCTCCCTCTTCTGAATTAATTGGCATGTGAGGATATGAGAGGTGCATTGGCAGTGTTTCTATTCTAACAATTATCTACTCTAGAGCCACAGCCATAAGGAAAATCCGAGAAGGAGGTGAACAGGAATTTAGAAAGGATAAGAGGCAGTGGGAAATGGGAAGACACTTCAAAAAGCTTTCCTACCAGATGAGATTCACTGAACCCAGTATTCTGCGGTCAAAAACTGACCCCAAGGGACTTGGTTTAGCAGTAGCCTTGGGCTCTGTTCTCAGAAAACCCTCTTCACTGGCTCCTCCCATTTCCTGGGTCCTTCCCAGGAGTTATGTGTAGAGAATGCTTTCTCCACTCACCCCCAAGTGTGCCTGCCTGAAACAGAACTCCCCTGTCCCTCTCTTCCCACTTCCTATGGTCTATTCCCATCACCTTAGCTCTTTATTAACAGCTGCAAAGTGGGAAATTTCACTGTGTGGTCCTTTTCTTCTGATCATTTTTAGATGCTGGTGAGCACGATGAAGATGATGATCATGGTTAAAAGAAGATTCTACCCTGAATTGTGCATTTATTATGGGATAGACAGTGTTCAGCATTTGATTTTCTTTTATTGCATCCTCATAGCAACTCTAGGAGGAAACGAAGGCACACAGAAGTCAGATCATTTGCCTCATGGTCTCAGAGCTGGTGGTGGCAGAGCTCAGCATTCAACTACAAAGTCCAGGGCTCTTAACCACGGTGTCATATCAACAGAGCTGGTCCAAGAACTAACTTCAGGGGATAGCTTTCTTTTTATTTTTCTCACTTCAGAGAAGTGCCTGTTTAACCTTTCTCCTGTTTTCTTCTCTAAAAAACCCCCACAAACTCCTGATAACTCCATTTTCTTCACTTCACATGAAACTTTGAAATTAATCACGTGCTTCAAACAGATCAATAAACTGTGTGTTTGTGGCCTTATATAATGCCAGGAATAATTTACCCATTCAAAAGAACCGCATAGCTTTCCCCCAGTAGGATATTTTTGTTGAAGAGGTGGTAAATTGAAAAAATTTGGTGCTTTGTGACCACCTAGAGGGGTGGGATAGGGAGGATGGGAGACACAAGAGGGAGGAGATATGGGGATGTATGTATACATATAGCTGATTCACTTTGTTATACAGCAGAAACTAACACACCGTTGTAAAGCAATTATACTCCAATAAAGATGTTAAAAAAAATTGACACTGAGTATTTATACTCAGTATAAAGGCCACGTTAACCTATCTAGAATTCTCTGGTTTCCCAGGGGCCTTTGCCATGAACAGGGGACACATCTGCAATCCGGCATTGGGGTGTGAACACTGGGACAAACCCTGTGGCAAAGAGAAGTGTAACCTGCCCTCTGCATGGGCATGTTCTCTGTATGGCAAGCGCAAATGCCTGTGGCTCTCACAGCAGTTACGTGAACACTCAGGGATCACCTAACAGGACTGGGTAACAAATTCAGAGAGAAACAATGGGGGAGAATAAGATGGAATGTTTGCTTAAAATCTGGATGCAAATACATATACATATGTATATGTATGGACAGCATATTAGTATCGGGTTGGCCAAAAGATTCATTCGAGTTCTTCCATAACATCTTACGGAAGAACCCGAACAAACTTTTGGCCAACCCAATATATATTATTTAGGTATTTTATTAACAATAACAATGCTGACTACAATGTATTAAAGTATTTATTAAGTGCTAGGCACTTTGCTAAAAATGTTCTATGTGTTAACTCATTAAATCCTTAATAACCCTATGGGGACTGGGAATTATTATTCTCATACCTATTTCTCAGATGAGGAAACCAAATGAGTAACTTGTCTAAAAATCACACAATTAGTAAAGCTGGTGAAACAGGTTTCAAACCCAGGCACGCTAACTCAAAATACTGCATACTCAACGACTGCACTATACTGCCTCTCAGCAAAGGGTGTGTGTGTCTGTGTGTATCAACACTGCATATGTTATGTACGTTAAGGTCCAGTCCCATTCCAACTAACAGTGGCGAGGAAGGATCCAAGGCATTTCATTGTGGTGAGATGCTCTGAAATACATGAGCTGTCAATTGCAAATGAACATCTTTCTGTTCTAAATATAAGGTCATTATTTGTATTAAAACGAAAAGAGCGAAAGTTAAATATTCTCCACTGACCTACAAGTGCTGGCTGATAGGGAAAGACATATTGCAGCTGAAGAGACAGTCTCACTGCACGGGAAGGGCTATTTTATCTATAATGGGTATGTACATTGATATGCATTACCACTGTGAAACTAAAATAAACTAAATTACCATAGTCATTTGTTCTTCTTGTCTAGTCTAGTGTTGTTTTTTTTCTGTTAATCAATTTATAAAATGATGAGGATTAGTGAATTCTAATACAGATTATTTTAAAAGTATATCATAGAATTTCCCTCTGTTTTAGAAATATATATAACCTGTCTAAAGAGTTAAAATATTTCTTTATGTAGCTATAAGAAAACTTTTGAGGATACTGCAAGAGTTTTCTGGAAAAGCAGAAGGACTTAGCAGTAAAGATATCCACTCGGTTGATTTTTGGCAAAAAAATGTAAGAACATATTGCAACACTGTAACTGATGAGTTCCAATGTTCGGTCACCTAATTTCTATTCCAATTGGATAATCTGGATAATGGAACACAATTTTTATGACCAAGTTCATGTTCTTTTTTTCATTATCATCATGATTAAAACTGAGATCTTTTATAATCATGACTGATCTTGAGTCTTTATTTTGCCCATATCTTTGCCTCTTAATCAGTTTGAGACTTGTAGGACTCTATTCTGTTTTCAAAAAAATCTCTCCTCTGTTGAAGAGCTCCTCTGAGGTATACTGTTCACCGATTCTAAAGCTTATCAATGCTTGAGTGTCAGAATGGGTTTTCTCCCATGAAAGCTAAACACCTAGTGCTAGAGCTTACATCGTTTCCTTCTACGGAGTTCCCTGTTATCTTTACCAGAAAGGAGAAGCAGCACTTGAACCTTGATAATGTCACCTGACTTCAGGTCCACAGCCCCTTACCCACCCCATTACAGAATGATCTGAAAGCTTCCATCAGGGATCTTTGATAATTTGCCAAAAACAAGTGACATGTCGGAATACTAAAGCTGTGTAAATAATCCTTTTTTTTTTTTTTTTTCAAAGGAAGATGTTAGGGGAAACTCCCAATGATCCTGAAACCAATTTGACAAAAGTCTAGAAGAAACTATCAAATAAATATTTTGTGAGAATTTTGGTTTACTGTATTGTATTTATTCTGCATTTCCTTTGCAAATGACTTGGGGTACATTTAGAAAATGCTGTAGGAATCCCAAGGGAACCCACAAAAATTGATCTCAAACATCTCATTTTCTTTCTTGATATAGTTACTAAGTTGGTGCATTTAAGGCATGTTACAAACATGGAGAACAGCAAGGCTTTGCAGAGTCTCACACTGTATCTATGGAGGAAAGGGCTATGAAATTGGACTAGAAGATGATGTGGCCCTTTGAAGGAATGACTGTGCAGGCTGACGGCTGTGTCACCAAAGGAAAACTTCCAGTGAAGCACTGCAGAGCCCTGCCTGACCTGGTCAATATTTCAAATTGTTGAAATACTGATAGAAATAATAAATTAAATTTATTTTGATAGGCTGAAGAACTGGGCCTAAAAAAAAAAAAGTAAAAATTGAGAGGAAAAATACATTAAAAGCTTTCATTTAAGTTAAAAAAAAAAAAAGTCAGTGTATTGGAAGCACGTATCTTGAAAAGGCAACCAGGGGCTTTTAAGGGAGCACAAGCCTCAACAAGGCAGAAAAGGCCCCTATCTCCTGGGCTGTGATGGGAGAGCGCCAGGGTCCTGGACACATAGCTCCCAAGGGGTGTGTGTAAGCCAGCCGTGGCTAACTACAGTCCAGTCAGCAGGGGGCAACCAGGAGAGGCACAATGTGTACCCAGAAAGCAGCGAGTACATCAGAGCTATGTCCCACAGGAAAGGGCTGACAATAAAGAGAAGTAGTTATCGAAGTTTTAGAGTCAGAGGGGACTGCAGAAATAACTTACACAATCTCAACATTTTTCAGATAAAGGAAAAGAGGTCTGTGATGAACATCTTCAAATATTAATTATTAAGGCTGCCAAATAAAAGGAAGCAGATTTGTTCTGTTTTTCAGAGAACAGAACCAGGACCAGAGGGTAGAAGGGTGGAGATCTTGGTTCAACACACTAATGAGATCCTGAGCTCCCTGCTCTCCCCAACCCTGCTTCTGGGCTCTGGAGATATTCTGGTAGAGGCTAGATGGCATCCTTCAGAGATGCCAAATCCTAGCCACCAACTTTTACCTGTCCTCCAGGTGTCATCTCATTGGGCAACCTTCCAAGGGCAGCCTGAGAAAGCTAAGCATTCCTGTCTCGGTGTTCTCATCAAGCTGTAAGCTTCTCTCTGTCATAGAATGATCACTTTACAGGATGGTTCTATTTCTATGGTTCTCCCCAACTAGCCCGCTGATGGCAGGGATTGTTTTATCCTCAATGCCCAACACAATTTTTGGTGCATAGTAGGTGCTCACTAAATGTTTATCAAGTTGTATTGACAGTAGGTGCTCACTAAATGTTTATCAAGTATAAAATGTGAAAGGCCTCTGCATACAACCAATTACAGAGTTGAGACCACCAGTGCAAATTACAATCAGCTTTCTCTCCTCTACGCAGAATTTTCCTCTTTGAAGGCCATTTTCCTCAGCCTCAGCCTGGCCCCAACTTGTCCTAATGTGAACCCCATGGATTTATAGTTTGCTATTCCATTCCTTACCTGGTTAATGATGCAGATTAATTTTCAGGTACATTGAGAAAACTTTGGTTTTAATTATAGAGTCAGAAATTTAAAAGAAAGATCATTAACCGTGGCCTATTTTTTAGTCCCTTGTATAGAGTATCTTTCTTGGTGTCATTCCTAGTACTCTCCAACATGGGTATGCCCACCCCAGGGGATACCCAAGATTATCCATTGATAACAGAGAGAAATATTCTCTGTATATAAATAAGCATATGTATGTGCATATATATTATATGCACACATATTTGATCAAACCAATAAAAAAAGATACGACGTTTCCCCGGACTTTCATAGGGTACTGACACCGGAGTCTCACTCGGAACACATGGCAGGTGATGTGGTGGGCAGGGCACCTCAGGGACGGTGGAAGGACCACAATGCAGAGGGGCGGACCAGCTCATTTGTTCAGTTGCTTTCAGCATATTTCAAATTATTGCTGTTTTCACGTGCCCAGTTAAATGGACTTATCTATTATCTAGTTTTAACTAAACTACCCTTCACAAAAAGACGTGGCTTAACACGGTTCCTCAAAGAAACTACAGTTTGAAGATAATATTAAACATGAAAGCACAAGAGAACTTTGAACTCTCTGGCAGCCACGTGATGGGGCAAAGAAACAATGACAATCTAATTAGGTCTGTCAAGAAACCAGAAGCAAAAAATAATTGAAAATTATCAAGAAGACTGTTTGAAATATGGAACTACAACTTCTAATGAAAGAGTCAAACGTCACCCTAAAGGCACAGTGAATTTTGAGCTTATTAGTGATAGTATAACACATATATAATTAATAAATTAATATGGATGCATATATAGGGGGTTGCAAGTTCAAAAATATTTTATTGAGAGAGTGGCTAATCTAAAGAGTTTGGAGACCACTGTCCTGTCCCTGCTTCTAAAAATATTTTTTTATTTCTTTCTGATTAATTGTAGAAAAGGTGAAATGCACGCAGTTCTCAAAAACAAGAAGAAATTATCCATATTCTTACCACCACAAAATAAACATTATTTGCATTTGGTGAAGTGCCTCTTCCATTACGACTGTTTCCTATAACTTATCTTTCATAGGAGGCTGAACTTACAGGGAAAAAACTTTAAAAGAGCATCATGTTCCCCTATGGGTCACTTCATCTAGTCTCCAGGGAGTCTAAGAAGGAGTGTCAGGAATGCAGCTGCAGTCCTGGTTTCTGAACATTTGCCTAATACATCTGGGATAAATTTCACTCTCAGTGGGCGTACCCCCTGACCCCATCCCAGGTATACTCTGGAAGCCATATAATTAAGTAAAACGAGACTGGTGCCGCAACTCGTGTGTTACCTTAATTTTAAAATTAATTAGCCCGTGCCAGCCATCAGTGACATGGTTAAGGAGTCACACTTAGATTACCCAAATGTCAGGGGAGCAGGTCAGCTCTGGTTTTCAGTAATCCCTAGGAATTCCGAGTATGTCCATCAAATGCCTTCCTTTAGGAAAGGAAACCATAGCTGTAGGTCCTGCAGTGACAGCCTCTGCCCTGGCTTATATCAGCTCCAGCGTGGCTCTCATTACAGAAACCACCCTCAGTTTCACACTCTGAATCTTCTCTAGAAGTTTGCCCTTCATCCTCACAGTGAAACCCTAGCTGGTATTTGAAATAATCTCATCACCCTCAAAAATAACTTCTGACGATCTGACTTGAAGGAGAAATTTTCCATAGGTTTGGCAGGATTTCCATTTCTGTCTAAGATGAAACGCAGCATTTCCCTAAGGTTCGGGCCACACCCAAAATGGGGAACAAGACGCCCTCTAAAACCTGGGTGCGGAACTAAATTTTTCTCACCCTCATTTTTAACTCCCTCATTTGGTCTGTTTATTATGTTTATCTCCCTCATTTTATTAGACCCTCATACTACTTCCCTACTTCTGGTTTGCTGCATACCAAGCTGTCCAAGTTGTTGTCAGGGCGGGCGGGGAAACATTTATACAAACAAAGGCTGAGAAACGCAAATCCTACAATTTAAATACCAAACTCTTCTACTGCAACATTTAAATAGGATCCAATTTTAAAGTATTTGATTTACAATCAACTTTTTTAAAAAAAAGAATATCTTTTTACATATGCTTTGGATTGGAAATGGATTTTCCCAGAATTACTGCAGGCAAACACACCGGAGTGATGCCCCTGGCTGATGTCAGGGGTACAGTTCAAATGGCAAAGTGAAGCTAACTGACCCGTTCTGGAAATAAACCAGCAACCCAGACCCCAAAACCACAGCCATTTCATCAAATAAAGCTTAAACATCCAAACCCTCAGGCTATTTCCTCCCCCTTAAGCATTTTTTGATGTAGGCCTGGAATGACAGGAGGGTAGATAAAGAATACAACAGTCAAATCCCCACACCTGCTAACATAATTCTCCCATGGATATATTCACTTTCGGTGGGTGAAGACCATGGGAAGGCCTGCAGCCAACACTGCTGCAACCAAACATTACCTCTGTTGATTTCGGTGAGTCTCACTCCCAACTACCAAAGAATAATAACTCACGCCCCCTCTTTCCTTTCTTTATTACCTTTGTCACCCCACTTTCATTCCTTTCTGCATACCAACGTCTCTAATTTTCCACTGGCATTTTCATTGTTCTTTCAGTGCATGTTTTAATACCGTCTGCCACCTGAAATCCCTTTGAGTGTAGATTCAAGATAAATTATAAATGAGAAATATAAATAAATTTACTTGAAGCTATGGAATGAGTTGGAAGGATAATCGAGATCTAAATTTAAAGACTTATCTTTTCCTTTGTTTCAGAAACTGTCCAGAAAGCACCTTTTAGAACATGACATCTTTAAGCAAAAAAGCTGCAGTGGCTTCCAGGAAGTCTGGATAGCAGTGAAGAAGGGAAAGGTCATAAGAGAGTCAGGGATACGAAGGATTGCTTTAGGACTGCTTTTTGTTTGTTTTTACATTTCTGATTCTCATTATAAACATTTTTGGTCTCAGGATTGAAGAAGACGGCTTCTGTTGCCAGGACAGTTTTCTGGTCCTGCGTGGGATTGCGAATGACATTGGCATTGGGATATTGGAGCATACAACATTTGAAAAAATAATAATTTTCCTTCCAAACCAGTTCCACAGAAGTTTCCACAGATATTGTTGGGAAGATCAATCCCAGACCCCCAGAAGTCCCAACTAGGAGGAGATGGTTGGAATGCAAAGTAAAGTTTTAATGAATGGTAGAGGGATAACTAGTTTTCCTTCACAACACACCAGCCAGGAGCAAAGAGAAGATATAGCTTTTAATTTAACCCTTTGCCATCCCTGAAAAGGACAAAGCGCCATAGGTGTTGAATACTTTTCACACCCCAGAAACCCTACTGGCCTGGCTTTAGTTACTGTGTCAAAGCAGAAGATAATAAAAGGTGGATATTATGTGGGGCAGACAGTATTAATAGGCACCACAAAGAGGACATAAATATACCAAAACAGCGGATTCTGACCTTCCCAGAATGAAGTGAGGAGTCAATGAAATGAACCAGCAAATGTCCTCCACATGTGCTTTACTTTCTTAATAAGCAGAAAGCAAACTGAGGATTCGGGTCTTCTTTCCTATGTCTCCTGAATTCCTGGCTGCTGTGTGAGTCCATCTAATCCCTGATCTACAGTTACCAGCTGAGGAGGCCACCTAATTTTATCGCCTTCCTACTCATGAAGCTATAGAATCCAACAAGTCTGCCTCAGTCACCAAACAGCCAACTCCACGGTCTGCCAGGAACCAAAGTGCCAAGTAGGAGTCCAATGCAAGCCAACCAAACACTTCTCAATGGAGTAATCCCAGACAGACAGCGAGGAGAGGGGTTCTGCTTGGCAGGCTGGGTGAGGCGGACTGGAAGGAATCCAACACGGTGGAACGTGAATTTGCTGATTTCCAGAAACATATCAGGATGCATAATCCCCTCCAATCCCCTTAGGCTACTGCACAGCAGTCCTTCCGGTTCCGGGGGCACTGCCCTCGGCCACCTCACCTGCCCAGCACCTCCTCCCCACCTGTACCTCAATGGTGTACTGCTCAAAGATGCGCAGCTGCAGGAAGATGTCCAGCTTGATCTTTCGCTCATGGAACAGCTCCTCCATCTGCACCTGGGCGTCGTCGAGCTGCTGCAGCACCGACTCGATGTGGCTGATGGAGCTACTGTGGGGCGTCTTGTTGCTGGACACAGCCGAGTCCCTGTGGCAGAGCCGGGGAGAGAAGGGAGGGGCCTTGACATGTTCACAGTGACAGAGGAGCAGGGAGCCTTCCTCATCTGAGTGAGGGGGACGGGAATCTACTGTGAGCCTGGCACTGTCTGCTCAGTAGGTGAGCCAAAGCTACTGTACCCTCTTTGGGGTTCATAGCACTATAGCTCTAAGGCTTGCTGCTGTCCAGACAGAATCATGACAGGATCAAATGAAATAATGCATGCAAAAGGGCTCCACAAATGTTACAGAAATAGAATGGTTCCACACATATATGTAGTCTAATATATACATATTTCAAGACACATATACACAAATACACATATCACAATACATAAGGTTAGATAAATTAAGGCATATGTAAAAAAAAAATCCTTCCTAGTTTTACCTCACAGGATCATGGTTAAAATGAGATCATGGCTGCCAAAATTATTCATCCCCTTCGTTAAGTCCATGCCAAAGTTATGGGCTAGTGTTATTACACAGGCTTCAAGCTATACTTAGGAAAGCTTGGGGTCTGGAGGCTGCAAGCCTGGCTTAAGTCTCCCTCTGACATATATGGGCTGGTGACCTTGGGAAATCACCTCCCTGAGGCCCAGCTGCCTCCTGTAAAGTGGGCTTAATAATCCCTTCCCTACTCACAGCACAGTTTGCTGTTAAAGAAGATGGCATGTGTAACCGTGCTCTGTGACCAGGAACGTGCTGTATGAATGACTGTTAATCCTGAAAGGACTGTGATGTGTCAGGTGCTGACTGGAGATGGGTCCAGCTGTGGAGTAGAAGCTAGGGCACAAGAGGCTGGACAACCAACAAAGGCTTCAGAGAGGATGAGCCCGGAATTGGGTGTTAGAAGAAAAGGATGAGCTGAGTAGATGAGAGGGGTGGGCTTTCTGAGCAGAGAGGGTCTATACAAAAGAAGCAAGGGGAGGTGGCATGCCATAGAGGGAGCCAAGAGATAAACGTATTGATCTGCTTAGACAATTGAGGTGGTGGTGACACCTCCAGAGTGCATTATAATAGGAAAACTGCGGAGTTCCAGAAGTTCAGATTCTACAGGGCCTTGACTGAGTAAGCTAGAGCCCTAAAACTTGAAATAAACAAGCACGTCCATTACCTCATGATACCTCAGTTTCTGACACAGTTTAAGAAGTCAGAGGGGAAATCATTAGTTTTGAATGGCCTCAGCAGCAGCCTTTCTGGAAACCAGGCCCTTCTGGCCTGTGTTTGTCTCAGAAGCAACGGTATCTGAGCTCACACGGTTTCTAGACGCAGCATAAAGCCAGTTTGTCAAGAGCCTCCCTTTCTGTCATCTAGAGAGCTTCTGATCCCTCCCTTCTCACCCTGACCTATTTGGGCATGAAAGCCCACTACTGCACAGCTTCCCCCCAACTACGAAAAGAACTCAAGAGGAGTACTCAACACTGTGTATCACGCACTTGCTAAGGAGGGCGGATACGACTATTCTTTCTGACAGCTCCCCTCAGTCTTTCTCTATCACCCAGCTTCCAGAAGGAAGAGGGTGATTTCTGGCCACTTTGTTCAGCATCTCTGTCAGTGTCACATTCACTAGGAATCACGGAGATGATATAAAAACCACCTTAGGTGCTTCGGTGATCAGTGCCAGAGGAGTCGTGGAGGCCTAGGGAAGATGTGTGTACTGGTATGTGTGAGGCATCCTGCCGATGTCCACTAGGCATCGTTTGCTTTTTTTCTTTGACTGGTCTTGATATCAGGGAGGGGAGTCCAGGCTAGCATCAGACTGGTGGGGGGACGAACAGCCGCCAGTGGTTCTTGTCACACGCCTATGGTCCTCTCTGAAGTCCGTGGAACTTAAACTTGTAGGACAGGTATCAGCAACCTCGTTGCCTTTACCGTCACTGAGTAGCCTTCAGCCCTCAGGTATGGTGCAAGGTTGGCAGGGGATAAGAGCGAGTGGCAGCTCCACAGGCCCAGCCCCACAGAGAGGCTAGCCAAGCTTGTGAAAAGTACTTGGAGAGAAAATGTAAAAGCCATCACGTAATTCTAGAGCTGACAAGCTCCTAGAGTGAACCCCTTAATCACACAGACAAAGCAGCTGAGGCCCAGAGAGGTTAAGTGGCTGCCTACTATTTGGAATTTTCTTCAGAAGCAAGTAACAGCGGAGTTTCCTAGGTAGGTAGACAAAACTGTCACATATTATATATTCATGACGGTGAATTGGGGGAGGAAGGGAAAGAGGCTGTCTCGTTGGTATGCAAAAGAGGACTCAGAACATCTCATGTGCATGTCTGGAATAGAAATGATTAATCCAACAGAAAAACATGCCAGGGCCATCTTAAGGTAAGCTCTCATTGTTTATTTAATTGGACAACTGGTATGGGGTGGTGGGGAAGCCCTCTCCAACTGAAGTAATGCCCTCTGGCTCCAGGACTGTTCTGGGACTTGTTGACGAGATTATTTCTGTCCAGAGCTGGCAGAGGTCCCGGCATTCAGTGATTTGAGGATACAAACGAGTCCCCGCAGGCAGACGTCATCAGCACCATCAAATCCTATTTACACAGCACCTGGGCATAGGGCTGGTTGCTGAGGGCTTGCTCAAGGCCTCATGACACTTTACCCGAGGAGCCGATGCCCTTGACAGGGACAGGAAACTAGACACTGATGCCAACAGAAAGGAGGCAATGGTGTGGATGATTCTAAATGAATATAAGGTAGGATTTTCTAAGATCCCTTCTTAGTTATGTTTGTTTAGGGCAATAGAGAAGGAGTTTTATTTTCTGGGCAGCAAGGAATGGTGGAAAGGTCATATGTGGGTAAGTGGAGAGCAGAGTGGGACACATCACACACTCCCTACATTCTAACAGGGCCAAAGGCAACCGTTTGGGGTTACATTTCACCAACTGGAGCACTAGAATTCAGAGGCAGCCTGAGAACAGATGCCAAATAACACTATATTCCATAATGGCTATTTCTCCACATGACCAAATATGCCATCATTCTTAATGAAGATACTATTTATTTAAATTTTTGTTGTATTTATATTACTTATTGATCGCTGAATAATGTCTTCAATGATACATAATGCTTTGAAACATCAGAGCTTTTCCACTGACTCTTCCACTCTAAATTCAAGTTGGGTGGGGTGCAGGCATTTTTATATCTGACAGATGGAGAAACCAAAGCTCACACAAGACCACAAAGCTGGCTGCGGCTGAGCCAAGACCAGAACATGATGACTTATCTCGCGTCTAGTCCGAGGCATTTCCCACTGGAAAGCACTGCCCATGCTGACCTGGCCTCGCTGGGCTCCCCCAGGGAGGGAGGCGCTGACCTGAGCTGCTGGATAAGGTCTTCGCCCTCCTTGATGACGTTGAGTGTGGCATCCAGAGTAGCGGTCTGCTGCTGCTGGAACTGCTTGATCAGTTCCTGGACCGCATCCACTGAGTCTGCACAGACATCCTCCAGCATCTCCTTCTGAAGGTCTTCCATCCATGTCCACAGCTGCGGGGGAGAGAGCAGAGACTCCACTCAGGGCATGTGGGAGAGGCCAGGGCTGGGGTTAAAGGCAAGAGTGTGGAACTGAGGTCACCCAACCTACCCTCAACCAGTCAGTGCGGTATCAGACTGTCCTTCTAATCAGCACCCCTACGGGTCAGTTTACATTTCTATATTTGTATTCACTACGCATCTCTGTTAAGTTTACTCCATTAGTACTGGCATTCCTGAAGGACAGGAACCACCCTCAGCCTTACTTCCCAGTGGTTTAGGGAAACTGTGGTCTTAGAGCAGGAAGCTCACTCATTTTTGAGCGACTGGGAAGAACAGGAAACTGGTGATGGACAAATATTATTTCATCTTTCATAAAGGACAGCTCTGTATACTTCCTCCAGCTAGCTAGATGCTGATTCCTAGAAATGTATCATGATTTTACAAATATGTAAGAAAGAATGTGACACTCAGTAAGAACCAAGTGAAGATTAATTAAGAAAATATGTGCTATGCTAAATTATTTTGTTCTTTTCAGGATTGCTTGGTTGGTTAGAAAGTTGAATGCTAAAGACGTAGCTTATCTTAATTTCAATGTAACTATGAGACATTTCTCCCATGATATTCAAGATGATGAAATGCAGTCAGGATGATATTACTGGTCAGACAACTTTAAAAGAGCTAAGTATAGCATTTTGAATGGAATAAGTACTGAAAATGATGGAGTTGAATTGAATTACTGAAAACTCATTTATTAATAGCTCTTCCTCATACTGAAAATAGATCTCCAGTGGCCTGCCACAGTGCTCCTCTTCTAACTGCTCTCATTGAGCATTTGCATGAATTGTAGAGGGAAAGATGAGTCTGATGTTTGCTTAGAAACAAGGAATCTTCACTTGACTAGCAGGAAAGATAAGCTCATGGCTCTACCAGGAGAAAAGCCAGTAGAGAGAAAAAATTCATAGAAGGAGCCAGAAGATATGGATTGTGGCCTCTGTTCTTCCTATAACTTGTGGTGCCTTTGAGTAAATCACTATACCCTTTGCTCTCCAAGACTTCGTGTGTAAAATAGGCTGGGGTGAGCATAAAATAAAATGGTTAATTACTTTATGGTTCTAACATTCTGTAAGTCTCCCATGTTAAAAACATGGATAAATATTCACCTTAAGAATACTATTTCATCTTGTTGGTTCTCAGTATGATAAATCATGGTATGGCCTTTGGAACAAGGGATTAAAAAAGAGAAAATAAAGAGAGACAAAAATATCTTGGACAAGTTATTCTTTGTTCTTTAGAGAGGATAAGGCCCTGAGTGTGGCAGAAGAGGTTGAGTTCACAAGATTAACGAGCCCTCGAGGTAGCAAATAATGGGGTATAAAGAATGTTCTTTTTGGACAGGCAAAAACCTCTCTGAGCCTCAGTTTCCTAATCTACAAAATGGGAAGAATAAGATTTGCCCTGCTCACTTCAAAAATTATGAGAAATAAATTATTTACTTATTATCAATGCTTTAAATAAACAAATAGCATTATCAATAAGCCTATAACATTGTGATGATAGCTATAAGGAATACGAATTATTATTTTTCAGTGTTCCTGTCATTTAGTAGCTTGTGTCTGGTTGTAATTAATTCAGTTTATTTTCTTTACAAATAAGTTTTTGTTGTAAAACACAAAACAAGTTTTCCAGACCATTTAAGCTGGGATACATATTCTTACAGGTATGAATGTATACATTTCAAACCAGTATGAAATTAGGAAGTTCAGGATATTGGTCACTATAACTTAAAATTACTTCAGACTTTCTGGCTGTCATTTTGCCTAGAGCAAAACCATTTTCCAGATGTGCTGAAGTCCTTGGGTATGAGATAACGGAATCTCTAAAAAATTATTGTATAGAAAGGCGATATAGTAGTTAAGAGTTTCAGACCCCACACAGCATTGTAAATCAACTATACTTCAATTAAAAAAGTGAAAGAAAGAAAGAAAGAAAAGAAAAGAAAGAAAGAAGGAAATAAAAAAAGGGTTTCAAACCCCAGTTCTACCACATATTTCCTATATAACCTTGAGTAAGTAACCTACCGTCTTTGCACCTCAGTTTCCCTTGTCAATAAAATGGGAACAGTAATAGTTCTTACACCCACAGAGTTGTAAAGATTACTAATAAGTTGATATATATGTGTGTGTTATGTCTGTGTGCATATACATACAAATAAGTGAGATATATGTGTGTGTATGCAGATATATATACACACTCTACATTTATATAACTTATATATATACCAATAAATATATACACATATGTATTTATTTGTACACACACACACACAGACATCCTCACACAGATGTATTATATCACTTAGAAACAGTGCCTGGCGTATAGTAAGTGCTATGCAAGTGCTAGATATTCTTATATTTAAAAGGTATTTTTCATGCAAGCCACCTCTAGTTCCCACTAGAAGACAGAGGGAAAGTTTGAAATACTCCTTCATTTTGAAATTGGCACAAGATCAATACTGGATTTGGTCTTTCCAATATGCTAGGATGAGCTGGGCCCCTCTTTTCTGTTTTTGCAGCTTTGTCCTGGGATATCTAAAGAAAGCCTAGAGACTGAAAAGTCTAGATATTTCTTAAAAAAAAAAAAAAGCAAGAAAAGAAAAGACTATGTGAAGAGAGAGAGAGATTAAAATTGTGGACGGGAAGCAGGTCACTTAAGAAAAATAAACTCAATGTGTCAACGGAGGACAGGCACTGAGATGGAAGACTGCTCAGGATGAGGCTGGCACTCCCGTTACAGGAATAAGAGACAGAGGACAGAGGCTTACAGATATCTTGAGGATTTTATTTTATTTAGGATAATTTTATTCTCAGTACCATCCTTAAGCTATTTTAATGGCTTCACAGCTTGGAGTTCCTTCCCCCCCCCCCCCTTTAACAAAAACTTGAACACCTCTGGTGTAGGTCTAGGGAAGAAAGTCAGCATCGTTCTCTTCTGAGGAAATCCACCATGACTCATGACACTCCCTCCGCCTGGTGGTCATGCAGCTAAATTGTAGGGACAGTCAAAGACCAAACTTGCCAAAGATGAGGTGTCAGTGTTACAAACAAAAAGACTAGAGAAAGATTGGGTACGTCCGATAATACACTGACCTCAGGAGTCAATATCATTTAAAAACTGTGTCCTCCCCACCAAAATTCTCTGATTAATGAATTGAAGTTGATTTCTCAGATTTCTGGCCATATAGTCTACTATATTATAAAGAAACTCTTGTCTAAGGTAGATTAAAACCTACTGCTAAGGAAAATCAGCTAAGAGATAAACAATCAAGTACAACATTAGATGCCGCTCAGCCCAGTGGTCAGCAGCCTGATGAGGAAAGGAAGGGGCCAGTCTACCTTCAAGAGGATAAAATGTCAAATAAAATTGCTAGGGAATGTGACTCAGAGAAAGGCAAGGGGATTACAGCACCAGAGACAAAGGGTTAGTGACATCTTTCTCTATTTTTCCTTCTGTAGAAACAAAACCAAACAACCCAGAGAGAAAGGAGTTGTTGAATGGAATTGACATTTACTGGAGATAATTCTCGATTCTTCCCTTGTCTGGCTAGTTCTATACTCATGGGAAAACTACTTTACTTCAATTACTTCATACTTAAGTGCATGTGCATTAGTGTGTGTGTGTAGGTGTGTGTTTGTGATTTCTCTCACTTACCTCTAAAATCCCTTCCAACTCTAACATGCTATGGTTTCTCTTCAGAAACTGAGGTAAAGAAGAGGGTAGTAATAGAAATGATTCTCTAAACTGAAGAACTGCAATCACGGCTTTCACACCAAGACACCAAAAGTTAGCAACAGTTCAAGGATAATTGCACCACCAAGTTACTATTTACCACCTGGAAAGCTTGAGTAGGGAGCCACAGGGAATCCCGAGAAACATGCACACACAGTCACCCCCTGGTGTCAACGAGCTTAAATCGCATGCTCATAATTTTGTTGTAAGCACCTCTGAAGCATAAAGTGAACGAACGTAAACGTCAGTGTCACTAAACTATGAGTAAGGATCCATATTCCATTCCTGGGGCTGTAACTTTTCTACTGTCTAAATTTCCTGTAGGTTTCCTTCTGTGTATGTGTCTATCTGACTTATCCTTGAAGAGCATACCTAGACTGCTTCGAAAGGAATACAAGTCAGAGAGCCACGTCTATTATTGCTTTACTCATTATCAGGAGCCAATGAGACTGAGTCAGAATGATCTCACACTTCAAGCTATCACAAGGCATTGCCAGAACAAGGTGAAATCATGGAGTGAGTGAGGCAGCTTGGGAGCAGCCGCCACGTTTCTTCCTACTGTCTTCCATTTCCTTTCTCTCTCCTAGGATAATCCTCTTAACCCTCTGCTTATCTAGAGTCTAACATATTAGCACTGCACCTTTGCCATCCACCCACCTGCTCCCCAGAAAGAACCTCCTGTTTCACCCATTTCCAGACCCACTCTTCTTTTTTATTTTTTCTACCGAATAGGAAAACGTAATATTTACTTCCCAACCTGTTTTATGAGACAAGCATAACTTTGATCCCCAAATCTGACATGGACATTACAAAAAGGGAAAATTACAGATGGAGCCAACATAAAAATAGGATTGTCAGATCCTCTCTTCTTGATCAAACACACCTGTACGAGGACCATTCTTTCAGGGTTCTGCTCCCTGTTTGGCAATAACTATTTGTTCCATGTTGATATATACACTGAGATGGCTTTATGTGCCCTTTCTATCAGAGAACACATGTAATTGTGGCCAAAAATACCTACACCCAAAAGAATGAGCCTAATTTGAGAATTTCTAGAACTTTGGCAGGGGGAGAGTTAAGGCAGCCTTTCAATGCCCTACATAAGGTGAGCTCTAAGACTGAAACCAGTGAGTTCAGGAAGGGCCAGCACATGGACCCCATTCTGCTTGCATAGTGGGGAGCCTGAGAAAAGGGCAACTGAAAAGGGCAGGGAGGGACAAAGAAGGGAGAAACTAGGAGATTTGTAGAAATAATGAGGCTTAGGGATGACTGGTTAAGGAAAGAGGTAATTTTACTCCATCACCTTCTCCTGCTGATTGGCTGTACCATTTGCACAGCTCTGGTAGCCACTGTGCTGATAACAACTGGCTGACCCCCAGAGATGCAGAAAGGGGCACCAATTCCACAGGATGAATCGCCCCTCCCTCATTCTGAAGAAATCATTTTTCTTTGGCATTGACTACCAGCTTTTATTTCTTAAATAAACACCATATCAGTTTAGCAACTGAAATAGAGGATGAAGCTGTTTTGTTCTTGAGGCCATTATGTCTTTTGAAGACTGATTTAGTTTTGGTTCTACAGTGGGTGAGTAGAGAAACATGTATATACGTGAGTGTCTGTGGCATTTGTGGTATGTGTGTGTGTACCTATTTGAGAAGGAAACAGCATGAAAGAATGATTTCACTGGGTTATAAACAAATGGAAATGGGCATTTAATTAAACTACCTAATAAAGAGCTGAGGTTGATTATCTTGGTCACGTTCCTTAGTTAATTTGACTCTCATATTATGATTGCAAAAATATCTAAAAATGGATATTTTGAAAACCCAGCAACTGCAGCATTTCCATGGAAACACAGCAAGAAGAGAGAATTCTGTCTGGACAATCTCTGCAGAGCAGATGACACTTGCTACAAATGCCTTTTCCATGGACAAAGAAAATGAGGACTTGGGTAAATGCTTCTCCCTATATCCTCCCCTAGCTCTCCAGACCAGCAGACAGCCAGCTGGCCTCTTGTCCCCAGGCAAAAAGAAGACATTTGAAAGTTCAGCACAATTTGTATTAATAGCTGAGGTTCTGGGTACTTAAGAAGGTTCTAAGCACATGTTTGTCTCTTCTCTTTATTATGTAGCCCTTCTCTCTAAGTAGGGATGGGAAGTTTTGTTTTTATAAAATAACATTTATTGAGATTGTTTCTGATTTTCAATTGAAAATATCATTGAAGAAAACTTATAAAACAAATAAAATATGCAAAGGAAAATTAAATCACCCATAACATTCTTAGCTTCTTTGTATACCGCTTTCTAGCCGATATTCTATGTGTGTGATCAAAATTGAGGCCATGATGGATATACAGTTTTTTATATGTTATACCACAAGCCCTCTCTCATGCCATTCATGATCTTTGACAGTGTGATTTATAATAACTGTATAATATTTCACTCTATAGATTTACTATGATTTGTTTAATGAGGCACTTAACATGGAATATTTAGATGGTTTCTAATGTATTCAAGGTTATTAATAACACTGCAATGAAGTAGTTAGAAGGCTTTAACCCTCCAGACTCCTTTAGTCACCAAGAATTCACAAAGCAGGCAAATAGAATCAAGCAGACTCTTCAATCTGCAGAAGAAATGAGCTTGGAGGATATCTTCTTCATATCTTCCTTCGGTTTCCTCTCTGATCCTAATTAGAGTACATCTTTAGCAAAACTGAGCAGAAGATTATATATTATATAATT
Organism: Delphinapterus leucas; assembly: GCF_059928025.1. Classification (NCBI taxonomy): domain Eukaryota; kingdom Metazoa; phylum Chordata; class Mammalia; order Artiodactyla; family Monodontidae; genus Delphinapterus; species Delphinapterus leucas. The sequence continues at coordinate 69,947,470 of NC_143132.1, read as the reverse complement.
GAATATTATAATATATATTATATTATATTATATTATATATTATATTATCAGGAAGGGCCAATTATATTTGAATTATAATCGAATATAATTGAATATATAATATATATAATAATATTCACTCTATTTACTGTAAGAGAGAAAACCATCCATAGCAACTCAAAATTCCCTCACAGACTTGTAGACTAGTAAACTTGGCTACTAATCTTGCCTTGAGTAAAATGCCAGAAGTTTGCCTATAGAGTCAAGAAGAAGGAGTCAAGAGTTAACAGACCCGGATCACACAGGACCCACACTTAGCAAGGTTTGAGAGGTGGTGTGTCCTGAGAGGTATTAAACAGAATAGGGAACTACAGGACTTCCTTCTCCATTAGCCCATCCAAGGATGCTGACTTCTGCCCTAATAATCCATTTCTGCCTGCCATACAGGCTCTAGAGGAAAGGCCCCACAGGCAATTCAGATTCCCCACCTGCCCTTCTTTGTTTTCACTGTCTGTAGAGTTCAAGTCAAAGAACTGGAGTAGACGAACCATGTGATTGAATGGGCTTCCCCCGCCTTTTTAAATTTTATTTTTTATTTTTTTAGGAGAAACGACTGGTTTCTCATTGTCAAGTAAACCTATTCAATATTTATTCAGCATCACTATGTATCTGACACAGCAGGAGAAATATACAGTAGGATCTGAATCTACACATCTAAACCCACATGTGTACGCTCCATCTGAGCACCTCCAATTTAACGAGGAAGCTCCAGTCACTTCAGTGAGATCCCAGCATCTTGAGGAGGTATGCACACAGTGCTCCTGTCCCGTCTGGGTGGGAAGTTGGAAGCCCCAGGGAAGAATTTCCAGGAAAAATGATGTCTGAGTTGAGTCCTCAAGTTCCTTATTAACCCTGCATTAGAGATGCTCTAAGAATAAACTTGGGGGGGGAGTTTTCTGCTAAGAAAAAAATGGGTATTAGTATTGTACTACTCAATTTTGTAATAGTCATCATCATAATTATCACGAAGTAACAGAGAGTAAGTAATTTTCCCAAAGGCACACAGCATGCTCAGTGAAGATCTAGATCTGGAAATCTGACCTCCCTGGCATATAAGATCTTGCTGTACTTAACAGGTGTGTGTATAACACATATGCCTAAGTGTGTACATACATTCACACGTCTTATTCTCTACTCTGCCTAAAAGGGGCCTCAGACAGACTAGTTTGGGGATGGGAAAGTAGCTGAGAGAAAACATGCAGATATAAAGTCCTGTGGGATGGCCCCCATGAGCATCCCCTCCACAATAGCCACTCAAAATGATGTTTTTCTTTCCATCCTGAAAAAAAAAGTCAGAGTCTGTATGATCTGAGAGTTGCAGACCTCTTGAATAGAAAGAGCCTCACAATCACACATGCCTTTGCACCCAGGCAGGACTGCTCCTAATTTCTCTCACATTTTGAGGTCCCGAAGAAAAGAGACTATGCTACTTCCTGACAGCCTCCTGTCTGAATGAATTCCCTGGTGGAGAAAAGTCCTCCAAGTCTCTGTTTCGTGGCCTTTATACGAAAGGCAAATGAGAAAAAGCATGGTCTTTGGAGTCAGATTTGGGATCAGTCCCTACATTTACGACATCCTCACTACAAGACCCTGGGCAAATTATTAATTTCTCTGATCTTTAAAATTAGAATAAAAAATGACAATTCTCACGGCTATTGACTAGACAGATAAATAGTCAAGCGCACTGTAGGGGCCCATCCATTTTAGTTCCCTCTCCCTTTCTTCACCTGCTCCCAGTATCATGCTGCTCCCTTTGGTACTATTTGATATGAATGTGGTTGTATACACTGAGCCACGGTGGGAAAACAAGTCTCAGGTTTAAATAGGACCCCAGGCTTAGCAAGGTTTGAAAGCTCTCTGGGAAAACAATGGTTAATAACTGCATCCCCGACTATTCCTGTGTGCCACACCCCCAGCCCTGGGAACACTTTGCTTTTCTCAGCTAAGAGCTACCCTCCCCATCAAGCCCCTGCTTTGGGGTTTGAAAAGGTAATGAGGAAAAATGAGCAAGGAGAAGAAAGAAGAGCAGAGGACAGGAGGAGATACAAGAGGGAAAAAGGAGGACAGAATGTGTGGTAGCAGGTAAGAGCATGTGCGCAGTTTAGGGAGATGGCTCAAGGCTCTGCTGCACTGGCAGCTCTGTAACCTTAGACAAGTTCTTTTCTCGGCCTTAGTTTCCCCATTTGAAAATATGTTCAATAAAGTCTGTTATCATGAGATTCTCATGAGGATTACACGAGATGGTGTATGTGTCTAACAACTAGTAGGTACTCAATTAGAAAAGACTACTACCTAATATACACTGAGTGCTTGCAATAAACCAAATCTTTAGCCTAGGTAAATCACCTGCATCACCTCAGGCTTAATTTATTATTATTATTAATTATTATTATCAGTATCAAATAAAGAAGAAGAGGAGGAGAAGAAAAAGAAAGGAATCTTGAATTCACATTGGAACCATAAGGGGCCTTAGGGCCATTGAGTCCGACTGCATAATTTTATAGATGAGGCAACCCAAGGCCAGAGACACAGTGATTTGCACAAGCTCACAGGGTTCTACAGCAGCAGGATCTGACTGGATCCCAGCCTCCTAGTTTCATGTACAGAAGGTGGGAGATGCCGCTAGAAAGGGTTCCTGGGAGCCTCAGTCACCCTTTCAGGAGTGGCACTTCCATGGAAACTAACCTCATCCATCACCTCCCTTGGCAGCCAATACCCTCACAGCCCTCACAAGGAACATGACTCCTGTTCATTCATACTCCATTCTCTCACCCACAGGCTCATAATTAAAAGAGAATACACATGCCTTTGGTTTCTGAGACCATTATTAAGAACTGGGTGAGCCACAAGCAAGCAGACAGCCAGGCAGGAAGACCTGGATTAAAGCTAATCCCCTTGCTCTACAGATACTCATCAGAGAGTGGTCGTAGGTCCCACAGAGAGGAAGCAGAGCCAGCTTCACGGGGCTCCCCAGCCCTTCATCTGCCTGGGGAATCGCCGTTTAGAAAACATTATCTTTTCATGTTTATCTCTGATAGGCACTGCAATGATTTGCATTCATTCCTACAAAGTGTCAGAAAAGCCTGTGAAGGAGTAACAACCAGGCTTCTTAATGCATTTCAAATATCAAAAATCAACTTAATTAACTAGGGTACAATCCAACTTTAATTAATACTCCATTAAAATGAATTCCTGGGGGGAACACAGGCATGCACACACATAATGAGTTCATCTGCCAAGGGTGTTATTACAGAAGATGCCAAACGTGCTTCCTCACTGGCCACTTACTCAATCTCAGAGTGCCCCGTGTTAATCAGAACCAAAGAGCAACTGCACGTTTGCAACCCTCCTCCTCTCTATGGGCCCTTCTGCCCTGCCAACAATGCAACGTGATCCATCCTCCCCTCTCCTGTCTCCACTTTGTGAATGATTCGGGGACCGGATTTAAGCCCAGCTGGCTTCCTCCTGCATGGAAGGCACCCCAGTCCCCCCTTCCTTCACTGGCTGTCACTCCACAATGAGAAAGGTGAGGACCATTTCACTTTGATAGCACCCTGTGGCAGACCTCATTAAGAAGATTTAATCCTCTGTTTAAAAAAAAATAAAATAAAAACATAGAACAGATTTGCAAACTCTGTATGTTCCGTGCTGGTAGCAAAGATAATCAAAGTTCTGCAGGACTCTAATTTTTGACAGGAAACAGCAACCAAGAAAAATTGGGTGTGGGGTGGGAAGGGAGTCTCTGATCCTCTAATATTGCCTCTTACGGCGACTATTTCTATACCAGGGATCCCCAAATTCCTCCAGCTGCAGACTAAATGCTCTAACAGACTCCCCAAACCACCTGCCTTCCCGAGCCCCCTCCTGACTAGAGATGCGGAGGAAATTTTGCCCCATATTGGTAGAGACCTCAATTCAGGTTATCAGGGGCAAATTGTTAATATCATCAACCTTAGGAGGCTAGTAATCCCCAGACCACCCAGGACCCCAGGCAGACCTCGGCGGCTAGGAAACTGCACTGACCTTTGCCGGAACAAAGCAGCCCAGCCAACACCCCTCCTCTGCTCGTTGCCCTTACCTCTTTGGTGTGAGTGTGGAAGGAGACGGACATGTCCAGCAGAAGCTTCCGCTGCTCCACCCTACGCACGAAGTCTTGGATGCGCACCTCCAGATGCCGAGCTGCCTTGTAGATCTCCTCTGGGTCACATTCCCCTGTCTGAGCCAGCTGCTCTGCCGCTTCTAGGAGCTTGTCCGCATTGGTGTAAGTATTCTGCCAGCAACGACAGTGAGGGAAAGTCAACTTGCAGTCACAAACCGAGCTTCGCGCCTTCGCCCAGCACCCACCCCGGGCTGCCCAGAGCTGGGCGTGGGCGCCGAGCCCAGAGCTCCCTGATTTGGCACGGGGGAGCTCAGCGCCCAGCTCACCCACCGCCTCTCGGCAAGCCAGCAGCCTGCGTGGCAGCTTGGAACAAGTGGGCGCTAGCTAGGTGCCTTCTGCGTCCCTGGGATTTCTCCCAGGTGGGCCGTGCCTGGAAAGACGCGAGGAGACACGCTAGAATCCCCATTCCTTGGCCGCACGCCCTGACCCCCTACCCTTACGGAGATCCATCACTGCCCTCACATCTCAGGCTGTAACTGCCAGAGCTGGAAATACCTCATCCACGAAGATCGGCTGGGTCTCTATATGAGGACGCCAGGGAAATGATAACGGGGAGACTCGCTCGACTTTGCCCCCAAGTCCCTTGTAACTACTGGTGTTTATCTTTTGGAAGGGAGCTATCTCTTTGGAGGGGAAAGGGTCAGCAACTCAGGGAACCGACAGAAGGAAGCAGCCACAGCCAGAGTGAGGAGATGCAGGCTACTCCCTGTGCGCCCAGCAAAGGCTTAAAGCTCGCAGGAAGGTTGGGGATGAGTCTGGTGATTTTGTTTATCTTAAGCTGCCACATGCACACACTCACTCTCACACACACTCTCCCCCCATCCCTGTCTGTAGCCTCCAGAGCAGTTTAAAAGGCAACCAACTTGTAATTATTGTCCATCAGGATGGAGTCACTGCCTCTGCAATACCTATATTCCAGTTATGACATGTATGCCATGGATACAACTTTCCTCACTAGGCTTCCCTTAAAAAAGATCTCCAGACAGGCCCTGGATTACAGTTGGTGACTCAGGTGTACATTATATTTCTTAATATCCCTATAGCGGCACAATGACCTACAGAATGGTGAACAAGTGGTTACTGGTGATGGTGTGAATCCGGCGGCAGAAACAGTCAGGATCGAACGCAAAGTGAGTGGAGAACTAGAATGGATTTTGGAGTGATGACTGTATGGTGCTTTACTTTGCACATATCTGAAGTGGCCTCTGCTCCCCATAGAGTTCTTTAGATTCACCTGAAGACCTGGGTGTTAAAGGTTGAATTGTGTCCCCTCTAAATTCACACGGTGAAGTCCTAACCCCCAGTACCTCAGAATGGGACCCTTATTTGGAATCAGTTATTGCAGATGTAATTAGTTAAGATCAAGTCATAGTGAAGTAGGGTGGACCCCTAATTCAATATAACTACTGTCTTTCAAAAAAGAATGCCACATGAAGAGACAGACACATGCTCAGGGAGAACACCGTGTGAAGCTGAAGGCGGGGATCGGGGGATGTGTCTACAAGCCAAGGAATGCCAAAGAGTGCCCGCCAGCAAACTGCTGGAAGGTAAGAGAGGCATGGAACAGATTCTCCCTCATATCCCTCAGAAAAAAACAACCCTGCTGACACCTTGTTCTTGGACTTCTAGCGCCCAGAACTGTGAGGCGATACATTTCTGTTGTTTAAGTCACCCAGCGTGTGGTACTTTGTTACGGCCGCCCTAGCACACTAATACACCAGGTGGAAGACCCCAGAGACTGTTGACCCAGCTTCTTGATGGAACTGCAGAGGATGAGCAGGCTTGCAGTGAACACTTGTCATGGCCTCAAGGGATGCCAAGAGAGGCCCTAGTGGATCTTTAAGGAATGCCATCTGACAAGCAACTGCCCAAGGTAAACACTGTCCCCAGAGCAGGTGAGATGGGGCTGGGGCTGGGAGTGGGGATGAAAAGGAAGAAAAACCCTTCAGCTCCACTTGGGGGATTCATGGAGAAACAGATGATACTTGTGAGAGGAAAGAGGCTTTGCCACTGAGTTAAGTAAGAGTATATTGATTCTGGAAGGCAAATGAAGGAAGTACTCAGAGTCATGATGGAAATGCCGGGAGAGATGGGAAATGATAGGCGGGAGGAGACCTCTGGGGCTGTGGGCCAGGTTAAGGAAGCCTCTTAGCGGGTTGCCTGCAATTTCTAGTAAATAAACCCAGAGCTGATGGGAGAGAGTTTTTTCAAGGATCTTTCAAATCTTTCACTTTAAACTTTAGGGAATCTCAAGAAATCCCCAAAAAGCCCCTGAGGTTGTGACTTTGTAGTTTCTAGCCAATAAATAAAAATTTATGCCAAGCCAAAGCAAGCTTGCTTTCAAGTTAAGTTTGGGACCAATAAGAGGTAAATAAAAAGCAAAAGTGAAGTTTCCGCTGCATGTAAGGTGGATAACTTGTCCTGGTTTGCCCAGGACTTTTCTGGTTTTAGCACTGAAAGTCCCGTGTCCTGGAAAGCCTGTCAGTCCTGGGAAAATCGGGATGGCTGGTTAACCTAACACATAGCCAACACTGTAGGTGTCTCAGGAGTACAGATACATATACGATGTATATTGCCTCAAAGGAGAATAAAATCACCCTTGAGAGAAATAATGTGACTACGCATTAAACGGGGCAAGCAGCACAATAATTAGGGATTAACGTTTCTTGGCATGATACAGGTGCTAAGAAGAAAATGAGTGAAAACCAAATAATAGTAGCCGATAATGACTGAATACTTCTCACATGCCAAGGACCATATGTATTAACTCGTTTAATCTTCACAATAACCCTAGGAAGTCGATACAGCCATCAGCCCCATTTTACAGATAAAGAAACTGAGGCAAAGAGTATTTCTGGCTAAGGTCACATTTCCCAAAAGTGACAGAAACAAGATTAAAATCTTGTTGTCTGCCTTCAGAGCCCAAGCTCCAAACAAAACTACCCTATCAGATGAAAAGGGGCCTTGCACGCCATGCTAAGGTGTTTTGGTCCAAGGTAATGGGAAAGCACTGACAGCTGCAGGTAGAAGAGAAGTATGACTGGGGTATAGCATCTAGATGCTCTCACAGATGAAGGCAGAAGCCTGAGGATGGGCAGGATTTAGCAGAGAAGGAGAGGTTTCTCATGGACAGGACTGTCTCTCTTTGTGCTCTGTTTATCCCATACACAGCTGCTCTCATTCTCGTGGTAATGATGTGTTTCCCTGGGTATCTCCCCAGGTACTGGTCTGTGTGCCCCTTAAAGGTAGGTCCCATGTCTCACTCATCTCTGGTTCTTCATGCCAGATACCATGGCTGGTATACAATAGGCACTTACTAAATGTCTGTTGAACGAACAAGATTCAGAGATGGGAATGATCGTGTCATGTCTGGATAAGTTGAGCCAACCTGACTAAAATCGGAGAGTGGCAGGAAATCACATTGGATAAGGCAGGGAAGAGCGCGATAATAAGATTTTATAGAGAGAGGGACAAGAGAGACAGGGGGGAGGGCAACAGGGTCAGCACTAAAAGCTGGGGTCCCTGCTCTACCCGCTACCCAGCCCTCCTCCCCATCACGACCAGAAAGAGCCTCTTAAATTCAGATCCAGTCACACCTCTCTTTCACGTAAAACTGTTCAGGGGCTTCCCACTGACTTTGGGGTAAAACAACTCAGGGTGCCGTGCGAGGCCCTTCTTCACCTGACACTTGCTTTTTCCCTTCAGCTTCAACTCACATCACTTCCCTACAAATAGCCTGTGAAACAAATTGCTTACACTTCCGGAAACTCACAGCACTGAATCTTCCCCTGTGCTTCTGCCTGGGCTGTCCTTCCCCCACTTTTTTTTACACGACCAACTCTTACCCTTTAAGACCCAGCCCAGCCCAGGTGTTACTTCTTTCAGGAAGTGTACCCTGAGATCCACTTCTCTCCCAAGGCTGGCTTAGATGAACTCCCCTTAGCTCCAGAGTGACCTGTGCCAACTCCCTCCTTGGTACCTACCATATTCTAATGCAAATGTTTGCCTTTCTCATCCACTTAGGGGCAGGTAAAGTCTTTCACATCTTTCCCTTAGTGCCTGGCACCAAATAAGTGCTCTATAAAATTTTAGTGAAGGGGGCTTCCCTGGTGGCGCAGTGGTTGAGAGTCCGCCTGCCGACGCAGGGGACGTGGGTTCGTGCCCCGGTCCGGGAAGATCCCACATGCCGCGGAGCGGCTGGGCCCGTGAGCCATGGCTGCTGAGCCTGCGTGTCCGGAGCCTGTGCTCCGCAATGGGAGAGGCCACAACAGTGAGAGGCCCGCGTACCGCAAAAAAAAAAAAAAAAAAAAAAATTTAGTGAAGGAATGAATAATTAAAGAATACATTAATCCCCACCAATCCTAATATTCAATCCTTGGCCCTCATCAACTACTTGGTATAAGACCTCACATCCTAGAATTCATGTTCAATCCCATTTGGTTTATCCTACCTCCTGGCACAGTCTTGAAACAAGAATGTGCTTACAGAATACCAACTAAAGTATTAACAGAGCAATACACTGATGCTTGTCATTGACACAAATTGGGCAAGGATCACAATAGGCTTCTGCTCACCTTCTGACCAAATTAACAACAGTTTCTGCCCCAGGGCCAGAGTCCAACCTCACTATGAGTGCAGTTCCTAGGTATTCTTTGGTTCTCCAGCCTCCTACCCCCTGTCTTGGGTTTGGCCCCTTGCTGACATTTCCTAATTGATGTTGCGAAAATGGGTTATGAGTGCGGGGATATCAATCCCTCAGCCCCTGGGGCTTTCAAGCAGGGCCTGTGGTAGCCAGAGACCTGAGTCAGAGATTTGGGCCATACAGATGGCTGCACTTCCTGTTCTTCCCTGCCCGCCCCACCCCCCCGCCATGCCCGTGTCCATCATGTAAAAGCCCTTATGTCGAAAGGCATAAAATCTCATCTTCACTTTATTGTGCTTTGCAGATATTGCTTTTTTTTTTTTTTAAAACAACTTGAAGGTTTGTGTCAACCCTGCATTGAACAAGTCTATCGGCACTGTTTTTCCAACAGCATTTGCTCACTTCTTGTCTCTGTGTCACATTTTGGTAATTCTCGCAATATTTTAAATTCTTTCATTATCATTATCTTTGTTGATCTTTGATCAGTGATCTTTGATGTTACTACTATGACTTGCTGAAGGCTCAGATTATGGTTAGCATTTTTTAGCAATAAAGCATTTTTAAATTAAGGCATATACATTGTTTATGTAGACATAATGCTCTGGGCACACTTAACAGACTATAGTATAGTGTAAACAAAACTTTTATATGCACTGGGAAACAAAAAATTCATGTGGCTCGTTTTATTGCCGTATTTACTTTATTGCAGCAGTCTGGAACTGAACCCACAATATCTCTGAAGTATACCTGTACCTTCCATTCCCCCTTCTGCAGCCTGCGCTCATTACTTTTTTGAAAGAGAGCATTCTAGGATAACTAAAAACATGGGCATCCCAGCAATACAGCTGTGGTTTCAGACTTCTTAGGCTGAAGCAGAGGGACGGGAGGCCGGCTTTTTCAGGCAAGGTGTGGGAGAGGCAGTCAGTAAAAACATTTCCGGTGTTAAGAGTTGGCCTCCTTGATAATATGAAGTTAGCCCTCTTGGGCTATGCTCTGGGGATGAGGAAGGATGAGGCCAAAAGTTACTCTTATGATTCTAAAGAGGCAATATGGACTGAAGAGCATAACTATCAGAGGGCCAGGATAGAACTCCCCTCCTGATGACTTTCGTTCCAGGTTGCATTGTTGGGACCAATGAGCAGTGAGAGGAAAGCAGCAAAAGGACACAAACACTAAAAAAATAAAAGAGACAGACAGACAGACAGACATAGAAGCACAGGCATTAGGGAGGCATATACTTCTGTCTGGATCTTGACATCAGTGAATGCCAGGCAGATCAAGGTCATGCCATTTGAGTAGTACTTTACAGTTGACAAATCTCTCTCACACTCCTTCCTTACCCAATCTGGGGCAGATCTACAGAGGATGCATCTGTGTGTGAGGAGACTACCCAAGGCTGGAGAAAGAACCACTTGAAAGGATTGGATGTAACAGCATGCAGTACTCTCACTGGGTGAGGGATAGTACCTGTTTCTACCAGGTAGACTGGAAAACGTCGTGACTCACAGGATATTGGGTAGAGTACTCAGATGAGTCTTGCCTCAGCTAAGGTAAATAATTAGCTCTAGGCTGAGTACTTCTCTGGTCTTGCCTAACACATTTTTTAAAAAAAATTTTATTGGGGTATAACTGATTTACAATGTTGTGTTAGTTTCAGGTGTAAAGTGAAGTGAATCCATTATACATATATGCATATCCACTCTTTTTTAGCTTCTTTTCCCATATAGGCCATTACAGGATATTAAGTAGAGTTCCCTGGGCTATATAGTAGGTCCTTATTAGTTATCTATTCTATATATAGTAGTGTGTATGTGTCAGTCCCAATCTTCCAATTTATCCCTCCTCCCCCTTACCCCTCAGTAACCATAAGTTTATTTTTTACATCTGTAACTCTATTTCTATTTTGTAAATAAGTTCATGTGTAGCCTTTTTTTAGATTCCACATATAAGTGATATCATGATATTTGTCTTTCTCTGTCTGACTTACTACACTCGGTATGAGAATCTCTAGGTCCATCCATGTTGCTGCAAATGGCATTATTTTGTTCTTTTTTATGGCTGAGTAATATTCCATTGTATATATGTACCACATCTTCTTTATCTATTCCTCTGTTGATGGACATTTAGATTGTTTCCATGTCCTGGCTATTGTAAATAGTGTTGCAATGAATATTGGGGTGCATGTATCTTTTCGAATTATGGTTTTCTCCAGATATATGCCCAGGAGTGGGATTGCTGGATCATATGGTAGCTCTATTTTCAATTTTTTAAGGAACATCCATACTGTCCTCCATAGTGGCTGTACCAGTTTGCATTCCCTAACACATTTTAAAAGAAAGACCTGAAAGGATCAAACTTTTTTCAAGTAACTTAACTGTGTCCCAGAAAAAAGTTTAAGAATATTTATAAGAATACAGAAATATCCAGCAACTGACAGGTAAAATTCACAATGTCCGGTATGTAGTAAAAAATTACCAGGCATACAAAGCAGCAGGAAAACATAACTTACGAGGTGAACAAAAATCAATCAAAACTGACCCAGAACTGGCATAGATGTTAAAATTAATAGACAGATACTTAGAAATGGTTATTCATATGCTATTGGCTAATGGCTATTTCACATACTCAAAAAGTTAGGCAGAGAAACAGAAGACATTAAAACAAAAGACTTTACACTTCTGGAGATAAAAAACATACTGGATGGTATTAACAGGAGGTTAGATGTTGCAGAAGAAAAGATTACTGAACTTGAGAACATAGCAGTAGAAACTACTTAAAATGCTGAGAACTGAATCACTATGTTGTACACCTGAAACTAACACAATATTGTAAATCAATCATACTTCAAATAAATAAACACATAAATAAAATGCTCAGGAAAAAGAAAGAATTAAAAAAAATCTAAAGCATCAGTGAACTGTGGGACAACTTTCGGAAGACTAATATTCATGTAATTGAAATCTCTAAAGGAAGGGGAGGGAAGTGGAAAAGATATTTGAAGAAATAATGACCAAAAGTTTCCAAACTTAATGAAAACTATAAATCCACAGATCCAAGAAACTCAACAAACCCTTAACACAAGAAACACAAGGAAAACTACATCAAGGCACATAAAAATCAAATCAAATCAAGTGGAAAAAGAAAATGAATTCTTAAAAATGACGAAGGGAAAAAAGATACATTGTACACAAAGGAACAAAGATAAGGATCACAACAGACTTCTCATCAGAAATAATGCAATCAAGAAAACAGTGGAGCAACATCTTTAAAGTGAAAAACAAACAAAAAAACCCACCAAACAAACAAAAACCCTGTCAAGCTAGAATTCTATGCCCAGCACAAATATTTTTCAAAAACAAAGGTGAAATAAAGGCACTTTAAGGCATACAGAAGCTGAAGGAATTCTTCACTAGTAGACTTGCATGACAAGACATGTTAAAAGAAGTCCTTCAGAAAGTAGGAAAATGGTAACAGTTGGAAATATAGATCCACACGCAGGAAGTGCTCTTATATGGGTGACTATATAAGATTTTTTTCTTACTATTTAAACTCTTTAAAAGAAAACTGAATGGTTAAACAAAAATAGTAACAATGTAGTGTGGAGTTTATAGCACATACACAAGTAAAACATATGACAATGGCACAAAGGCCAGGAAGGGAGAAACAGAAACACAGTTGACCCTTGAACAACATGGGGGTTAATTCGTCCTCCATATCTGAGGTTCCCTTGCATCCATGGATTCAACCAACTGTGGACTGTGTAGTACTGTAGTATTTACTATTGAAAAATATCTATGTATAAATGGACCTGAGCAGTACAAACCTGCACTGGGTAAACTGTATACAACTGTAAGGTTCTTGTACTATATGTAAAGTGGATAATATTACTTGAAGTAAACTATGATATATTAAAGACAAATACTATAAACCCTGAAGCAACCATTAAAGTAACTAAATAGTGATAGCTATTTAGCCAGCAAAGGAGATAAAATGTAATCATAAAAAATATTCAGTTAATCCAAAAGAGGAAGAAAAAGTAACAAAGAATAGATGAAACAAATAGAAATAAATAAGATGACATTAAATACATCAATAATCACATTAAATAAATTGTCTAAATACCACAATCAAAAGGAAGAGATTTTCAGACTGGATAAAAAGGCAAGTCCCAAGTATACACTGTCTATAAGGAATGCACTTCAAATGTAAAGACACAACTAGGTTAAAAGTAAAAGGGTAGAAAAAAAAATAGTAAGATAACACTAATCAAAATAAAGCTTGGGTGGCTACATTAATATCAGACATAGTAGATTTCAGAGCAAATAATATTACCAGGGAAAAAGAAGGCGACTTCATAATTATAAAAGGGTCAGTTCATCAGGAGGATATATTAATCCTAAACATTTATGTACCTAATAACAAAGCTTTGAAATATGTGAAGCAAAAACTGATAAACTTGCAAGGAGAAAGAGACAAATCCACAATTACAGACAGAGATTTAATGCCTCCTCTCAATAATTAATAGAAAAGTAGGCAAGAAATTAGGAAGGATATAGGAGATTTGAACACTCTCAACCAACTTGACCTAATTGACATTTATAGAACACTCCACCCAACAACAGCAGAATGCACATTCTTTACAAGTGCTCACAGAATATTTACCAAGATTAATCATATTCTGGGCCATAAAACAAGTCTAACACATTTAAAAGGATAGGAGTCATAAAAGTATTTTCTCTGATCATAAAGTAATTAAATTATAAGTCAATAATAGAAATATCTCTGGAAACTCCAAAGAGTGGGAAACTAAATAACACACTTCTAAATAATCCAAGGGTCAAAGAAGGCAGTATCCATTTACCAAGTATGTACAGTATGCTAGGCATTGTGTTAGGCTCTTTATATACATTACCTCTAAGCTTTGAAACCAATCATAAGATAGGCATTATTGATTTCATTTTACAAATGAGAAAAGAAATGAGGCTCAGAGAGGTAAAGTAACTTGTCTGGAGAATGTTACAGAGCTAGAAAATGGCAAGCTGTGTTTCTGACTGTAACATCCAGGCTCTTTTTTCATTGAACCATTTATCTCTCTAAGACTCAATGTAAAATCTCCATCTCCTCTGCTTCTCTGTTACTTTACTCACTCTTATGCCTTTGATTTTCAAATTATGACACTGTAATTGTTCATTTGCAACTGCTATTCTTGTTTGCAACAAACTTCCAGTGTGTACATGTTGACTTCCAGAGAGAACTGAATTCTCCTTGGAGGACGGAGTCCTATCCTACTCGTCTTTTCTATCTCAGGTACTCATCAATATACCTGCCAGCACAGTGCTCTGCTCTCAATAGGCACTCAACCCCAAAACTCTGCAGCCCAGCGTCTTGTCAGCAGTGAGCCTTGGAAATGGACGTTTACCTTATCTCCTAATGTAGCTAGTCCTGAATTTAAGAGTAAGTAGTGATCCAAAAGTTCCTTTGTAAGACTCTTACTTAGCAGTGGGAGGGTGTTTTCCATGTAAATGGGAGTTAGAGTCTCAGGACAAAGTAAAGAAATTCAGTTGAGCACACAGCATATTTAAAATACAGTACTGATATAGCACATCATGTACAATCGGCCAAAATTGATAACTAGGGTGACAGAGGAAAATGCTTTTCAGTTTTCATCCTGGAGCATCAGGCACATGTTTCTCCGTCATCTGCTGGCTCTTGCAGGGGAAGAAGGGATGGACTCTGACAATGGCAAAGAGGTCTTTGGTGGGAAAGCAATGAGATGGAAAGGAGGAAACTACTTGGTGTCAGTGATGGGTTAACCCACCATATTACATCTGCTGGAAGGACATCTTCCTAGGTGTCCTGAATAAGGGAACAAACAATAGTTGCCTCCATTAGGACAATCTGTATATGTCCAAACAAGGGGCAACTAACGACTAGTCCTAATCAGAGGCTGCTTCAATGGGAGGCTGTCTGTACAAACGGGCTACGAATCTACTAACTGGGACTGATCCCAAATATAACCACTGTAGATGCCAATACCTCCCAACACAAATAGTCTGAGAGCTGAGATTATCTCTGGGAACCTAAATGCTGGCTTTATCGCATTTACATATACAATCACCACCCTGTCCCATTCTCACACACCTCTCTACTTTCTGGAAAGCATTTTCCTCTCTATATCTAAAATGCTTCAACATCTTTTCCTATTAACAGTAAATGGTGTATTTTTCAGAACTCCACATTTTTTAAGTAAAGTTTTATTTCCTACAGTCTAACTTTCATTTGTTTAAGAATGTACCTAGGCTGAGGAATTCCGAGAAAAGAACAGCAGTTGTTCTTTGCTAGGCTGTTCTCCTTTACTGATTTTCTCTTTCCTTCTAATCCTCACTAACCCTCTTCATTTACATGCTATGCTTTAAAGGAACTTCAGTGCATTTTCTCTCAGCTGCAGGCTGGAAGCTGAATATCTAGGCACTCTCAGGCAAGACAGCAAAAGAGATAATGAGAATTAACTATTAGCATATTATAATAATAAAAAGTAACACTTTGTTTCTGGACCAAAAGGCAGGGTCAATCCTAGAGGTTGCCAATACAAGTTACAAAATGTGATTTGACAGAAAATACCAGGTCCAGCTTGTAAGAAAGGACCAGCCAGATTCCAGAAAATGTGGCCACCCCTAGGGGACTGAGACACAAAGCAAGGAAGGACTTTCTCCTTGACCCTCCCCACCTCTGCCTCCAGGGCATGGAGAGCAGTTGAAGGCAGAGACTGGGCCAGGCCTGACGCTTAGACTGAACGTAAAGAAGATGGTACTTATAGGAAGGGGCCTAGAGGCCAGAGGTTGGCCCAGAGTTACAGGCTGGGGCTAAGGAAAGAGTCCTAGGGAGCTGAGCAATTAGGAGATCAAAACCAGGAGAGTGCTGTGCAGACACAAAGCTCTGAAGACTGCAGAGGGAAGCATTTAATCCTCTTCCCACTGAGCAAGTCCCAGATGCAGCCAGCTGGCATCCATATTGCTGCTGGGAAACAACCCACTCTTGGAAATTAATAATACCGTCTCCACCCTGGCCACTCTTCCTCTTCCCTCCTTCCCCTCACTCAGCTCAAATTGGCAAAAAAAAAAAAAAAAAATGAAGGGGAACACATAACCACAACAGAAGAATGAGAACAAAAATATTTTAGAAGTGAAGCAGGCAGACCAAAGTGTTCAGATACGGATTTGTGGATTGCCCAGTCGCCTAGCCCTATAGAAGTTCATTCTCATGTGGAATTCTTAAAGTCGAAGAAACAGTAGTTGGTGAGACAGCATCCCCATGGAACAGAGACGAGTAAGGCCACCTGTTGCAGGATTTGGCAATTCAAGAGATTTGGGGGTGGGGGGATGTACCCAAAGTGATGTTCTCTCTCAGAAGAGTAAACTTGCAGTGTTGCTGGTTTTCCTGTTTTCCATATCCTATGTTTGGCTGGCAGTGGGAGGCAGTGGGCATGAGAGGGAGAAGGCAGGGCTTTAGAGAGAGAAGACAGTTGGCTTGAAAATACTGCTGAAAACCTTGTGGATTGTGGATTTATTTTTCTCTTCTGTTCCACCCTGAAAAGGACGGATAGGGAAAGGTATGCCTGACCCAGGGAAATGGGGATCACGTGATGGGGAGAACAAGCAGAGGGGCTGGCCCACACTTCTGCTCTCACACTGGTTAGCACAGTGCTCCTCGAGCCCTCTCACCCTCTTGTGGTCACATACAGCCCTGAGGGTCCTACATAGATCTACAGGGAGCCTACCACCTCTGACTCTCTTTATGGATGGTTTTCCTGCTCACTTTCGACTTCGCAGACCCCAACCCTCCTCTCTGCCCTGTACTTACCTTAGCCAACCTCCCTGAGTTTCATCCACAGATTCTATGGAAAAAGGTTTCTTAATAGTAGCACTATTAACATTTTGGGCCGGATAATTCTATGTTGGGGGGCTGTTATGGGTTGAATTCTGTCCGTCCAAAAAGATATGTTGCAGTCTTAAGTACCTGAGAATGTGACCGTTTTTAGACATAGTGTTGATGTAGGTGGAATTAGTTAAGATGAGGACAGACTGGAATTGGGTGGGCTTTAAGCCACTATGAATCGTGCCCTTATAAAAAGATGGGCGCATAGGACTTCCCTGGTGGCGCAGTGGTTAAGAATCCGCCTGCCAATGCAGGGGACATGGGTTTGAGCCCTGGCCCAGGAAGATCCCACATGCCGCGAAGCAACTAAGCCCATGCGCCACAGCTACTGAGCCTGCACTCTAGAGCCCGCGAGCCACAACTACTGAGCCCGCAAGCCACAACAACTGAAGCCCGTGCGCCTAGAGCCCCTGCTCCGCAACAAGAGAAGCCACCGCAATGAGAAGCCCGCGCATCACAACGAAGAGTAGCCCCCCCTCACCGCAACTAGAGAAAGCCCGCGCACAGCAACGAAGACCCGACGCAGCCCAAATAAATAAATTTATTTAAAAAAAAAAAAAAAAGATGGGCGCATAAACATACAGACACAGACAGGGCTCCGTGTGACATGAAGGCGAAGACTGGAGTGATACAAAGGAATGCCAAAGATTGCCAGCAAACACCAGAAGTCCAGAGAGAGGCTGGGAACAGATTCTCCCTCACAGAAGGAACTAACCCTACCAACACCTTGATCTCAGGCTTCTAGCCTCCCGGTCTGTGAGACAATACACTTCTGTTGTTTTAAGCCACCCAGTTTGTGGTACTTTGTTACAGTAGCCCTAGGAGACTAATACAGGGGCTGTTCTGTGTACTGCAGGATGTTTAGCAGAATCCTTGGCCTCTACCCACAGGATGCCAGGAGCAACCCCTTCCCCAGATGTCATAACCAACAATGTCCCCAGACGTTGACAGATGTCCCCTGGAGGGCAAAAATGCCTTCCAGTTGAGAAACACTGTTTTAGATCGTAAAACCATAGAGGAAGCCCCAGTGAGGGAGACCGTACAACCTCCTCAGCTTACAGTGCGTTTCTGATCATCATTCAGATGGCAGAAGCCTTAAGAAATCATCTAATCCTGTCGTTCTCAGAGGACAGGCTTAGGGTAGGTAAAGGGATCTGGGGAAGAAAAGCAGTGCTCAGGCCCTACCCCAGATCGCTCAGATCAGAATGGGAGGGTAAGGGTGTGGGCGAGGAGAGTATCTGGCAACATATGTTCTTAAAAGCTCCCCCAGCAGATGTTTTTATAATTGCAGCCACTATCTAAGGTTGAAACCACTCATGTAAGGACTGGGCTCACAGCCTGGGCTGAAATTCTAAGGTGAGAGAAATCTAGTCTTTTGCCCTAAAATGGCTACAGGCTTTCAGTGAATAGTAATGTTCCTTAAGACCAAAACGTTCAATAATAGGGGGATGCTTTACTACACTGTGGTACGACCACATGAGGCCGTCGTTACAATTATGTTTTGAAGACTATTTAGTGATCTGAGGAAGTATTCCTGATGTGAGATTAAATGAACAAGTTAGGATAAATCAGAGTATGGTTCTGACTCCTATCTATCTATCTATCTATATCTATCTATCTGTTGGAAAAAACTACTACTGATAATGCTGGCTGCCAGTTTTGGATCCACTTACAAACGTTATTACAGTAGTAGACTATACTATTGTATCATGTTACAGATAAGAAAGCTAAGGCTTGGAGAGGTGAAAGAACTTGAGTAAGCTCACATAGCTAGTAAATGATGAATGCCAATGTGGGATTCACATTTATTTGACTCCAAACAAAACAGTCTTTGCATTCTGCTGTGCTGAATGGAAATTTGCCAAAAAATATTAATAGTTTATATATAATTATCTTTAAGTTATATTAGGGATGATTTTTCTTTTCTACTATTTCCTTGTTTCCAAATGTTCTACGGTGAACATGTATTAATTTTATAGTCAAAAAAAAAAGGAAAAATCATTCAAAGTATAAAAATTATATGCAGGGCATTCTTTAGAAATTATGACAAAAAATAAACAAAATTTTACATTTAAATTTTATATGTTTGCTTCTTTTTGTATGTGTAAGAAGAAAAATGTACAAGCTAACTGTGATTGCCTTGGGAGGGAGGGATTGGGAAGTGGGAGCGGAGGGATAATTAGCATTTTTATTTACATATATCTTTGCAATGTTTCACTTGTTATTACAAAAAATAGGAATCGCTTTCAAAATTTGAAAAATACCTAATAAAAGAAATTTTAAAGGAAAACGTAAGGATCTAATATATTTGTGTCAACTGAGTACATCCAGAAATACAAACAACTTTCATTACAAATGTATTTATCTTAGAGACAGATGCATTTCCTAGTTCTGGGAACCTGAAGACACTAATGCTTGACCAACCACTGCAAAATATTCAATCATAAAAAAATGCAAAATCTCTCTGCAGCCCCAATCAGAGATTTCACCTTTCTCAGTTTGGACTTTATGACACTGCTCATCATAGCTCTGAAGAAACATGATTTTGATATGACATATATATGCAAAAAAGATCCACTTAAAAATAATTACCTATGAAATCCTGAAAATTATTTCCCCTGGGCACAATGCAACATCAACTACCCGGGACCCTGAGTTGTCTCCCTCAGCAGTCAAAAATAAGAGACATGTCAAATTTGAAAATACTTAAAAGTGAGGCAGACTCTCAGACAACACTCCCAAGAGCCTCTATCTGGAATGGGGCTATAGGGTTTGGTTGAAAGCCTTCTTTATCACCATCATATAAATATCAAAGCCCTCATGCCCAAGGCATGGAGCTGACAGCAGCCAAGAGTGACAGGCAGGGCCCAGTCCTTTGGTACTTATCTGTATGAAACTGACAAGCTGATGTGATTGAAATGCTTAGGGCCCTTTAAATAAAAATCAGCAAAATAAAGATGGAGTGATGCAAAGATCAAAGGAATAACAGGAGAGATCTACTTCTAGAAGAATCATCCTCTGTCTTCCCATCTTGCTGGTACCCTCTGGGACTGGGGTTTCAGTGGCTTTAGAAGGTCTAGGTCACTTATATCTCACCTTCCCCAGCTATACCATTAAGATCATCATCATCCAAGAGAAATATGGCTTTTAGCCACAGGGCTGCTCCGGGGCCCACAGGAAGTGACACATACTGCTCTAGGGGCTATATTCCCTGATCAGGCCTCCCTCAAAGCAAGTCAGTCCTAGAAGGGCTGCAGTATTGGGAGGGACCCTCTGTAATGGAAAAGGAAAACCTAGGCCTCTGCAGTGGACTTGGAGGTCTCTCTACTCATGTTCACTGAAATTAGTGAACATCGTCATGCATCCTGAGGCATCAAAAAAAAAAAAAAAGGTGAATTGTGTTCAGAATGGTCTGTATATAAGGCATCGAAAGTTTAAACTGTATTTCAAAAAGTTTACCAAAAATAAAGATGAAATCTGAAAAGTTTCAGCATGAAGTGCTTAGGGTGAAGTCTTGGTTTTTTCTGAAATTAAATTATGTAGAACAGTTCATTCTCCAAGGGCGAGAAAGAAATGAGGTGTGACAGTAGTACAAAGTGGTGATGTGATGCTGAGGGCACACTGGGTAACAAGTGATCGGGTAAGATGGACAGGCCTGGAGAAGTTTTCAGAAGGAGGCACATTTTTCAGCCAACTTTAAAAAGTCTAAAATGTGAAGGCAAAGAGGAGGAATATGCCAGGCGAGGGAATGGCTTGGGCAAAGATCCAGACTGGGAAGTTGGGAAGATGTGACGGGTCTTGGCAAGGAACTAAGAGAGGCACAGTCCTGGGGTTTCCTCCTTCAAGTCGGGGCTAGTGATGGAAAGTTTGCTGGGGATGTAAAGCAAAAGTGGCTCTTGCCTCTTCCGGAAGAACAGCCCACCTCTGCTGAGAGAAGCACAGTGCAGGAGTCAGAGAGCTCAGCTCTAGCCCTCACTGTGGGATAAGCCCCAGACAGTGGTCATGTGGTACAGAACAGTGGTGGGGAGGGGTGTGAGGGGGGCAGAAGAGACAGAGGAAGGAGAGCTACACAAAGAATGGGGCCACCTGCATACCCTTCTCAAACAGGGCCAGATTCAGAGATTTGCTCTAGGATGGAAGAGACACCATATATCCACCAAGGACTGTTTACCACAGACTGTCCGCCAAGACCCAGGGCCCTCTGAGACCTCAGGATCCCCATTTTCAAAGTGGGAACAACATCTGCTTCCTGTTTCCTTTCTTTAGGTGATCGAGTGAAGAGACTCACCCACTGGAGCATTTCCTTGGAGCAGAGATGCTGCGGGAGATCAAAGACTCCCCACAAATGGGCCCCAAGGGAACGGGCAGAATCCAAATAGCTGGAGGTTGGACCATGAGACAGGGAAGGGTCATGAGGTTCAGGCTCACATCCCATCATTCACCTCGTTATCTGGAGCGCTTGAACGTTCCTAACTTTTACAGGCCAAGAAGTGTCTTCCATGACCACAGATTACACCCATAATCCTCATAGTCATGAAAACCTCGGCAAGAATCATGAGTTATTCAGCACAAACCCACCCTCAACACGACAAAGGGGAAATTAAGCAATGGGGTTATGTGAATGGAGACATAGTAAGCAGAAGCAAGCTGGCCAGGAGGCGGGGTCTGGCAGGGCATGGATACTTTCACAGAACCCCAAAGAAAGTAGCTGGAAGAGTCACTGTAGGCCCCCGGGGCTCTCTGGAAAGGCTGGGTATGAGCTGTGAGCAGGGCTGCCCTGTTCTCTCTAGGCAGAAGGGCATGTAAGATAAGTGGTCAGAGTGCTCTATGTACAAAGCATCATGCTGTTTCCATTTCCATTTCCAAAATCCACCTCTGACCCCAAAGTCTCACTGATGTACACTTACATAAACATCAGAACAAGGCTCATTAAATCACTAGCTTTAGCTTTAGAATGTGGAAAGTTTCCCGGCTAATCCTACTATGCATGGGAATCTGGCCCTCAAACAGTGTCAGAAGTCTGAAGAGTTCAGTTAAACTCCGAGACTGGTCAGCACATTCTCTCTCTTGGGAAACACCCGGTGTGGGGCAACAGCATCAATCTTTTCTATATCTTTAGCTCCTCTTTTCTAAGCATGTTCCAGACATGATCTCATCCACTGTCTCTATATCCCTGGAATAATAATGATAATTTACATCTGCTCTGTGCTCTAGACTTATAGTGCTTTTAAGTACATTATCTCATTTAATGCTTACTTCAACTATGATGGAATAAACATTATTCCCACTTTGCAGATGTAGAAAGGAAGTTTGGTGAGGTTAGGTGACTTGTACATACAGATGGAGTGGCTCTGGGCCTCCTACCCAGGTGTTCCAATCCCTGTATCCTTCCTCTTACTGGATCTTGTTGCCTCCCACAAGGAAAAAGGGAGGAAGACTCTGTAACTCTCATTTTATTGATGGTAAGATTATGGCTTTAATTACTGAAGTGGCCTTCATATGAGGCATAGGGTAAGGAAAGAGAGAATCTAGGAAATTATCAAAATTATTCTCTTTGATAGAGAGAATCTATCAAAGTTATCTGGTACCAAATCATCTGACCACCTGAAGCCATGATAGGATGTAATTACTTGGAGTGAACCTCAAACCTCAACCTTTCTAACCTTATAAATTTGTAAAACTTTTACCAGAGTGACAGCTACAGCAGTTGAGTCAGACCCAAGTTTTGCATCCAAATAACCCTCTCTTCTTTAGCTATATTTTTTTAAGCAAATGAGACTGACCTTGTGAATTCCCAAGACACTAAAGAGTCTATAATTTTAGGCAGAGTCCAAGACTCCTGAAGAAGAAAACTGAAACATGTCTATCACATGGATTTTGAGCTCCCTTTTTAGCCTTATTCACTGCCCCCTTCCCTCGAAGTTATTTTCAAATTCTAGGCATGTGATGGACTAAAGTCCACCAGAGCTATTTCAAACCATACTTGGCATTGTTGAGGCTCAGATATAACATACAAAATAGCCCACAGGGTGAAACACCATGGAGATGTGTAATTACAGTTGAGGTTGCCAATATCTACTGCTATCAGCTCCTAGAATATAGTAGGATAGCTGCACTAGTCTCTACTGAAACCCAAAGGGCAGTCAGTGCCTTGGGCTGGCTGGGCATTTGCCTTGTGTATCCCAAGACAAATAAAGGCACCTATCCTGATGAGGCTTGGATGTCACCTGGTCCCACAGGAGACCACAAGAGCTCAGCTCTCTCTGCCCCAAGCCTGGCTGCCTTTCCAGGTGGAATAACTCAGATGTGATGCTTTGTTCCTGTCAGACCTTGGCAGTGGGCTTTTCTCCTGTTAAAAATTTATTCCAAACAAAACTGGTTCATGAAATACCTCCAGCTGCTTATTGGCAGAGAAAAAGGACACATCTGCTTGGTGGGCTGCTCTTGTTGGTGATGTATGTTTATTTTTTGGTTTGTGTAATACACAGCCTGAAGCCCTTTCACTCAGGACTCTTAGGTGTTGGTTCCTGGTATTCATCACCTGTCCCCACGGCACCTCCACCCACAAGTTCTCAAAAGCCCTTACCCTCAGCCCAGACACTCCTGATTTGCCCATCACCCCGAATGCCACAGTAAAGGCATACTCGCCTTCACGGAGCTCTTAGGGGTCCTAGAAAGCACAGCCCACCTGAAACCACACTTGGACCAGAACCAAGTGCTGCATCCTAGACCCTGACTAGAGCCCCTATTTCAGAAAAGGATCTCCCAAGAGAAGATGGGACAGAAATGAAGGAAAGAGGAGGAGGAAAAGAAGAAGGAGAGAAAGGAAGAAGGAATAGGGAGGAGCAGAGAGGCTACAGATGCTACTGTTTTGAAGTACTCCCCACCCACCTACCACCTCCACCATCACCATCTCCAACATCATCTCAGCCAGTTTTAGGGACTCAGAAGGTCCTCACATCCCTCTAATATACATGCACCTGCAATGGGGCACTGGAAAGGCTTGGGAGGGCACTTGTAAATTGCCATTCTCTGAAGCTTTCTCTTGGGAAAAGATTCTGAATGCTTGGCTTAAACCCAGCCCTCTGTCTTCAATGCTTATTCTGCTTCTCTTTACCCACTTGTAACTGTACCTGCTTTTAACAGCCTATAATTATAAGTTACTAGAATCCGGGAAAGAGTAAAAAGCCTTAATATTTCACCAGCAAAAAATAAAACAAAAACAAAACCCACTGCAGATATATATCTATTACCATGGATATATCATTAAGTGAGAAAAGCTGGCAACCAACATACATATACATATAAATAAAGAAATATCTGGAAGAATAAACACCAAACTATTAGCAACTGTTAAGACAGACAACTGAGTGGGTGGATTATTTTTGTTCCTTTTTTGCTCATCTGCACATATATAATGAAAATGTGTAGTTTTGTAATTAGAAATTTTTAAAAAATAAAAATAAAATAGAAACTTCATTTGGAAAAAAAATCAAAAAGAGAGTTGAATAAGCTCAGTTTTCCCCACTACTCTGAAGGTACGTGAGCTAGAAGCATGGGCTCTGGGGTCAGACTGGGTTCAAAGCTTGCGTCCTACACTTGAATGATACTCTCTAGGCCTGATTTTTCATCTGGAAATTGAGGATAATATTAAAATCTACTCCACAGAGTTGTTTCAAGGATTAAATGAGTTATTTCTTATAAAGATATGTATTCAATAAATGGCAGTTATTATTATTGCTTATTCTTACATGTCTACAGCACAGGTTTAAAACCTTGCAAATACTTTTCAAAATGCTTCTATCTAGGAGAAATATTTTCATTGTGGAACTTGCATACATTCCCCCCATATGCAAATCCATCACTTGCTCCCTCTTACTTTCAGCTTAGACAGTGCTGGCTTCCAGGGGCCCACCCTGCGGGCACAGTGTCACAGAAATGAAAGGAAGACGGAAGAGAAAGGAAGTCAATTTGGTTTCTCTTAATCTGGGCAGGTTGACCCCTGTTGAAATTAATTATTGGAAGACATGGTAATACATGGTTTGCTTTCAGAATCAGTACCAGCAGATGAGGAAGCTCTCCTCTGGAACAGCTTTCCTTGTTTCCTTTCTAAACCATGTCAGTGCTCTCTGAGAGTCAGCAACTTTATTCTTCCCAGCGGTGTGTTATTCTCACTGTGCAAGGTAAATATGTTGACACCTTGTGAAACTAGTGGCCACATTCTTGGGACCCCTGTGAGCAGGCCCACTGAATCAGAAAATCCTTTAGAAGGGAGAATGCTCTCACTCAGTGCCCAGACTCTCTCCCCTTCCTTCCCCTTTTCTGAGGCCTTTATGGCAGGTTCAGCTTCAGTCTCATGACAGAAATGGAATCACACGTCTTACCAACAGACTAGTCCTTCATATCAGGTCCCACTGGCAGCTAATCCAGCCCTGCCCTGGTGCTCACATTTGATAATTAGACTTTTATCCCTATCCCTTCCTTACCTGGAACCCTGCCTCTGATTTGCAGCCCAGTAACTGAAGCCTGCTATCTGTTAAGAGTCTCCTCTATGTAAACCACTGATCCTCTTCCTTGCATCTCTGAATACATTGGCTCTTGGATGCCCAGTAGTGGGTATCCCCTACCTACCACCCCAAGGCAGGATGCACCATTACTTTATTGCCTTTCCTTGGTTCTGACTGGTCAGATTGGATGGACCCCTCTTTCACATGCTTAACCCGAGGGCCAAGCTTAGTTCCTGTAGCTGATCTTTCCACTTGGCACCTGGCCCATCTCAAAGGACAAGCCTACTCTTTCCAACCTAGTTAGGCAGACCACACCATGCTGAGGCTTGAGAGATGACAGCATGGTACTTGATAACCTATCCTGGAAGGGAGTGAGGCTTAGAGGTATCCCATCACCACCACCCCCATGGTCACCACTACTGCCACTGAGGCCACCATTCACCAGGCACCTCCCACGAAACAAATTCTCTATTAGGCACATTGTACATATTATTTCTAACCCTCACATCACTCTGTGGGGGAGGTGTCACCATCTCTGTTTTAGAGAGGACACTGAGGCTCAGGGAAATTGACTGTCCCTGGGCCCAAGGCCAACAAAAGAACAGATTGACTGCAAATGCTACACTTTTCTTCACTATATCATATGTCCAAATAGACGGAAATTGGAACTGAGAGGGATGTCTCAAACAGGCTTGTGGAGCTATCAAGGGAGATGTGTTCTGGAAACAAGGAGGTTTCACTAATGATAGCCTGACCTTAGCAAAAGGTAAAAAGAAAGAGACAAAATAGGACTCCCCTGGTGGCGCAGTGGTTAAGAATCCGCCTGCCAATGCAGGGGACACACATTCGATCCCTGGTCCGGGAAGATCCCACATGCCGTGGAGCAACTAAGCCTGTGTGCCACAACTACTGAGCCCGTGCTCTACAGCCCGTGAGTCACAACCACTGAAGACCGTGTGCCTAGAGCCCGCGCTCCGCAACAAGAGAAGCCACCGCAATGAGAAGCCCGCACACCACAACGAAGAGCAGCCCCTGCTCGCCGCAACTAGAGAAAGCCCGTGTGCAGCAACCAAGGCCCATGTGCAGCAACCAAGACCCAATGCAGCCAAAAATAAATAAATTAATTTTAAAAAAAAAGAAAGACAAAATAATATTCTGGGCTAGGCCAAGTATAGTCCACTTTGTGCTAGAAAATGGAAATGAAGACTCAGGCTAGATACTGGCCAAGTTAATTGTTAAACAGGACAAGCGCCAGCAGAGAACAGAGCCAGCTGTCACCAATAGTGGGTACACGTGTTTCAGATAAGGTAGAGGATGGGTAGAGAAAGATGAAAGGCAGTCGTGGGATGCCTAGAGCCCTGAGGTCACACAGAGCTTTTAGAAGAAGAAGATGTCATAGAGGGTCATGAAGGTGACCCTGGAGTCCAAGGGAATTATTAGGCACAAGGAGGGAAAGACTGTCACTCTGCAGTCCTGTGGCCACAGTGCTAACACATGGTTGTCTGAGGGGCTTCCTGGATCCACACATAGAAAGAGGATTAGGAACTGGTTCTGGGGTGAAACTGAGGACACTGCCAGGCCCAATCCCAGAGACATCCAAAGCTTTTGTGGATCAAGAGACTCTGTGGCAAAGGAGTTGAGAGCCTGGGCTCTGGAGCCAGACTACTGGGTTTGAATCCCAGTTCCACCCCTTACTAGCTTTGCCAACTTGAGCTATTATTTCACCTCTTTGCCTCCGACTCGTTATCTGTAAGTTGGAATATCAATACCTAACGGGATGTTATGAGAATGAAGCGAACAGTGCCTGGCACATAGAAAGTCCTCAGTAAGTGTTACTGTTATTATCATTACTGCTGTTGTTATTAGGACCTCCTCAACAGGGAGAAGGAAAACATGTCTATCAGTGAACACGATAGACTGAATAAAATGTATGACTAGGGTTGTCTTGGACTCAAATCAATATACTTAACATAAAATCGGTATACTTCTTTTGTCTAATTTACCTTTTCTTTTGCTGTTGCCTTTAAGATACCCTTGAAAAGAACCAATCTTATTCATCTCCAACACGGGAGAATTTTTGAAAGGGAAAAAGAACTTTGTCACGTTTCAACTAACAGAGGGGGAGGGTTAAAGCCTCCCTAGCAGTCAGGCACGGTGTGATGGTAACTATCTCAGCCAGAAAATCATGGAAACTTAGTGAGGCTGGGGAAATGAACTGAGTAAGGATTACCATGCCCTCTTGTCAAAACCGGTTTCCTATGAAACCAATTTACAGGAAATAATTTCATCTGAAATAATGTTTTAGGTTTCTTTGTTTTTTTCAGTTAAAAAAATATGGAAGAGTCCAAAGAACTCACTCAAAATTTGGCTCCAAAGACGCTTCTTCCTGGACTGGGGCTGTCCGTGCTAACTCCAGCTCAGGGCAATCCTACAAATTCTATGAAGATGGCTCTCGGTTAGGTCCCAGGTTATACGTTCCTGGGGCCTGTGTTTTTATGAATATTCATCTAATCTGCCTCTCTTCCATTTATCATTCTTAGAGTTGGAAAGGACCTTAGACATCACCTGGCCTGATATCCACCCACCAAAGGAATGAATACCATTCATTCCTTTAACTTTTCAAGCACCGATTACATGTTAGGCTCACCATGCTAGGCACTGGGATAAAAAGGCTAATAAACTAAAATCCCTGCTCTAAGGAAGGTCATAGCTGGGGAGTGAGGCCATCATAAAATTGATTATGACACTGCATGATAACTACCATGATAGGGATGTGACCAGAAAAAGTGGATGCTTTAGAAAAGGGGTATTCAATCCAAGCCATGGAGGCCTCTGAAGGCTTCCTGAAGAGGCGATACTTGAGATGAGTGTTCAAAGATGCACAGAAGTTGGTCGGGGTAGTCAAAGTTAAAGAGCTGGGAAGGATTGAAGAGGAGACAGCACCGAGACTTGAGAGCATGACATGTTCAGGTAAACTCTGGGAGACAGGACTATCGAGTGGGGTAGAGGGAGCACAGGAGGGATAAAAGGTAAAACCAGAGAAGTCAGCAGCCAGGTCATTAAAGGTTTATAATTTCAAGAGTTTGACCTTTATCCCAATGGGACAACACCTATGAGTTCCATAACAAATGGAGTAGCATGATGAGATGTGCATTTTAGGAAAACCACTCTGGTAGCAATTTGGGCATGGATTTAAGGAGACCATGACTAGAGTCAGGGAAAACAGGAGGATATTGCAATAATCCAATCAAGAGATAATGAGACTCTGCTCTAGGGCAGTGGCAATGAAGATGAGAGGAAAGGGACATATTAAAGACAGAATCAGTAGGACTTTGTGAAGGGCTCATGAGGGGTGAGAGTTAAGAATGACTCCCAAGTTTCTGGTTGGTGCTCTTCACCAGCACGGGGAATACAGGGGGAAGAGCACACCTGGAAGGGGCAGGAGATGATCAAATAAATTTTGGACACATTGGGTTTGAGAACCCTCTGAAAAGTCAAAGTGGAAGTGTCCAGAAAGCCAGTGTGTTTTCGAACAGGAAGCACAGGGGTAAGATCAGAGATGAGACACAGATTTAGAAGCCATCAGGGTAGGGGGGCAGCTGAGGGTGGGAAAGAGTATAAAATCATGCAGTGTAAAATCATAAAATGAGAAGAGAAGGTCTGGGGAACAAATTCTGGGGAAAAAGGAGAAGAGTCTAAGAAGGAACAGTCAGAAAGACATAAAGAAACCAAGAGAGCCAGGTGTCATGGCAGGCTGAGGACAAGTGAATTTAAAAAGGAGGAAGTGGTTGACAGGGTCAAATGCTTCAGGAAGACTAATTAGTATCTGAAAAGTATCCTTTGGATTTAACAAACAAAAAGAAACATTCAGGTGGAGACTTTGGTAAGATTAACCTCTGTTGGCCAGAGAGAATAGAAGCCCAATGGCAGAGGTCAAAGGGCATCTAGGAAGTAAGGAAATAAGGGCAGATGCAAATATAAACCGTTCTCTCAAGAACTTGGGCTTTCAAGGGGAGGAGAAACAGGGTCCAGAAAAGGTAGTCTTGGTTTCTTTTTATTTATTTGTTTGTTTTTAGCTTTTTACATATCCTAGGGAAAAAGGGTTGCCTCTGCTGGAAAACCTCCCATGATGAGAAGCACACTACATCACAAAACATTTCATTCTGGTTTTGGACAGCTCATAAAAAAGCAACCGTGTGTTAGAAACGATACGTGAATTAAGCTAAAATTAGCTTCACTATACCTTCCACCCTATCTCTTCTATAGGAACCTTTCAACTATCAAACCCACCTCCCCTTGCATAAAAAAAATTATTTACTCAGAATTGGACATATCCAGTTACTTCAACTTCACTATCTTGGCAGCCTTCCAATAATTACAGCATAGTTTGTCAATATCCTTTTGAAAATACATTTTCTAGAATTAGACACAGTATTCTATATGTGATCTAAACAGTATATAGAGAAATCCTTATTTCTCTGGTTTAGAGATTATATTTTAATTTGCATCATCACTCAAAAGTCTTTACTATTCTCTTTTGTTCTAAGAGCAATGTCTAAACCCTTTTATCTAAAAGTCAAGGTTCGAGAGAGAGTCCAGACATAATCTATACTCTTTTGGGCTTTTCTACAATGATCCGCTCTCTACATTGCAGAACACTTTGCTCTCATCAACTTATTGATGTTTTATTTATGGTGTCACAGAATTTACAGGAGACGCCAGGAAATTTGAGGGCTCTCATAACCACCATAGTTTTCCTTGAGCCAGAACTGAAATTATATCAGAATTTCCCATATCCTCCATCTGATGGAGGATATTATGGTCCTCTCCAGTCACAATCATGGCTTTTTGTTTGCTTTCCATTAATCTCTGTTATGTCTCCATATTGTTTATTACCCTCGGGTTTGTAGATCTCATATAGATGAGAACCTTTCTTATGTATCCTCACCCCTCTTATTAAACGAGTCCTTTAAACAGACAATCTTCTTCAATTGCCATTTTTTACTTACGAGCTCAATACCTTAAAATCTCAGGAATATTTATATTTATCTTCTTGTGTTAAAGTTTAAGTACCTTACTTGTTACACATGCCTTTTGTTGATATATAGATAAGGCTATAAATATTGTTTGCAATCTGTATTCTTGGTATTTTTCTTTAACCTAAGTTGACCTAAGGGCATTTCCTTCAGAATATGTTTCTTTCTGTGTCACCCGTGGGCCTCACACGTCTGCTTTTGGCTTTACTGGGGTAATTTTCTCCTTCTACTTCAAAATTTGCTTAAATCCTTCTAGACAGATCAACAGGGTTTTCTGCCAAAGCACATCCTTCCCAATCTTTACAAGATGCACTCTGCCCCTTGCCAGAAGTCCATCATCCTGGCTATAGGATATAGTCCAGAAGACTTTTTAAAACACCATCTACACAAGTAGCCATTCGTTTCTCAGCCTCCCTTCTTTTCCACAGTCACTGCCATCACACGGAAAAAGAGACAAATACACCACCTGTGCTTTCGAATCTTTCAGTGTGCTACCCAGAACTTTAAAGTCATGAGGAATACAGTCCCAGTTTCTTCTGAGTTTGCCATTTGTTCCACACAGGAAGCAACAAAAGTGGGGGGACAATTCATAGCCTTGATAAGAAGTTCTTGGCAGGCTTTCTATAATATCTTGGATATTGGCTCCGACCCCTTCTCAATTTTCCACATCAAGTGTATACAACATGACCTTCAAAACCCTTGTTTGGGAATTAACCACCATATAAAACATCTTTCTTCTTCCTGACAGTGGTCACAAGACCCCTCCCATCAGCTCATGCCAGTAACTTCTCCCTAGTGCTTTGTGGAAGGAATGTCTTGAGTCTACCCCAACGGGAAGAGTGCCAGACAAGATCCAAAGGGTGAGACTGTCCTTCATTTCTCTGCCATTTCACATTCTTCCACTTGCCCACTTCATGACATTAATTTATCAGCATTTTCCTGGCTTTCTTTCTATCTTTTTTCCTCCTGTCTAAGAACCTTTCATCAACTCTAAGAAACTGGGGAGGGTAGAAGACACAAGAGGGAGGAGATACGGGGATGTATGTATATGTAGAGCTGATTCACTTTGTTATACAGCAGCAACCAGCACACCACTGTAAAGCAATTATACTCCAAGAAAGATATTTTAAAAATTAAAAAATAAAAAATAGAATGTGAAAAAAGAAACTGGAGTGTGGAAAAGTACCTGTTTAATCTCCCCCCCTCTCCCTTCTGCTTGCATTTGCAGCTGCTATACTTGGTCACCATCTCAAGCGTGAAAAGAAAGATGGAACTTACTCCAAAGGTCACTACACTACCGCAAGGCATGTGTTTTTTTTGGATCACCAAATGAACTAAGGGTTTATCTTGGTTTCACTAGATGCACTCCTTGAAAACCTTAAAAGAGTAAAGATTATGTCTCCTCTCTTATTGTGGGACTTCTCAGAGGTTTAGAATACTCTGGCTGCCTGTTTTTCATTAGACTGTGAGTTCCTCAAGACAGAAACTCTGCATCTCTTTCATTTTCCACGGTGCCCAACACAGAGGCTTGACGGGACACGGAAACTGAATGAACTGTCCAACACTGGGGGCAGAGGCTTTCCATCTCTATGGATTACCCTATTCTAGTCGCCCTTAGTGCTCTGGTACGTTAGCTGATTACTTTGAATATCCTTAATGGGCAAGGTCACTGATGGGCCCACTAAAACGTTTCCCTTCCATTTTTGCCTATTTTGTCCCCAAGGCTCAGAATGAGCTTCTTTTTTTTTTTTTTTTTTTAATGTATTGCATTGAAGTTTGAAGAAAAAGCAAGGGTCAGCTAGAGAAATAACTAACTAGAGATTATTGAATGGAGTACTTAATTGTGCCCGTGTTTTTATATTTCTTTAAATCTTTCTCTGAACGGTCTGTTCTTTCCAAAATGTTACACGGATGCTTAGCTGCTTAAATGTGACTTGGTGCTTTGAGATTTTAAATTACATATATTTGAATGCAAATGCTTGCTCTTTTGACTAAACTAGCTTACAGAGAGTCTGGCCTTTCAGATAATGAGGTCATAAAGCAGACCACTAACAGCAGGCACAGCTGCTCTCTAAACCACAGGCACTTGAGTACTTCCCTACTGAGTCACAGCAAATATCTCAGGACAAAATGTCAGTACCACTGCCCACTCTACCTCTTGGGCAGATATGGATGCATCTATCCCCTGAAAGCTATGCTCTTACGGGTAGCAATTCCATCCCTATGCCTGTTCATACTCCCAATGACAGCTAACATGCAACACACACACACACACACTATACATATATATAATATATATACATGTATGTATGTATGTATATATAAGTAATAAGTGCTTTTAAAAAATCTGATTTACGCTATGGCCTGAGTCATTTGATGAGTTTATAGGGAACTCGAGTCAAGTATCTATCTGGAGCAGGAGAGGTTCCCACTGGTCCCCAGCACTTCTGTTTGAGCATGGACAATCTCAGCAGCTTAGACTGGAAAGACCTGCAGAGACAGCCCCTTGGTGCATCCCCTGGCCCTGGCCCCTCACCACCTGCCTGTCAGGCTGTCATGACTGAGGCTCCTTTCCTCACGCAGCTCGGCTTCTACGTAGGCTATTCAAAGAGTGCCATCTGCAGGATGAAGGGAGGATCATAAATATTTATTCATTTCCTTCAAATGATAGTTGAAGAATTTAAAATGTGTTCAAGAGCTAATCAACACAAGATTTAAGTTAAAGTTTAATGACAGATAATGAATTGCTACATTCATCCTTCACAGGTATCATTTGTATTTATTTTAATGACTGCCTTAAATGTCTTTACTCCAAAGAGTAAACCAATGGTGAGAATCAGAGGTGCCCCCACTGTCCCAAGAGTGGAGAGGTGTTCGTTCAGGGCCTTTATGCTGCCCCTGGACCCCTCTCCATGGGTAGCCATTTCTCTGCTCTTCCCTGCAGAAGGGCACATGTCCAGTGGTGACAGATGAAACAGCTCTCTTCCTTCTTTGACTCAAGACAATTTAAAAAATCTGAATGCAGAGAATGGGAGCTCAGAGTTCCCTTGTCATACCAGCCTCAGGTCAAAGAATCATAAGATCACAAAGCTGAAAGAGGCTTCTTCACTGAATCATGACCCTGTGTAGTGCTGCTGGCCAGCGGCCCCCAGTCTCCTCCTTCACCCCATGCGTGATGCCCCTCCTGCCCGTATCTCATAAGCAGCAGCCCACAACAACCAGGAACAGGTTTCTAATTCTTTCATTGTGCGTCACTGATCTCTGACGAACTCAAGAATTATCCAATTCCTGACTAAATTCACTTCTCTCCCCCCAGCAGCCCTCACCTAGTGAGGAGAGAAGCAAGAAAAGGAGCGCCCTTTCCTGCCTGGGTTGCCCCCTTTCTCAGTGCCTGAGCGTGATGGTCACGCTGCACAGAAAAAAGCAGGGCTGAGGCAGGTGGCTGCTGACCACCCACCTGCCTTGGCCATGGTTGGAGGTGGTTTTCCTATGGGGACTACCAATTCCAGGATGCTGGGCAGCTCCACTGCCCACACCCTTCCCCAGAATAGGGATGAGGGAACAAGACAGGATTCATTTCCAGACTACAAGACCCATCTCTAGAGGCTATTTACAGGAGAATGATGCAGTGATCTCATGGCCCTTCACTGAGGTGTTCGCTTTGTGGTCCGCATCCTCCGAAAACCTCCTAAAAGCAGGAGTCTTTTGGAAGGTACACTCTCTCTTCTCTCTTGTAAAGACACAGTCTTATCAGGAAGCAGAGGCAGAGACAAGTGGATTATATCAAAAGGTTACTCGTTGGCAGGACCAGGGAAAATAATGCCTGTGACAGGGGAAGCCTCCCCTACCCCATTCCTGCTCTTTGCCCTGTACTTTCTTTCTTTCTTTCTTTTTTTTTTTTTTTGCGGTACGCGGGCCTCTCACTGTTGTGGCCTCTCCTGTTGCGGAGCACAGGCTCCGGACGCGCAGGCTCAGCGGCCGTGGCTCACGGGCCCAGCCGCTCCGCGGCATGTGGGATCTTCCCGGACCCGGGCACGAACCCGAGTCCCCTGCATCGGCAGGCAGACTCTCAACAACTGCGCCACCAGGGAAGCCCTGCGCTGTACTTTCCACGAGGACACTGGCAATGAATTTTACACCCAATTCCTCCACCTCAGTAAAGAGGGACGGCATGGGGTTAGGGTGAGAACACGAGTCTGGACTCACACCTGGGTTGAAATCCCCACAGAACCACCGACAAGCTAGATGACAAAGGCACCGCAGGACTTTCTGATCCTTTAGTGTTGTCTTCTATAAAACAAGGCTGATACTGTCTATCGTTCAGGGTTGGTGGGAGATAAAACACTTAATAGGCCCATAAGCTCTCAAAAATGTGTCAATTCTTTCTTTAGTATGAATTTAAGTTAATGTGTCTCTGGCACTAACTGAAAGGCACTGTCCCATGGGAAGGGCATATCAGGCACCAGCGAGACGGTGGAGGAGCAACTGGGAGAAATGAGGTTTAGGTTGGGGAGGCCACGAGGCTTGTTTGGTTGTAACAACACACAAAAACGACAGCCCCCTCATGGGCCTGTGACCACAGCTGGCATTGCCTATGAGGCCACAGCAGTAAGAGAGCAAGGAGGAGTGGGCTGGATCAGGGCGGTGGGTGGCTCTGGGGATGTCCTCCCCAGGTGAGGAGGGCGGAACCACACGACAGCCAGAAGGCAGGGGCACCAAAGCTATGGGATGGCTCTAGTCCAACAGATGGCCCCAGGTACCACAATGCCCACTGTCAGCAGGCAGGGAGTCTGGATGACCCTCTCCCATCCTATGCCCCCTAACAGACTGGACAGGCACCAGAATGCCTGGCCACCCAGATATTTTGGGTCTGTAATACATCTTGTCCACCAGAGGCACATTGGGCCTGTGTCTGTATCATGTTGGCACAGTCCAGCTCATGCTGTAAAAGATCCTTGTGTGGCTATGAGGCTGGTTTTTGTTCTTGTGGTGGTGGTACTGGTGGTCGTGGTAAAATAAACGTAACAGAAAACTTAAAAGTTCAGGGGCACTGAGTCACCCTGTTGTGCAACCATCACCACCATCCATCTCCAAAACTCTCTACCTTGCAAAACTGAAACCCTGCACCCACTAAATAATAACTCCCCATCAGCACTTGGCAACCACCCTTCTACCTTCTATCTCCATAAATTTGACTATTTTAGGTACTTCATATAAGTGGACTCATATGATATTTGTCCTTTGGTGACTGACATTTCACATAGCATAGTATCTTCAAGGTTCATCCAAGCTGTAGCATGTGTCATACTTCCTTACTTTTTAAGACCAAATAATATTCCACTATATGTATATACAATATATATATATTTTTTTTCTCCTGCGGTACGCGGGCCTCTCACCACCGCGGCCTCTCCCGTTGTGGAGCACAGGCTCCAGACGTGCAGGCCCAGCGGCCATGGCCCACGGGCCCAGCCGCTCCGCGGCACGTGGGACCCTCCCGGACCGGGGCACGAACCCGCGTCCCCTGCATCGGCAGGCGGACTCCCAACCACCGCGCCACCAGGGAAGCCCTGTATATACAATATTTGGTTTATCTATTCATCTGTCTATGGACACTTAGGTTGCTTCCACCTTTTGGTTACTGTGAAAAATGCTGCTTGAACATGGGTGTACAAATATCTTTTCACACCCTTGCTCTTAATTCTTTTGGGTATATACTCAGAAGTGGGATTGCTGAAACATATGGTAATTCTATGCTTAATTTTTTGAGAAACTGCCATACTGTTTTTTTGTTTGTTTGTTTGTTTGTTTTTGCGGTACGCGGGCCTCTCACTGCTGTGGCCTCTCCTGGTGGGGAGCACAGGCTCCGGACGCGCAGGCTCAGTGGCCATGGCTCACGGGCCCAGCCGCTCTGCGGCATGTGGGATCTTCCCGGACCGGGGCAAGAACCCGCATCCTCTGCATCGGCAGGCAGACTCTCAATCACTGCGCCACCAGGGAAGCCCTGCCATACAGTTTTTACCAGTGGTCGCACCATTTTACATTCCAACCAACAGTGCACAGA
Source organism: Delphinapterus leucas (assembly GCF_059928025.1). Taxonomy (NCBI): domain Eukaryota; kingdom Metazoa; phylum Chordata; class Mammalia; order Artiodactyla; family Monodontidae; genus Delphinapterus; species Delphinapterus leucas. The sequence goes on along the minus strand of NC_143132.1, from coordinate 69,911,088 downwards.
GGTTTTCTATGAGGTTTTCTTTATCCCATAGGTTGGGTCTCATCTACCTGCCTCCGCAGGTTTAAGTTGCTGCTGACACGGTCTCTCTGGCTCCGTCAGGCCTCTCACCCTCCAGCATCCCTTGCAGCTCCCCTAGGTCCACTCCCACTACTTCCTGTCCACCAGCAGATTCCTTTGGCTCTTGGCAGGCCCTCTCCTTTCACACCCACAGCTCACATCTGTCTGGGGCTGGTCACCTCCCCGGGTGAGGTTGAGGCTCTGGACAATGCCCAGCAGGACTCCCCCACTGAGGGCTGCCTGTGTAATGGAATCAGAGCCAGCCCTGGCTAAAGCCGTGATGTGGCAAACTCTAGCTTTGTCACCCTCGCTACTCTGGCAGCAACCACCTCTCCATCCCTTAGTGATACCTTTCCCAGCTGCCCCTTCCCTGCCTTACTCATTCTACTGCAACTGATCACAGTTGACAAAATACTAATTTACCACTCACCTAGTGATCCTAGAGCAGACAAGGGTCTCCTTGCATCAGGCGGGAAGGCAGCCCAGAAGCCATGGGCTATCCACCCAACGTGCCCCACAAAACACCAAAGCCACAGCCCTGGTCTCCCTCACCGCTCCACACACGCATACAACCACACACAGCATCTCACCTGAGCCACCTCTTCAAAGTCATCGTGCCTCTTCTGCAGGGCCCGGGCTCGATGCAAAGACTTCCCGACCCCTGTGTGCTTGCTGAGAAAGGCCTCGCCGTGGTTTTCAATCCAGTCTAACACCTAGTCAGAGAAGGAAGACAGAAACAATGACTTCTTGGCAAAAGACACGTGACAACATGTGTGACTGCTAGGCTATTAGACTCCCCGCCCGTCCCAATCAGAAAGCAGCAGTCCAGGTGTAAATGTTCAATCCACGGTGGACACAGGGATTTCATTACTGTCATTGGCAATACAACAATCCCACCCTTAACTAAGTTCAGCTCTTCCTCTTTGATCTCCAGAATATCCCCTCATCACTTTCTCAGTTTTCTCACCCTTAATTAGCCCATTATTTTAAACAAGTTACACAGACCGCCAGGCACAGTTTAACCCTCTCACTACTTTGACTCCAACCATATAAAGTCAGACACATTTGCAGGAAATTAAGCAGTGTCAGGTCAGGGCAGTTCCTTGGCACTCACTCCACCATAAAAATGCTCATGGCAGTGGCATCAAGTCATGGGGATCCTACCTCATTGTTCTCCTTGGACTCCCTTCCTAATCTTGGGAACAAAGTCCAGAGTAGTCAGTCCCTAACTGGAGCTACGCTCAAGAGAGCTGATCACCAGGACAACTGCCCTCTCTGGCTTCTTTCCACCTTTCTCCTCCAATCAACATCAACATCAACCAACCAACCAACAAAATAAAGTAAGGTCTTTAGTATCTATGATGCTCTTGGGTAGCAGTAGAGACTCCATGTTCTCCAGGCTTAAGGGCTAGTGATTTGGCCTCAAGACATTTTCCTCGGAGTTGTGAGAAGCTAGAAAACAGGTGGCTGGAGCAGTAGAGGGATGAGTGAGGCGATGCTTAGAAGGTGAGAAAATATGTTGTCCTGAGGGGTACTTGACGGGGGAGTGGAAAGCCCTTAGTAAAAGCCTCGAAATGTAGGGAGGATCAAAGCCTTTAGCCCATTTTGCATTTGTCCACATAACCCAACAAAAATGTGTGCCTCCAGGGAGAAGGGAAGCAGTTCATTTGGGCCCTGAGGAGTTGGCACTCACTAAATCAGATGGCTACAACTGAATCAGAATTACAGCACAGACACACCTGTTGCAGATCCTGCCAAGACTCAACTAAGCCCACTCTATTCCTACTATAGTAAACGTCAACTAAACATTTGATTAATGAGGTACTAGCTTTCTCAGATTGTAGAATGACTTTTGGGAAAATGATTTAGATGAACTAGCCCTGTTTAAAGGGCACTTTATTTCTGTTTTTTTTTTCTACAGATTGCCCTGTGGCAAGCAGAGAGACCAAATCATTGCCTGGACTGCAGACATGAGAGTTCTGTTTCTATGGAATTTAGCCTTTGGCGTCACTTCCTCTGACATTTGAGATAAATTTATGCCTGCAATTGTAAAAAGTATGGAAGCTTTCAAAGTCTTAGGTGGCAGTATCATAAAGCCATACCAAGATGGTATTGGTTAGAGAAATGCACATATGAATATAAAAATGAGGTTTAACAAAAATGCATGCTACAAAGCCAGGTCAGGTAATCGTCCACTAAAATGAAGAAAAAAAGAAGGCTTTTGCAAAAATGACTTTATCTAAACATTAGTGTAAAGATTTTAAGCACTTTAGCATCAAGGATTTACTATATAACACATGGAGCTATATTCAATATCTTATAATAACCAGTAATGGAAAATAATCTGAAAAAATATATATATAACTGAATCACTTTGCTGTACACCTGAAACTAACACAATATTATAAATCAACTATACTTCAATTTTAAAAAGGTTTTAAACACTTTAACAAATTCTGGCAATATTTTTTTAATATTCTGGAGGCACATCTGTAAAAAGAAATTACAATAGTAAACGAACTGAATTTTTACCTTTTGCAAACTCTGAAAGGCAGCACTGAAAGGAAGTTTAGATATTCTTTTCTTAGAATAAAGAAGAGCCTACTTTTCTCTTGAGTTACTTATGGTGATATTTCAGCAACAAAAGTCAGGAGAGTGCATTTTTACTTGATTTGCCACAATTTGATCCCATTCTATACCGGACAAGGATGATGGGTGTCAGCATGCAAGGTCAAAGACAAACATTTCTAGTCACAAAGTTTCTCATATATTGTGTACCATGGATAGCGTAGTTTTATAATTTTTATGCATATTTAAACTTTTATTAATCCCCTTTTGAGAATGAACTGAAGGTTGGAGATAATTTTTATATACAAAGGAGCCGTCTTATAGCTTTTCACGAGCGCTTTGGAATTTATGACGTATTTTCAGGTTACAATTTTTTAAAAAAATTTTGTTTTGAGCAGTTAAGCGTGACTTGCTTGTCTGGCACTTTTTTTCATGAATTTTATTTTATTCATTTTCATTTTTAATCTCTAGCTTTAATAAATATTCTAAACAATATTCTAAAGCAAATTGGTTAGAGACAAATGTTTTTCATCTACTAGTTCACAAATGGTTAGCTTTTATACTCCCTGGGGGTGCTTTCACAACTTTTAAACTTTTTTTAAAAAGCAATTTGTTTCCTGTTTATTTTGCTTTCTTTAAAATGTCAATTAGTTTTCAGTTAGTGACACTTAGTTTACTTAATCAGCTCTACCTTAACCACTTAAAAATCTATTTCATATATGAGAGGCTTTTACTTAGTTTAAACATAACTTTGCTCTGTGATGTTACATTGCCTCCATTTAGTACAGCTGCTGCCACTAGAACTGGAGCTGTGCGGAAAACACATGCAACCTCAATGCCGGGTCAGGGACTGCAGGGAAATCAATTTAACAAAACAAAAGCAAATGATTTAGGACGTGAACAAGATTACTTTAGTAATATCTAGAGACGGAAAAAGCATCTGAGGACAGAGAAACAGAATCAATATATGATGCACTGTTCAAAATGTTGATTTCTGACAATTTTGTTTCAGAGAGTTCTTTTAGAGCCAGCATGGCCTGGTACAAATACTTAGGCCATATGCTCTCTTGACCTTTGATTTCATGGTTCCCAACCCTGGGAACACAATCCAGCTTCCTACGTGGACTGCACAGCAGAGAAATGTGCTTCTGAACAGACACCGGTGGTGTCTAACAATTATGTGACACACCGTAAATTAATGTGCAGCATTGGAAGTCTGGCGCGTCCCAGAATCTGAACATCACTGGTTGAAGAATAAATTGAGTTTCTAGCCTTACCCTGGACCCTATCAAGGTGTAAGCACCCATCAAGGTACCCCTTATTAGCTGGTCCCTATGTAATTTCTCTCATCTAAAAGATCTTATGTAAAATAGTCAATTATCAGTTGCAGTTAGGATAGTACAGGATGATAGTTAATCATACCTATTGATGGCTTTGAATTGGTGTTTAAGTGTTTCCAACAATAGGAGGTTTTTTCCTTTTGTTTTTGTCTGAAGGAAGAGTCTTCAGGATGCAGAGAAGCACGTGTGGGCTACGACTATTCACATATTCAAATAGATATTTATTATTAGCCTCATGGTGGCCTAGCGCCAGGCACTAGGACAGCCCAGCATGCAGGATTAAACAAGGCAGGCTCGGCTCTGACTCCAGGAACTCAGTCCAGGTGGGTAACGAGCACTAGATATGAGATCACAATTCATCATTAATTGCAAGGGTGAAAAGTGCCAACGGTCAGCGAAGTCCACTCTGAAGTGAGGCCTGAGAGACAGTAGGATTTAACCAAATTAGGAATTGAAAAGATCAGCATGGTTTGAGTAGGTGTAAGTAGGAAATGCGCCCCGAGGCGGCAGGCACCAGGTAGAGCTGAGCCCTGGTGTGCTGCGTCTGACTGCAGCGTTAGCCTAAGAGCCACTGAAGGGCTGAAGGAGGAGAAAGACACCATCAGATCTGCATTTAAAAATTATTGCTCTGACTGCTTTGTGGAGAATCAGTTGTTGGAAGACAGGAACAGAGGTAGGAAAACAGGAGGTTCCTGCGGAAATCCTGACAAGAGGCGATGGTAGCTCAGGCGAGGCCAGTGGCAGTGTCCGTGGAGAGACAGGTTTCAGTAATATTTAGGGGAGAGAACAGCCAGGATTTGGTGATGGGGCCTGGGGGTGATGCAGAAGCAGGTGGAAGCCTGACCCCCAGGAAGAGGAACTTGTCACTGGTACAGAAGCAAGTGAGTCACAAGGGATAGCACGAAGATGACAGATTTTTTGGTTAAGTTTTCTTTCAATTTTCATACTCACGCTCTGTTTTTGTTGTTGTTGTTGTTTTGTTTTGGGGTGTTTTTTTTTGCGGTACGTGGGCCTCTCACTGCTGTGGCCTCTCCCGTTGCGGAGCACAGGCTCCGGACGCGCAGGCTCAGCGGCCATGGCTCACGGGCCCAGCCGCTCCGCGGCATGTGGGATCTTCCCGGACCGGGGCACGAACCCATGTCCCCTGCATCGGCAGGCGGACTCTCAAGCATTGAGAGCCTCAAGAGTCTCAAGCGGACTCTTCCCACCAGGGAAGCCCCACGCTCTGGTTTTGATAAATGACAGGTGTGCCTCTGCACTTGAGTGGGAAGTAGCACCCAGTGATAGTTGTCAATCTCATTCTGGCAAGATGTGCCTTTAATTTCAAAGGAGTTATTTTATACACTAAGGTTTAAAAATAAATTATGAATTTCTAATATAGCCAGATCCTAATGATAAAAAAAAAGTGAGGGACACAAAATCTACCTGAAGAGTATAAATTAGGCTTACATGGAGTTAAACCTTGCATTCTTGAAGGCGTTTCACTGGGGTATAGTTTTTGAGGGGCCCCTTAACCTGACATGCAAAGTCCTCTGCGACAGGTCCACCTCTCCCAACCCCACCTCCAATGAGTTCCTGCCCCACCTCTCAACACCCCCGAAAACTGCTTCTCACCTCCTGAGTTTTGTTCTTGCTATTTTTCACTTCACTTGAAATGTCCATCTCTTTTTTCTCCCTATATCCACTTCCCGGGCTCCTTCTTACTCATCTTTTAAGTGCCACCTCAAACTCTAGTTTTGGAAAGCCTTTTCTCTTTAACAGTCTACTCAGGCTGGGGTGGAGTCACTCTTCTCTGTTCTGTTCAAACCACGATTATTGCCCACAGGCTGGCCTCTCCCACTAGACTCTGGCCTCCCTGTGATTCCTGGACACAGCATGGCACTCAGCACAGAGGGGTTTGCGTGAGGTATGTTGAACTCAACTCAACTCAAAACTCACTGCCCCAACACACAACTTTGGGGTGAATGTCTCCAGCTCCGTACTCCCTAGATAGGTAACTCTTAGTACCTCTCACAGCCTGCATTCAAAGTTCTCCCTTTGTGTGTATCCACCCTCTCTCCACTGCCCCACTTGGCAGGTAGGTAGCTCCCGAAGAAGTATGGGGTTTTCACCACTGTATCCTGCCCTTTCATCCCTCGCCTGCCCCCAGTCTCCACATCAGCACCGCACACTCAGAAGATACTCAATGAATGTTTACAGCCATGAGTTGTCAAGTGCAAATACGGCTGCCTACTGTCTTGGGAGAAGCTGTGCCAGCGCATTCAGCAGGAGGCCTGATCTTTGCCCCATCACTGGAAACAACAGCCCTGGTCAGCCTGGGACTCCTCCCCACGAAGGCAGGCAGGCAGTCTTGCAAACAACGTGTAAAGCTCTTTCTCCTTTCTCATGCCCCAACTTTTCAACCGGAATTAGTCCTTGCCCAGAACAGCCTTTTCCAAGAGAGATACTCACATCCTGAACCGGATCTGGGAGCCAATCTAACAGCCATTATGCATAATTCCCTAATCACTCCCTTTCTTCCTCATCTAATTGTGTTTATTCCAACCAGCATACAATCAAGACAGAGTACTTTTCAGGGGAGGAGACAGTCCTTTCTAGCTGCTAAGGAGAAGAGAAAAGTCCTTTTGAAGAGAACTATTGATATTTTCTGAACAGTGGCCATGAATACAACCGAGTTAATGGGAGAAAATCAAGGGCCTAGCTGCTTTCTGTCCCAGGACTCTGATTTTTTGGATTCTTCTAACATGATAGAATCTTAATGTTGGAGAAGACCTCAAGGATCTCCCAGCCCAGTGCAGGAGGCCCCTGCATTTAGAGGCAACCACCTTTGCACAAAGTTTTAAGTTGGTGTCTAAGCTCTGTTAATATGTAAGTGCTTTAGGTTCCTAAAGCATCATTAAAATGTGGTACCATCATGATCATTCTAAATTAAAGACAGCACAACTTACGGAGGAACCTGGGCTCTCACCCCAGCTCTGCCCCTAACCAGTTGTGGCCCAGCTGGGTGTATGCCTTCTCCTCTCTGAACCTCACTTTCTCCAATGAGACTGTTGGATCACATCATCTCCCTAAATCTCCCTCCAACTCAAATATTTCATGATTTTATTACATTGAGGGTAGGGCAGTTCCCCTCCTCAGAAGGAAAGGCTATGGAGGGCTCACTCTTTGTCCAGCACTAGGCCAGGGCACACGCTCACCATCTCATCTATGCTATCTCACCACAACCCTGGGCTGGTGAGGGTTATTATCCCCACGTTTGGATGAAGAAAATGAATCTCAGAGTGGTTAGTTAACTTGCCTGATCTCACACAGCTACTAAATAGCGGAGTCAGGATTCAAACCCAAATGGTTCTGGCAGCAACGCTACCATCCGATTCCCAGACCTTACTCAAGTTTTCCCATGTGTCCCAACACTGACTTTTAGAGGAAAAGGATGCAGGCCAGAAGCATGTGTCATGCTTAGTTGTCCCTTTAATCTGGAAGAGTCCCTCAGGCTTCCCTTGACTTTCCTGCCTTTGACACTTTTAATAGTTACAGGTCTATTACTTTACAAAATGTCCCTCAGTTTGGGTTTGTCTGATGTTCCCTCATGATCGGAATCAGGAACAACACAGAAATGATTCTTGTTCTTTCCGCTGCATTCTATCAGGTGGGGTATAATTTGAATTGCCCCCATTACTCATGACGTTAGCTTTGATCACCGGGTCAGGGTGGTGTCTTCCAGCCTTCTTCTAGAAAGTCACTCTTATCCCTTTGCGATTAACAGGTGTTTGAAGGAGGTAGTTTGAGACCATGGATTCTATCAGGTGGGATATAATTTGCATTCTATCAGGTGGGATATAATTTGAATTGCCCCCATTACTCATGATGCTAACTTTGATCGCCGGGTCAGGGTGGTGTCTTCCAGCCTTCTTCTAGAAAGTCACTCTTATCCCTTTGCGATTAACAGGTGTTTGACGGAGGTAGTTTGAGACTATGGATTCTATCAGGTGGGATATAATTTGCATTCTATCAGGTGGGATATAATTTGAATTGCCCCCATTACTCATGACGTTAACTTTGATCACCGGGTCAGGGTGGTGTCTTCCAGCCTTCTTCTAGAAAGTCACTCTTATCCCTTTGCGATTAACAGGTGTTTGAAGGAGGTAGTTTGAGACCATGGAGGTTGCAGATGCTGTGATGTGCCACAGAGGACCTTTTACCGCCCTGCTGAGAGCGTCACCAGCAGGCAGACAGCCTTGGGTGTCAGTCCCCTCTGGGGATTATTACCCTTGGCTGAAGAGAGTGGCTTTGCCCAAAGCCCCTTCTTACATTGACCCGTGCCCGGTGACAGACTCCAGAGTACAAAGACCCAGTTTTCACTCCCCAACCTGAGATAATCTTCAGAACGCCCGGTAGGGCTGGCTGAGGATTCCCTTGAGATGACACTGCAGCTCAGCTTCACTCTCTGTCTAATCCTCCTTCTTCCCTTCCCTTCCTCAGGGGTTGATTCCAAGAGCCCCTCCTAGTAAACCCCCTCTGGGTAGCCCCCTGTGTGGGCACCTCCTCAGCCTGTTTAGATTCCAATCCTCTAAGCTGGGCTGCCCTCCCTGCATGGATGCCCTCCTCCCTCTGCCCAGGCTGTGACACTGCACAGCCCCTGCCCCTCGGGGATGACCTCCTTGATCTGCTTATTGTCTGCACCTATGCACCTGACACCTATGCCAGGCCACGCTTCTCTGCTCTGCTCACCTTGCCTGGGCTCCAACACCTGCACCAGGCTGTGCCTGCACAGGGGCTCCCTCCTCGCTCTGCTCTGGACCACCCCTCCTTGAGGACTCCCAGTGCTGGGATGCCCTCCCACCAAAGCCATCCTCAGCCCACTCCACTCTGACCTCCCTGGACCACTGCGGCCCTCCCACCCTGCAGAGAGACCCACCTTGCTCAGCCCTGCCTAAGAGGAAGAGCCTCCCTTTTCTGGAAACACCTCTTCCTTAGCTCCTGAGACGCCATCTCACTGAGGATTCCCCCAGCTCACTGATCTCCATTGTCTACTTTTCTGAATCCTCCTAGCCTTCCCAGGCTCTAAATTTTGGAATGCCTGAGGGCTCATCCCTGGACCTCTTCTTTCTCTTCTCTTACTCCCTAGATGATCTCACCCAGCTCCATGGCTTTAAATATCATCTATGTGCTGGTTAATTTCCATATTCACAGTTCCAGCCCTAATTCTCTCCTGAGATTGAGACTCATGTACCCAGCTGCCTACTCTTCCTCTCCAGTTTGGTTTATAATGGGCACCTTAAGCTTAACATATCTAAAACAGAACTCTTTATTCCCTTCTGCCCCACTCCCCTCCTCTCCCAGTTTTCCTTGTATCAGCAAAGGCACCACAATTCACTGCTTAGCTGCAAGCCTGTCTTACTTACTCTTTCCTGTACACTGATTTCCTTCAAAACCACCCTAGTCCCAGCCACCATCTTTCCTCATTCACCCGATCAGCCCTGTAGGTGGTCTTCCTCCTTTTACTCCCTCCACACAGTAGCCAGATCTTTGAATATAACATTTCTTTCAACAAGAATCAAGTCATGACATTCCTCTTATCGAAACTCTACAACTGTTTCCTATCACACTTAGAAAATCCAAATTCTCTCCATAGCTTATAAGGCCTGATGTGATCTGGACCCAGCCCATTTCTTCAAACTGTTCACTCCTTTTCCCTCCTCTCTATTCACCAGGTTCTCTGGCCATCCTCCTATTTTCATGAATGCACCCAGCTCATTCCAGTCCCAAGGACTTTGTAGGTCCCGTTTCACATGCTTGGAATCTCTTCTTAAACACACCCCACGGCTTATTCATTCAGCTCACCTGCTGTCATTCTAGCACCTATGAGCTATTTGTTTGTCTGTGATGGTGTTCTCTCCCTCCTGAATGTAAGCTCCACACGGGCAGGGGCTTTGTTTGGTTCACCGCTATGTTCTCAAAGAGCATCTGCTGAATAAATGAGTGAATGAACTCAACCTGATGTGAGAACTTCCTGTGTGATAAAGGGCAAAAGCCATTAAAGGAAAGGGAGCTGTCTGGCAAATAGCTGTGAAATCAGAATCCCAACTCCCTGATTCCCTCCCTGGCTCTCTCTGATCAATCATCTTATTTGAAATATGTTATTAAGTTTGTGTCATAATTTCATCCATGATAAAACGGGCAAGGCATTCTGTTGTGTTAAGTAAACTGAAGAACGGCCCCCCTCAGCTGTTGCCTCCCAGCGCCCAGCCCCGACTGTGTAGAAGCTGATATTCTGAGGTCGGGGAGGAGAGTTGGCATGCCGTCGGTGTCCACACGCATTTTGTTCTGTTAAAAGCTCAAGTGCGCATGACGTGTGTGAGCGCCCAGGACAGCCATCAAATCACTGTTTCTGTCTCCTTGCACAGCACACTGAACACTAGTTCTGAAGGGGAGCAGCTCATTCTCTGCCGGCACCACCCCGCTCCCCGTCAGCTGAGGCTGGAGAGCATGCGGGTACCACTTGAAATGGCCAATTACCACCAATTCATTTTCTGTCCCCTCTTTGGAACAAGTATGATCAAAATAAATGTCTTGCTATGGCGGGAAAAGCCATCATTTTTCTGAGAGGGCTCAGTTGAAACTCATTAGCAGGTGTACAGATTCTCTTCCCCCTTAGAACCGCAGTCCTTTGCCCTGACAAATGTGATGCTGGGTGGAAGCCGGCTAAGAAACCAGCCGCCTTCCTTGGACCCCTCCACTCCCAGGCAGCCCACACCTGTCCCTTCCCAACAGGCTGAGGTGACTGGAAATTGTCTTTGTCTTTGACATCTCCCTGAAAGCATCTCCTCACATGGTGCCTTTGATTCCTGTTTGTGGTGTCACCACACTTTTCATCACTAAGGACTGAATCTCTCAAGTCAGAGGTTCTCAAACTTTAGACCGCTTCAGAATCACTTGGGGTTCATTCTAAAACCTAGGCACCACCCTACCCATAGATACTGAATCAAAAAGTATAGAGTAGGGTCAGATAATCTGTTCTTAACAAGACCCTACTCTGCCCAGATGACCTTAATGCCAGGGGTCTGAAACTGAGTCCCCGTAAAACGAGTTCCCCTGCCAGATTTATGATTAACCTCTTTATCCAAAACTGTATTCCTTTTCTTGTCCTGCCCCTGTTCCCCTCAGGATTGAGGAACATCAAAGAAAAGGGGGAACTGAAACTGAGCAGGACCTTGTGAGGTCTTCCTGGATACAAAAGCCCTTCCAAGTCCCCGGTTTTGGTTTGGCCTTCCCCAAGTTCCAAAGAGGAGGCTCATGCAGTTAATGATCAGAACAATAGAGCCACAGGACTCCCAGTTCTTCCTGAAGGGATGTAGATAACAATCTGGTGCATATCTTTGAGCTGCTCTGCAGAAACTACAGCCCCCATCCAGTGGAGGATAGTGACCACACGCTGACCACAAGCAGCAGACCCCAGACTGGTTGGAACCAGAAGGTTGATGATTAAGATTCCTGAAACATCACCCTGTTACCTCACCACCGACCAATCAGAATGTCCAGCTGATCACACACCCTGTGACTCTCACCCCTAATGTTGCCTTTAAAAGCCCTTTCCTGAAAATTATCAAGGAGTTTGGATCTTCTGAGCTCGAGTTTCCTATTCTCCTTGCTTGTCGCCCTACAATAAATTCTGTACTTTCCTTCACTACAACTCGGTGTCGGTAGATTGGCTTTGCTGTGCATTGGACAAGTGGACCTGAGTTGGGTTCTCCAACAGGTCCACGAACCCCACTTTAAAAAATACAGTCCCATATTCACACTTGACACCTCCCTTGTCTTCTAACAAAATGGATGGCAATTTCCAGTGATTTTTTTTTTTTCATAAATGCTCTCAGATCTACCCTTGTCCCATCCCCTTGGCCCATGACCGTGGCCCTAGGATCTTCCCACTGCAACACAGTCCTCCTCTGGCACTAAATGACCTCAGATCTTCACTCTGATCACCTGTTTTCTCTGGTCAAAATCTTTCAATAGTTCCCCACTAGTTATAAAGTGTGAGTCTTTTATCCTTTAGCCTGGTATTCAAAGCTCCAGAAATAGCATGTTGAGGTCAAGGACATGCCGAACATAGGGGTTATCAGAAAGAAGTGACCTTGGATGGTGACTGTCTAGTCATTTGTTAACATAGTAATAAAAGAGGAATTGAGGACATTAAAGGTGTTTAAAATTGTTGTGTATCAAGAAAGCCCTGAGGCTCAGTAACTCCTGGGGAGGAATCTTCTCTCACTGCCTCCCAGGACCCACCTGATTCCCAACCCTGCCAGATGGAGGCACCCAGGTCCTTCCTTGGAAGGTACTCATCACAGAAGGATGACTGTTCAGTCACAACAGAGTTTGCATTCAGAAAATCAAAGTGAGCACCCAGGGAAAGGCCATGGTGGGCAAGGGAAGAGAAGGCAGAAAGCAGGGCAGAGAGGAATGGGGGTGAGGTACAGAGTGTGAAGGGTCCATGAAATTCCAGGCAGGAGGGTCTCAGCAAATCAGGAGGAGGCCTCTGAAGCCCATTTCCCAGCCCTGCCAATTCTAGCTGGAGGACACATGGAGAAGACTGGAACAGACCCTCTGGTACCAGCCTCCTACTATGGGTAGAGGGATGGAGCACCCCTTCTAAGATCAGTGACACCAAAGAGGCAGATGAGAAAGTTTCCCCATCCTCACTCCAATCAGAAAGCAACCCTGACCAGCAGAGCCCTCTCTTTCTCCCCTCCCTTCCTCCCCCAATTTAGCCAAGCCTCACTTTCTGGACTCTCACCCTGCCAGAAAGATGATAGATGATAATAGAATCATCTATTATCTACTTGAAAGTATTCGAAGGATTGGATTATCACCATCAAAACTTAATTGAGAACTTTAATACTGCTAAATACGACCATGGGCAAATGGACATTATTCAAGATATATGCTACAAAGAAAACATCAGCAACACTGAGTTAACATAATTATGGTTATGAAAAACAAGTGAGAATGGGTAGTGCCTGTCTTAGGGACATTTGTGTTAGAGCTAAATAACTGTAGAGAGCCATTTTATAATGATGGAGCAGGTGGGAAAGAGTGTTTGCGTGTGAGTATGACTGCCTGTGTGGGTCTTCCTGGACAGGGAGTTTAGGCATGAATCTCAGCTGTCAGCGGCTACACGGCAAGTCTGATCCCTTGGGACCAAGCAATCTATCAGGGCCCTTTGAGCCCTGCACTAACTTATAAATCCCTCAAGGGCAGGATCCGTGTCTCTCTGCATTCCCACCACTTAACACAGTGCCCAGGGCATAGCAGAGAGGCTAAGAGCATGGACCTAGAGATTCAGTGGACTTGGGTTTATAGCCTTCCTCTGCCACTAGCTGTGTGACCTTGTGTAAGTTTACTTAGCCTTTCTAAGCCTCAGTTTCCTCATTAGTATTGATAAGATGAGGACCAAAGTATCACCCGCTTCACAGTGTTGGAAGATTAATTAAGATAAGTGAAGTGATTAGATGCTCAATTGCTCATAAAGATGATGAATCCTGAGCTATGAACAATAAAACTTCTATAGACACATTTCATCCCAGGAACCAAATCTCAGGGTTGGAATCTAACCATCCCTCTGATGTTTGAATCTCCTCCCCAACATACCCACCAAGTAACTAACTAGTCAGCATTTCAGATTTTTGATGATGGCTCCCCCTTGTGTATGTTCCCTCATCTATCTGGGACTACACCCTGAGTGAGCATTTTCCTTCTTAGATGCTTTCATCGTTCCTTCTTATAAGAAGAGTTCTTTTCTAGACCCATCATCATTCCAGTCACTTTTTTCTAACTAAGCATGCTGTTTGTAACCCAAAGTGCTCACCTTTTATTATGCAAAGCTGTTAATTGGATTATACAATGCCCAAACTGGTTTAGTATGATTAAGGGGCTTTAGTCACTACAGCAAGTAAAAGATTGTGAATATATGGAGTTTTAAAAAATTACTCTCAAATCGTTTTTACACGTTCTTTGGCAGGCAAGCGCTGACACAGTAAAAGCTATAATTTTCCACGGGAGGCTCCAGAAAAACCTGATAGAAACAGGTGAGATTCATTTGTAGTACAAGAACTATGGACTTTAATATTAATACACTCATTCAGATTGGAAAATCACTGAGCCAGAAAATTCTGACATCACTGCCCCTCCCTCGCTCACCTTTGGACTGCTTAAAAGCAAAACACATTACTTTTAAGGGAAGGCACTGGAGCCTCAAATGGGTCATGTCCCACCCACCCCACCAAGACCACTCCTAACCCTTCCAGCCTGACCTCCCTCTATCGCTGCCAAGAGTAGGCACTCAGTTAGATTTCCTCTTCCTGTCCCCTGGCTATAACTTAGCTCTCCACTTCCTGGCCTTCCCCACCTCCGTCTCCTCTGCCTGAGCTCCAAGCACCAGTGCAAATGCCATTCCACCCACAGGGAACTTTCTCTGCTCTGATTCCACCAGCCCATTGTTGTCTTGCTTCTTTGGCCCTGAACCCAGATAGCCACGTGCCACTCATACGTCCTCGGGTATACATGTCTTCTCTTGGGCCAGAGACCTCCAACTCCTAGTACAGGGCCTTGCACACAGGTGTTCCAAAGCACTTTACCTATTTATTCTTGCACCACACGGAGGGAGAAGAAGAAAGGGAGGCAGAACAGATGGCCTGCAGTGATACTCACAATCGTTGTTCTGGCTATGAAAAAATGGAATGGAGTTTGCATCTACTAGAAAGATCAAGACTAGCTACTCCTTGTTCTTCTCAGCAAAGTCAGGTCTATCTGGGCTTGAAAGGAGTCCTTTATTCTTGTGGGAAGCCACAGGGTTAGGAGAGAAGAACAGACAGAAGGCGGAGGTGAGCTGATGCTGTCATAGATGCTCTTATGGCTGTTGCTCAGTACTGTTCCACTCTAAACTGGAACAACAACAGGACTGAACATTATTCCACTAGCAACACTACGGTGGATGCACTCTATCTATGCCTTTCTGCAGCTTAATGGACCCAAGTTCCAGTCTGATCCTTAGAGGCTTATTTCCACCGCCTCAAAGCCCAGAGGGGAAGAGGACACCTTTTGGGAACCAAGGGAGAGCTAAGCACAGGGATGATGTGTCAGGCCAGCTCTGCCTGCAGATATCTAAACGGAATCTCTTATTCACTGGTGCCTATCTTTGGTTTCAACCTCTCTGCTTTACTCTGCTTTAGGCAAGGTATTCTTATTTGGGAAAAGACCACCCCCAGAAATGGCAATGGGACAAGGAGTCGTGTGGGGAGAGGCTGGCTGGCTCTCCCCCATCTCTCCACTAGCAGGAGTCCCTGTCTCTTTCTCTTTCTCTTCTGTCTCTCCCCCAGCCTTCCTCTTTCTCCTTCTCCTCCCAGCCCAGGTATGTCTGTTTCTCTGCTCTCTGTCTTTAAATCTCTCTCCCTTTCTTTCCCATCCTCCACTGTCTGTCTCTGTCTCTCCTCTCTCCCTGTTTCAGGGTGTGTGTATGTGATCTGTCTTTCCCCTCTCTACGTTAGTATGTGTGTGTCCCTCCTGTCTCTCTTCTGGTCTCCATCGCTCTCCGCCTGGCTCTTCTCTTGTGTGGTTTTTCTGTAGGACACCTGGACTGGGAGCCAGAAGACTTAGCTTCTGGTCCTGGCACTACCATCAACTAGCTGTGTGGTTATGGCCAAGTTGCTTTACATCTCTGGGCCTCAATTTTCTTGACCCTATAGTAGGTGAGACTGAATGCTCTTCCAGGTCCCCGGCAATTCTGAGATTTTATCACTGAACGAAATGGAACTCATCAGACTCAGGAGACACCCGAGTACCACTCAAAGAGGATGTGACTAAACCGAGACAATACTGCTGGAGGATCTACTACATGCTAGGCAGCTGCTGTGCTTGCATCTCCTTCAGTCCAATGAGATAGGTATGTGATGGTTTCTACTTTAGGGGTGAGGAAACTGAAGCACCAGCAGTGAAGCCACTTGCCCAAGGTCCCATGGCTAAGACTTGTCAGAGCAGGATTTAAACTCAGGCCATCTGGCTCCAGAGTCCATGCTCTTATCCGTAATGCTGTATCGCCCTAGCCACCGATGCTCGCTCACAAGCTTCCCACTTAGGCTGCAGAGTAAACATCTCTAGACCCCAAACGTGCTCAAGGGTCTTGGATCCAGACTATATGGTTCAATCAATTCTCTCCTCCTTCAAGACACCAACTCTGACTTTTCACACCTCTGCCTGTAAGTGTCCCATCAACACTCTATTGCCCTGCACACCGCCTGGCATGCTTGGGTAGCACGGACCTTTCTGTCTTCAAGTGTGTATGTCTTGTTGCCTTTCTACCTAACCAGGCATCTTGCCAGAACCCAGTGCAGTGCTGGGCCCACTGCCCAGACCCATGCTTGCTGAATAGCTGATGAGCACCGGGATACTCTGTAGCACTGACGTATGTCCCCGACTCCTCTGCCCGGGCTGTTAGGAAATAACTAGGACCTTCAGACTTTCACATCACAATTCCTGCAAACAGACTGCAGCTACTCACTGGCAGCTACTGGATGGGTTGGGAGGGAGGGTTAGATGGTGTTCAATTCACAGAAGCAGAAACAGGGGGCCTCCAATAATAATTTCAACTCAAGTCATCAAATATAAAGAGAACCCCAGCTTCATGCCAGACAGCAGTAGCCATGGCTTCTACTCTCAAGGAGATACTGGAAAAGAAGAGATGAAGCATGCAAAATAAAAAATGATAAATTTATAAAATTCCAATAGCACTTTGACCTTTGAGTTGACATTATTGTTTGCGTGTGTTTGTGTATTATTAAATAAAATCGTGGGAGCACAGAGCAGGGAAACTGCTTGTCCAGTCTGATTCTGAAAACTAGGAAAGGCTCCCGTAAGCCTGGGAGTCGGGAGACCAGAGTCCGAGTCCATCACTGGAACCACTGAGTGCATTATATTCAGTGCTCTCTGAAGTGCCAACTCACACCGGTCAGGCATCAACGCTCGCTTGGGTGTCAGGAAGCATTTGAAACCCACACCAGGTTCCGCAGCCCTCGGTTTTCCCATTTTTCTTCGTGCATCTGTCCCAGTGTCAGATATTTGGTGAGTGAGAGTTAGCTGGACAATGGGTGAATGACGTCGTGTCCCCAGAAGTCACATTCACACGTCCCGAAAAGAACAATGGAATCAGTCATCCTGGGGAATTCAGTCCTCGTGGAAAATCCAAACCCCTTTACATCCACCTCACAATCTTCTACTTGCTTTTGGTGAGTGCCAACCATGTGCTTCATCTTGTAGAGATGAATTGACAGGGCCTCCATTCCAGAAATGCTCTCATTTTTAGAGCGTGATATAGAACAGCCACCGGTGTCGTTTTCATTATACTTTTCCCCAGCTTTAGTGTAGATGTCACGATGGCCACAGAAAAGTCTGATAACAGCTGTTCCCAGAGAGTCCGCGTCTGGATGCTGCCCTCCTGACGGGGAAGCCTCTCGCCCACCCTCCTTGCAGCACCTCTGCCCCTCTCCAGCGCCCGTCCTAGTACAACAGCCATGAAAACAGCAGGGAGACAAAGAGCACACCAAGGAAGCTGCACAAAACATGGCCCAGAAATCTCCAAAAGTCACTCAGAGTTCACTGAAGTGCTGACACCTTCTGCGTGCCTCTGGAGGCTGCCACCTAACTGTCCCAATCACAGACCAACCCTGTGCTCTCCTGTGCTCAGAGACGATACGTTGATCTGAACAATTCCAGACGGCAGGAGCAGACAACTGACGCATTTGCTTCTCCATCCCCAGCAAGCCCCACAAGGGTTTCAGAGCTGGGGCCAGCACATAAGCAGTGCCCATCTCTCCTGAGGCTGAAGTGTCGCCTCCGATGACTCATCACTGCCCCAGCCGGGGGACAGGGGCTACAAAGGAGTTAGGGCAGCCCAAGAATGGGGGACACTCCTGAAGGCCTATCTACTCCTGGGGCTGACTGCACGGTGGTGACCCCACACCCAGAGGGCGTCACGAACCCTGATAGGATGCTCCGCTCTCCTTCCAACCTGTCTCCATCACAGGATACCCAGTACAAGGGCCCCCCAACAACAGCTGTGAGGGGAACCAACACTCCAAAGACATGTCCAGTTGGCTCTCAATTTTCCATGTATATTTCAACAGACTTTTCGATTACACCTGGTCAATACCGCAGGAGGTGTGGAAGGAGAGTGAAATGTTATTTTATATGTATAATCTTGAAATTATGAGGTGGCCACAGAAAAGTCTGAGAACACGAGTGCTCCCATCCCTGCCTCTCACAGTGAACCAGCAGGGAGATGATGCTAAACCTTAACTTCCACCTCCAGCTCCCAACAACCTCTCCCTCCCCTGCAGCTATCAGTCCTCAAAGAAAAGCTCCCAGGGGTCCCCAAAGAAACAGACAGAGAAGTATGAGGAAAAAAGAATGTGTCATTTCATCCAAAAGGGCATTTGTGGCAAGGCTGTCCTTTCATAGTTAGAAACAGCAATTTCTTTATTATTTGTGGTAAAGAAAAATGCTATGACTCTTATAATAACGCAAAAAACAGATTAAGCCCGGAGTAACCTCTAATCACAGAACATACAATTATCAACAGCCCTTGTTTTAAATCTAGTTTCCCAAATCCAAGCTTGCCAAAGAATCCCCGAAAGGCCCTGTACCCCACCACACCCCAACTCTAGCAGGCCACCTGCATCCCTGATTGAGAAGTAGGCACACTGTGGGTCCAGCTCCGACAGCGCTCAGATAACCCCCTAGGACCCGGAGCTGTCCAGAGAGCTCATGCCTGAGGGACTGTCAAGCTTCCCCCAAAGAAAACAATGTCATGACTGCAAGGAATTGCTGTCTTTCAGATTGAGCCTCCCTTCACAACACCAGAGGGTAAGAAGGCCTGTCTGTAAAGCTGCTTAAGTGAGAAGCATCAATTAACAAGTCCAGATGGTGTGGAGGGGTGAAGCTGGGGGCTGAACTACCCTCCTCCCTCCATAAATCAGGCGTTCCCAGGCCTGATCACCTAGGTCAGGGACTTGTGCCACCTGCCTGCCTGCCTGAGACAGATGCCAGGCTCAGGGAAGCAGTCTGTTACCTGCTGGACGTCCTGCTGGAAGACGCAGAGCTGCAGCCGCTGGTGGAGCCGCACCTTGCGGTGCTGCCAGATGCTCTCGAGCCGCCGCTGGTGGTGCAGCACCTCATGCACCACGTCCAGCACCTGGTGCACTGCCTTGGAGTAGTTGGCTGTGGCCGTGAGGGACTCGGAGTTCCCGGGACTCAGGGGACGCTGCAACACATCCAGCAGTGCTTTGCCATCCTGGCTGACCTGTAAGAGGGAAAGAGGTCAAGTCCAGGGAGTAGAGGGGCAGGAGGGGCACAGGGAGGCAAGGCAAGCACACTGGCAACCCTGATGAGGACTGAGAATCTCAGTCCTACCAACACCCATGACAACCAAGGAGTGTGCCACCAGCGCTGCCACAGTGCCCAGCCTGCAGCCCGGGGAGGGCCGAGCACCCCGGAATCCTGAGGGAGAGGAGGTGCTGGGGCTGCAGCCAGTTGTCTGCGAGACCCCGAATCACTGTCTCCCTCCCCCTTGAATTTCAGCTTCCTGAGGGCAGGGACTCTGCCTTGTTTATCTCGTCCCAAGCCTGGAAGAGTGCCTGACACTTGGTACTTGGTAAGTATTTACTTGATAAATATTCTGACTGACTCATTGACTAGGTCAGGCAGAAGATCTTCGTTTCAGAAAAAAAGCTGAATATAAGTTGACACCATAAACCTCTCTCCCTCTTCCCTCTTCCATCCTCACCTTACTCTACCTAGCTCTAAACTTCTAGGTGTGTGACCAGAGGCAAGTTATTGACACTTAACCCCTTTGGGCCTCAGTTTCCTTGTTTGTGAAGCAGGAATAGAAATGGTACATACCCCATAGAATTGCGGTAAAGACTAAATGAGTTAACACATGCAGGGCACTTAGAAGAGGGCCCAGCAGGTGCTGGCTACCAAGTCTGCCTTTAGCAGCAGCAGCAGCATTTTTCTCTCCTTTACTTCCTTGTCATTTTCTTTCTTTTATACTTACCCTTCTTTTGCTCTCCTTCTATACAACCTCCTTTTTTCTTCTCCTGAAAGTGGTAACATCCCTGTCTTTCCAGAACACGCAGAATAAGGGAGGGACCCTTAGACTGTGGACACAACGTCCATGCTCCTGTGTTCCCCAACACTCGCCCTCAGTGCTGAAACCAGCGGGGGGTGACATCCCTGCCATTCCTCACTGGATTCCTGGCAATATTTCTGGAAACTGGCATCATCTGATTGACACCCGTGGCTCTCCAGTGCTTGGCAGATTACCCAGCGAGCATGCGCCTTTCTAATTTAAAACCATGCTGACTAGGGTACTGATAGGAATTTTAAGACCCCAAGTTAATCTGGTTAACAAGGAAGTCAAAGTTGGTTTGGAGTTGAAATGGCCTTTTCCTTCCAGCAAGGTTTGAAAGGAGGTGTGCTTGGTCCGAGTTAAGAAGGCAGTTTTTTTCCCCTTCTAACGTGTACCAGGCTCCCAGCCTTTGAGTTTTCAGCAGAAGAGCCTTTTAGTTTGTCCTTCACTTCCACAGCAGCTTCTCACTCCTGCAAACACTTATCTCCAACCTGTGGGGAGTTGTGCTCTGGACCTTCCAGTGAGAAAATTAGTATTTTTTGATGAGCTGCTTCATAAAAGGGGTGGCAGGGCTAGTGTGTGCATGCCCGTTCACCAGACAGGAAGCAACTCCAGAGGAGCACAGCCTTGCTTTCTTACAGTCCTTCCACAGAAGAGACAGTCCAGTCTTCACAAATAGGGTGAGGTAGGGGTGTGTGTGCGTGTGTGTGCGTGTGTGTGTGTGTGTGTGTGGTGTGTGTGTGTGTGTGTACGCATGTGCACTAAGGCAGTTCCTGCCAAGACATCATCATTAACAGATCAAGGATCTTAAAGATGTCTCCAGAGGGAGAAAAATGGCCTCTCTTCTTCTTAGTCCAACTCAGGCTATTTCATAGCACACAGGCCGGTACTCTTGCCACACCCCCATACCCCTATACACAGCCAGAACCCCTGGGTGTCCGCTGGGTTCTCACCTCTGTGTAGGCCTGGGTCACCTGCTCATACAAGGACTGGTGGTGGTGGATCGCCAGCTCCAGGTCCTGCATCTCAGACGGCAGGCCACCTTCGCTGCACATCTTGCACCAGGCGTCCACTCCCGACAGGAACTGGAAGGAGATGCCGGCTGGGTCAGTGTGGGAGCACTGGGGGCGGGCAATGGGCAGATTATGTACAGACGGTCAGATACCTTGGGAAGAAGCATCAGGAACTCTGGAAGCCTTCAGAGACCACTGCAGACAGTGGAGTTTTTTCTTTAATTTTACAAACACCAACCCCAGGTAAGAAGTCAGACCCAGTACCTGTTTAGGAAGTATGGTTTCCACAAAGAAAGATGACTATTATGAAACTGCTGGGGGTGGGAGTTGTCTTCATGTTCAACAGGTTATATCCACACACTGATGATAAAATACAGGTGTGCAAACAGCTCACTACATGACATGTGTATGTGAGAGCTTCTTGTCCTGTGCACACTCACAGGTACAAGTGAGAGGCAACATATAATGAAATGGGATGTTTCCACACATGTGCTTTATAGTGTAGACATTGAGCTGTGAAGAGTAGCAAAGAATGCCTCATTCAGGCCCATCAGGCACCCCAGGGAACCTGCAGAGACCATTCCCACAGAGGATGGAGATTAACGCTCAAAAAGATCCCTGCTATTGGGTCAGAACCCCAAGGTGTGCGAGAGGGGAGGGCAGCTCAGTGGGACAGACTGTACTGTGTCTAGAGTGGCTCCTGGGCTGTGATATATAGATACAGATCTTGACAGACATCAAATTATTTAAAAATTAAAATTAACAACTGTGGGAGACTATGGGTCTCCATGCACAAAGGGTGAGCTAACTGAAATCACTCAGATTTATTGGGTGGAAAATACACCTCTAAAATGCAAATAATTCTTCACCCAACAGTCTGGAGTGGTTCTGTCTGTGATTCTTCTTGCCTGGGTGCACAGCTCCATTTAAATTAATTGCCTAAATACCTTTTTATCTCATTGCCTAGAACAGCCCATCTGAGGACAATAAAGAGCTGCCTACATAAATGCATTGAAAAATTAGCCTTGAATCCACTGTTTGCATGCGTGTGTGTGTGTGTGTGTGTGTGTGCTTTCCAGCTAAAAAGAAGCATGGTTTATGAGTTTCCCTGAAGGACTGGCAATACCCGAGAAATTGCATTAAAAAATAGATACAAATAAAATTGCTTCTCGTCTAAACTAATCCAAGTCAGGAAACAGCAAATAGAAGCTGAGTCCTCCAGTTACTCTCAATCCGGGTACTGCGTTTCTACAACTGCCTGAGTCCCCCTCTTGGTATCACGTCAGCTTTCAGTCCTTAGCCACTTGGCTGTGGCAGCTGATTTTTCATTCTGTATGTTTTTAATCGCAGTAAGCCGTCTCCTAACAATTCTGGCAGAGTGCTGGGTGACACCCAGGATCAGGTTGCATGTACTTGCTAATATCTCAGAAGCTGCTCGCTCCATCAACAACCATTTCATAAAGGAACCTGAAAGTAACTTGACAGTGTGTGTCAGTCGTGGGGGGAGCACCTCTTCAAGGTCTTTGGGATTTCTTTGTAATACTCTAACCAGAGTCCTATAGTAGATCCCACGAAACGGTCATCTCAAGGAGAGAAAGACAGAGACAGAGGGAGGCACTGAACCTCCCTTGCCAATCTGGAGAAACCTTGAACAAAGTGTGCAAATAATAGGTTGAAGAGAGGACAGGAGATCAGACGTGAATATTCTCAGGTACTACCACCATCATCTTAAAAAAACAACAACAACAAAAGGCTAGATTCCTCTCAATGTGTAGGGCTGCTCTTGACTTATAACACAAGTACTTTCAGTCTTTGGGAAGGTCTCAGATGCAAACAGACACAGGTGGAGGAAATACAAAGATACCAACAGATCTTTGGTGATGTCTACCATTTAAAAAACACACTAAGCACCTAATATATTCCATCTCTAATCCTTGTAACAGTGCTGTGAGATTTATGATCATCCCCACATTAGAGATGAGGAAACAAGCTCAGAAGGTTGAGGTGACCTGCCTAAGAGTTAATGATTAGAACTTACCTGTGTCTGGCATCAAAACCTAGACTCTTTATTTCTTTTTTTTTTTTTTTTTTTTTTCTTTTTGCGGTACATGGGCCTGTCACTGTTGTGGCCTCTCCCGTTGCGGAGCACAGGCTCCGGACGCTCAGGCTCAGCGGTCATGGCTCACGGGCCCAGCCGCTCCGCGGCATGTAGGATCTTCCTGGACCGGGGCACGAACCCGTGTCCCCTGCATTGGCAGGCAGACTCTCAACCACTGCGCCACCAGGGAAGCCCAACACCTAGACTCTTTCAATTATTCGATGCTGCCTTCCATGTTAGGTGGGTAACAGAGGAAGAGTTTTAAGGTATGGCCTTGTGTCTGACTCTGTGCTATCTGTGAGCTACCCAAATGTCATACAAAGAAAGAAATTTAGGGGTTAAGACCATAGGTTTTAATGTTAGACACACCTGATCCCAGATGCCTATCGATTAATTGTGTGATTTTCACAAGGGCATATTAATAAACTTTTAATAACCAGCATATATGTGTGAATGTAATACACACACAAGTATTATAAACTTTACTGCTATAAAAGATGTGTAGCACATAATTTACAAAGAATAATAACACATAGAATGCTTATGATAAATTCCATGTGACGAATTGATTCTCACACATGCTTTTGTTTGTAAACAACAAACTTATATAGTTCCAACACAAAAGCTGGTTGATATTCTCACTTTTGTTAAGATGTAAGACAAAAGTGAAAAATACCTGGAGACTTATGTCAGAACATTACTCATTCATCAGTGATTTTAAGTGACTTCTTTGCTAAATGCAATAATAGCTTTTGAGTATCAGAAGAATATTTCCTTGATTTTGTGTTCTAGTCACAATGCGACAGCTATACACGGGGCACATTTTTAGGCTTAATCTGCATTTTAAAATATTTTCTCTCTCATTTTCTTAAGATTCTAGACAATCAATAAAACAACAAATCAAGCCCTGGTTTCTAACACTTGATGATTTCCATGGTGTAAAACTTTTATCTTGCCCTATTTCAGGCTACCATTGCAACATCACCAACTATGTAGTTGGGATGAGGTGATCAGTAGCACACAACTGTATACTGTTACCACAGACATAAATGTTGACAAAGAGACAAATGGTAACTCTTGCTGGCTTTGCTTAACATGCAAACAGGAAGGAACCCAGAGCCTATTTACATTCTGCTTAGTAGTTTATTGTTGTGTGTGTGTGTGGGGGGGGGAGAGAGAGAGAGAGAGAGGGAGGGAGTGTGTATATAACATAGAAATAATCTCAAGAACATAGAAAATAATAAAATCTAGTAAAATAATTGAAAATGATGAGTTTTGAGTATTTATTACCTTTGCTTTTAATGTGATATATTTAATTTAAATTTATATAGTTTAAAGTAATGGCTATGTTTAACAACCAGCTCATAAAATTCCTGAAAATTTAACCATTGGCTCTCCCTAAGCTGGTTAGAGTCAGCTCCTGCATGCCACTGGATCTTAGGCAGCTTACTTAATCTCTCTGAGCTTCCGTGCTCCTCTCTGTAAAATGGGTTAGTAATGTCACTGGCCAATGCCAGTAAGTAAATGGCAACAAGTAATTATTATTTCTGTTCACTGTATTATTATTACATTATTATTATCCACAGCAAATGCTTCATGTAAAATTAGTTTCCCCCTGTTCTCGGCACTCAATGATCACTTTAGTTTCACCCCTTTGGTCTACGCTTATGGAATGCAAAATAAGCAGTCAACACACACACACACACACATGTGCACGTGCGTGCACACACACGTCCAACAATAAACTATTAAGCAGAATAGTTAGCTCTGGGTTTCTTCCTGTTTGAATGTCAAGCAAAGCCTCCAAGAGTTACCAATGTCTCTTTGGGTACACAGGGGCCATGACAGTACTAGAACATGGGTTGTTGTCAAAACTGCTCAGCACGGTCTTTGGTGTTTCAAAAAGAGAGGAGGGGCTCGCTACACCTCAGTGTATGTCCTCCCAGCCTGCCCTGCCCTGCCCCTGCCCCTGCGCTTCCCACCACCAGAGGCCACAGCAGCTCCCTTGGCCTTACCTGCTCAGCCTTCTGATGGAACACAGCGGACATGGCGAGGATGGTGCTGCGCTCATCCAGAGCGGCCGCAAAGCTCTTCCACTCCTGGTCTAGCTGCGTGGAGATCTGCTTGATTTGCTGCGAGGCGTAGTGGCCGGCCTCTGAGAGGCGGGAAGCCACGGACATGATGCGGTTGATGTTGACATAGGCATTCTGGGAAGCAAGGGAGAGCGGGTGCTTAGTGGGGCAGGCTGAAAAGGCACCCACAGAGCGCCCTGGGGTGGGGGAATACGTGGGGAAGGAGGCTACCCAAAACAAAAAGTTTGAGAGAGGCCAGTATCGGCCACATTAACATATCCATTTTGAGCCCAAAGGAGGTCTTTGTTTATATTATGAGATTTCAGCAGATGGCAGGTACAGTAACTGAGCCCTTTCATTCTGAGGACCAACATAGTTTTTGTGCCAACTATTAATGCCCACGAATGCAGTCACTTTACATGGACTGCCTTAATAATCCTCACAATCACCTTATGAGCTCACGCCATGGGGACAGCGTGGTTCTTCCGAGAGTTTCTCTCCGGAAGCAACGGCTCAGACCAGGGCAAAAGCCGGAGGAGGCAAAAGCACCTCTCTCAACTCAGGAGAGAGCTGTACCCAGGGCATTACTGCCAACTACAACAGGGCAGCAGTGCTCATCAAAGAGGGCAAAGGACACACGCCACAGGATGACCACACATCTTCCTACCACCAAGTGAAGACTTTGCTGCCCCCTGTTCCTACCCCCACCAAGAGAGCAGGTGAATAAATAAATAAAGAGAGCGTATGAAGCCACAATATCCATGCTTAAAGTAAGATCTGTGGAGCCCTTTCTTATCCCTACGTGACTTAGGAACATCTCCCCACCTGACCCCAAAAAGGCATCTGTGGGGCTCTCCTGGCCCTGCTGACTCCTCTCACCCTGTGTTTTGTTTACATTCATTCCCATCTTTGATTGCCAATTAAAAATTCATGACCATGTGTGTCATTCCTTACGAGGCCAGCAGAAAACTCTACAGGAGGAAAGAAGACAAAAAAACCCACAAACGCACAAACAAAGACAGTAGTGAGCATGATTATTTTTAACTGCTACCTCCTATTAATTGTCTGAGGTGTCAAAACAATCAAGTAATATTGTAGCACCTACAGGGAGTTATTCTGACTCACACAATGTCTGTCTGAAGGAGGACTAGGGTGGCAGGTTGCTTGCACACCTTTGTTCTTTGTTATGAATCTTCTGATATGATAATAAACATTCTTCGGCAACGGCATTTTCTCTTGGCTCTATTAGCTCAGCGGTAGTTCATTAATAATGGGTAAGTTTAATGAAGGTTCTTTATTTTCCTTTCCCTCTTCCCTCATGGTCCGCATTCATGTTCGCTGTCCTGACCTCAAGCATTCCATCCCAAACCTGAGCCAGGTTGATAAGGTCTCTCTTCATTTAAAAGGTCTCTGTGGAAGTTTAAGGGGTTAAGTGAAGCACTTGAACACAAATCCATCCTGATGTCTAATGATCCCCACGCGTAACCTCTTTCTTTAGTCTGGCCTGAGACCTTTCTGACTAGTACATTTCCTTAATAGAACTAGAATATTACTAACTCGTATTATTTGAAATAACTATCCTTCAAAGACTTGGGAATCATTATCAGTCCTGTTTTCTGAGTTAGGACATGGATTCTTCTTAAAATTAAACTCTATTTATAGAACTGACAGAAAAACCAACTCTGAATTAGAAATAGAAAGAAAGAAACGGGGGGATAAAAGACATATACTAATTTTAATAGTTCTGTCTTTTAAGGGACTAACATTAGGATTTCCACCAAATTTCCTGCTTGGGTTCCACCCAAAGCAGACCTTGAAACAAGGATTTGGGGCAGACTGTTTATTTGGGTGTGATCCCAGAAAGCACAGTGAGGGAGTAGGCAAGTCAACGAGGGAAGGGAGGCAAATAAAGAAAGGATGTGTCCATTAGTGGGTTACTGCTGTGAGCATTTGGGGGTCATCTCTCCTGAAACCTTTGAGAGACTGTGTAGAACACACTTCTGAGAATCCCACTGGGAGATGAGGGATCTGGGGTATTTATGCACAAGTCCCATCACTCATGGTTGAAGGTCTCTCCTGGAGTTACTCCCTGGCATTTCCAGCCTGACCTACACACAGGCCAAGCATAGTCCCCAGGTCAGAGAGTGACCCCGGGCAGAGAAACACAGGAAGCTGTCGCTGTGCATGGGAACGGTCTGCAGATGACCCTCGGGGAGGACTGAAGGGATATGAGTGGGACAATGGCAGCATCTAGTAAAGCTGCCCTTCCAAACTGGATTTGAATCCTGGAAACCCTCCCCACGCCACACACATTTCTCCAACTCTATCTAGTGTGGTTGGGTTTTCCTGTCCTGGGAAAGACCTTCGTATCCTTTGGCCAGAAGGGAAGCAAGAACAGCAATAAGACTGGGCATGGCCTGTCCCCCGGGTCCCTCGTGTGCATCTTATGGATGCCTGGCCCTTTGTCATCACTGGCTGTTTATATTCTCTCCCCACAGGGAAGTTGGGGAGGTGTGTTTCTGCTCACTTTTAGGAAGAACTTTCTAGCTATTAGAGATGTTGAACTGTGGCTGCCTCTGGAGGCTCTTAACACCTTGTCACTCCTTCAAATATTTATGGAGAGTGGGCCAGGCTCTGTGTTGGGGGCTGTGGGAGATCAAAGACAAAGAGGAAAGAGACAGGATTCCTGCCCTCAGGGCCTCACAGCTGAGACTTAAAAAAAGTCCTCAAATAACTGTAATTTAAGCAAAATGAAGTAAGTGTTATGACAGAGGTAGAGGCAACTCGCAGTGGGGATGCAGGGGGAAGGGATATGAACCACTGGCAAGGATGTTGAGAAGGGGCTTCCTGCACAGAAGGGGGTGGTGAGGTTGGCAGTCCTCCAAGGCCCCCTTCAACCCTTAAGCCTGTGATCATAAATGAAAGCTAAAAACAAACAAACAAAAAAAGACCACAGCTTACATTTCACATTCTAGAGGCTAGCACAGTAAATGCCTTTTTGTTTCCTTATCAGTGGGCAGAGAGATGTCTTACTAAAGCTAACAAATGATTACATTTCACACAAGAAGTAGAGGCAGTATTCCTCACAAAAGAGGGATAAGTATAATGTTGACTCATGAATTTGCTCACTGTGCTTCTCTACAGCCCCTCTGAAGAACAGCAAAACACTGCAGGCAAGTCACACGGCCCAAGTTCATCATCACCTTCTTTATCTCCCTCCAGCTTAGAACCTGAGACAAATAGGCAGAGAGATTCTAAACTGGAGTCACAAACCAAATGACAAGAGAAGAATGGCGGAGAAGGTCTCACATGACTTAAAAGGACAGAGCAAGGTTAAGAGTCCAAATAAACAGGGTGCTTAGTCGTTAGGCACAAATGACACGTCTTGGCCTTGGGTCAATCCCTTGGTGTAGTTTTTCTGTGTCACTGTTTATGCCTCTGTTAAAGAGCACCTGGGACTCCCGTTTGTCCTGGGGACATGGCCAGTGGGAATGCATATTTTGACTCTTCATGGCCTTTCCATTTTCTACCAGCTGCCTCCTCTATGCCCTCCCACCTGCCAGGCTCTGCCGTTCTTCCCTGCCAGCCTTCAATGCCCTTCCAGCTGCAGAGCTGTCCATCAGTCGAGGGCATCAGTGTTGTCGGGTCAGGAGTCAGGTGTGAGTTCTCGTCCAGCCCTGGCGCTCACTTAAGACGTCACTTGCCTCCTCTGTGCCTCAGCTTCCTCAGCTGTAAGATGAACTAAAGATCTCAGACATTCCATTTCTGAGTAAGCAGTGTCCAGTGTCGGCGCCATATAACCGGGACTCCAGGTGTACCCTGTTCATGGAGGGCACGCAGATTGAACGTAGAGAGAACTTAGGTGGTCACAGTCTTCTTCTGTCTCATCTCCAGTGCCTGGGGGAATACTGACTAAATCTAGACCTCATTCTATGGAGGAGGTGGGGCATATACTGAAGCAACAAGGGAGACAAAGCTGTCAAGTGTCCACGTGCAATGGGATGGTTTTAAACAGAAGAGGAACACGATCTGGTTTATGCTTTCAAAAAACTGCTCTGTTCACTAAAGGGCTGGCAAGGGGACACCTACGTGGAGTGAGACCAAGAAGAGCAGTGCGGCCCACCCCAGAGGGACATGTAGCCCAGCCTCGGCTGTCCACATGCCTCAGTCCCTCAGCCCAGCTCTGCTTTCTGCACTGTCGTGCCAGGGCCACAGCTCGAGCTGGGTGACCAAGGGCCAGCTTCTCCCCTCCCCCTCTTCTCTGCAGCCCCTTCCCCTGAGCCGAGCTGCCTAGACTAACCAGCTTCCCTGGTCAGAAATTAACAACATGACTAATAATTCTAGCTTAGTGAGTATCTTCTTAAACTCTTACCTCAAAACTGCTTTATGAATTTAAACCCCTCCCACCATATCAGTGCTGCTATTATTATTATCATTATTCAAAGTATTGCACTGTCCAAGGTTTAAACACGATCTACCCTGCAGAATGCAATGCACCTGCAGCCTGGCCTGCTGCATCCTCCATCCCACCCTATCTGCCCTCAAAGGCTCTCCTCCGATCATTCCGGTCACAAATAGGAAAAATAACTAAATTCCAGCAGAATCTTCCTAACTCAAAACCCTCTATATTTACACCCTGTCCCCACTTTTGTTGCCTACAAAATTCTCTGTTTTCTCATTTCACTCCTGCAGCCATTAAGTGGAGATCACAGGATGGATGGCTAGACCCTTCTCCTGAGGTCTTGTCTCCTGCTGTGATTAACTGAAATCTATGGAACAAAGTCATTCTGCTGAAAGAACTATTTGGCAGAATCTTTTTTTTTTTTTTTTTTTTAACCTGGCTGAAGCTTGATGAAAGTTTTCAGCCCTGCCAAAGGCTCTCACTTTGAACCTGGCTCCTGGCTGCCCCGACTGGCTACAAAAATATGCAAAGTTGCTTGCAAGATAATGATAACTCTCCACTTAAAAACCCAGCTAAATTTTCTCTTTAAATGTAGTCTCTTATGTGGTATACTCTGAAAGAGATACTGGCTCTTCTAGAAATAATCATTTGATGCAAGCTATCATTCTGGTAACCTAGGGTCTGTGTCAGGGGCTGATTGTAAGAGCAGATCCTTTCTGAGTACGTGTATTATTTGAATCCCATTCACTTCACTCCTAAAATAAGGAGTGAATTTTACACTCCTGTGGTTGTAGGTCCCCACCCTGAATCATAAACTCCCTCCTGTGGGTTACATGAGATAACATAAAGCATCCGGTCAGTTGCCTGGCATACAACTGATAACTCAAAGAATGTCATATCTTTTCCCACATCCAATTCCAGCACATTGGTTTTAACTCTCCAAGTTAATTGCAAACCAAATCAAAGTATTAGTAAAAAGTAAAACAAAAGAAAAATCTATTAACTATTCCAACTAGAGACAAATATTCCAATGAGTCCAGAGTCCCACTGTACTTCACAGAAAGCTTGCCACAAAGTCCCCTACTCTTCCTGAGGAACACTCCCTTGCACAGGGGCCTGCCACATGGGCCCAGCCCCACAGCAGGCAAAGCTGGCCTAGCTGCCTGTCAGGCCACTGCCCTACAAACCACAGCCCCTGTGTTGGCAGATGCCCTACCCCTAGGATTCAAGAGTCTAGGGCCCTGAACTGTGCACAGCTGTCTTTGACCCAGAAAGATTGGAGAGTTCAGAATCAGCCAGTGACTAGCTCTGTGATCCATGCCCTTTCAACCTTAAGTCAGAAAAATAGAGGCCTTTGTCTCCTGGGATAGCCTTCTTAAGGTGTCTCCACTACCTTGACATGTGTGAGCCACACCCAGAGCACCCAGAAGTGGGAGTGTCCCATGTTCACACAAGGGGACAGATCCATCTCCTTATCACTGGCCGTACTGCAAAAGGTGGCCGAAACCTCCTCCCCAGGCCAGGCGTGGCGGCCCGTCACTTTGTTGTCCAGGGGGGACGTTTCTCCTCCTCACCTCCAGCACAGCAGAGGGGAGTCACTGAAGAGCTGCCTCATCTCTGCAAGGAATGAGTCCTGGGCACAGGGTTCTCAATTCCATTCTGCTCAACGGGGCTGCAGCTTTTAAATTATCCTCATGAAAATGGAAGTTGTGATCTGTCAGATCATCACAGAAGGTGAGGTCAACTACCACAGAGGGGCCACTTTCCTGAAAGCGGCTCAGTCCTCTAGACAAGCCCTGGAGACCTTGTCTCTCCAAATCCAAAACTCCAGGGAGGGAGGCCAGGCAAACAACCAGCCAAGGGCCAGGGTACTCAGCAAAATCATTTGGGTCAAATGCAAAGCGAATGTTAAATCAAAATGTGAACTATAAAATACATAAACAGTACAGCCTCAGCTGAGAAAAATATTATACAAACCAGGGAAGCACACCCAAAGGTTACTGAACGCTATTTTGTACTAAATATGCATAGTGGCAGTGGGGTTGAGGGGAGACTTTTCTTTAGGGTCTTTTTCTCATCTTAATTCTCTTGTGTATAGAGAAGCTTTTTTATTTTATTTATTTATTTATTTTGCGGTACGCAGGCCTCTCACTGTTGTGGCCTCTCCCATTGCGGAGCACAGGCTCCGGACACGCAGGCTCAGCGGCCATGGCTCACGGGCCCAACCACTCCGCAGCATGTGGGATCTTCCCGGACCGGGGCACGAACCCGTGTCCCCTGCATCGGCAGGCGGACTCTCAACCACTGCGCCACCAGGGAAGCCCTAGAGAAGCTTTTTTAAAAAATAATTTTGAGATTTTATATATATATACACACACAGTAATTGGGGTAAAATGTTCTTAAAACTATACAGAGGAAATATACATTATTTTATCCCCCAGCCCTTTCCCTCCCCAGTCAAAACACCAAATGTCTATGAGTGATGGAGCTAAGGGAGAATTTATGCTCAACCGTCTAATTTTATCAAACTCATTCTCTTTACTGACACACAAAGGTTGTTTCTAGTTTTTGCTTTTGGCTTTTTTTTCCCCCTCTACAAATAATGCTAGGGGTTGCAGTTTATTTTTAATGGCCAAAAAGTTCGTTCGGTTAATGAATACATTGTTCAATAAAGTTCTTGGTGAAAATGAAAAACGTCTTTATTTTTACTTAAAACCGAACGAACTTTTTGGCCAAACCAATAATAGATTTGGTATTTAAAATATTTTTTAGTTTTAAAAATTATTTTAATGTGGCTTTAATTTTTTTTAATTTATTATTATTATTAATTTTTTTTGTGGTACACGGCCCTCTCACTGTTGTGGCCTCTCCTGTTGCAGAGCACAGGCTCCGGACGCGCAGGCTCAGCGGCCATGGCTCACGGGCCCAGCCGCTCCGCAGCATGTGGGATCTTCCCGGACCGGGGCACGAACCTGTGTCCCCTGCATCGGCAGGCGGACTCTCAACTACTGTGCCACCAGGGAAGTCCTAATTTATTATTATTTTTATTTTATTTTATTTTATTTATTTGTTTATTTTTGGCTGCATTGGGTCTTTGTTGCTGCGCATCGGCTTTCTCTAGTTGCGGCCTGCAGAGGCTACTGTTCGTTGCGGTGCATGGGCTTCTCATTGCGGTGGCTTCTCTTGTTGTGGAGCACAGGCTCTAGGCGTGCGGGCTCAGTAGTTGTGGCACGCGGGCTCTAGAGCACAGGCTCAGCAGTTGTGGTGCACAGGCTTAGTTGCTCCGTGGCATGTGGGATCCTTCTGGACCAGGGCTCAAACCCGTGTCCCCTGCATTGGCAGGCAGATTCCCAACCACTGCGCCACCAGGGAAGCCCCCTGTATCTTTAATTTTAATAGATTTGGTCAGGTTGCAATCCATGAAAGCTGTAACTACTCAAATGTCCCTGTATCTTTTTACTTTGGTAAAGCATTTGTTTTACAAGTAAAGTACAATTTATGTACAAGTGAAATAGGCAAGTTTTAGTGAGCAAATTATGCTTTAAGAAGGAAGAGAATACAAACACACTTCAGTTAAAGTTTTTAGAAGCCAAGTTCATATGATAATCTCATTTTACAGTTAAAAAAAAAAATAAA
This sequence comes from Delphinapterus leucas, assembly GCF_059928025.1. NCBI lineage: Eukaryota > Metazoa > Chordata > Mammalia > Artiodactyla > Monodontidae > Delphinapterus > Delphinapterus leucas. The sequence goes on along the minus strand of NC_143132.1, from coordinate 69,877,725 downwards.
ACCCAGATATTTCTTGCTTGAATCCACCTAGTAGGTGATTAAAAAATCTGTTTGATCAATTAAGTAGTGTATTCAAAGTCACAAAAAGAAAGGCAAATTGGGACTAGACTCAGGTCTCCTGATTCCTAGTCTGCATCATCCTTCTGCTTATACTACCTTTTTCTCATGCCCTGCAGATAATATTAAGTTTTTGTTTTGTAACACTCAAAGAGAGCCATGAGGAGAATTATTTGGAGATTTTCCCATACAGCTTTCAGAGGCTTCATGAGTAACATTCAGAATCTGTAAGAAATAGATTGTGCCAAAGCAATGGAAAAAGTTGAACCTCACCTCCTTTTTCCAGATTAATAGTACCATATGATTGCTTACATCTTTGCTAGTACGAAACCCACTTTGGGTCCTGAAGCTGTTAAAGCATCAGCTTATGATTAATTAGTTGAACATTACCATGTAAACCTGCTGATCCCACCTCGAAACATATGGACACCGGGATAGGAACATCTGGAATAAGAACTGTCCACACTTGAAACTCTACTACAATAGCTATGAGATGTGGTGAGCTCTAAACGAAACCTCTAACTTCTGCCTCCCTCAAACCACAGGGTGCCCTCTAGGGAACAAAACAGGGCAGCTGATGGATGACTATCTGGTCAGGGCTGGCCAAACAGTAGGTCAAACCATGTGGAAGCCATCTGTCATTGTCGGGCAGAGAGAGGAAGGAAGCTGGAACAGCCCTGGTGCTTAGCAAAGATAACACTGGCTTGTGAATCCCTCTGTCTCTCTCGCCTGGCTTGCTGTAGCAGTGTCTCCTCCAGCAATTGCCTTACAAACCATTGAGCCGCCATGAAAACAAACGCCTGGCCACATGTCCGAGGGCCAAGGAAACCCAGGAGCAGATTTAAGTAAAAGAGAAAGCCTTCTGTCTCTCCTCTCGCAGCTCTGAGTGAAACTTCCTTAAAAGGGTGAGTGTCTTTGTATGAGGCATTATTGCAGGATTGAAATGGTAGGGAGGGATGGGTACAGCTGGAATTAAATTCAGGGAGGCCAGCAGGGAAAGAGGCTGAAAACAATGTAGCTCTTCTGAGTTAGGATGTAGTAATTTCAGGATGCCTTTAAGGTTGGAATGAGAGGCTATAAAACTTCACAGAAACACATTCACCAGTATTTTATTTCCCAGGCCTTTCTTCTGCATTTCCCTTAGCTATTCAGAGCTTGGTCCTGGCATCAGTGCAACCTGGGAACTGGTTAGAAATGCAGAATCTCAGGCCCTTTCCCCATCTTCTGGATCAGAATCTTCATTTTAACAAGATTGTCCCAAGTGATACGTATGCACATTAAAGTTTGAGATGCTCTACAGATGGGAACTATGAGGAGATGTCCCGAACAAGGAGAACTATTTCTTCTACCACTCCTGACCCTGACAGTGATAAGAGCTGAACATTTGCCAAGCATAACATCATGCCAAATGCTGTGCTTAAAATGCATGATCACATTTCATCCTTACAACATCCCTGGCAAAGGTACCAACGCTATCCTCCATTTATGGACGAGGTAGTGAGGCTCTGAGAAACTGAAATAACTTGCCTATGATCTCACAACTAGGAAGGAAATACAGAGCCACGGTTAGCACCAAGTGCCCTTGTTCTTTCCCACTGTGCTGTTTTACTTTGCCATAAATGTGAAAGCAGTTGAGCCAACCAAAGATGTCCCTCAAGGGAGATGATGAAGAGAAATTGCTCCCAAAGATTCACAAACTCATGTCCCAGAAAAATAGGGCTCCTGGAGAGAGAATTCAATAAAAATTTCTACTTCTCTGAAGCCTCCCCACTGGGGTCCTTGACTTGCCCTTGGAATTCCCAGAATAGCTCAGCTCCAGAATGGGCAGGAGCCTGGCAGGTGGACTTTTCTTGTCCTCTCCCTCCTTGGAAGAATCATCTCTACCTGTAAATCCAAGGCCAGTCACCTTGAGGAACAGGTTCCTGTCTCCACAGAAACACAGTAAAGCTCAGGATTAAGGCAGTTCTTTGCCCCTTTACTCAATATCGTGATTTATTGTCAGAGTCTTAAATCTGCTATCCTATTCGTTTATTCAAGCATTCATCCAGTAATTCAAGGCACTGTGCAAGCAGGGAACAAGCAGACAAAACTCCTATGCTCATGGAGCTTACATTTTAGAAGAGTCAGACAATAAGGTAATATCTACTATATATTTCTTATTTCAGTGCTATACAAAATACAGCTGGGAAAAGGATAGAGCATGGTGGGGCTGGGAAATGCTACTTAAGATAGAGAAGTCAGGGCAGGCTGACCCCTGAAACTGAGGGTGACACTGGAGCTTAGCCCTGAATGAAGTGAGAGAATGAACAGCCAGGAAGAGACTCCAGGTAAGGAAACAGCAGGGGCAAAGACCACGAGGCAGGAATGACCTTGAAGCGTTCAAGAAAGAGCAAGAAGCCCAGGGGGACTGGAGTAGATGAGTAGGTGGTAGAGGATGAGATTGTAGGGGTAACGGGCGTCCAGACCACACAGAGGCTCGTAAGCCATGGTAAGGGACTTCAGCTTTTATCCTGAGAAGGATCAAAGCATTCTGAGCACAGGAGTGACATGCTTTTGGCAGGATCGCTAGGGCTGTTATGTTAAGAATGGACTGTAAGGGAACAAAGGTGGAAGCAGGGAGACCAGATAGGAGCTACTACAATAGTCCAGGCAGGTAACGGCTGTGCAAGTGGTAACAAGTGGCCAGATTCTGGATATACTTTGAGGGCAGAGCCAAGTGGACTTGCTGATGGAAATCCTTTAGTTCTTCCTCATTTCTGGGCCTCTGGTTGGGTCGTGAACTCTGACCTCTGTTTTGTTTTCTTTTTTTTGGCACTGCTCCCTTCTCATCTGCCTATCTAGTCCTGACCTCTCAGTTCTTGAATCTTCTGATTTGTAAACGTCTTGCCTGTATGTCCCTGATCAGTCTCTGTCCCTTGTCTGGTACTCCTGGTCGGCTATCAGCCACGCTCCAGAAAGGCATATGCAATGTTGCTGCTACTTATTATTATCAATACTTCATATTTGTGTCATGCTTTACAGTTTAAGACCTTTCGTGTACATTATCTCATCTGACGTGCTAGGTTTCACAGACCATTTCGTGCCTTTCATTCGGCTCCAGGAGACCTCAGAGAAGAGGCATGAGTCAGCTTTGGCTGAATTTCAGACAAATTAACTCCTTGGCAGCTACAGACCTGGCAGAGAGCAGGCACTGGCTGCATGTATGTCAAACTGTGTGGGTAAACTGAGCTACAAGGCTCAGGGGGTAAACACCCAGAGGGCACAGAAGATATCCTGAGGGTAAGGGACATGCTGACAGAGGGCCCCCGAGAGTAGTGGACTAAAGCTAGAAAGGTACCAAGGGTGTAGGGCAGAGAACCAGGAGTGAGGTGGGAGAGGAGGGAAACCTGTGTGCTGGAGGGGGTGAATGATCAGGAGAGAAGGCTGAACCAGGCCAGTGCCAGCCACGAGTCAGAAATCTGTACGGTCAGCCAAGCCCTGCAGGTCAGCTCAGAGAAGCCTTTCAGAAGGGACCTAGGCCACGTGACTGGGCAGCAAGGTGAGGGGAGCCAGCATTGTGCAGTAGGGTGATACTGAGTGGTACAGAGTGATGCTTTGCCTCTGCCAAGGAGCTTCCCTCTGTTTCTGGTTTGAATAGGGGTCAATCCCCAAAACATGGCTGATTAGAGTCTGGTAGGTAAAGGAAAATGGGGCACCTGGAGAGGCTGGAGTAGGGAGCAAGGAACAGAGAGTAAAGACAGATACTCTTTCTCCCTGGATACTCCTGACCTTGAAGGGAAGTCCTCCGACTCCACAGGTTAATTATCCAATAGCTTTAGAGTTTGACCCTAGGGCTAATGTCAGTTGGCTTATTTTCTCCACCTGATTCAGTGATTCTCAGTCTGGTTCTCCACCTTGTACAGGTTTCCTGGGAGACATCCCAGCACAGTTAAATCAGAGTCCAGGGCAGTGGGGCCCAGATGTGGTGTTTTTTCAAAGCTCCCGAGGTGACTCCAGTGGGCCATCAGGATGAAAGGCTGCTGCCTTAGACATGTGGACCAGCTTCACTGGGCTTAGTTCAAAGCATACTCCTTTCTCCTTAGGACAGTTCTAATGCTGACAATGGTGCCAAGAGCAAGGATCATAAATGGATCCTGAGCAGATCAGAAAATAAATCTAATCCTCCCACTGAGTTAGAAGAAAATGGAAATTCCACCCACAAGGCTGTTTGTGGAGATACAAACACTGCATCCTGTTCAACTCGATTAGTAAGAATAGGTCTGGTTGGTGATACATGAAGCATTTTACAAGCGCAGGTTTCCTTAGAAGCCCTGTCTTAGGGAATCTCAGCGCTAACAGAAAACACTGGATCACGTTCATTCTTGTCAGGGAAGGACACATTTTAATGGCTTTACTTCCATCTTTAGCATTAGAACCTCAGAAACAAAGATGCTTGAGGTCAGGTGGAACTTAAAAGACCATCCAGTGGTTCCTGGACTTTACTGTGCATCACCTGGGGACCCTGCAAGCATCCTGGTTCCCAGGCTCACCCCTGATGGAAACTATTGCTCTCATTCACCTTCTTTTCATGGCTGTTCAGCTTCTGCTCAAGTCATGTCCTGTAGGGTTCCCTCAAAAGTAAAGGCCATGCCTTGCCAGTTCTGCATCCGTGCTGCCAAGCTCTGCTCCAGGTTGGTAACAGATGCTGTAGCATGCTTAATATCCTATTAATTCAACGAGCATTTATTAGACACCTACTAGGTGCCAGGCATTGTTACAGGCCCTGGAGATATGGGTGTGAATGAAACAAAGCTCTGTCCTTAAGAGCTTATATCCTAGTGGGCAAAATTCTCCTCACATCAGGCATATGAAATTTAAGAATGGCTAAACTGCAAGCTCCTTGAAGGCAGCTTTGTGTCTTGTGAATCTTGCTGTTCTTAGTGTCCAGCAAAGGGCAAAGAGAACACAACATCAAAAGTTTGTTGGTTGGTGCCCATGCTCCGTCATGGTCATTACCTGCAACCATGAAGAAGATTATATCTTAAAGGTAGCAGGAACCCATTTACAAAACAGTCACTCTCCAGTTGTCTTTTTCTCTTCCTCCTCCCCTCCTTCTTAACAGTTGTATTGAGATATAATTCACATACCATACAATTCACCCATTTAAACTCAGTGTATATAACTCAGTGGGCTTTAGTATAATAGTATTTGGTATACAGATATGTGCAGCCAGCATCACAGTCAATTTTACAACATTTTTATCGTCAAAAGAAACCCTGTACCCTTTCCTTTCACTACTGTTCCTCTATCCTCCATCCATCCCAAGCCTACTACTTTCTGTTTCTATAGGTTTGCCTACTCTAGACTGTTCATATAAATGGACTCATATAAATATGTGGTCTTTGGTGACTGGATTCTTTCACTTAGTAAGATGTTTTCAAAGTTCATCCGTGTTAGAGCATGTATCAGCACTTCATTCCTTTTTATGCCAAATAATATTCTATTATATGTATACACCACATTTTCTTTATCCATTCATCAGTCAATGGACAATTGGGTTTTTTCCACCTTCTGGCTATTATTAATGTTTCCTTAAACATTTGTGTATAATGTATGGACTTCTGTATGGACATATGTTGTCATTTCTCTTGAGTATATACATAGCAGTTGAATCTCTGGGTCATAGGGTAACTCAATGTTTAACTGAGGAATTGCCAGACTGTATTCCAAATGGCCACACCATGTTACACTCCCTCAAGCATTGTATGAGGATTCTGATTTCTCAAGGTCCTCACCAACATTTGTTATTATCTGACTTTTTGATTATAGCTATCCTAAAGGATGTGAAAAGGTATCTCACTGCGGTCTTGATTTGCATTTCCTTCATGACTAACAGCTTTTCATGCACTGTCAAGCATCTTTTCATACACTTATTGACCATTTGTTTATCTTCTTGGGAGAAATGACTATTCAGATTCTTTGTCCATTTTTCCATTGGGTTACTTGTCTTTTTGTTATTGAGTTGGAAGAGTTCTTTATTCTCTTATTCTGTATTATAGATTCCAGATACAAGTCCCTTATCAGATAAATGAATTGCAAATATTTTCTCCCATTCTGTGGGCTGCCTTTTCACTTTCTTGATTGTAACTTTTGAATCACCAAAGTTCTTAATTTTGATGAGGTCTAATTGATCTATTTTTTATTTAGTATGAGGTAAGGATCCAACTTCATTTTTTGCATGTGTCTATCCGGTTGTCCCAGCACCATTTGTTGAAAAGACTATTCTTTCCACATTGAATGGTCATGGAACACTTGTCAAAAATCAGTTGACCACAGACATATGACTTTATTTATGGACTCTCAATTCTACTCCATTGATCTTTATGTCTATACTTATGCCAGTACCATACTGTCTTGATTACTGTGGTTTTGTGGTAAATTTTGAGATCAGGAAATATGAGTCCTCCAACTTTGTTCTTTTTAAAAATTATTTTGGCTACTCTGGGTCCCTTGCAATTCCATACAAATTTTAGAATCCACTAGTTAGCTTCTACAAAGAAGCCAGCTAGGATTCTGATAGAGATGTGCTGAATCTGTATATTAATTTGGGGAGCATGGCCATCTTAACAATATTTAAGTCTTTCACTCCATGAGTATGAGATGTTTTTCCCTTTATTTAGATCTTAAATTTCTTTCAACGTTTTATTGTTTTCAGAGTACAAGTTTTGCACTTTTGTGAAATTTTTCCCAAGTATTTTATGCTTTTTGATGCTACTATAAATGGAATAGTTTTCTTAATTTCACTTCCAGATTGTTTACTGTGTGTAGAAATATCCTGAAATCTGAACTCATTTATTAATTCTAATAATTTACTAGTTCTAATAATTTTATAGTAAATGCCTTAGGATTTTCCATATACAAAATCATGACATCTGAAAATAGAGATAGTTTTACTTCTTCCTTTCTAATCTAGATGTCTTTTCTTTTTCCTGAATAACTGTCCTGGCTAGAACTTCCAGTGTTAATTAGAAGTGGCAGACTTATCCTGTTCCTGATTCTAGGGAGAGGGTATCCAGTCTTTCACCATGAAGCATGACGTTAGCTGTGGGTTTTTCATAGGTGCCCTTTATCAGGCTGAGGAAGTTCTCTTCTAGTCCCAGTTTGTTTTATTATGAAAGGGTATTGAATTCTGTCAAATAGTTTTTCTGGGTCTATTGAGATAATCATGTGATTTTTGTTTTTTATTTTACTGATGTTAAACCAACCTCACAATCCTGGGGTAATTCCCAATTCATCATAGTATATAATTCTTTCTGTATGTTTCTAGATTTGGTTTGTTGTTAGCATTTTGTTGGACATTTTTACATCCATATTCATAAGCAATATTGGTCTGTAGCTTTCTTTTCTTTTGTAATGTTTTTGTTTGGTTTTGGTATCAAAGTAATACTAGCCTCATAGAAGAGTTGGGAGTATTTCCTCTTTTTCTATTTTTTTTTTTGAAAAGCTTCTGAAGAATTAGTATTAACTCTTTAAATGTTTGATAGAATTCACTGGTAAAGCCCTCTGGGCCTGGGTTTTTGTCCATTTCATCTAAGTTATCTAATTTATTGGTGTACAATTGTTTGTAGTATTCCTTTATAATCCTTTTTGTTTCTGTAAGGTTGGTAGTAATATCCCCTCTTTCATTTCTGATGCCAGTAATTTTTTTTCTTGGTTATTCTAGCTGAAGGTTTGTCAATTTTGTTGATCTTTTCAAAGAACCAGCTTTGGGTTTCACTGATTTGTTTCTACTGTTTTTTCTTCTCTATTTCATTAATTTTCACTCTAATCTTTATTACTTCCTTCCTTCTGTTTGTTTTAGGCTTAGTTTGCTCTTCTTTTTCTAGTGCCTTAAGGTGGAAGTTTAGGATATTAATTTAGATATTTTTTTCTTTCTTTAACTAGAGGTATTTACAGCCATAAATTTCTCTCCAAGCATGGCTTTAGCTGCAGCCTATAAGTTTTGATATGGTGAGTCTTCATTTTCATTCATTTTAAAGTATTTTCTAATTCCCCTTTTTATTACTTCTTTGATCCTTTGTATATTTAAGAGAGTGTTATTTAATTTCTACGTATTTGTGAATTCCCCAAATTTCTTTCTGTTGCTGATTTCTAATTTCATTCCATTGTGGTCAGAGAACGTATTTTATATTATTTTTATCCCTTTTATTTATTAAGATTTCTTTTATTGCCAATATATGGTCTATTCTGGGCAATGTTTCATGTGCCCTTGAGAAGAATGTATAGTCTGCTGTTGTTGGGTGGAGTGATCTATAGGTTGATTTGGTTTATAGTCTATTTCTTCATTCAAGTCTTCTATTTTCTTATTGATCTTCTGCTTAGCTGTTCTAACTATTATTAAAAGTGGGGTGTGAAAGTCTCTATTATTTTTGAATTGTACTTCTCTCATCATTTTTGTCAGTTTTTGCTTCATTTATTTTGGTGTTACATTGTTAGGTGCATATGCTTATAATTTTTATATCTTCCTGATGGAGTAACTCTTCCATCATTACAAAATGTTCCCCATTTTCTCCGGTAACATTTTTGTTTTGTTTTGTTTTGTTTTGAAGTCTATTTAAAAGTCTATTATTAGTGTAGTCGCTCTGGGTTTTCTTATGATTGCTGTTTTCACAATACATCTGTTTCCATCCTTTTACTTTCAATCTATCATAATCTTGAATCTAAAGTGTTTCTCCTATAGACAATATATTGTTGGATCTTTTTTTTAAAAATCCATTTGACAAGTTCTACCTTTGATTAGATTGTTTAACCTTTTCACATTTAATGTCATTATTGATATAGTTGGATTTATGCCTGCCATTATGCTTTTTCTATATGTCACGTCTGTTTTTTTACCTCTGTTCTTTCTATAGTGCTTTCTTTTATGTTAACTGAATATTTTATAATGTAGTATTTTAATATCTTTGCTAACATTTTTCTCTATTTTTTTTTGTTATTTTCTTAGCTGTTGCTCTAGGGTTTAACATGAATATCTTAACTTATGAGAATCAGCTTCAGAGGCATAGTAACTTAATTCCACTGAGATATTAAAATGTCACTCCTGTATAGCTTTATTCCCTTTTCCCTCTTTTTTTTTTGAATTTTATTTTTTTAAACAGCAGGTTCTTATTAGTTACCCATTTTATACATATTAGTGTATATATGTCAATCCCAATCTCCCAATTCATCACACCACCACCACCACCCCTGCCACTTTCCCCCCTTGATGTCCATATGTTTGTTCTCTGCATCTGTGTCTCTATTTCTGCCTTGCAAACCAGTTCACCTGTACCATTTTTCTACGGTCCACATATATGTGTTAATATACGATATTTGTTTTTCTCTTTCTGACTTACTTCACTCTACATGACAATCTCTAGATCCATCCGTGTCTCTACAAATTACTCAATTTCGTTGCTTTGTATGGCTGAGTAATATTCCACTGTATATATGTACCACTTCTTATTTATCCATTCATCTGTCAATGGGCATTTAGGCTGTTTCCATGTCCTGGCTATTGTAAATAGTGCTGCAATGAACACTGGGGTGCATGTGTCTTTTTGAATTACGGTTTTCTCTGGGTATATGCCCAGCAGTGGGATTGCTGGGTCGTATGGTAATTCTTTTTTAGTTTTTTAAGGAACCTCCATACTGTTCTCCATAGTGGCTATATCAATTTACATTCCCACCAACAGTGCAAGAGGGTTCCCTTTTCTCCACACCCTCTCCAGCATTTGTTGTTTGTAGATTTTCTGATGATGCCCATTCTAACTGTTGTGAGGTGATACCTCATTGTAGTTTTGATTTGCATTTCTCCAATAATTAGTGATGTTGAGCAGCTTTTCATGTGCTTCTTGGCCATCTGTATGTCTTCTTTGGAGAAATGTCTATTTAGGTCTTCTGCCCATTTTTGGATTGGGTTGTTTGTTTCTTTAATATTGAGCTGCATGAGCTGTTTATATATTTTGGAGATTAATCCTTTGTCCATTGATTCATTTGCAAATATTTTCTCCCATTCTGAGGGTTGTCTTTTCGTCTTGTTTATGGTTTCCTTTGCTGTGCAAAAGCTTTTAAGTTTCATTAGGTCCCATTTGTTTTTTGTTTTTATTTTCATTACTCTAGGAAACGGATCAAAAAAGATCTTGCTGTGATTTATGTCATAGAGTGTTCTTCATATGTTTTCCTCTGAGAGTTTTATAGTGTCCGGTACTACATTTAGGTCTCTAACCCATTTTGAGTTTATTTTTGTGTATAGTGTAAGGGAGTGTTCTAATTTCATTCTTTTACATGTATGTAGCGGTCCAGTTTTCCCAGCACCACTTATTGAAGAGAATGTCTTTTCTCCATTGTATATCTTTGCCTCCTTTGTCATAGATTAGTTGACCATAGGTGTGTGGGTTTATCTCTGGGCTTTCTATCTTGTTCCGTCAATCTATGTTTCTGTTTTTGTGCCAGTACCATATTGTCTTGATTACTGTAGCTCTGTAGTATAGTCTGAAGTCAGGGAGTCTGATTCCTCCAGCTCCGTTTTTTTCCTTCAAGACTGCTTTGGCTATTCGGAGTCTTTTGTGTCTCCATACAAATTTTAAGATGATGTGTTCTAGTTCCGTAAAAAATGCCATTGGTAATTTGATAGGGATTGCACTGAATCTGTAGATTGCTTTGGGTAGTATAGTCATTTTCACAATATTGATTGTTCCAATCCAAGAACATGGTATATCTCTCCATCTGTTGGTATCATCTTTAATTTCTTTCATCAGTGTCTTATAGTTTTCTGCATACAGGTCTTTTGTCTCCCTAGGTAGGTTTATTCCTAGGTATTTTATTCTTTTCATTGTTATGGTAAATGGGAGTGTTTCCTTAATTTCTCTTTCAGATTTTTCATCATTAGTGTATAGGAATGCAAGAGATTTCTGTGCATTAATTTTGTATCCTGCAACTTTACCAAATTCATTGATCAGCCCTAGTAGTTTTCTGGTGGCATCTTTAGGATTCTCTGTGTATAGTATCATGTCATCTGCAAACAGTGACAGCTTGACTTCTTTTCCAATTTGTATTTCTTTTTCTTCTCTGATTGCTGTGACTAGGACTTCCAAAACTATGTTGAATAATAGTGGTGAGAATGGACATCCTTGTCTCGTTCCTGATCTTAGAGGAAATGCTTTCAGTTTTTCACCATTGAGAATGATGTTTGCTGTGTGTTTGTCATATAGGGCCTTTATTATGTTGAGGTAAGTTCCCTCTATGCCCACTTTCTGGAGAGTTTTTATCATAAATGGGTGTTGAATTTTGTGAAAAGCTTTTTCTGCATCTATTGAGATGATCATATGGTTTTTATTCTTCAATTTGTTAATATGGTTTATCGCATTGATTGATTTGCGTATATTGAAGAATCCTTGCATCCCTGGGATAAATCCCACTTGATCATGGTGTATAATCCTTTTAATGTGTTGTTGGATTCTGTTTGCTAGTATTTTGTTGAACATTTTTGCATCTATATTCATCAGTGATATTGGTCTGTAAGTTTCTCTTTTTGTAGAATCTTTGTCTGGTTTTGGTAACAGGGTGATGGTGGCCTCATAGAATGAGTTTGGGAGTGGTCCTTCCCCTGCAATTTTTTGGGAGGAGTTTGAGAAGGATGGGTGTTAGCTCTTCTCTAAATGTTTGATAGAATTCACCTGTGAAGCCATCTGGTCCTGGACTTTTGTTTGTTGGAAGATTTTTTAATCACAGTTTCAATTTCATAACTTGTGATTGGTCTGTTCATATTTTCTATTTCTTCCTGGTTCAGTTTTGGAAGGTTATACCTTTCTAAGAATTTGTCCATTTCTTCCAGGTTGTCCATTTTATTGGCATAGAGTTGCTTGTAGTAGTCTCTTAGGATGCTTTGTTTTTCTGCAGTGTCCATTGTAACTTCTCCTTTTTCATTTCTAATTTTATTGATTTGAGTCCTCTCCCTCTTTTGCTTGATGAATCTGGCTAATGGTTGATCAATTTTGTTTATCTTCTCAAAGCACCAGCTTTTAGTTTTATTGATCTTTGCTATTGTTTTGTTTCTATTTCATTTATTTCTGCTCTGATCTTTATGATTTCTTTCCTTCTGCTAACTTTGGGTTTTGTTTGTTCTTCTTTCTCTAGTTCCTTTAGGTGTAGTGTTAGATTGTTCACTTGAGATTTTTCTTGTTTCTTGAGGTAGGCTTATATAGCTACAAACTTCCCTCTTAGAACTGCTTTTGCTGCATCCCATAGGTTTTGGATCGCCATGTTTTCATTGCCATTTGTCTCTAGGTATTTTTTGATTTCCTCTTTGATTTCTTCAGTGATTGCTTGGTTATTTAGTAACGTATTGTTTAGCCTCCATGTGTTTGTGTTTTTTACATTTTTTTCCCTGTAATTCATTTCTAATCTCATAGCCTTGTGGTCAGAAGAGATGCTTGATATGATTTCAGTTTTCTTAAATTTACTGAGGCTTGATTTGTGACCCAAGATGTGATGTATCCTGGAGAATGTTCCGTGTGCACTTGAGAAGAAAGTGTAATCTGCTCTTTTTGGATGGAATGTCCTATAAATATCAATTAAATCTATCTGGTCTGTTGTGTCATTTAAAGCCTGTGTTTCCTTATTAATTTTCTGTTTGGATGATCTGTCCATTGGTGTAAGTGAGGTGTTAAAGTCCCCCACTATTATTGTGTTGCTGTCGATTTCCTCTTTTATAGCTGGTAGCAGTTGCCTTATGTATTGAGGTGCTCCTATGTTGGGTGCATATATATTTATAATTGTTATATCTTCTTCTTGGATTGATCCCTTGATCATTATGTAGTGTTCTTCCTTCTCTCTTGTAACATTCTTTATTTTAAAGTCTATTTTATCTGATATGAGTATAGCTACTCCAGCTTTCTTTTGATTTCCATTTGCATGGAATATCATTTTCCATCCCCTCACTTTCAGTCTGTATGTGTCCCTAGGTCTGAAGTGGGTCTCTTGTGGACAGCATATATATGGGTCTTGTTTTTGTATCCATTCAGCAAGACTGTGTCTTTTGGTTGGAGCATTTAATCCATTCATGTGTAAGGTAATTATTGATAGGTATGTTCCTATTACCATTTTCTTAATTGCTATGGGTTTGTTTCTGTAGGTCCTTTTCTTCTCTTGTGTTTCCCACTTAGAGAAGTTCCTTTAGCATTTGTTGTAGAGCTGGTTTGGTGGTGCTGAATTCTCTTAGCTTTTGCTTGTCTGTAAAGCTTTTGATTTCTCCATCGAATCTGAATGAGATCCTTGCCAGGTAGAATAATCTTGGCTGTAGGTTCTTCCCTTTCATCATTTAAGTATATCATGCCACTCCCTTCTGGCTTGTAGAGTTTCTGCTGAGAAATCAGCTGTTAACCTTATGGGAGTTCCCTTGTATGTTATTTTTCATTTTTCCCTTGCTGCTTTCAATCATTTTTCTTTGTCTTTAATTTTTGCCAATTTGATTACTATGTGTCTCGGTGTGTTTCTCCTTGGGTTTATCCTGTATGGGACTCACTGCGCTTCCTGGACTTGGGTGGCTACTTCCTTTCTCATGTTAGGGAAGTTTTCGAGTATAATCTCTTCAAATATTTTCTCGGGTCCTTTCTCTCTCTTTTCTCCTTCTGGGACCCCTACCATGAGAATGTTGTTGCGTTTAATGTTGTCCCAGAGGTCCCTTAGGCTGTTTTCATTTCTTTTCATTCTTTTTTCTTTATTCTGTTCCACAGCAGTGAATTCCACCATTCTGTCTTCCAGGTCACTTATCCATTCTTCTGCCTCAGTTATTCTGCTGTTGACTCCTTCTAGTGTAGTTTTCATTTTAGTTATTGTATTGATCATCTCTGTTTGTTTGTTCTTTAATTCTTCTAGGTCTTTGTTAAACATTTCTTGCATCTTCTTGATCTTTGCCTCCATTGTTTTTCTGAGGTCCTGGATCATCTTCACTATCATTATTCTGAATTCTTTTTCTGGAAGGTTGCCTATCTCCACTTCATTTAGTTGCTTTTCTGGGGTTTTATCTTGTTCCTTCACCTGATACATAGCCCTCTGCCTTTTCATCTTGTCTATCTTTCTGTGAATGTGGCTTTTTTTTCCCACAGGCTGCAGGATTATAGTTCTTCTTGCTTCTGCTGTCTGCCCTCTGGTGGATGAGGCTATCTAAGAGGTTTGTGCAAGTTTCCTGACGGAAGGGACTGGTGGTGGGTAGAGCTGGTTGTTGCTCTGGTGGACAGAGCTCAGGAAAACTTTAATCCTCTTGTCTGATGATGTGTGGGGCTGGGTTCCCTCCCTGTTGGTTGTTTGGCCTCAGGCGACGCAACACTGGAGCCTACAGGGCTGTTTGGTGGGGCTAATGGTGGACTCTGGGAGGGCTCACGCCAAGAAGTACTTCCCAGAACTTCTGCTGCCAGTGTCCTTGTCCTCACAGTGAAACAAAGCCACTCCCCACCTCTTCAGGAAACCCTCCAACACTAGCAGGTAGGTCTGGCTCAGTCTCCTACAGGGTCACTGTTCCTTCCTGTAAGGCCAACTGGCCCGAGTCAGGGGAACGCAATCAGACTCACAGGTTGCATCAGACCGAAACTTTCCTGACCACCCAGTTCCAGAAACTGACCTGGAGACTTTCCAGACCACCCAGTTCCAGGAACTGACCTGGGGACTTTCCACCCAGCCCAGCCTTCCCACCTTTCGAGGGGCGGGACTAACGGTCCCAAGACTGATGCAACCAGCACCGGATATTGCCACGATACCCGAAGAGACCACCAAATAAGGAATAACCTGCGCCCTCCCGGATTCGCAACACCCCTTTCCCTTCCTCCCCTATAAATTCTGCCCAAACCCTCGCCTGGGCGCGACTTCTCTGGGCCCTTTCTCTCGGACCAGTGAACCTCGCCCAGGAGCGTTCCCAAATAAAGCTTGTTTAAGCTCTCCTCCGTTTCTTGGTGCCGTTCCTTACACTTCCCCTGGGTCCTGATGTGCACACTACTTTGTGTGTGTCCTCCAAGACTGGAGTCTCTGTTTCTCCCAGTCCTGTCAAAGTCCTGCAATCAAATCCCACTAGCCTTCAAAGTCTGATTCTCTAGGAACTCCTCCTCCTGTTGCTGGACCCCCAGGTTGGGAAGTCTGAAGTGGGACTCAGAACCTTCACTCCAGTGGGTGGACTTCTGCAGTAACATTGTTCTCTAGTTTGTGAGTCACCTACCCAGCAGTATTAGGATTTGATTTTATTGTGATTGCACCCCTCCTACCGTCTCATTTTGGCTTCTCCTTTGTCTTTCGATGTGGGGTATCTTTTTCAGTGAGTTCCAGTGTCTTCCTGTTGATGACTGTTCAGCAGTTAGCTGTGATTCTGGTGCTCTCGCAAGAGGGAGTGAGCACTTTCCCCTCTTTTTGTGACGTTATTATACATATTACATTTATAAATGTTATAAACCGAGCATTAGATTGCATCACTTTTTATAATTTTATGTCTTTTGAAGAAGGTGAGAGAAGGAAGCAGAGTAAATATAAGTTTATAGTTCTTGTTATATTCACCTCCTTATCATTTCTGGATGTTTTCTTCTGTCCCTGTGCATTCAGGTTACCATCTGGAGTAACTTTCTTAGCCCTATACAGCTTTACTCTTACCTCCTTTGAGCTGTCACTGGAAAATATGTTACATTTCTATATGTTATAAGCTCAGTAGTACATTGTATACATATTATTTTATACAATGGATTTTTAAATCAGTGATGAGAAGAAAGAAGAAGAAATTTGCACCTATGCTGTCTTTTTTTGTGTGTGTGTGTGGTACGCGGGCCTCTCACTGTTGTGGCCTCTCCCATTGCGGAGCACAGGCTCTGGATGCGCAGGCTCAGTGGCCATGGCTCACGGGCCCAGCTGCTCCACGGCATGCGGGATCCTCCCAGACTGGGGCACAAACCTGTGTCCCCTGCATCGGCAGACGGACTCTCAACCACTGCGCCACCAGGGAAGCCCTATGCTGTCTTTTATGGTTATAAAGTTACCTTTCCTAGTGCTGTCTTTTCCGTACAGATTCAAAAGAGTGAGTCTCGTGTCACTTGCTTTCATCATAAAGAACTTCCTTTATTGTTGCTCATAAGGTGTGTCTGCTAGCAACAAATTTCCTCAGTATTTGATTATGTGGAAATATCTTTATTTCACTTTCATTTTTGAAAGACAGCTTTGCTGAATATGGGATTCTTGGTTGACAGTTTTTTTCCGTTAAGCACTTTGAATATGTTATTCTACTTCCTTCTGGGCTCCACTGTTTCTGATGAGAAATCAGTTATTATTCTTATTGGGATTCCCCTGTGACAACTCCTTTTTCTCTTGCTGCTTTCAGGATTTTCTCCCTGTCTTTAGGTTTCAGTATTTTGACTATGATGAATCTGTTTGTGGATCTCTTGCCTTTATCCTACTTGGAGTTCCTCGAGCTTCCTGGCTATGTAGATTGTTTTTCAATATTTGGGAAGATTTCAGCTATAATTTTAAAAAAATGTTCCTTTCTCTCTTCTCTCGTTCTAGTACTCCCATTATGCATATGATGGTACATTTGATGATGTCCTGCATTTTTCTGAGGCTCTGTTCATATTTCCTCATTCTTTTTTCTTTCTGTTCTTCAGACTGCATAATTTCTATTGCTCTATCTTCAAGGTTCTTCTTCCAATTCACTTATTGTTGACCGCCTTTAGTGAATTTTTCATTTCAGTGATTGTATTTTCCAACTCCAGAACTTCCTTTTGGTACTTTTCAAAATAACTTCTATCTCTTTATTGATATTCTCTGTTTGGTGAGATGATATCATCATACCTACTTTCACTTCTTCAATTATAGTTTCCTTCAGTTTTTGTTTTTTAAAAAACAAACATATTTATAATGGCTACTTTGAAATCTTTGTTAAATCTGGTATCTGGTCACTCTCACAGGCATTTTCTGTTTCTTGCTTTTTCCTGTGTGTGCTTTTTATCCATTTGTTCCCCCCCCACCCCGTCATACATTTCTGTTTCTTTTCATAGCTCATAATTTTTTGTTGGAACTTGGACATTTAGATAATACATCGTAGCATCTCTGGGTACTGATTCCCACACTTCTGGGGCTTGTTATTGTTATTTGCCTGCTTATTTGTTTAGTGACTGGCTGGATTATTTTAGTGGGAAACCTCTGATGTTGCTCCTCAGGGGATGCAGCCTTGGGTATGCCCACAGTCACCCTGGGATGACGCTGGTCTTCGCAGTCCTCTCTTTAACTTTCTCTTTCCCTGATCACACCCAGCTGTTAAATTCCACTCATTTCCAGCTCATTACTCTATTGCTTTCAACAATGTCCTGGGGTATAAATATAGATCTGCTTCACAGATCTATCCAATCAAATCCAAGCTCCTTTGAAGGGACAGTTCCTGAGGTCACTACTTAAGGTTTGTTCTGGCCCCAGGAAGTCTCTTTCTCGCTGGCAAACCAGCCTGCCTACTATTTACCCTATATCTCCAGTGACTCTAGAAATCTTCTCCCAGTTGCCTCTCACCATAACGTCCCTAAGGGCATTTCTGAGAGTGCTATTGGCTTGAACTTCTCTACTCTCTATTGCAAATAAATGCAGTTGCTTTGGGAAAAGATTTGGGGCTCTCTGTTTCATAGTTTGTTTCTATTCCCAGGCAACACTATTTCTCAGCAGTGTCGTGCCCATGTATAGCCTCTGTTCCATGAGTGGGGGCTAGGCAGAAGAAGGAGTCCCCACCTCTTGGCCACACTCACCTAGAACTTAAATTCAGCAACAGGTAGCTTGGACCAGGATAGAAAATGTCCTATCTGGGAAGACAGTCCTTCAATTGGGAGCTGGGGGCAAAGGAGACCTTGTGTTCTTGGTTGCACTAGTCTGGAGTAGCGTTTCCATTTCATTGAGCTGGGAGGTGGGAGGAAAGAGGGTCCTGGTTCAAATACCACAGATTCGCTGTTCTTACCAAGTTTTAGTAAATTTTCTTGAATAAATGTTTCATTTGCTGTGTGCACTTAGGACCATTTCTAGAGACTTTAAATGGTTCTTTTAAAATAATGTCCACCAGTTTCACTGGAGAGTAGGTTGGGTAGTGCCTCATGCTGTCATACTAGAAGTGGACTCTCTTTCAGAACCTATAATGCTTTATTTTAGGGTGTGACTATTTTATAAATACATATACATCTCCACAGAACAACAGTTCTCTAACTTTAATATGTACATAAATCACCCATGAAACTTGTTAAAAAATGGAGGTTTGGGGGCCTCATCCCCCAGAGATTATGATTTTCTAGGACTGGGGTGGAAGCCAAAAAGAAATCTACACTTTTAGCAAGTCTACTACAAGATTCTTTGGAAAAAAAATTGTACTAAAAAGACTAATGCATACAAGCTAAGACTCATCTCTTTTTCAACAGGTTTTATGTGTACTAAGAGACTTTGTGGCTATGACAGGGTCAAATCCTGGCTATTAAACATGACAATCGTGTGTGTGCCTGTGTGTGTGTGTCTGTGTGTGCGTGCACGCGTGTGTTCCCCAAAACCTGAGCTCTCTGGGGCCCTCCTTTTTCTAAATTCTGCTTTCTGTTGTGAAAGGCTTTCTCACAAATTCTCCTTCCCCTGTGTGTGGCCTCCTGCTCTGATGGGAGTGTGGGCGATGGAAGTGGGGTCACTTCATCATAGGAAGTGCTGTCTGTTTGGGGGTAGGGAATTACTTGTGGAATCATGGTTTGGGGCTGCTGAGAATCAGAGATGACAGAGGACCCCAGAGCAAGGCTTCTCAAATTGGGGTCAGGAAACCTGCTCAGAATCTTTACCTCTCCTGCACCAGATCTGATTTTTCCTTGGTGCTACCATTTCTAACTTCCCCTCAAAACAAAGAGAGCACCACAGGCTTTGCTGCAATTGGTCTGATTTGCACACCATCAAGTGGCAGTATGTGCCTCTGGTGAGCAAATTAATAGGATTAAAGCAGCTATCAACATGCGGCAGCAGAAAGGCTTCCTACTGTCCAGCTGCACGTGGTTATCACTAATGTGAGTCCTCACAGTCCTAACAATAGAAAATGAATATCACTTCATATTTTAAAACTCTAGACAGAAACCATTAGCAATTTATTTTCCCCAAAGAACCGGCTAATTAAAATTGTAAATAAGACTGTGTTGTTTGTATGTACTCCTGTGAGTGTCTTTTTCACGAGGAACTGGAGCATAGATGGCTACCTGATTGTTCTGTTGCATATTACAGTACAACCCGATCCTAATTCCATCTGCCCACACTCCCATCAGAGGAGGAGGCCACATTCAGGGGAAGGAGAATTTGTGAGAAAGCCTTTCGCAACAGAAGGCGAAATTAAGAAAAAGGAGGGCCCCAGAGAGCTCAGGAAACCTGGCTTTACGAGGCACTATAAGAAGCCAGAGAATATCTTCCTACTGGATTTAGTAGGTGGGTTATTATTATTATTGTTAAAGATCAAAAGAATAGGATTCCCCAGTGGAAACTGCAAAAAAACATGTTATAACAAAAAGCCAAAGATCAACCAATTTTAACCTTTTTCTTTCAGAGTTGCTCATGTACCATACTCAGTGGGGCATTATACTCCCACACTATCCACATGTTAATAATTGATAGCCTTTATTGGTACCAATTCACAGACAAAATTTAGGAAATTTCTGATTTTGCTTCCACGATTTAATGATATGCAATTATTTCTCAGTAATGGTCACCTCAGCTGGGGTCGGGTCTTTAACTGGTATATAAAACTAGACATGAAAACTAAACTTAAAAAACAGATGAATTATAACTAGATCATCTTCATTTACTAAACAGTATACCTAGGGGTTCTTTAAATTATAAAGAAGAACTGGTACTTTATAGAGTTAATTCACAGACCATTAATTACTATCAATGAATGAACAATAAGCATTAAGTCAATACTGATTATTAATTGAAAAATATACCTGACCTCCCCTCATTTAAATGGAGCCCCTTTTGTTATCCTCCATCGTAGCAGCACTGACTCTTCCAACATAAGGCTTATTGATTTGTATTTATATATTTACTTATGAGATTATATAATATCACCTGTCTCTCCACTGGAACCTCCGAGGACAGACCACTTTGTTCACCACTATATACCCAACATCCAGCACAATGTCTAATCCTTAATTATTTGTGGAATGAATGAAGAAAGAAGTCATGAGGTTCTTGGGATCTTATATTGGGGAGGGTGATCGGTAGGCTTTAGGATTCCCTTGAATCCCCTGAAAACGCCTAAAAAAAAGCTGTCCACATACATTTCTCTGGAAAGAAGAAGCACCACTTTCATTAGATTTCAAAGGGGTCTGTGACCTCCCCGAAAGGTAAGGGATCACTGGCCTATTTCACTGATAAAACAGGATTCAGTAGCAAAGAACTCACCTGTAGCCTGGAACAAAGTACGCTGCACGTACCTTTACATGGACAGAAGTGTGGGCATATGTATAGGTTCTTTTCCAAGAACCGAAAAGGAAATGCCTCAGTGAACTTACAAAACAATCCACATTCCCACTTCCCCTGAGTAACTGATCATTCCTACAGTCACTGGGCTCCAGCAGTAGCTGCTTAAATTCATCTGTTTCTTGGCAGCAACATCCATCACTCAGGCCAGAGAAAAGGAGTCTGTAATTCCCTCTATTCACCTCCTTGGGTTGCTGACATCCGTCTTAGGGGAAGTCCCTTTTAATAAGAAACCTGTAAACCTCCCAGTTAACAAAAGCACGTGCCGCGTTTATAACGCACCAGTTCAGCCAATTTGATCCAACAACCCTGGGATTTCCCTTCCCCTGCCCTGCAGCCAGAGAGGAGAGCCAGCCTAATCAGGCTAAACAGGCACCGCAAAGGGAGACTAGAGATGGGCTGGAACATGCGAATTGGCTGTTGTATATTAAGCCTCCTCTTCCTCCCTCCCAGCTCCAGAAGATGCTTCCCTTCAGTAAATTTCCTCCCTCGTTTTTATTTTTTTTTGTCCTGAAAATGGAGACTTCAGAAGTAAATTTGTCAGAGGAAAGCTTTTTGATGTGTTATTAGCTCTCCGTTATCCATATTAACAGAGAAGAGCAGTGGTGCAGATAACGCAAAGCCAAAGGCTCTTTCTATTTAACTTTGTAGTTCATTGTTTTGAGGGGCTTGATGGTAGACTTACCTCCCTAATTATGTTTGTCTTTGCTTCTTATTAAAATGAGTTTGTCTGCCTTAGGGCCAGGCAGTTGGGTGACATGAAGATTCTGGCACAGAATTTGTAAAATTCACCAGGGGAAATCCACAGGGCACAAAGATAATCAAACTTGACTAGATTTGAGTTCATGTTCTTAGTCACCTGTGATCAATTGGTTTGCTCCTCTGTGACTAAAGCGAGCCTGGGATGAGACATAATTATAGAAGACTAGTTGGACTAGTCTTTACATTTAGATGAAGACAAGACTGCTGTGGCCCAAACTGGTAACACAGTCAATACTGATCTTTTCCCTGCCTGGTCCCACAACCTTCTATTCCGCAGCCAGAGGTCCCTTCCCATTCAAAGCTCACGCTGCTCACCTCTACCTTACATCCTGCAATGGCTCCCTGTGCTAATCATTAGGGCTATTCACAAATACCCACTCTCTCCTGCCCAACATGTGGAGGTAGGACCATATACCTCCACCCACGATGTTAGATGTGGCCGTGTGACTGGTGTTGGGTAGTGAAATGCGTCACTCCTAGGTGGAAGGTTTCAGAGCTAGCGTGCGCTTGGCTACTTGCTTTGTCTGCTGAGGCACTGGCTGCATCTGAGACAGTGGCTGCTCCCTCAGTCTGGGCGTCTCATCAAGTGAGTGCGATGAGCACAGCCCCCATCAGCCAGTGATGGGCATGTGGTAGGAACAAGAAATGAACCTCTATTACTTTAAACCACTGAGATTGTACGGTTCTTAGGTCACTCAGCATCTCTATCACCGCACATATCAAGCTGTACCATGACTGTCTGAGTTATCTCCCTAACTAGACACTGAAAACTTGAGGCCAGAATTATTTCTGTGTATAACATAGTCCAGTGTATACCATTGTTAAAACAACTCCATAGAAAATGAAATTATCTTCTTTTCTGGCCTCTGTGATCCTCTGTGTTTATGTTTTTCTAACACCTGCCCCTCTTCCAGCATCACCAGATGAAATGATATGGTGTCTTTGGAGTTCAGATATACGGGGAATGGTGGAGCTATTCTTTTGGACCAGTAGTACCAGCAGGAAGAGCTGGCAGAGGGGAGAGAGAGAGATGTCGAGGCATACTTAGGCTGCAGACATTTCAGATACAACGGGTCCAAGGGGCAGACAAGATTTCAAAGTCTTGGGGAGACCACATGGAAAAATTACTATCCCAAAGTGTTAGTTTTACGAGGAATCACAGGTGTCATCTGGACTAGATTCCTGTATCACCAGCATCATCATTATACCAATATTTACTGATAATGGACTATATACCAGGCACATCTCCAGCCACCTTACAATTTAACTCATTGAATCCTCACGGCAACCCTATAAGGTGGCTATTATTATTTCCATTTTACAGATGAAGAAATGGAAGCACAGACAGGTAAATTTCCTATGGCCACACAGCTAGCAAACATCCCTCTCTGAATTCAGCGTCTGCTTGAAGTCTCCCCATCCCGGGGAGCTCACTAACTTCCAGTACATCCCACCTCCTGAGCCATGTGCTGCCTCCCCCTCCAACTGCCGTCCCCTGGACTGTTCTGCCTCCTAGACCAACACAAAACAATTCCACCCTCTTCTCTCCAAGGCAGCCCTCCACATAACTGAAGGCAGCAACTGTGTGTCCCGCAAGGCTCCTCTTCTCTAGTCTAAGCAGCCCAGTTCACTCAACCGTTTCCAACGTGCCACAGCCTGAGGTGCCTCTCATCCCAGCTTAGTGACTCACACATACCAGTGGGTTTAGTCAGCGGAGTGGAACTGGGCACTCTCCTTTCTAGTCCTGCACTGGGCTGATGGCTTCTACAACCCTAGCATGTTCCCTTCACCCTGTAAAGCAGGGTCCGGAGGCAGAAATGAGGCCATAATCTGCTGTGGGAACAGCCGGCTCACCACGTGTCCTGCGCTCGTCCCTATCTTGGCAAATGGAATGCTACAAGGGGCCGCGTGTTCAGAGTTGCTCACTCTTCCTCGGCTTGGAAGTCTGTTTCTGCCCTCTCCACCGCAGCCCCGTCCCCCTCGTTATTCTCCTGCCCCCGAGAAGAGACCCTGCACTCACCATGGAGTTCATGGCGAAGTGATTGTGCTGCGTCTGGAGGTCCAGGGCGTGCTGGTAGCTGACTCCAATCTCTGTATGGCTCTGGAGGAATAACTCCTTGTTGTGGCTTATCCAGTCGAACATCTAGAGGGGGAAGGAAGGCGCACAGTCATCATGGGGGTATGGGTCCAACAGCAAGGAACTTTCAGAGCTACTGGGAGAAAAGCAGCCTTCCTGCTGGGGCCCAGTGAGGACCAGTCATCATGCTCAGGGTCGGGGGTGGCCCACACCCTGGCTTCCCAGAAGAGCCCTCCTCCTTAGCAGAAGGCCCTGCCACCAGCCTCTATGTCTCCCTACAGAGCCTAGGGGAAGAGAGAAAATGAGTAAGAGGACCAAGGAGAAGGCGGAGGAAGCTGCTCACTTTCCCTAGTTACTTCCCCTTTTAAAAGCTTTTAGAAATCGTCAAAAGCCATGCCCCCCTCAATGCGTGCTTTAGGGACAGGTGAAGTGGAGACAAGTGGGAGGTTTAATCCACTCCCTACTGCCCCAGCAGGAGAGAGAGACACTTGTTGGAAGCCACAGGGCATCCTAACATGCCCCATCCCACTTACACTGCCCGACCACACATTGTTGAACTGACTCTGAACGCAGTCACCTTTTCTTGTGACTCCACAGCCTCACAGTTCCAGGGTTTCTGCTATGACCCATGAGGAGCCAGCAGAGGAGGATTTTAAGGGTAGAGTGAATACTGCCTAGCACAGTGGGCACTGAGCCATCTTCCTCCCCATGGCTCTGTACCTGGTTTTCATTTAGGTTTCCACCTCTCCCACAGGTGGCCCACTCACTTTTAGGGGAGCTAACCAGAACCTCAATTCCAAGGGAAAGCCTGATCACTCTAAGGGTTACCCCTTCTCAGGACACCAGATCTAAGCCAGTCAGTGTATGACATTTCCTGACCCATGGGATTGTCTTAGAAACGGGAATGTTATCCAATTCAGTACAATAAAACACAAAGGGCAGTTTGCTGGAAGCTCCTGGGAAAACAGAACTGTAGTTGTTTAGATATGACTTCTCTTCCTCTGATACTGTCATTGTGACCCTGCACCTCAAACTGCTGTAGCCATTCTGCTGGCAGCTAGAGGGTGAAGCCAATGGGCAGAGAAAGAGTGTAGCCAAAACAATGGCCGGAAACAAGCAGAGCCCTGATTAAGCCTTGCCTGATCTCCACACTGTGTCTGGACTTGCTTAGTACCTGAGCCAAGAAATCCTCTTTATTATTAAAACTGGTTTAATTTGGAGTTTCTGTAATTCTCTGCCCAGAGTAGTCAAGTGATCCAGCCAGGAAACGTGTTAAACCTTTGGAGAAGAGGATCGCTATACTTGGAACTCATGGTCCATAGTTTGGGATGAGCTAAAGGCTGCAGCTCAGTTGCAGAGTAGAGCAGGGAAGAACGGAGCACAGGTGTAGGCTGAGAAGCTGCAAAGATCACACCAGCTTTTCTGGAGGCAGAACCACAGCCTCATTCCATTTTTCCCCTTTAAACGGAAAAGCGAATTTACTTTTTCAGTTATGTTTAACCAGCATTTATCGGACACTCATTATATGCCAGGCACTGTACAAGGCAAAAATGATTAATATGTGGTTCTTGAGTTTAAGTGGCTTAAAAGCCAGTGTGGAAAGCAAACATGGACTCAGATACAGTGTTAGCACAACTTGGCATATGAGTTGATTAAAATCACAACTCAACAAAGAAATCCATCAAGATAAAGGTCAGTGTGGTATATCAAGGTAGCAGCCTCTCTTGATGGTGTGAAGAGAGGGAAGAGCAGAGAAGGCTTCCCAAAGGAGGTGACACCTGACTTGACCCTGACTCAGGTAGGAATTAGCCAGGTGAAAGAGTGAGATGTGGGCTCCAGGCAAAGGGAAGATCAAAGGGGCAGAACCGTGGGGCAGCCCAATGTGTAGAGGGCTCTGAAAGTACCACTTCTGTGCTTCTGGACCTGATGTGAGGAGAAGATGTGGCTGGGGAGGTAGAAGGGACCATGGAGAGCCCTGGACACAGGCTTTAGGAAACCTGGACCATATACTGCGGGCAGCAAGATGTCAGTGGAGGGTTGTAAGCTGAGCAGTGAAATGTGATGTGAGCTTTGAGAGCAGCATGGGATGTGGACTGGCGGGGAGAGATGGAGCAGTAAGAATGGTTAGGAGGCTGTAATCCTGGGGAGCAAGAGTGAGAACCTGGAGACCCGGATGTGGGGAGTGACAGTGGAGTCTGTGAAGTGGGCAGAGCGAGAGTTACTAGGAAGGGACTGAGGACTCCCAACTGTTTGGGGAGGGAGGGTGAGAAAGAGAGAGGGAAGACAGCCAGGTATCTGGCATGGCGCCCTGGATCCTTGTAAGAGAAGGTGCCACCATGGCACCACCTCAAGAGGAGGGCAAGAAGCTGGGGTAGGGGAGGAGAGACAGCAGGTTCCGTTTCAGATGCTGAGTTTGCAAGGCTTAGGAGACCTTCAGGTGGAGGTGTCCTGTGGGCAGTTAGAGCTTTGTCTGGAGGTCAGGAGAGGGACACCAAGGCTATGACAACCCACGGTTAAGTATAAGCACATCACCTTCCCAAGGCAAATGAGCATAAAATGGGATTGAATCTGGAGATGATTCTCCCTTTTGAATTACCCAGATCACTTCCGGCTACCTACACAGATAAAGGGCAAAAGTATCATCCTTCACTTTCAAGTGTCAGCAGATGCTCCAGGCTGGGGGTGCCTGCGGAGGCTGGGCAGGACCGGTGGCGTGCGCCACGCCGGGTCTGCCAGCCACAGCCAACCCCACACCACAGGCACGCGGTCAGCGCTTTTTAAAACTACTATTAAGGACAAGAGGGGAAGAAGACAAGTGCCCCAGGAGTCTAAAGGAACTTCACTGTGTAATTTTTGTTCTTTTAAATTCTGCCTCTCAACCCCATTTAAAAATAATCCCTCATCTCTTTTCCTTGTTGACCAAAGCATCAATAAAATTAATGAAAATCTGAAATGCCTGAAGTCCTTGGAACTTAGCATGAAAAGTGCTCACTCATACTTTCTTGTCTATCCCAGTGGCCTAGAAGTGACCTTCCCTGTATTTTCTGTTAAATGAGTACTTAGATATGCTAATAAACAGAGAGTTATGTGCTAGCACCAGAATGATTAGATTGCCTGGCGCCAGGTCCCTGCTGGACTACAGAGCAAGGAGAGCCGAACACGGGCCAGTTAAGGAGAAAAGCAGCAACAACAGTGAGTTAAAAGGCAGGCGAGAGCGGAGAGTGCTAGAGGAACCGCACGCCTCATTGAATGGGCTTCTCACACAATGAGGTCTGCACCCAGGCCACCGCGCCCCATCTGCCTTCCATGCTGGAGCACACGAGCTGTCTCTGGGGGCTGCGCATTCTGGGCAAGTTCAGCTATGCCGGAGGCTAGAGGCAGTGCTCCAAGGAGGTGACACTCATCTCAGGCACCTAGGGACCAGACAGTCGATGTGATATCAGGAACCACGGTCTCTCCAACATGGCAGTTTCCTAGGGACAGTCTCAAGTCTTCTCTAGGCCTGAATCTGCTGCCTAATTGTATATAACACTCATTTTTGTGAGCCTGGTTGCCTGCAAGGGTCACCAGCATTTCTGCTGCATTCACTGCAGCTGGCTGCAGAGAGAGAACGTGTGTGTGCACACACGCATGTAAGCACCCATGTGCGTGTGCAGTTAAGTGGGATAAGGACTAGGCTGGTTCTGGGCCTGGCTCTGTCACTAATTACCCATGAGACTGTGGGCAAGTCTCTTCTTTTCTGGGCTTCTCTTCATTTCCAAGGGATAAGCAGTGCCCAGAATGGAGGTAAGCATCCTGGTTTACAATCAGCTCAATTTGGAAACTTACGGAGTGTATTTTTTTCCATTCAAAATAAAAATTAGTTTTATTGAGTCTCCTGGGTCAGAATGCTTATTCATTGCTACAGCTTAACATTTCTAACTTTTGAATACAAAGAATGACTGTAAGAAAACTGGCATTGTTCTTAATAGCCAGAGAAATGCAGCTTCTTAGTCTCAGCCTTGACATCAGTCCAGTGCTTTAGGGTTCAAAATGTCCATTCACAAGCATCATCTCACTGCCTCCAGCAGGCCCACTTTACGGATGGAAAACAGGTTCAGAAAAGTGAAGCCCCCCCCAGTGGGCTTCATTCAGGCCACCCAAGGCACATTCACTGAGTGTCTGTTGATCCAGGCTCTTGGGACACTGCCCTGCCTCCTGCATGTGACTGTAGGAACTCCTCTGCCCAGGCTCCACAGAGCAGTTGCCCCCCAAAAGGCAGCCACCAGGGCACTGTGGGGCTCCAGCGGTGGGAGGATGCTGCCCCTCACATGCGGCCATTCAGTGGCCAGTATCCAGCCCCCTCGTCTCTGCCTCCCACCTGCCCCCTCAGTGCCTGGGGATGGCTGATTCAAATAGCTCCACTTCTCTCAATAAATACTTAGTGAATGAAAGAAATGCATCAGGGAGTTGGTCACAGGCTCTGGGGTTGCTAATCTCCAGACAAGCTGACCCTTTCTAAACTAGGACATTTTATGATTTGATCTATTTGAATTGGGCTTTCTGGAAGACACCTGAACTAGACACTGGAACAAAAATCTAAAGAAAGAAAAACCCCCAAAACTAAAGAAAATGTCTCCACAGTGGTTTCAAACATTTTGAACTGTCTTTTTTTTTTTTGAGAAGATACAAATGGTAGGTTCAACAAAATGTAATAAAACAACAAAATTCCTCCAGGAGGAAAGTTCATGTCTAAATAATGAAATTTTATCTCTTTGTTTGGAAACCAACATAGTTTTGTCTCATTAAAAAGATAGATGTTACATGTAAGCTACTTGGGGTTTTTTTTTTCCACGTTTTGCAAAGTAATGTTTTTATGCTGGCTTAAACTCAGTGAAAATATACAAATCTAGTTCTTAATATATAATAAATGATAAATGAATCTATTTAAATGCAAATTAGGAAAATAAACAGAAACCTTTTCTCCTTTTCTTTTAAATATGGGGATAGCTAAAAGGTTATTATTGTTCTGTTTTTAATAAAGCATAAACTATTTCATAGAGCAAGGATATTAAATAAGGATCTTGGTCTTATTTTCCTTCATTTGCCAAATTTAGCAACAGCATCTGATTTAGAGTTTTAACTTTCAAACTACCTTACCACCTAGTGTTAGTGTTTTATACTGTCTGTAATTTAGATTACACTGGTTTTAATTTGCTCACTTTCAGGTTTGGTGACTTGATTGAGAGGACAGAAGACAACCAATGGATTTTCTTTCCTAAATATGCACATTCCAGTATCACCTGTTGTCCCCTGTTACCCTGCTTGGACACTGCAGCGACCCATCCATAAAAGCCTGTGCCCTAAAGAATACTAACAACCTCCTTGCCAGAGAACCTTGCTACATCTGAAAACTTGCTGTGCAGTCAACTCCAAAATAAAATGTTATGTGCGTTACAGTGCAAAGAACAGAGGCTTCAAATCAGGAGACTTGGGTTCTAGTGCAGGTCTGCTTTATAAACTTTGACAAGTTAGGTTAATGGTCTAAATCTCAGTCTCCTTACCTTGAAATGGGGATGAAAATTTATACTATTTCAACCTTAGCATAATAGTGAGATTCAAATAAGACAATAGTTTCATGCTTCGGTCAGTGCTATATACCAGATAGATTTTTAAATCTACATAGTGAGCATATTCTATTGCACATAGTTCCCTAATGTTTTGTTTTAGAGCACAAAACAGACGAAAGGTGTGGATTTAAAACTGCACTGTGTTCATTTTGCAAAATCACCATGGGCTCATGGAAATCCCGTCTGCAGCTCGTACACAAACATCCACAGCCCATCCCTCCCGAAGACGCACTCCCAGTGCCACCGCAGGGCACTGCACAGACCAGGGATACCCATGCATCCTCCCACTGCCCCCACCCCGACACACACTCAGGGCCCTGTGGTGCCTTTGCCCACACAGGACTCAGAGCTCCGTACACTCTCTCAGGGTCATGCCTGAGGGCACTGTCCCCTCCTGCCCTCCCGGTGTAGCCTAACCAGGGATCTCACCCGCTCCTGCCTTGCTTCCAAACTCCCCCTTCCCCATCCTCTCTGCCACTCCCCAACCCTTCCACTATTAAGAGATTCAATCCCTTTGACTCTTAACAGTTTTTTTACTTAGGAGAGACTCCTACTAAAATGTATTATTCCTGCAACCCCTCCTGGAATTAATTTATCCAGGATACAGAAACAGCCTATTAAGAAAGCAAGGCACTTTGTGAGCACGGCCCAGGGATGAGATCCTAGAATGGGGTGGCAAAGGAGCCCTACACCAAGAGAGAGAGGGCCTAAAGTGAGAAGTGGGTGGGAATTAAGGGCAAATATCCCCATCTGACAACTCTGGCTGACCCCGGGCACATGTCCTCAGGCCAACAGGGCAACACACTGACCCCATGTGTTCTGGCCTAGGACCCTTAAGACCCTTCAACTTTGTTTTCAATTATCCACTCACCTAGGATTGAGCTTTCCTGATTTTCCAAAGCAGGGTAGAGAAAGAAAAAATAAAGGAACACAAAATTTGGATCTAGTTTCTAGGTTCCTAGAATTCCTTACAGAAGGGAGTTTGACATCTCTCCTCTTCTGTCTCCTGCAAGGCCTGCAGGCCATAGGGAGTCCGAGGTTCTGGGAGGCCGTCCTTACACTGGTGTCTATAGACAGGGGAGGTGGTTGGGACTTGTGCCTGATAGACAGTTAATAAGTATCTACTGAGGGAGAGAAGGTGTTCCGGGCCCTGCCTGTTTTCCTTTAGGCTTTTGGAATGTCAGCTGGCATTCTTGTATATATGGTATAAGAGAGAAGCTATTTTTATCTTTCACCATAAATCCAGCTGCTCTCAGAGGATGGCTCAGCCTGGTTATCTAGAGACCCCAGCACTGTAGCCTCAGGAATCAGCCAGGGCACCAAACAATTTCACCGGCCAGGCTGTGTCTCTGACCTGTAGACATTCTATCGATCCCCTAGCATATTTCTTACCCACTCCATGCCCAAATTCCCTAATTCCCAGATCTCAGATCTAACATCCTAACAGGCTGCTCACATCTAGAACTGCCCCAGTTTCTCTATAAAACAGGCAAATGTCTCTATTTGCTCCCACTGTGAGCAAGGAAATAACAGAACCTTTTCCCCTTCAGCATATGCTAATCTGAACTTCAGTTAACACCCCAGTTCTGTTTCCCTGGAAACAGAGAAAGATAGTATGTGCCAACATGTTACTAAGTCATGCTGCCAGTGGTAAAAACACTCCCGATTGGTAAACTGTATCTGGATTAGAAGGACTATCAATAAACTATAAATAACTGATGGGGACAGCGTTCCTTGATCCTCCCTGAAGGGGGTGACTCTTGTGACTGGTGTGTCCATTGCAGGAACCCTGGAAGCTGTGCCAACAGAGGATACTGGCTTCTGTGGGGCATGGGTTGTTGAGCCATGGGAGCTTCTGCCGCTGCCCACCATGGATCTTGTCTCCTTGCCCCTGAGCTGGATGGTTGCAAGGACTGTCCTGCTGGGAAACCACAGCTTCCATCTTATACTGTCCTGACTGGATCAGCGCCAAGGGTGGCCCATAGCAGTCTTTCAGTCTGAATGCTTAGTAGAGCCTAAGAAGACTCCTTGGTAGGTGTGGCATCCATACTGCAGAGTCAAACTCTGTGTATATAGTCTCTCCTTGTCTTCCACTTCTCCATTCTCCTTTCTCACTTTCACCTTCTCTCAATAACAGCAGTAATGATAATGGTGACAACAATAATAATAGCAACGAACATTTGCTGAATGCTCACTCTGCACCAGGCACTATTCTAAGCATTTAACGTATTGAACTCACTTCATCCTCTCGATAGCCTCCTAATTATCTCCCCAACGTTAACCCCCAGTAGTATCATCTCCATTTTACAGACTGAGAAACTAAGGCACGGAGAGGCCCAAAGCCACAAAGCTAATAAGCGGCAGAGCTGAGATTCAAACCCAGGAGGCCTAGTTCCAGCGCTGATGCTCTCAACCCTGCGGCTCCACCTTCCAAAATGCTCAGGGCTTCATTCTGTCTACCCTTCCCGTCATCAGCGAACTTTCAGAAGTGCATTCTGCCGCCCCTGCTGCTTTTGTTTTCCCTCCATCCACCTCCTCTTTAACTCCTTGTAACACCTTCTACCTTCACTGCTTTCCTAAGTCTGCACCCACAGTGAAAAATAATTGCTTCCTTTCTGAGGTCTTGACCCTTCCCTTGGTCTCTCATCAGAATCTGATGCATTCCCTTCTGAAACTCAACCATCTCTGGCCTTCTACACCAGGTCATTTTCGGGGGCAGGCCATCCGGCTGCAGACGTGATCAGCATGCCCCTCCTGCTTTCACAAGTCGCTACTGAACACTAAATTCTCCCAGGAGAACCAGTGCTCACCCACTCACACTCTCTTCCTTGACATACCATGTCTAGTCTCAGCACAACAAAAACAATAGGGACGCTCTAATTTCAAAAGCTCACCAATCCTTCAGTTCCACACTGATTTGTTAAACTTGCCTCCCACTTCTCTGGCTGCCCCTTCATGGCTTTCTTTCCTGTCCCTCACACCCTTACAGGGACAGTCAACCCTTAGCCCTCAGCCCCTCTGCCTTTTATTCGTCAGCTCTGTCCATTTGAAAATCCATCTAGGCTCACAATTTCAACCGCACAAATAGTATTTCCTGTTTCATGCGCCAGGCCCTGCGCTAAGTACCTCCACAGACTATCTCATTAGCCTTTATAATAATGCAGAAAAAGGGTACTGTTAATTCTACTTTCAACATAGTGAAAACTCAGTACAAAGAGCTGAAGTAAATTGCCCGAGATCATACAGCCTGTAAGTGATGAAGATAAATTTAGAATCTAGTGTCCATCTGAACCTAATTTCCTCTGCTCCAGGGTGTTCTCTAACCTTAACTTCCCCAATAACTGACAAGAATATGTGCCTGGCTCTGCACAGTGAGATTTACACATGTTCTCTTAAGCCCCACAGCAGCCCTACAAGATAGTAGATAACATCATCACCACCTTTGTCTAGTTGAAGAAACAGATTCAGAGAGATCAAATAACTTGGCCAAGGTCACACAGTCAGGGTGCACATTAAAGACTCAAATCTAAGTCTATATGACTCCAAAGTCCATGCTTTTTTTTTTTTTTAAACATCTTTATTGGGGTATAATTGCTTTACAATGGTGTGTTAGTTTCTGCTTTATAACAAAGTGAATCAGTTACACATATACATATGTTCCCATATCTCTTCCCTCTTGCGTCTCCCTCCCTCCCTCCCACCCTCCCTATCCCACCCCTCCAGGCGGTCACAAAGCACCAAGCTGATCTCCCTGTGCTATGCGGCTGCTTCCCACTAGCTATCTACCTTACGTTTGGTAGTGTGTATATGTCCATGCCTCACCGAAGTCCATGCTTTTAAACCACTATCAAATTGTCTCCCAAATGCACACCTAACTTGCAGATTATTCCTAGTCACATGGTGCCCATGGATTCAATGTGAATATCCCATTGCTGTTCCAGTAGCATCTAAAACTATTCTGCCTGTTCTATGAAAACCCGTACCTTCTCTTGACACCCCAGGTCTTTACCCCGCCCCCCCACCCATTTGTTCTCTTTCCTCAAATTACTCTGAAATATACGTGTCACTTTCCACTGCTACTGATACTCACCACTCGGCCCCTCCTGCCAAGATTACTGCAATTACTCCCTTACTGATCTCACTGAGTCTGTTTTCTTCCTTATACCCAGCAATCTGCCCCCACCAGGTCCACTGCTCTAATACACTGCTTTCACCCTGTCATTCCCTCAGTCCAAAAAAAACCCACAAAATTATTGTTGCTATCTATTATCTATATTGCAAAATCCAATCTCCTTACTCTGGCATTCAAGGTACGTCCCCTCCACCTTCAATTGGTCCACATCTGCCTTTCCCCCTATTCTTTTACACCCCTGTCCTACACCAAGCATCCTTTCCTGTCATATTCTATTCACTTCCATGCAAATACACTACACCATGCTCACTGCCACCCCGTGTTTGTGTTGACATCTTTCCTTCCATGAAGTACTCCATATCCAAATTATTTCTACCCTTCAAAACACAACTGAAGTCTCACTTCCTCCAGATGTCTTCTTTGAGCAACTGAGTCCATACTGATTTCTCTTTCCTCCAAACTCACTGCTCAAGTATCTACCACAATAGTTCACAAACCTAGCCTTCATTCAGAACTACCTAAAGCGTTTTCTTAAAAAAATATAGCTTCCTTGGCCCTACCCTTGAGATTCTGATTCAGTAGGAGTCCTGCAGGTGATTCTAATGCACTTTCATTTTTATTTAAACAGTTCATGTGGACTTACAGCCTGTTCTTAATGGGGTAGCTGGTATCGAACTTAACTCTACCACATGTAAACTAGTTAAAAGCATTGGTCAACAACCAACATAGACCAATGATCCTTGAAGGAAGGGAAACATACAATGTAAGCCCCATATCCACCTTGGCTTTCTCCCTGAGGGTATTTTCCAAACTGTGGAGCCCAGAAACAGGAGCTGGGCCGAGAGCAGCAGTCTTAATGGGTATAAAACACCAGGGATTAGACTTCAGGGCTGGTAAGGTGGTTGCAATTACAGTGATAGGAAGTAAGAGAGAGGGAGCTAAGAAAAGGAGCCCTAAAAATCTTCACCGAAATTTCCTTCAGGTCCTTG
Organism: Delphinapterus leucas; assembly: GCF_059928025.1. Classification (NCBI taxonomy): domain Eukaryota; kingdom Metazoa; phylum Chordata; class Mammalia; order Artiodactyla; family Monodontidae; genus Delphinapterus; species Delphinapterus leucas. Next base: position 69,843,585 of record NC_143132.1, on the reverse strand, counting down.
GCCAAATCCTAAGCTGTGCATAGGCTAGGTGAGACTCCAGAAGGTCTAGTGGAGAACAGCTGTGGGAGGTGGAGAGCTGAACAGAAACGTCAGAGGCTACACAGTGTTGAGAAAATGTTAGGAGTTCTAAATCAAACAGTGTAAAGAGACTTTGGTGAACACTCTGGACACTCAGTTGGGACCCCAGAAAGACCAGACTGTAAGAGTAAGACCCATATCCTAAGAATAAGGGCTATACCCTAGGATTAAAGAAAAGATGGAAGTAGATGTGTCATAGCAAAGCCTAAACCAACGCTCAATAGGATCACGATCTGCAGTTTAACTGCAGCCCAGAACAAAACTTAACAATATTTAGAGAAGGATAACCTAATCAAGAGTCTGTACAGTACATCATCTATAATAACCAGTAAATTATTCAACATATGAAGCAGAGAAAAGTGACTAAGAATAAAAAAAATTAAACAGTCAATAGAAACAGATCCAGAGATGATCAGGCTATAATTTGCAGGCAAAACTTTCAAAAGAATCATGATTAACATCATAAAGAAAATAGGAGGGGAAAAGGGACAAAATGGATTAAAAGATGGAACACGGCAACAGAGTCCAGTGTTCTGTTTCTTGTAGCCAAAAGAATTCTGATATAAATAGTCACATGCCCATGATGCTCAGTACAATATTTTATTCACTTACTGAATGCCCACTGTATTCCAGACATTGGATTACAGACTGATGATAAAAGATCAAGGTCAGAGTCTAGTGAGGGAGACAAATGTATTCAACAGTCTGTCAACTTTAAGTGTGACAAGTACTATGAAACGATGTAAAGCAACTATACTCCAATAAAGATGTTAAAAAAAAAAAAAGTGTATATGATGGGCTGATAGCAGATAAGGACTTGCTTCAACTTGTTAGAGGTAGAGACAGGGAGAAGCACGATGACTCCCAGAAGGTCACAACAGCTGAATAATACTTGAAAGACAACAGGATTTAGTCAGGTGAAAAAGGTGTAGACTGGAAGGGCATCTGAATGAGAGGAAACAGCTTGAAAAACAGCATGGGATGTGAGCAGGTACCAAGAGCTCTAGAGCAGGATGTGAGAGGGAGTGAGAAGGGATGATGAAAGGCAGGGAGGGGCCTAGGTTGAAAGGCAAAGGTCGAAAGGCAGAACTGGGCCTTTATTCAGTGGTAGTGAGGAAACACTGAAGGAAAGCAATAAGGTCAAATTAGCCTTTAACCCTGAACTGGGTGTCTACACTGAGGCCCCCAGATACAGTCATTTATCTCATTGCGAAGAGGAGTCCAAGTCAGCCCTGATCTCACAAAACAAAATCAACTAGCACATTATAGACTTCTTACCAACTGAGGGTTCTTGCCTTCCCACCCCACTCCCTCCGCCCTTCTCTTCCCCCTCTCCTCCTTTTTCTTAAAGACCCTTCAATGTCTGGGTCAAAGAAGATAAATACAAAGGAGGAGATAGAGATAACACATGGAGGTGCCCAGCACAATGCATGACACATGGTAGACGCTGAATACATGCTAGCTCCTTCCCACTTCCCCTGGATTCAGACAGGATAAGCCGGCAGTCACAAAAAGAAGTTGCTTTTGGATTAGAGAAACTCAGGCTGCGACTCTTCATGCTCAAATCACACACTGTCCTTGGAAAATGAGCACACTCCTGTTAGGCCTTAAAAGGCCACTGTCCTCCGGCTTGCCCTCCTCATGCTGAGTGTTGCAATGAAAAGTCTCACCAAGCCTATTCAGACTTTGAATAATGTTTTTTCTTTTTCTTTGCATTTGATTTCCAGTCTGCTTGCGTGGATGGACTAAATTTCCTGCAGCCCTGGCAACACACACGCTACCCCACTGTGGGGAAGGAATGGTCAACGAGGAGCCAGCGAGTCAAGCAGACGAGAAGCAGAACCAACCAAGCCAGGAGTCAGCCCAGGCAGCCCGGGGATATTGACTCTGAGTGGCCGAATTCCTTCCATCTGAACCACAGATGATGATAAAATAGTTTCAGGAACAGCATGAGGGAATGTTCACTCACTTCCCAAAATGTAAAATTGAAGAGGTCAAACCTGATTTAATTCAAACTGAGAAAATAGTGCCCAACTTTAACCCAGAGCTGCATTTAGGCATAAACTGAGCTCTGGCCCTTGGCAAGTTAATTTAGAGGAGCTAATGCTTGTTCCTGGCCTACAAGATACACTCAATAAATAGTAACTATTATGGTTACTGCAAAACTGGAGTGTCTGTCAGATGTTCTCACCCACGCATCCTAAAATCAGCTGTGGCGATTACTTGCACATCTGGGGAAAAAAATTCCACATGGGCTAAGGAGGAGGTGGCCCTCCCTTCAGGAGTCCCTCTCTGAGAGAAGGGGCAGGTGCTATGCTGGAAAGGGTCTGTGCTTGGTGGGCTTGACCTTGAGCTGAGGAAGAGAGCCAGCACTCCCCTTTTCCCGTCTCCCCTCTTCCTGAAGCAGCTTCAACAATGGGGCTCAGACAGGTGGGGGACCACCAGGGAGCCAGGCTCAGGCACGTCCAGGAGGAGTTGCTCAGTCGTGCTTCCAGCTTCCAGACCACACCTGGTAGAGCATACCCCATAGGAGCTCAGGAAAGACTTAGGAATGAAGAGCCCAATCTTCAAAACCCTCAGTTTCTCTAACAATCTTCTTCAGAGGACTAAGGTAAATGCCTGTGCTTAGATAGAGTCACTGTCCCCAAGAGTAGGGCAGCAACACAATAAACAGATAACTCTTGGTAATGTTTATGGTAACCTTCATCACCACTTCTCTGACTTTTCTGTGCCTCAAGATAAATTAACATTTGAATTTAGTCTTTCATCCTTCTTCCAAAGTGTTGCTGGGCTTTCTTTCCACCTCTGTCCCGGGGCCGTCACCCTAACATGAAGGCCTTGTGGTTCCCTTAGCTCTCCGCCTTGATGTCCAGTTGGTCACCTGGTCCCATTTTCTTTCGTTCAGACTATCTCCAGGGTTTGCCCCTCTCCTTTCCATTCCCACTGTCACCTCATCTGCCCACACTTGGATTAGTATAAAAGGACCAGAACTGGTTTCCCTGCCTCCAGATCTCTCTCTCCATTGCAAGATGAAACTTGCTAACACCTCAGTTTTGAAGCAAGAGCACTGGAGTGACGTCTCTTGAAACAACTCAACAGTAGGTGGTGCTCTTGTGCCAGCCCAGAGCACTCACAAAACTTCTGTTCCATCAGGCAGCCTAATAAGTACAGACTGTGCCACGGTCCACTCTTTATTTGGCACTGACTATGTGCCTCTGGGGAACATAGTTATCTAAGACGCTGGCCCTGACCTCCAGGAATATGCAATATAATTGGGTTGGAACAGGGCCAGTTTGAGGGGGATGGATAAAGACTGTGCATGGACAGAAGCCTGTAGGACAGAAAGACCACCTCCAGCAGGGAAGAGTGGGGAGAGTAGCTGGACCTTCAGCTAGGGTAGGGTTTCTTTCTTTCTTTTTCTTTCTATTTATTTATTTATTTATTTATTTATCTATACTGTAGATTCTCATTAGTTATCTATTTTATACATAGTATCAATAGTATATATATGTCAATCCCAATCTCCCAATTCATCCTGCGCCCCCCCCTTGGTATCCATACATATGTTCTCTATGTCTGTGTCTATTTCTGCTTTGTAAATGAGATAGTCTACACCAATTTTTTCAGATTCCACATATGTGTTAACATACAATATTTGTTTTTCCCTTTCCTTCTTTCTTTCCTTCTTTCCTTCCTTCCTTCCTTCTTTCTTTCTTTCTTTCTTTCTGGCTGCATTGGGTCTTCGTTGCTGAGCACAGGCTTTCTCTAGCTGCGGCGAGCAGGGTCTACTCTTCCTTGTGGTGCGCGGCCTTCTCACTGCGGTGGTTTCTGTTGTTGCAGAGCATGGGCTCTAGGGGCGCAGGCTTCAGTAGTTGCAGCATGCAGGCTCAGTAGTTGTGGTGCATGGACTTAGTTTGCTCCGCGGCATGTGGGATCTTCCCGGACCAGGGATCGAACCTGTGTCCCCTGCATTGGCAGGTGGATTCTTAACCACTGCGCCACCAGGGAAGTCCCTGTTTTTCTCTTTCTAACTTACTTCATTCTGTATGATGGTCTCTAGGTCCATCTAGGGTAGGGTTTCAGTAGGCAGATGGGAGGGAGGTCGGTGTAAACATAGGTGCGAGAAGGTGGGCCTGTGCAAAGCACACAAGAGGATGTCCTGGGGTGGGGGCTGAATGCCCAAGTCCAGTCTCACTCTCCATTCTAGGTCCTTCTGGTTTGCACCTCCTTGGACACCTCGTGACAAGGGGTGCCCCAGGGAAATATTTAGGATAAGACAAGTGCCACTCTGCGGTGGGATCAGTCAGTCCACCTGTTCTGTGTGGAGGAAACCAACATCCTTTTTTCTTTATATCAAGAAAGGGCAAGAATCCAGCTTTCCTCTGGTCCCTGGTTACTCAGGGAGAGGTGTGACTAGATTTCTGACCCCTTCCTGTGACTCCAGGTAATCGACATGGCATGGACATCACCCTCCTACACTCCTCCCCATGCAGCCTGAGCTCCAGCCACACTAGCCAGTAGATGTTTCCAGAACCCACCCTATACCCCTGAGGCTGCCATGCCTTTGTTCATCTTCTTCCCTGCACCCCAACCTGGCCTGAAGTTTTCCCCTTCTGTGGTTCCCACAGCAGTGATAGGTTCTTTGGCCAACTTTCCCCATGTAGCAGCTGTCTGTCAGTGCCCGCCCCTCCACTGCTCCAGTGTGGTAAGGCCCGACTCCAGCTCATCTTCCAACTGCCCGTTCCCAGCACAGTATCCGACACTTATTTAATTGGCTTGTCTTCAGCAACAGTGTTCTAAGATCTTGCCAACCTGAGCACACGCTTCTAATTTCCTTTTCCTTCTACTAGTTTCTCCAGGCACCAGGGCCCTATCTCACCTCCCTGCTCTGCTGCCACATACTGCCCACTGTCTGCTCCAGTACCCTTGCTGTGGACAACCCCGTACTCTCCGCCCTTCCTCCCAGGCCCTGCAACAAAAGCCTCCCCACGCCTCTCTTCCACTCCGGATCCCATCTATCTACATGGCCCAGCTCAAGCTGGTCTCTACAAACCTACCATCTGCTGAGCACCTACTGGGCTCCCGGCATACTAGATGCTTTGTATACATTTTCTATAATCCATACGACAATCCTAAGGCATGTATTAAAATCTACATTTTACAGCTAAAGAAACTGCTCAGAGAGGGTGAACTGGCCACAGCTAGCGAGTGCCTAAGGTGGGATTCAAACCCAAGTCTCTGTGATTGTAAAGGCAGTGCTCTTTCTAGAAGCCTTGGCTGGGTCTTCTGGCCTGTGCTCTCTGTCCTCAGTGGGAAGCCTGAGCCACACAGGGAACCAGCCAAGGAAGGAAGCAGGACCAGAAAAGGGAAGCAAAGCAAGCAGTTCCGACAGAATGGATGCACCCTAGAAGGCTGGGGTAACACAGGCTGGAGGAGCTCAAGGGCGCGGAGAAGAGGGTCACAGACAGGAGAGGAAGCAGAAGAGGTGCAACAGGGAGGACAGAAGGTGAAGAGAAGGAGGGAAAGGGGGTTCTTCAAAGTAAAATGCCTGGGAAGAAATCTTGAAAAATTTCCCTACCCAAAAAGAGATGCATTTTGTTTTTCACTTTATAAACTGTACCTGAATGTCTTTCATTCTTCAAAAAGGGTGCTTAAGACATTTCTTCCACTTCCCCTACTGGGGCAGAGCTGACATGTTTTGTGTTTTCTTGGACCACCTCCCCACTCTCTGCCCCCCACACACTAGACTCCCAACCCTAACCCCTACCCAGCAAGCAAGAAAGACCTTGATATCCAACCAGGTTCTAACCACTGGAGTGGTTACTATTGCTTAGCCATCTTTTTCCTACGAGGATCGGGAATCACATCAATGTGGAACCTGATTTTCCTTACACTTGCCCACATTATTCCCCCATCCAGTGCTTGGGTTGGGTACAGGTCAGCACCTAGCAGAGGACCTGACATAGGGCAGATGCTCAATGTCTGTGGACAAAGGAATGAATCAATGAATGTTTCTCTGTCACTTCTCCCTGTGCCTCATACAACTTCTCTGATCAGGATCCTTCTTTCCTAGCTCACTTAAATTGCTGCAGACAGAATCAGGGTGACAACCTGGATTCTGGAAAGTACTGTAAACATAGTGTCCGTGTTCTCGGTTCCAAAGGGTCACTATGGGGTGCATAGTGCTATGGGGTCCACACATAAGTAGAAGCCACCTAATGACAATTCAGGCCCCTTCCGGCCCTCGTAAGGGACCTGGGAGGGAGCCAAGGCTGCCGTGCCCAGCGTTCCTGCCACTCCTTGCCTCCGCTCTGCTCTCCACACCCACTTCTCATGCAGGCCTGGTGACTGCAGCAGACACGGGGGCTCAACACGCAGCAGAGGGAAGGAAGGAGAGGGAGAAAGGATGGAAGGAGGAGAAAAACAGCTTCGGGAAAAAACACGCACACATGCAGCTTGCAGAACATTGTGACTTGGATTATTTTTGGAATCTAATGTTTCTAATGTTCAAGGGGAGGAAATGAGAAAAAGCAAGTAGAGATTCCCAGGACCGGCAGGCTGGAAATAATACAGGACACTGTGTCCTCTGTTGGGCGGGACACAGACACACTTCCTCGCCCTGAGCCCAGTCAGCAGGGGGGTGGCGGGCAGTGCTTTAGGCCTCAGTAGGAGGAGGAACGCAGGAGCAAGGGGTACCGGGAGCCCTTCTCCAAAAAAAGCAGGAAATTACAAACCACTCAGTAGACCTTGCCCCGAAGGTCGTAGTTTTTGGAAGCCTCCCTCCCTACACCGAGGGCTCAGGCAAATGAATCACAGAGACTTGTCAGCACGCCCCCGAGAGGCCCAAACAGTATTTGCCCTCTTACCACAGCATCAGTAAGGACACAGGTCAGGTGACCACTAGCCTCCAGTCCACCCCAGCCCCTCTGGCCGCCGCCTCCCAGGTCCCTGGCATACGTACCCTTTCTCCTGCAGGGCAGGGGTAAGGTAAGCCTGTGTGCGTGCGTGCGTGCGTGCGTGTGTGTGTGTGTGTGTGTGTGTTGGGGGAGGGGAAGGAGCCCCAGCCTCAGAGCAGAGGGCCCACCTTCCCACTGCCTACCTGGCTCTATCCCAGGCACACCTCCCAACCTCACCAAGTCTCAGCTTTCCCATGTAAAATGATGCCCACATTCACGCCCTGCACAAAGTAGACGGGAGACCAAATGAGGAACCACTGACTGGGTGACTCTGGGTGGGTCTCTGCTCTGGGTCAAAGTTTTCTATGTAAAAGGAAGGGCTAGACCAGAAAATCTCTAAGGTCAGGGGTGTGAGAACACTTTAAAAACTGACATTCCAAAAAATATTTCGTATTATAATGACTACAATGGCACTTCAGTTTGACAAATGACACTGCTGGCTCGAGGGGCATGCGGGTTGGAGAGGGGGCGAAGAGAAGAGGCAGTGGGCCAAGTGTGGGGCAGGGAGGAGGGCAGAGCACTCCCTTCACACGGCCCCGCTGGTTCTTGCCACCCCAGGCAGAATGAGACTTAGGATCCTGCTTTGGGCCCTGGGGAGTGATCAGAGCTGTTTATACCTCAGAGGGAAAGGGCAGGAAACAGCAGTGGATACTCTGCCCAGTGACAGGGCATCCTGGCGATGTCCTAAATTGCTCATACAGTTAACAGGACACACACAGCAAACACAATAAGCACATAGCAGTGCAGGGCCCTGCTGCCTACCATGATGCTCTTCACCTCGTGGGCCCCATATTCATATTTTCTCAGGGTGACTAACATGAAAGTCACATTATTTTGTTCGCACAAACCTCCAAGGATATCAAAATGCACAGACATATTTCTTGGATGGACTGTAGGAGTGCTTCTGGCCTCAAGCTTGTAAGAGGATAAGACAAATATGTTCTTTGCTATAATGCATAGCAGGAGGTGACAAGTGTCTCAGATGTAGCAGGTGATCACATCTCCCTGGGGAGAACTGCTTTCCTCTGTGGCTGCTTCAAGGACAGACACCATTTTTCCAGAGAACTTTCCATGTGGCGGCTCTCCCAACTCTGACCCATCAGATATGATCCCAGTTTGACCTGCGTGCTCCTGTCTTTTGCCTCACCCAGGGGCACCACACAATCTAGTGATCTTGGGAGACCCCATGAACCTACATCATAATTGCCAACTTCTGTCAAAACTCGATTCTTAACTTTATTCCATTAGGAATCACTGAAAATTATTTGGAGCAAGTTCATTTGGAAGGTAGCATGGATCACGCTCTGCGAGGTCTCAGCGGGGGGTGCCAGATGACTGAGGAGCAAATCAGGACTGAAACAGCACAGGGAGAAGGAGGGGAAGCCAAGGTCTAGGGAGCAGCGATGCTGGGCCAGGCAGGGGGCCAGCACCTCCACCCACATCATCCCATCTAATTCTCCTAACAACCCTGGGCAGCAGCTTGGGCTTTTTTTTTTTTAAGCAGGAAAAGAACTCAACAGATTACGGTTCTATTTGCTGAGAAAAGTTTCTTATTTTCCATCATCCCCCAAGGCGACAACCCTGAAGAGAGAAGAGCCAACTGTAGATATACAGGGGAGAATGAATAGCAAAAAAGGCGAAAATTCCTCTAGAATTGTTCAGCTGTAAAGGGGCTGAGACACCATGTAGTGTGGCAAGTCTTCAAGGAGAGGGAGAGGCAGGCACATTTGGCTTGGGGGGATGGGGGTCTTTACCGAACTCCTCTGGGGATTCTGATACACCCCCTGACAAGCCTATTCTCGACCACCACCAAGCCCTCACCACCGCAACCACACGCACACGCTCCCACCCCACCTCCCCCACTGAGACACATTTTCACAGACAGAGAGGACTGACACGAGAACAGTGCCCTGTGCAATCAGGAAAAAGTCGAAAGACACCGAGCTAGCCCAAACTCTTCCTCTTTGTTTTGTTGGGAACATAATTGGGGGTCAGAGGTTGAAGATGTGCCTGCAGTCTCCCAAGTGGTAAGTGGCACCCCAGGACACATCCGAACCCCCATTCACACAGCTCCATTTCAGCACGGACATGGCACCTGTGGGTGTGAACAGACTTTCACCATGCAAGGATGAATATGCAGGAAGACATTTAAAATTAGGTTCTCCACAAACGTATGGACACTAAGGGGGGAAAGTGGGGGACGGGGGGCGGGGGTGGTGGTGGTGGTGGGATGAACTGGGAGATTGGGATTGACAGATATGCACTAATATGTATAAAACGGATAACTAATTAGAACCTGTGGTATAAAAATATAATAAAACAAAATTTAAAAAATAAAATTAGGTTCTCCAAAGGGAGCTTTCCCACAGGTGGCGTGGTGAGGGCAGCCATCAAGGCCAGGGCCCTCTAAGCAAATGAGAGGTTCTCATCTGGGCAGGTACCTTGGTCACGGAGGAGGTGGGCACCTAGATATCCTCCCAAGTGTGGTGCTAAAGATCTTGCCTTGGATGTGTCCCACATGAAACAAGCACAACATGCTGTATGAACTGATAATAAGCATAATTCCAATACTGGAAACCCACCGGACAGCTGTGCTCATTCTTTCACAGGGGCTTCTCTTACAGGAAGTGGGACTATACTCTCTCTTTCCAGAAGGGCTTTGGGCAAGATTAGAGGGACTCCCAGGTAAACACCAGTACAGCCTCCTTTAATCAGAAGCGAAGTAGACAAATGTTCCTCCATCAGTTAAGTCTAGTTATGCCCCAGAGCCCTTCTAAGCACTTCTCCTTCCCTACAAAGACTGGAAGATTGTGGGCCTTCCCCCAATTAGAAGGCGGATGGTGCAGCAGCTTTGGTACTTTCTGATACTTATGATTGGCATTGGCACATAGATGGGCAGCAGGAGGTCACAACGGCCGGCATCAGGATGACAAGGCTGGGTTTCCTACAGTGCATGGGAAGTAAACTTTTACATCTCAAGGTCTCTTCCAGTTCTACCATCCTAAGATGTGCCCCAGGCACCCAGGAAGGGGGAGGAAGCTAGCGAAGACCCTCCACTGAGCAGCACCCATCCTTCCCTTTCCCAAGGGGACATCTACAACGAGTCTACTTAATGATGCTTAACACCACAAACTGCCCCCTAATGGGAAATAGGCCTCCCTTCTCTCCTGTAATGGGATGTGACTGCAGGGCAGACACCTTCATCACACAGGGTCCACTGCAGCATTGGGGGCAACTGGCTGTGAAACGGAGCTGCAAAGAGAGCCATAATCTGCGCCTGACTAATGAGGAGGGACTGGCCTGTGTTCTGTGAACACAGTGGAGGACAGGCCCATTAGTTACAGACCAGAGGGCACAGGGCACAGGGCCCAGGCAGCGGTGCACATCTTCCAACAAAGTGCATTGTGCGTTACTTGAATCACCTCTGAATTACCCAGCCCTCCCACAAATCGCTCATTAAGGCTTTCCTGTCATTCCTGAGCTGCAATATTCCCCTTCTCTGAAAACTCACTAAGCACAGAGGCTGTGCCTAGGACAGTGAGGTGCACACAGCAGACATAAGTAATAATAAATAGGACTTGATGACAACTTGCTGCTCCAAGACAGAAACTCTGGCTCACTCATCTTTATCCAAGTGCCTTGTTTTGGGCCCATGACAGCTGCTCAGCAGAAGTTTATTCAATGAATGGGTGGCCTGCTTTATGAATTATCTGCAAAACAGCGTCCCTCCTCCCTAAATGTTTAATTGGGAGAGAGAAAGGCTCCTTCCCCGCCACCCCCAAGATGAGGGATGCATGCATAGGGTCATTGCGGAGGTCAGGGGAAGGTGGGGAGGGGTTGTTTCACTTCCCAAGGCCAGCTGGTAAATGGGGAGCACTGACCATTATTTAAGGCCTGGGAAAGAAGCTGTCACCCACAGGGCCAGAAGGGAGACGCTGTGCCCACCCCTTTACAAAAATAGAAGCTGGGTGATCATCAGACTCCTCCAGTTGCCAAGAGCTTCCCAGATCTGGAATTAAAGGCCTCCGACAAGCCTCCCACCAGAGAGGGGCTACGCCGTGGCTCATGCAGGAACTATGTCCTCAGGCCCTTGTTTAGATGAGGATGTGCACACACAACTCTTACCCAAGCCACCACCCTCCTCACCCCCTTTCCAAAACACCAAGTAAGTCAAGGGCTGAGGCACTTAGCTCTGCACAGATATTTTAAATTAATCTTGAAGCAATTTAAAAGGACTGTTTTCCTCCCCTGCCCCTCACCCAGCACATTTCTGTGGCAGCCGGGTCAAGCCTGAGCAGCATTTTCGCCACTGACTCAATACCGAAATATTCCTGGGCTGCCCTCTTCCCATCGGCCTTTTACTCCCTCTGTTTTGTTTTAGATATTCTCTCCCCCACCCCTCCCCCTCTACACACGCGCACGCACGCACACACACACACACACGTGCACAAACACGCATGCACATACACGTCTTTTTAAGGTATGAGCACAGATCCTAACTTACAGTCCATGCGCAGAATTCAGGGATCATGGATTTGAACAGGGAAAAAATACGCCTTTATTTTTACTCACCTCTAACTAAAATAGAGCATCCTCTTCAATTATGAACAGAGGCAACATACTTCATTAATGTTACCAATACTTGGGCCTCTGACATCAATAGAAACACACACATTCTCATATCATATCAGGGCTGTTTGTCCTGAAATGTCAGTTACGGTCATCACTACTTCAAAATTATGGTAGTTATAAGACTTCAAGTCCATCTTGTTGTTTAACATGTTCCTAAAGAAGTACATATGTTGCTATACTTAAAAATTTTAATAACTGTACTTCAAAAATTATTTTCCAAGCCTGTATGTTATTTTGTACATTTACAAATATTATTCTGAGAAGGGGTCCATAGGCTTCACCAGACCAAAGGGGTCCAGAGCACAGAAAGGTTAAGGGCCCCTGCTGTCGTATGAGCGTTAGAAGATGGGATCTGAGATTTTCCCTAGAGTCATCATGGGCCAGGGGACTCAGGGGCTAACCAGCAGCATTCAGTGGTAGCGTGAGGCAGACCCTAGGAGTGGTGGCATAGTGGGGTTATTGGATAAGAGCTTGGGTGGGCTTTGGAGACAGACAAAATACTGGCTCTGTCCAACTGGCAGTGTGATCTTGGGCAAGTCGTTTCATCTCTCTGAGTTTCCATTTCCTCCACTGTGAATTAGGAATAATAATATACCATACAATTCTCACGAGCATGAATTGAGAGGATATATGTGTGGCAACAACTACTGCTTGGCTGGCTGGCACTTGGCTGACTCTAGGTCAGCCTTCCCTACCTTGGGGCTTCTGGGGCTAAGGTATGTTATGTTGTTTTGTTTTGTTTTGTTTCGGAGATGGGCACTGTCTGTGCCCTACGTTGGCCTCCCATTTCCTGAACTTGAAGGATGCAGTGAAGCGCCTCAAACTCAGACACATCTAGGCAGACCTAAGTCCCCTACCTCCTCTTCTGTCCCGGCTCAGTGAAACAGGCACTCAGGCCAGGATGCAAAGCAGATCTCCTGCCGCAGAGCAGAAGAGACCTCAAGTGAAAAAGAAATGTTCCAAACCCTTCCAACATTGGTCACAAGAGCCAAAGTACCTGCCTCTGGGTCTGCAGAGCAGCTGGCTCCTGACCTGGTGTCTCTCCTAACTTGGATATGAGATGGGGGTTCTGTAGTCCAAGCCCGCAACCCCAAGTCCAGGCCAGGCCAGGGTCAGACCCAGGCTGCCCGGCCACTGGGCAAACAGCCCTCTTGAAGGCCAGAGGAAACCTTGCAGCTCCTAAAGTTGTGCAAAAACTCCTTTACATGCATGTCTCTTCCAAACTCTGGCTTAAATGATGTTCAAAAGTTCTGTTGTAGAAAGGGGCCATGCACTCTTTTAAAATTATACCTATTGATTTTCATGTGATTATAAATGATAAAAGATTGGAAAGCACAGAAAATTTATGCAGAGAGATTAAAATCAAGCATAAGTCTTGCCCCTAGAAATCAAAACTATTAATATTGTGGTGAATTTTCTTCCAGCTATACTTATGCTAGCACACTTACATAAACTGGGATCATAATTATATCATTTTATATCCCGATTTCATCACTTAAACTACCTAGAGACATTTTCAATATGGGCTCTTAAAAGACACAAAACCATTATATCAGACGCTGTCTGTAAAACTCACGGGTTACTGAGAGTCATGGTATTCCTACGAGTGGTATTGTGCATTTAAATGTGTTATTCTCAGAAAACTGGTAGGAGAGCCCCTTTCACTCTTCTTAAAGTGCACGTAACAGTAAAGTCTCTTCTTTAGCTTGGAGAGCGTCTAGAGAAGATATATTTGCATTCTCAGCAAAGAGGCACTGTATGGTATTTTCCTTTTTCACTTTCTCATATCTCCCTGATAAGGGGAAAGCTTTGAAAATTCACTGCTGGAAAAATATCTTGCGCGACAAAGTGTGCAGCAGCTGAGGGAAAACCTCCAGAAAGAAGTGGTATGGCAGGAAGAGAGCCCTGGACTTCAAATGGAAGACAGCTGGATTCCTGTGTCAAGTCTGCCATTGTGGCCCTGAGATCAAATAACACCCACCACCAGCCACCTCAAAGGACCAAAGGGTTGTGTACACTAAATAAGACTGTATGCGAAAGTGCTTTGTCAATAGTCAAATACACTGCAGGGCAGTGACCGCTAAGTCATGTGGTTGTGGCTGGTAACAGCATGGTCACTCCTGTTGCTCAGCCGGCTTGAACTATGCACGGCACGCCCTGAGAGGGGCCGCGTCCAACAGTGCAAAAGCGTGGACTCTGCAGCCATGCTGCACCTCCTAGTTTGGCCGAGTTATTTAGCCTCTCAGTTTCTTCATCTGTAAAATGGGATGATGATAATACACCTACTTCATAGGACTCTTGCCAGGTTAAAATAAGTTAATTTACACAAGGTGCACAGAACAATACCTGGCACATAATAAACACTCCACAAGAGGAGCTTTAAAATGTTGGACTAGCAGTCTCCGTCATTCTCCCTAGAAAGCTACGTATGCCCCCCACCCCAGCCCTGCTCAGGTTTGGCCGGCACCCTCCTACCTTTTCAGCATCCTGCTCGAAGAGCCGCAGCTGGAAGCACTGGTCCAGTTTGAGCTTGCGCACGTGCCACATCTGGTGCAGGTGCTGCCGGGTGGAGTGCAGCTTGTCCAGGAGGCTGGTGATCTTGGGCACCAGGCTCTGGAAGTCGGCGCTGCCCGGGATGCAGTTGCGCCCTGAGAAGCCGTCGCTGCAGCGGATGCACTGCAGCAGCCGCTGCCCCTCCCGGTCCAGCTCCTCCACAGGGGCCTTGAGCACCTTCTTCTTGAGCTGTGTGTGCTCGTCGATGAGCCGCCGCGAGCCCTCCACGTCCACGGGGAACTCCTTGCGGGCCAGCATCTCCTGCAGGTCCTCGAGGCGTGACAGCAGATGCACGGCACTGTTGAAGAACTCCTCCAGGGAGAGCCGCAGCTCGATCCACTCCTCGTGGTTATAGTCCAGGGAGCCGTCAAACTCCTCTGTCAGCTGGGAGGGGTCCACCAGCTTCGTGAGGCCCTCCACGGACACCATGCTCGTCTGGGATGGGCAGACACAGAGAGGGAGACTCAGTGATGCTGGGGCGAGTCAGGGGAAGACCCCAGGGCAGCCGTAGGCAGAAGAGAGAAAGTCAAGGGGAAAGGCCAAGATAAGTCCATATAATAATGACCACAGCCTGCCTGGGAAAGGGCAAATGGGAGAGCAGGCAGCCCCCTGGTCAGCTAAGATAGGCAGTTTCAAAAGACCGGCTTACTGGTTCAAAGAGCCTCTCCGCCTGCTCACCATTTGCCATTGAAGGGAAGACTGCCTTTATGTTCTACTGCCCTCATCTTCCTCCTTCCCATCCCCAAGTCTGCCACAACACGGCTCAGGATGCTAGAATCAGAAGCTGGAAGAACAGACTGAATCTAATTTTAGGGGGTCTAGTTCTCAATAGCTTTAAAACCTAGGATATCCTCATGGTTGGATTAAGCAGTGTGGGTCAGTCTTGGGCTGCAAGGGTCTCAGAGGCGATCTTCCTGCCTCTTCCCACAAGCAGATGCCCTTCTCTGATGCAGTGAACAAACAGGGCTCGGGGGACAGGGAGCCTGGGCCCTCGGCTTTCTCTGAGCCCCACAGACTCTTGGAGAGCAGAGTGGAGAATGTTTGTCTCCAGGACACAGAGCAGCAAATGACGGCACAGGCAACCACCCCGACGTACCAAGAAAGATTGTTTCTTTCCTACAGGATTTCTTGATTCTCTCTGCTGGAGAAGGAGAGGCTACTAGAGAAATATCTGGATTCAGGGTCCAGCCCTACACTTACTAATTGTGTGAACTGGGCAAACTAAGTTCGCAGAGCCGTTGTTTCGTCCTCTGTATAATGGAGATAATAATGCTTTTCTCCTAGGGCTGTGCTGGAATTAAACCTGACGGTGTGTAAAGCACCGAGGGCACCAGCGTGGAGCACGTGCTCAGTCCCTGTGAGTGCTCATCAGGATGATCTGAAGGCTGCATCCTTACTGGAACCCTTAAAAGCAGTTCGTCTCCCTCTGTCTTGCTGCTCTCTGGGCATCGCCTCCTCTTCTCCCTTTTCCTTCTATCTCCTTCCAGAGGCACAGAAAGGAGCTGCCTGTGTCTGAAACAGGGGTTCTCAAACTCATCAGAGTCCCTTGGGGAGTTTAAAAAAACACTGATGCTCAAGCCCCACCCCTAGAAACTCTGATTTAGTTAGCCTGGACTGGAGCTTGGGCATGGGTAGTTTTAAAAGCTCCTAATGTGCAACCAGTGGCACAAACCTCTGCTGATCTAGATCCCTGCAACTCAAAATGCAGCCCTCAAACCAGCAACATTGGCACCACCTGGGAGCTTGTTAGAAATGCAGGATCTCAGGCCCCACCTAGACCTTGTGGGTCAGGATCTGTATTTAACAAGATCCCCAGGAGAATCTGTGCATTAAACCCTGAAAAGCCCTGTGTTACAGCCCTTTCCCCTTTGAATTTGGCTCAAAGTTTACCACTTCCAGGAAGTCTCCCGTGATTATTCACTAACTATTCATTAAGTATCTGCCATTGAACAAGCCTGGACTCTCATCTCTGTAGCACCCACCATCTCGGTCTGCACTAAGTACTGCATCTGCTCTTTATAAAACACTACGTCATAAATATTCTTCCGAGTTGGAAGCCCCCACCTCTGTCTCCTGCTCTTCTTGTTTAGGAGGCAAAGACAAGCGTGCTCAATTTGGGGTGAAGGAGGTGCAGGGAGATGGGAAATACTGGGCAGCTAGGCTGAAGCAAAAGTTTCAAGACTTGGAAAGATTGTTTCCAGTCGCTTCAGCTAATAAATTTATAGGCCTGTTGTCACCGCTTCTGTACAAACAAACCAAAAATACACAAAGCATTTATTTCCCTATAGGACTCCTAGCATTGGGAAGGGGTTCTGGGGGAGCATGAGAGTTAACTGTTCTTACACCAAGTCAAATTTCTCGTGTTATTTACACAGAGAACTGCCTCTCAGGTGGTCAGGTTGCTGTGCTCAAATCACAACCTGTTGGGGCCACCACCCCACACAAAGGCGCTCCCGGCCCCTGGGGACAAACGTCTGGAATGAGAAGTTGCCGCTAGATTAAGAGCAGGTCTGCCTTTCCAACACACACGTACACAGGGTTCGTCCTCTTGCAGATGGGGGCCAGAGTTCCGAGAAAGGAGAACAGCTCGGATTTGGCTGGAACAAAGGTTCCTAAATCATTGATTTAATGTGTTGTCATTAAAAATTCTCAGGGGACACATATGGGCTCTAGAAAAATCAAGTTAAAAAACATGTTTTCGCTGAGTATAAAAGTAACACAAAATTGTCAAAAGAAAGTAGAAAAACATAATCCAGCCACCTCAAATAAAGCACTGTTAACCATTTTCATGTATCTCTCAGTCTTCCTCTCCATATACTATACTCTTAAAAACCAACTTCAGATTATATTGCCCATACTGTTTTATAAAGTCTTTTTCTTTCCTAAATTAAAAAAAAATTATTTATTTTATTTATTTATTTTTGGCTGTGTTGGGTCTTCGTTGCTGCGTGTGGGCTTTCTCTAGTTGCGGCGAGCGGGGGCTGCTCTTTGTTGAGGTGTGCAGCATTCTCACTGCAGTGGCTTCTCTTGTTGTGCAGCACGGGCTCTAGGCGCACGGGCTTCAGTAGTTGTGGCACGTGGGCTCAGTAGTTGTGGCACACGGGCTTAGCTGCTCCGTGGCATGTAGGATCTTCCCAGACCAGGGCTCGAACCCGTGTCCCCTGCATTGGCAGGTGGATTCTTAACCACTGCGCCACCAGGGAAGCCCTATAACTTGTCTTTTTAAAAACAATATATCATGCGCATTTTTCAATGACACTATTGTTCTAAATATGATTTTTAATGGCTTCATAGTATTTGTGTATTAATGCTGCCAAAATTAATGGATATTTAGGATACGAACTATACATATGTGCATGTATAGATATGCATATATATAAATATTTGTGTACACATGTGTATATTATTGCAAAAAACACTGTGATGAATATCCTTGTAGACATTTTTTGTTTATAGTTATCATTAGTTCTTCACCTTTCTGTTTTAATTTTTATATTAAAAATATTTTCCTAGAAGGAGAATTGAGAGATCAGTGGATATAAACTCTTTTTAAGGCATTTGACCCAAATTACAAAGTTGCCCCCCAGAAACAATTGCTCTGATTTACACTCACCAGTAGTAACAGGACTGCCTAATGACTCTGTGCCCTTGGGACAATCGCATGAGCCTCTTATTCCTTCTGAGACTCTCACTGGCAAGGCCACAGTGGCCAAGGAATCCTGAATTACCAGCCCCTGACATGTTGGGGATGGTAGGAAGGTGGAGAAGTGCAGGTGAGAAATGGGTGGGTGGCAGAAGGGGAAGGAAAACGGGAGCTAGGAGAGAGGTCGGCCTCACCTCGAAGATGAATTTGGAGCTGCCGAAGTTGGTCTTCTGTTTCTGCCAGAAGTTGTCGGGTTTGATGATGAGGGCCACATGGATCTCGGCTGGAAAGGCTTCCTGCAGCGTCTTGAGGAGGGGCTTGATGAGGTCCCACTTGGAGCCCCGCATGTCGATGATGACGGTGAAGCCACGTTTGCACACGTCCTCACTGTGGGGAGGTCAGAGGTCAGGCACGGTCACTCTGGGCTGTTGAGACTTTGGAGTACACAGTCAAAAAGCACCTGGAAACCTGCATTCCTCTTTATCTGGACCAACCTTCCAACTTCACGCCAGGTCTCCTGGCTGCCTTGCAATCCAACTCAAAATGTACTGACTCAGAAAACCTTTCGAGATTAACCCCATCTGACCAAGGGCATCTGCCTTCTCCCAGCACTTAGCAAGTAACTCAGCTTTCCCTGTAGTCAATTGCACTTGTTGGGACGTTTACAGTTTCGGTATTCACTACTATGTTTGAGTTTCTTTTAATTCTTGTCTCTCTCTCTTGCTCCTGGGTTGAATCATATTTTCTCCATTTGAATACAAACTCTCTAGAGTGAGGGATGCTGCTGCCCTTAGATCTGCGATGGAAAGTCCTTGGCATGAACGCTGTCCTTCCCCGGGCCCACATCAATGGCAGCCACTGCTATGTTTTACCACTGAACCCAACCTGGGCCAAAGAATCTTTTTCAATAAAGGGGTCTAGGCCAATTCTACCAATTGATTAGAGATGGTACACAAGGTATTGATAACATCATTGTATTTAAGATGTATTACTTGTAGTTCAAATTGTATGTCAACTTTGAAAAACTCAGGTTGCCGAGCCATGCTGATCACTCTCAGATGGCCAAGGGTGGGACTGATTAGACAGTGGATGTGGTCCCGTTGTCTCACGTACTTCCATTATAAGAGTCAGGGTATAAAAAGGCACATTTCAGGAAGTTAAGACAGGGGAGACTACTCTTGAAATCAAGGCCAGATGAAGTGACAGTGACCAACTTGAAAACCAGAAACTAATCGAGCTAAGTGAATCAAGATGTTGCTACATAACTTATTAAGTAGCAAAGTTTATTTAAACACTTGAACTTTATAACTCCTAAGAATTGAAAGAAAAGAAAAAAAACCAAAGATCAAAACAGTTATAACACCTCAATTTGGAAGAAAGTCTATGCTTTGGTAGTTAGAGGGCTTTCCTTCTGTCCTTCATTTATTTAACCTGTGTATTTATTTTCTAACTCAAAATAGACTTTGGTTAATTCACATGTTTATATAAATACTGGTGTAGCATTTCCTTAGGTTGTTTGGCTTAATTTCCTATTACCCAGACTGTACTAGCTTAAAGCCCTGTGCATGTTGCATGCCCCACAGTTGTGCACCACCACCTACCAATCGCTTATAGCTACTGGAGGTGAGGCCACAATGGGAGGACTTAGGCTACAAAAGGAAACAAAACCCTGTTTCAGGCTTCATTCTCAAATCTCAGCCAGTGATGAAAATGTCACAGACTTTTGAAGAGACCACAGCTCCTGTGATTGTGCGAATGTCTCAAGCATAAGGCAGCTTACTGGGCCTCCCAGTTACACAGGAAACTCCCCAGGTGAGGAGAGACACTCTTTCCATTTCTTCTTGTTGACACAAAGGATTAGACTCAGCAAGGGGGAAAGCTGAGCCTTTTGTTTCTCCACAAATCCTATATCCCAAAGGAAAGGGGTTACCTCTTCTCCTTCTCTGACACTTATTGAGTCAGTAAGTGGCCAGGGTCTTCCATAAATAATTCTCTCTACCTTATTGTCTGAAACCAATGTGCCTTTTTCTTAAATTACAGAATTTCTTTCCCATTATGAGAAAATACCCAGTAATTATAGAAGAGTTAGAATATTCAAAAGTCTGTATAAGAGATACTAATGGTAGGGATTTATAATACTCAGGCCTATTTCCTTCCAGTCTTTTTTGTACATGTAATTTGTATACCATATAGTGTTCTACCTTTCATTGTAACACAGAATTTTTTCTCATGTCTAACATTTCTTTGAAACAGTTATATTTAATGACACATAGTCTATCTAATACCTACACCACAGCTTTTTAAATCATCCTCATTACTGCTTTACAGAAGGGCACATCAGCTTATATATCCATCAGCAATGCTGAGAGTACCCACCGCCGCCCCTTTACTGTATCCTCGTCAGCACTGGTCACTGAATTTTTTAAATCTTTGCCAATTTTCCAAGAAAAATATGGCATTACATTTAAATTTGCATTCCTTTGATTACTGGCTATAGCTTATTGGCCTATAAGAATTTCTTCCGTGACTTAACCTGACCATTTCTTTTATCTATTTTTCTATGGCACTTTAATGGCTTTTCTCACTGAGCTTAGTTTCATTTAGCCTGACTCACATTTGTTGCACACGCACTTATGCCAGGCACTGCACGGTAACTGTGGGTCTTCCCTTCCCTTAGAGATGACAGACTTCCTTGCTCACCTGCTCCTCAGGCTCCATCGCTGTCACCATAATTGTGCTGACATGACGAAACCCTGTCCCTAACAACAAAGAGTCACTGTTGCTACCAAGAGCTGGAGCTTGACTATCCCAGTATCTAAATGTGGTCATCAAGAATAGCTTACACTCTATTAACGAATGACTTCTGACAACTAAAAGAGAAATAAGGTACTAATTCTCTCTAGGAAGTTCTCACTAGCTCAGGAGATGGGGAAAGAGGCCCAGGGGCTGAATGCTGAGAGATAACCTAATTGGCATCTTTCTGTGAAAACAGCTAATCTACCAAGGTGCTTTCTGTTATGGTTTGAAACAAGGAACATAGCTGGAGGAGGGAAAAGAACTTTTCATCGCATACTTATTGTGCCAGGGATGGTGGCTGGGCACTTGACATACGTTATTTCATTTTATCCTCATGATGGATAAACCTGGCATGGTTATCACCCTGTAAGAGATGATGACACTGAGGCACAGAATTTGCCTAAGGTCACATGACTGGTAAGTACCTAGCACAGAGTCAAAACCAGGACCACTGACTCCAAAAGCCCAAGCTCAGGTCACTATATAATGTGACCCACCATGTTGCCACTACGTGTGGTGTTTTTGTGACTGGGTGTGGGGGGAAGGGTCATGATGAGGGGACGAGATTAGGGAGCTCATAGGAGATGGGGGGAATTAGGGCAAAGAATCCAAGTGGATGACCTCTACTCTGCAGTCTGCACAATCAGAAAATCACAGAAGCAAAAGAGCATATGGCATACTCAGAAAGTTCAAGTAACTCACTTCGGTTTAGGCCCAGAGGCGAGAGGCAAAGAGTGACGAGGAACTGCTGTCTGAATGCTTCAGAGAGCCCTCCTCTGGGCTCCGACCCTCCTCTTGCACACCCTCCCCCCAGGGAACGAGGACACTTGACAGAAAGAGACCATGCTGCCCCCATCCTTTTCTAGACCAAGTTCCTTGTACCCGAAACCCTAAAATTCTCAGCTCAAAGGTCTTTACCTGCTTCCTTGGCCCATGTGTGCCTCTCTCCCAAGTCCAATTCAATTCCTCAAGGGTAAGGAACGCCACCAGTATGAGCACCTCGGCCTGAGGGGCGGCAAAGAGCTGCCATTTGTAAGGATGTGGCTAAAACATGCATGCTGAAGGCAGAGCTCCCTGTACTGCCGAGTTCTAGCATGGAACTCAGGAGTCCAACAAATCTGAATCTGAAGCTGGCCTCCTAGGTCGCTATGAAGATCTGTTTGTCAAGGTGGTAGGGTAGAACACATTTTATCTAACAGTTCGTTAGCCTGCTGTATTAATTTTCAATATTTAGATATAGGGTATGTGGGTTTCCATTTGTACTCCTGCCCTGCCCGGGCATTGCAACGGTAGAAGCAGGGCTTCCAGAGAAGAGGCAGGAGTGGAAGCAGGCCTCAAGTCAGGACGCTTCTTGTACCATGGCAGAAGCGGTGCATTTATCCTAAGGGCAATCAGGAACCACTGAAGGGTGTCATTCAGGGATGGAACGTGAGCAAGTGATTTGGGAAGGTTACCCTGCAGCTGTGCAGAGGGAGAGTAAACCAGGGTCAAGCAGACTGAGCAGGAGAACAGAAGCAGAGAAACCTCCTCCTTTGGACTAAAATGCCTCTTAAGTGAAGTCTTCCTTGGGCCACCCGATTTATAGCTGCACTGTCACCTAGCACTCCCTACCTCCCTTCCCTGATTTATTGGTCTCCTTAGCACTTAGTACCATTTGGGTCATGTATTTTACTTATTCATTTATTGTCCATTTTCCCTCACTGGAAAGTAACCTCGATGAAGGCAGGGCTGTTTGTACTGATTTCACTACCCACAGTGCCTGGGCCAGGCTAAGACTCAATACACGGAGGAAGGAGGAGTGGTAGTTAAGGGTATGGAATCTAGAGCCAACTCTCCTCGGTCTGAATCCTGGCTCCATCATTTACCTATCAAGAAACCTTAGGCAAGTTACTTTTAACCTCTGTACTGTAAAATGTGAATAATAGTAACTACATTACAGGGTTACCTTAGAGGTTAAGTTTGTTAATACACATAAAGCACTTACAATGGTGCCGGGCACGGATCTGTACTACGTGAGTCTTAGCTGCTGGAGGAGACATAGTTGGTGTCCCCGCCAGGGCCTCTTTATTGACCGCTGTGCCCAGCCCCCAGCTCCATACGTGTGGCAGCAATCAGCTTATGCCTGAGACCATGTCAGGAGACTTACCTTTGGCTGATGGGTGCACTTTTCCAAAGGATGCCTGGGCAGTTATACCCCCGCCCCAGGGGGGCCAGTGCTTCTCTTATACAAGGGTGCCTTTCCCTCAAGGCGGGGTAACTCTGAAGTGTGACTTATGCTCCAGAGCCTTCTCACTCCCCCAGTCAGTCTCCAGCTAGATTTCATCTGAGACCACAGCCTTGCTCAGTCCTGCCCCTTCCTATTCTGCTCCTCTGACTCCCTTATGGGTCTTTCCTAAAGATCATGCCCTTAATAAGTCATCTGTACCTGAATCGCTGTCTCAAGAAACAGAGCCACAGTCATACATACATAAATTTCATACATATATGAAATTCTGAAGGCAATGTGAAATATAGTCTGGAGATTAAAAGAGGAATCTGGGTTGTAAATTTTGACTTGGGCGTCATACTGTGCCTGGCACACAGTAGGTGTTCAATAACACTTGCTGAATGAATAAATCCATGAACTGTGGCAGGAGATATGCACAGAAGTGGGTGAGATCACCCAGTGAAGACAACTAAGATGAAAAGAACCTTCTTCTGAGTCCAGAATAGAACTGATGGGCATATCAATTTTAAGAGATGGGAGAAGAAAGGAGATGAGCCTGAGGAACAAATGCAGAGAAGTTAGATAAAACCGGGAGAGGAGTGGAAAAGAAATCAGGGAGGAGAGGATTTCAAGGAGGAACTACAGCGTCAAAGGACGCAGAGAGGTAGGTCATGAGCTGAGATGAGAACTATTGCGCTTGGCAGCTAAGAGGGCTTGGTCCGGCTGGTCAGGGCAGTGCCAGTGGGTGCTGGGGCAGGACATGGGTGGAGCAGGGAAGCAGTCTTCCTGGTTGGTCTCTGAGATGATGGGAGGAAGTGTCAGGATCATCAGAGGTGGCACTTGGTGCACACCCTCCCCTGGCCCTGTCTCCCTGACTCCAGAAACAACCAGGGTCCACACCCTGCTCTTTGGCTGCCCCCAGCCCCCCTCTTCCCCAAGCCTCCATGCCCCCAGACCTCCCTTCCTCTCACTCAGTGTGCTCACATGGGGAGCAGTTGCAGCAAACCAATTTACACTGGAACATAACTAACAGGCAGCCTTCCTTTTCCCTTTGGGTTATTTACCTTTTCAGTGATATTTCTTAGCCCAAATTAAATTTTCAGGGGCAGAATTTGCATTGTGTATGGTGAGGATTGGAGCAGCAGGCCTTCGAATCCACCTAAGGAGGGGAAAGGAGGGTGAGCGACCCTCTCCATCTCCCATGCCCCCCGATTTAGAGAGAGGCAGCCACTGCACCTTCCCCCCTGCCCCACTAGCTTCCCGACTGGGGCTTGAGACCTGGGCCCCCTTGGCCAGCTTCTCAACCTCTGTGATAAATTACGGTCCCTTCCAACTGTGAACTGTTTGATGGACTCTCAGGGGCACTCAGGCCCAGGACATAATGTATACTGAGTGACTGGATGACTGACCAGATAGTTCTTGTACTCAGTTCTATACCATTTACTCTTTTGTTCATCACGTCACTGGGGCTGTTTGCACTCAGCAAGCCCGTGCTACCTCGAAACAGCATTTGTGCCACTTGATGCCGATGCTTCTCGAACTTTACTGACTTCATCATCACCTAGGACCCCTGTTTAAAATGATGATTTCAGCGACCGCTTTCAGATATTCTGATGAAAATCAGTCTGGGATGAGGCCCAGGAGTCTCCCTAGGTGATCCAAGGACAACACCTAGACGCTCATAGGTGTGGTTTGTGAGAGTTTAATGATACACACTTTGTCTACATCAGATGAGGACCAGCATTAATAAACAGGAGGTAGCACACAGCTGTGCAGTCAGAACAATGCTTGCAAGGTGGGCCAACAGCTTTGCTGTACACAAGTGTGTCAAAAGTAGTAGTGGGTTTCTCTCTCCATAGCCTCATGCTCTTTTTTTTTTTTTTTTTTTGCGGTACGCGGGCCTCTCACTGTGTGGCCTCTCCCGTTGCGGAGCACAGGCTCCGGACGCACAGGCTCAGCGCCCATGGCTCATGGGCCCAGCTGCTCCGCGGCATGTGGGATCTTCCCGGACCGCGGCACGAACCCGTGTCCCCTGCATCGGCAGGCGGACTCTCAACCACTGCACCACCAGGGAAGCCCGCCTCATGCTCTCTTGAAGGGACTCATTTATTGCAAGCCCAGGCTTGTGGGAGTTCCGGCCTCGAAGTGCATTTCTCTGGTTCTTTTTGCAAAGACCGAGCTCCTCCTCTGTGAGCCTAGAGAGACTTTCCCTGAAGGGCCTGGTGGCTGCCCTCCCCAATATAGCTATCTATGCTCAACCAGATGCCTGTTGGAGATCTGCCTTCCCGAGCTTCCCTCTCTACTTCTTATCATACACCTGACCTGGCAGCCTCATTTAAACTTCCGGGCAAGTTCTGGGTGCCTCTCTGGGTCCCTGTGGGTCCTGCCCACATCTGATGCCCCAGAGCCATCTCCTGACCCACTGGGCTGAGAACTCTGTGAGGATGTTCCCAGGTCAGGAGGGCCTCCATGTGGACAATGAGGAAGAGGCATGTCATCCCTGACCCTCTGCACTCCTAGCGCCCCCCCCACATGCTGGCAGAGATCACAATTTAGCAGCCCACCGTTAGTCCCCCAAAGCGGTTTTATTAGATACAGTTGTTACTGTGGTTTATAACACTTTCAAGTGCCTTTGGAGGAAGCCTTCAGTGCCTTCATTCACATACTCACATGACCTGTCTGCTTGCTGGCCTGTGGATCTGCCTCCTCTGTCTTAGCCGCTGTTATTTCCCAGTCCTGTTTCACACATTAGAAGACTCAATGGCCTTAGCTCAGGGAGCAGGGATTAAGGTACCAGTGTCTCGAGCTAAAGGTTGCTCTGGGACCTGGACAGCAGGGCAGAGTACCTGTTGGTGACAACCCCAGGCCAGGGCTTCACCCTGGGTTACAGGTCTGGCCTCAGGGACCCAAGTACCACTTCCCTGCTCCCTCAGCTCCTCCCCAGGCTCCTGGCTCAGTGAAACTCAGATCATCTCTCTGGATTCCATCCAGGCCACATCAGTGAACCACACTGGATACTTCCCATTATCATCTGGCTAAGGGGTCAGATTCAAAGGTCACCTTCTCCCTGGGGTCTTCCCTGCTCTTCCCCTTGCCAAAACAAACAGCATATTATTCACACCTCTACTAACATCGTTATTAGTCCTGATGTTGTGTTATGGCCTCTCATCCCTCTATGCCTGTGGGCTTGCCCACCTCAACCCCATCTTTGCCTAGGCAACTTCTACCCACAAAGCTCAACTCACATGCCTCTTCCTCCAAGGAGTCTCTCACTGACAGACCCCTGCCCCATCCCACTCCATCCCCACTGGGATAAGGGCTCTTCCCATGCACTGCCATAACCTTGTGCTTACTCTTCATGGCAGCTGTCATGTGTGGGGTAACTACAGCCAGGCTCTGGCTGATCAATTTCTGTATCCCTTACAGAGATTTATATGCCTTCATGATGAGAGCCTAGTTATGAAAGGGCTTCATAAATAATATGCTGTCATATAATAATATGACATAAATAATATGGTGTCCTATAAATATATTATCCATTAATTCATTAATTTATTCATCTAACAAATATTTATTGAGCATTTACTTTGTGGCTGGCCCAGTGCTAGGCACTAGCGGGAGAGATGGACACAAGACATTAGCTAGATAAAAAGAATAAATGCAAATTGTGATAAGTCTTAACAACTTATCAGGTGGTCAGGCCACTATGAGGAGATGACATATAAACAAAGACCAAAACTATGAGAAGGACCTAGTTAAGGGAACGCTGTAGAAAGAATAACGCAGGCGGAGGGAACAGCCTATGCAAAGGTCCTAAGGTGGAAAAGAGCCTGTATGGGGGCTGATTCTCCATTACAGTAAGGAAGTGGCACAGTGAAGTCATAAGCGTGCAGGAGACCAGCAGCCAGACCTGGCTCTAAATCTTGAGGAGCTCAAAACCTTAAGCTGGAGAGAAATATAAAACGAGAGCCAAACGTGGAGTGGCCATTTTTTAAGTTAAAATTGGACATAAACATATATTAATGATAAAGCTAATCTTATTGAGCACATGAGAATCTATGCCTGCTAAGCGTTTTATATGCATTATCTTATTTATTCCTCACATGAAACTCACAAGTAGCTGCTCTTATTATCCCACCCTACAGTTAAGGAAACTGAGGCCAAGGGCGGTTGAATAACTTGCTAAAGTCACTGAATCTAGTGTGATTCCAGTATCTGTCATGCTACTTTGCCTCAGAGAGAAACAGAATGCTTGAGCCTGAAGAAACTTTAAAGCTTACTTCTGCTAATCCTTCATTTCAGAGCTGAGGGCAGCAAATTCCAGAGGAAGGAATTTGCTCAGAGTCACACAGTTGGGTGGATGTTCCGGCCATTTGTGTCAGACATCCAGTTGTCAATCTGCCCATTTCAGGTCTTCTATTAAGCCACAAGAACTCTGGAACTGAGACATCAAATAATCTGGTTTGGACGCTCAGGGTATATACTGTTTTGAGTGCTAAAGCTCCTTCCCCAGGAATGAGGAACATCCTGTTCACTCCAGCGGCACAGAGATGGCCTGACCCCATTTACCCCAAATCGTGTGATGCCACCTGAGATTTACCCCATACCTATGAATATCTGGCAGATTCTCACTTGAAACAGCTGCTGAAATAAATGTAACACCGATCCATCCTGGTGGCAGGTGGGGGAGCAGCGATCGGCAACGAGCACCACGCCGGCAGACCAGGGGAGGGGGCAACAAGGGTTTCTGCTTAGTGTGTGTTGCTGGAGGCTGCCCAGTTGGTACTAGTTGCGGTGTACAGGGTGTCAGAATCCTAGTGTTGGGGGCCCGGGAAGGCCCAGCACTTGAGCAGTGATGGAGCAGAAGTAGCTTTCAAATCAGACCTATTCACTAAGTAGTCCAGGGAAGGAGACAAACTGAACACTGGGGTAGAGGGCTGGACTGGTTGGACTGGTCGCTGAGGAGTGGGCGAGGGACAGCAAGGACAAGACAGATGGAGGGCTTCCTGCTGCACAAGGGCAGCAGGGCCCTGCCACACACAGCTCTGGCCCCCCAGGAGCAAAGAGGCCCAGCAATGCAGGATGACCTGGAGGGATGATGAAGTCTTACCACAGTGTGCGGACAGTTTACCACAAGCAAACAGAAACCAGAAAACGGCAGAAGGAAGAGTAGCCCCAAGAAGTCGCCCACTTCGCACTTTCCCTAGAACTGCGCTGTACCCATGTCTTCCTGAAAACATTTTTTTTTTTTTTTTTTTTTTTTTTTTTTTTTGTGGTACGCAGGCCTCTCACTGTTGTGGCCTCTCCCGTTGCGGAGCACAGGCTCCGGACGCACAGGCTCAGCGGCCATGGCTCATGGGCCCAGCCGCTCCACGGCATATGGGATCCTCCCGGACCGTGGCACGAACCCGTGTCCCCTGCATTGGCAGGGGGACTCTCAACCACTGCGCCACCAGGGAAGCCCTCCCTGAAAACATTTTATGAGCTGAATTCTCCATTCAGAATTTGAGGAACAAAAAGTGACCTTAGAGTTCTGAGGAGAAAACGATGCCCTGACCCGTTTGTGCCCGAGTTCTCATGCCATTCTCAGGCCATGGAGAGTCCATGGCTGTAGGGTCCAGATTTTGTTTCGATACTTTGTCCATCACACTGATCTGTGTCAGCCTGTTTTCTGCTCCTTCGTGCTATTCTTTTTTTTTTTTTTAACATCTTTATCGGAGTATAATTTCTTTACAATGGTGTGTTAGTTTCTGCTTTATAACAAAGTGAATCAGCTATACATATACATATATCCTCATATCTCCTCCCTCTTGCATCTCCCTCCCACCCTCCCTATCCCACCCCTCTAGGTGGTCACAAAGCACAGAGCTGATCTCCCTGTGCCATGCGGCTGCTTCCCACTAGCTATCTACCTTACATTTGGTAGTGTTTATATGTCCGTGCCACTCTCTCACTTCGTCCCAGCTTACCCTTCCCCCTCCCTGTGTGCTCAAGTCCGTTCTCTACGTCTGGGTCTTAGCAGCTCTCTGCTGATTGACCCGAACCGTACCACACCCACTTTCTTAAACAACCAGAAATCAGCAGGAGGTGACGTGTTAAGACACATTAGCACCTGCTTTAAGCTTTCTACTGGTATAATCAGAAGCAGTGCAAACAAGCTGGAGGGGGCAGTGCCTTACAGAGAAATGAGCCGCGCGAGGGACTGTTGCGTGGTGAGTGAGTGAGAGTTCAGTCACGCGGACAGTCCTCAGACTCATCCTGCACAACGTGGAGGCTCCTGTTTGGCCGGATGCGGAACGGAGAAGCGGGGAGTTCAGAGGGGTGGGAGGGCTCCCGTGCCTGTCCTGTACCTTTTGGCAGGCTCACACATGACTGTCCACCATCAGCTGGCTTTCGGTCATGAGGCCATTCAGCTACCATCAAAGCCTCTTCAGGTACCATGTTAATCCATCCAGAGGCTTTTGTATGTTTCGTTTCTTGTTTTTTGTTTTGTTTTGTTTTACTGGAAAGACACTCTCTGTCTACTTTTCCAGGTCATGATTATTCCAAACAATCTGTGTCTTTTCTACTCATTTAACAACATATCTTTTGTCTCTGTACCTCTGACCTGTGACACCGGGGCTGGGGGGGCAAAGGTCAAAGCTGATCCTTTACCCTAGATCGAAGCCTCAATATCTTCTCTGTAAAGTGGGGAGACTCTGACTAATTGGTCTGGGGTTCGGGCTCAGCATTGTTTAAAATTTCCCTGGTGATGTGAACGTACAGCCATGGTTAGGTGCCACTACAGTAAAGGTTCTGGAGATTTCCTTGCCCATTTCCAGGTCTAGGATCTCCCCCTTGCCTGTTCCCCACCCTCGACTTTACCAGAAGCCAACCCAACTCTTGCCTGGTCAGCGTGCCAGGGAGACCGCACAACGGAGTCCAAGTTAGGAAGGGTTACATTTCCCACCACTTTAAAGTCTGCTGCCTAATTCCACCCAAATGAAGCTGTTTAAACAAACAAATTAAAAAACTCTGATTGCAACTGTGCCAGGGGCAAGGATGTGGCTGATTCTCTTTTGTATCACTGGACAGAGTGTGGTAAAGACTCAGGCCCCAAGATTATTCCTGAATCCCAAGTGTGGCCGTAAAGCGACAGGTCCGTGGCCTAAAAAACACAGCAGGACTTCTGCACCCAATACTGACTTGTGCTCAATGTCATCTTTACACAAAACACTTTCTAAACATCAAGAACCAAAAAACCTCTGAAGGAGCGAAGATCTGCATCCTGCAGATAGTCAAAGGCGCATGCCACAGCCTGAAAGGAGCGCCCAAAGAGAGCTCCAGAAGCGGGCCGGCTGATGCAGCACCCAGCTAAAAGGACGCAGCCTTCCAGAGGAAGGCTCCCGTCAGGGCCAGCCTGGTCAGCTGCATACAAACCCTGGCGTGTGTTAATCCACCAGGTTATTATCTTACAGTCTCACAGATTCTGAAATACAACTCCCGTTCACCAAAGGAAGAGACCTGCTTTCTAAGCGAGACCGGCCTGGGGCAGGGCGCTTGCAAGGAGCTACTCTCGGCTAGGAGAAAAGGAGCTTGGAAACTCGGGAGAAGGACCAGAACCATTGCTCCTAGAAGTCTGGGGTTGGCTGGCCAGAGAGGGCAGGTGGCAGAGGGTTCAGGCGGCTGGGATGGAAACTGACATATCCATTTCCCAACCTCAGCCTCCTGTCCTATTTCCCACCCTCCTTCACAGAGCTGTCTGTCCCTTCCTTCTAGGGCATTCAGAACATGAAACAGAAATGAAATGGAAACCAAAGCAGCGAGGGAAAGAAAGAATGAACAGAAACCCAAAACCACAACCTCTCCACACAGCCTTTCCCCTGCCCTCCCCAGACCAACCCCAGGGCCATGCTCCTCTGGCCTTCACCATCTGCCCCGTCTTTCCCATAGTCAGGCCAGGTGAAAAACCTGTCATCTTGTTAACTGTAAAAAAATGTCATTATAATCACTGCTCATACATCTGTGAGTAGTAGACCAAAGATTGAATCCACATTCCAAAGACTGTAACCTGTCTAACCACAGTGTCTCAGTTACCCCAGCTATAGAACACAGGGAGCTTTTCCAAAGCCGGGAGACAAAGAGAGAAGAGAGCTGACCCAGGAGAGGCTGCCACAGTGTGCCGTGTACCAGGGACACCCTGCTCACTGCAATCCCTGTTGCCATCACCACTCCTTCTCCTCCTCTCGCTGCATCCACACCTCGCCTCACCCTCTCACGGGGATTCCCCCTTCTCCAGCAGGGCTCCGGTTTCCTAGCAGGGCAGGTGGAATCCTCATTAATAAACCGCACGCTTCCTCCAGGAAACAATCTTTGGTCAAAACTGCCTGCGCACACCACCTCTCCTCCTCCTCCCTAAGTAACAGTCACGTTCTTGAGAGCCCGCTGCTATTTGCCTGCACACACAGACACATGCCCTAATAAACCACCAACGCAGACACCGTCAGCTGCCCTCACAGGCACCCTCGGGGCCAGGCCCGCTGGGCTTTGCCAACGCAGGAGCTCCGCTTCACGCAGAGCAGGAGATCTCACCCAGGAGCCAGCCTTTCTGCCTTCTGACACCAGTGAAGGTCCCTGTGATTTCCACGGTGGAAAACCCTGTGAAGGCTCAGGCACAGATGCAAACCTGAGAGCAGCAAGGGAGGTCGAGGAGAGCCAACGGAGAAACCCAAGGGAGGGGGACATGTTTGGAATTTAAACTAAACATGAAGGGCTCCAACGGGCCTTTGCCCACACCCACAGCTAGCTCAGAGGCCCTGAGAGCTTGTGGGTCAGTGGACAATCCCTCCACGTAAGACCCCAGGGAGGTCCTGACCCCACTGCATGCTGTTCTGGGGACCACCTGCTGGCCCACGGGTCCGGTCCATGTTAGGGGGGAAGAGTGGGGTTACAGCAACCGGCCCCAGCAACAGCACTGGCCAGCTGGGTGGCCCTGGGCATCT
Organism: Delphinapterus leucas; assembly: GCF_059928025.1. Taxonomy (NCBI): domain Eukaryota; kingdom Metazoa; phylum Chordata; class Mammalia; order Artiodactyla; family Monodontidae; genus Delphinapterus; species Delphinapterus leucas. Next base: position 69,811,740 of record NC_143132.1, on the reverse strand, counting down.
CAACACACTCTCTGGACAGCATTCCACCCTTTTAAAGTGAAGGGGTTGGCCTGGCTGACCTCTACAATCCCTTCCTGCCTCAAGCCCCAGGATTCTAATCCATCTACTTCTTTTAAAATTCAGTTCAGATTAGACATCCAATAAACTATCTCTGATGACATCCACTGAACTGCTATGCTGATTGAACAAATGCCTGGAAAACGTTTAGTTGGTTTTCTCCAGTGGGTCCTAGAACCTCCACTAGACTGCAAGCTTTCCCAAGGGCAAGGACTGGGACCCCTCACTAGTCTGCAAGTTCAGCCTGACAAAACCAGAGGATTATCTGACCATTATCTCTAAGTTGATGTGTATGTAAGAACTAAACAATTGTCCCACCTATGCACAGAATTAAATCTGGACCGATTTGCAGGCTCCCTAACGGAGCACTCAACTCCATCCCAGTCTGGGCTAGGTCAGGGGGAGGAGTGGTTCTTGCCTTATTCCGGGTCCAAAACAGGGAATTTCTCTTCAGCAAATAAGTTCTGAAGCCTGAGTTTCCTGCAAAGGAAAATAGCCTCCAGTCTGGAGATGAGAGGACAGTCTCTTCCGGCACAGGGAATCAGGGTGGAGAGTGTCACGGCACGAGGTTCAGACCTTGCCTCGGGTACCAGGCCAAGAGGAGTTTCTGCGCAAAACCTGGCACACAAACTGCTAGCAATGGAAACAGATGAAATTCCAGCTCAGGACTGCACGGAACAGTCTGAGACAAGAGGCAGAAAAATGTACTGGTTTTAAGGTTTTTGAATAGTTCTCAAAACCAAGGCTGGTCCTTGCTTGACCTAGAATGAGGCAGGGGGCGGGGGGAGAGGAGGGAGGCTCTGAGAGAAAGGGAAGGAGGGAGCAGGACCATCAGGATGCACACTTGGACGGTGTCAGTAAATGACTCAGAAAAACATCTGTCCTAGCTGAGTCACGGTGGCTCTAACCAAGTGCTCCTGTCTGGGTTCCGGAAGAAACAGGACTGGCTGTCATACTTGCTCAATTTAGAAACAGGAATACTTCTCCTCGGTGAGACAATTATTACATACTCAAGTATTAAACATTATTTAATATTTACTACAGTTGTCTAGGAAAGATTATATTAAACCCATTTTGTAGTTGAGGAAAAATAATTGTCACTTAGTGGTTACTTAAGTTTAAATGTTTCAATAAAAATTTGAAAAGTAAAGCCTAGAAAATCTAAGGTCTAGTGAGGAGAGAGCAGAATATTACCATTTAGAGCCTCTGACCAAAACCCATCTGTATCTTCCAGGCAGCTGAGCTAACGTACCCCACCACTTGGTGGCAGCATACCTAAATTGCCAGAAGTATAACGTACATGATAAAGGCAGTCTCAACAAAACTAAAGTATCATAACATGAAGTGTCAGCATCCAATACATGCCAAAAAAACATACACAACCCCAAACACCAGTGAGGGGCACATGATAGAACCTAACCAATGACAGGTGAAGAGAAATACAAAACATGCTGAAAATAATTACCTAAGGCGGGAGGGAGAAACAACCCCAAATCTGGAACCCACCAAGTGAAAAACACGTCCTCTTCCCCAGTGCCAGGCTGTCTCTCCAGTATCCATATTCAGGGAGCTCCCTCATTTCCAGTATTCCAGCCAAAGGAATCTGAACTAAATTTAAATCATCCTGATTCTCCAGCAAGAATTCCTGAAAGACCCGAATATACTGGGACTTCTATCACCAGCAATGCTGAAGTTTACCTAATCTAAGTGGAACCAGAAACATCACCTTCCTAATCAGCCTGCTGTTGGTGAGCCATAGACTTCAGAAGCCTAAACAAGAGAGTAAATGACCCCACCTGGGCTTTAAAGGCCCGTTCAACATTGCTGCCCAGAGACAAACTCCAAGAAGACCCAACTTTCTCCGTGGAAGGCAGATAAGGACCTCAGCTCAGATAAGAGCAGAGAAGATTAACAGCCACTTTGTGTCCAGCCAGGAACTAATTACACAACCAGTCAAGGAGCTGAAATACACCCAGAAGCAAAACTAAAGATTCACCAAGGGCGAAAAGCAATTAAGTCTTTGTAGATTTCTTATCTGATCTGAACCTTAATGTATGGTCCCCTTTAACATCCCTATTAGTTTAGGCAAGTGAAAGGAATCCTACCCTGGAAGACCCCAAAGGGCAGGCCCTGTGGCCAATTCTTCTACTCTTTCAAATCCAGGGTCAGGTTCGCATAACATACGGCCCTAAATTAGGGTTCTTGATGATGGTAATGACAATGTTTGCACAGTGGGTTCTGGGCAGTAAGGAGCATATAAACTTAAATTTGGAGAAATATAAAGACTTGGAACTCTATGGCAAGACATACTGGAAGTATAAATTGGGAAATTTGGAAAGAAATGTGGCGATGTGTATCACTAGCCTTAAAATAATCCACGATTGCCACAAACCTATCCCAAAGAAACCATTTAAAATGTAGACAAAGGTCCACAAACAAAGAAGTTTACTGAGAGTTATTTACAGCACTGAAGTTTTGGAAATGACGTAGATGTTTAATGATAGGGTTAATTAGAATATGGTGTATCCCAAGCTATACTATTATGCATATAAAGTTTTTAATGTTATGAAAATATTCTTAGAGTATAATATTAAGTGGAATAAAATAAGAAGCAAAATTAAATAACCAATATGATTCAATTCTGCTTTTAAAAGTCTCCAAAGGAAAAATATAGGAAGGAAAAATGTCAATATATTAATTATTCCTATTTCTAGAGGTTAGAGTTACAAGTGGTTTTTTAAAATCCTTTCTATTTTCTGCATTTATTTTCTATAATAAAGAAATATTTTTCTACTTTGAAAAAGAGGCCAAGACTTTATCACACTATTAGGCATATATATTCATTCATTCAGTATTTATTACAAGCCTGCTAGGCAATACTGATCTTATTACTATTACTACCATTCTACTAGCTCTTATCCTAACCTTAACCATCACCCTAACCTTGACTTTGACAAAGCTGTGCTAGAGACAATAAAGGACAAGTGACAAAACAAGGTCCCCACTGCCAAGCAAGGAAAGGGAAAGAAACCACTGTTTGCCACCAGCCCGTGCTGTGTGCCGAGTCCTAGGCTAGGTACCTTACCTGTGTTCTCTAGTAATCCTCACTACCGTTGTGTCTGGTGATATTTCTATGCCTATTTTACAGGCGAGGCAGTTTGTCAGCTGCATGCACATTTCTCCTCCTACAGGGGAGGGTTCAGGGGTTCATTCTTCCTGGACTGGAACCCCCTGCAAAATTTCCAGGGTCAATTTTTGTCCTCAAGGCCACTCTTTCTTCCTCTATTAGTCCACAGTTCCACTCCCACCAAGTCAGTGGCAATGTCCAAAGTCCCTTCTAAGGGTCACATTGAAGACGCATGTGAAGAAAGAACAACACACCCTCTCCATCAGGAATCCTTCTGTCCAGTGCTGGGTCCTTGATTTATCACCTAAAGGCGTTTACTGGAAGCATTTCTGGAATAATGAGTGCTGCTTCTCATAGTTACTTCATGACCACATGGTTTCCGCCTCTGATTGTCCAGGTTATCGTTCTCCAGGGAATCACAAATGCTTGCCTCTGCATGTGAAGCATCACAGCTGGCTCTCCCCACTCTATACATACACACGCACACGCACATGCACATGCACACACACACAGCTGCTTTTCACAAGGCTTCCACGAGTCCCTCTGGCTGGCCCTCTGCCTCAGAACTGCACCAGCATAGACACAGACCTGCCAAGTCCAGCAGCGGCACGGTCACGGAAGTGAACTAACTTCAAAATGCCTATCAGCTGGCTTCTGAGTAATGCCAGAATTGTGCTTCTGACACCAGAGCAATGCAAGATCGAACTAGGCAGGTGCTGAGTGAAAGAAGCATCTAAGACCCGAGGAAACAGAACAGGATGAGCCCCCTAGAATACAAAAGAGGCCGCCCCCACCATTCCAGGCTTTACGTTCCTCATCCGCACTACAGACAGCCTTTTTACTTACCTCTTTAAATAGTTTCCATGGTCTTAAGTGCTTTTTTCCCCCCCACTACATCCCTTAGTGTAATTAATTACTGAAAATTAGTTGACTGTCATACGCAGATGAGCATAAGTGAGTAGCATTTGTGTGTCTAAAACTGAACACAAAGACCTGGGGGAGGAAGTCTGAGGCATCCCCCACCACCTTCATTATCCTGCACATCCACAGTCACTACTGCTGTCTTGGCCAGCAGAAACCCAGGTTTCAGGCAATTGTCACCTGCATTTCCCACCTGCAGCAAGCTTCACACTTAAAATCCAAAGAGAACCTTGGAGGAAGCAGGTTTGATGGACAGGATGCCACTGCCCACCGAAATGACATCACCTGCCCCGCACCTCCTTGCTACCCTCTTCTACCGTCCTGCTCCAATGCAATCCTGTCCTTCAGGGTCTACCTTCCTTCTCCCTCCAGATCTGTCCCCTGCACTCCATCAACCACTGCCTCCTTCACTGTGGCCTCCTCACCTATTCAGAGGATAAAAGCGCAGGCTCTGGTGCTCCAAATTACACTGGCTGTGTGTCCATTAGCAAGTTATCTAACCTCTTTGAGACTCAGTTTCCTCATATGCAAAATGGGAATAAATAATACCCAACTCAAAATGCTGTGAAAACTAAGTTAATGTATATAGAATGCTCACAACAGTGTAATAATGTAGGTTTGAAGATAATAATAATGGCTAGCATTTATGTATTACTTAATAATCAGTTCCAGAGGTTGGAAGCATTAAGTGCTTTTTTTCAACTCAAAATTATGTTTGAAGATTTATCCATGTTGTTGCATAGCACAGTAGTCACAGAAAACTATACACGGTATAATACCATTTTTATAAAGCTCAAAATCATGGGCTTCCCTGGTGGCACAGTGGTTGGGAGTCCGCCTGCCGATGCAGGGGACGCGGGTTCGTGCCCCGGTCCGGGAGGATCCCACATGCCGCGGAGCGGCTGGGCCCGTGAGCCATGGCCGCTGAGCCTGCTCATCTGGAGCCTGTGCTCCGCAGCGGGAGAGGTCACAACAGAAAGAGGCCCATGTACCGCAAAAAAAAAAAAAAAAAAAAAAAAAATCATGAGAAACTAAACAATATATCATTTATGCAAACATGTGGTAAACTATACCAAAAGAAGCCAGACAAGGATAAACACAAAACTGAGGATAATAGTTATTTCTGGGAGAAGTAGGTGAGACTAGGGTGGGGAAGAGCCACAGGTAGCTTCAAGAGCAGAGGTGATGTCCTGCTTCTGAGTTTGGGGGTGGGCTCTCAGGTGTTCGATTTATTATTATGCTTTATAATTGACACATACATTATACCTGTTCCTTCATATGTAGCAAATATTGCCATATATGTATTTATACTTATAGTTATTATTATTATTAGGTTCCTTTAGGAGACAGACTATAAAGTACTGAATGTCCGGGTGCTAGGCATCTTAGACATCCATTGCTGCTGCTACCAGCGCCAAATGTTCATCCTCATTGCCTCCTGTTCTGCCCACATTCCCCTCCTCCAAGATGCTCTTAAGGGGGGAAGGGGCCTGGGGCAAAGCAGGCTGGGTTACCGACTACCCCAGTCCCAGGGAAGGTGGGGCCCTGCCCCTAGGATGCTGCAGCAGAGTAAGGAGGGGGGCCGGTGGTGATAGGGGCCACCTTCTCCCCCTATTCTATCAGGGAGGAGGTAGCCATTATTTGTCCCAGCCTGGGCCCCCCCGCTCTGGTTTCCTATTTGCAGTTACTTGAATAAAAAAATATCCTTTTCTCGGGCTTCCCTGGTGGCACAGTGGTTGAGAGTCCGCCTGCCAATGCAGGGGACACGGGTTCGTGCCCCGGTCCGGGAAGATCCCACATGCCGCGGAGCGGCTGGGCCCGTGAGCCATGGCCGCTGAGCCTGCGCGTCCGGAGCCTGTGCTCCGCAACGGGAGAGGCCACAACAGTGAGAGGCCCGCGTACCGCAAAAAAAAAAAAAAAAAAAAAAATATATATATATATATCCTTTTCTGGGAAAAAAAAAAAAAAAGGAATGAATGAAACATTGGACAAAAAACAACACAACTGTCCAGAGGTAGTTTGTGAACAGAGGAAAGATGGAACCAGAACCTTGGGGGTTGGGGAGGAGCAGACGGATGGGAGTGGGCAAGGCTAGCTCCTTGTTATTAGTGCCCCGAGTGAGGGAAGGAAGGGGAAACCGAGGCCTAGAGTGGAAGCAGACAGGGACAGGGAGTGGCTCTAGCCCACCTTAAGTGGCTGCCACCGGGAGCCCAGGCCTCCTGGGCCTCACCTGGATAAAGGTGACTCTGCATTTTCATCACTGCACTAGATTCCAGGGTGAGGGCAAGGTAGGCTGGAGCTTGCTTAGAGGGGGGACGGGGCTTAAACCCCTCCTGCCCCTGCCTGCCTTCCTGTGCCCCCAAGGGGGTGGCCCAACCTACTGCAGGGACAAGGCAAGGTGGGAAGGAAGCAAAGGGGGTGTGAGCCACACCTGGTGAGACACAGCTCGGTCGGGGGCATCTGGGGTCAATCACCCCCCTCGAGGGGCCACACCTGCTGCCGCTAGTACCTGCCTGGGTGCTAAGCATGAGAGATTGCTACATAGTTTCCTCACAACACCCTTGTGAGATGGTCGTTCTTTTCCCAAATTAAAAATTAGAATACTGGACTCAGAAAAGTTGAGTCATATGTCCAAGGTCTCACCCTATGTCAAACACCTTCCTTTTGCCCCTCTGAATCCATTCTCCATCTTCTCCCCTCTACCCGATGCCCTGGGAGGCTGACCCACATGGACTGCCTCAATGAGCCCCCTGTCACCTGGCTTTGGTTGCATTCAATCAATGACAAACAATGACAGGAGGTCAGAGAATGGGAGGGGGGAAGCAAGAGTATCGACTTCCCTTGCCCCACATCGTGGAATCACTGTGAGTTGGTGGCAACTCTCTACTGAAGGTCACAGCTCTTGTCAAGCAGCCCTCTCATACAGCTACCTCTCCAGGTCCTATGCACCTCTCCTCACCTTGCCCCTTCAGGCCTAGAAGTCGTAATGTCTTCCCTCCCTGCTATTGCCAGCTCTGGGATAACTTGGAAATCCACACCTTGCTGCTTTCCCTGGTGTCTACCCGCATCATTGTCAAGTGTGCCTTTGTTAAACTCTTCTCAGATAACCCGGGTGGAGTGGTCATATGGTCCCTGACTCAGAAGTGGCAGAGCTGGGATCTGAACCCCAGTGCCTTCCATCTGTCCGAAGATGCCTCTCTTCGCTTTGCTGTGAGGGTCTGTATGGCTCCAAGGAAGGTGATCGCTGACAATGGTTGTTACTATTGTGATGTTATGTTCCTTAGCAGCAGAGTAGAATACTATTTTGCTCTTCAGGGCTTGGATTATGTACACCTAACAACAGGAACACTTTACTGATACTGCTAAGATATTTGTGTAGAATGTGGGAAGTGTAATAGAAATTATAAACCCTTTATATATAAGCAACAAAAGAAATTAAAAAGGGATCTGGAAAGGGATAAACTTTAGGCAAATGTCCTCATTGGCTCTATTTTCTGAACCTTCCATCACTACTCCCTGCCTCCTCCTTTAATTGATGATCTCAGAGCAAAGGGCAGGATGCCAATGACACAACTCAACAGGCCCTTACAACAGACGGATTCAGTGATGACAGTCTCCATAGCTTGGATTCTCTCGTGCTGAATATAATGGGAGGAAATCCTTGCAGTTTTTACCTACTCATCTTTTAACTGTCTTCCTGGCTCTCTCTGGTTACTTCTATTTTCTGGTGATGCTGCACAAAGATAGTGCTGGCTATAAGCCCAATTTATCTCTTGCTGAAATCAGCAGAACAAGAGCAAATGTTATCAAATAATAAGCTGTGAATATTGGCACCTTGGTTTGATTGGCATTGCAGAATATCCCATCTTAATTTCTTGTCATCTTTCCCCACCAGTATGACACCTGCATTCCTTGCTGGAACACTCAGCATCTCAGCAGCACTGCTAAGAACAGAGTTAAGCTGATACATCAAGGGGCTAACAATCGGTACCCTTGGGAGCAGCAGAAAGATGTTCATGACAAAGCAGGATAACAATGATGAAGAAGAGAAGGAATTCAATGCAATAAAACCACCAGGGATTTCTTTACTAGATGCTTAGAAATTTCTATTCCAAGCATATGGTCAACTCCCAATTATCACAGTGGGTAGATCATCCATACTGTGAGTTATGCTGGGGTAATTGTTTACTCTCAGCCTAGGTTTTCTATCTGTCTCTCAATTTCTAGGGACATTCATCAACTGATTGTTTCTGAGTATTTCCTTTCCACTCCTTTCAGGTACAAGTAACTGCAAGCAGACAGTAGAGCAGAAGGACAAAAAAGCTAGCTAAGTGTAGGATGGATGACAGAAAAGATAACATGGGAGTTCACCAAGATACCTATCCATGCCCTGGCTCATATTAGGCACTCAATAAATATTTGTTAAATTGAGTGAATGGAGTTGTCAGAAAGTTGCATTAGAAGACTCTTAAGGCCTCTCTTCCTACCCTAATATTCCATGATTCCTCAGAATAAGATAACAGAAAGCTTGGAGAAGCCCAAGGAGATAGATGCTCATACTCAGCAGGAGCAAGAAAGGGAAGTTGGAAAGGACTCATCTCAGGCTGAGATGGATCCCCAAAGCGTAACTAGTACTGTCACAAACACATCACTCCAGGATGATGCTTTGCCCTGGGTGATACCTCAAAACTCCCACCCAGAGTACAAGGAGACAGGAAAACAGTTCTCTTAGGATTTAAGATGTAGACAAGATCTGAAGTGAAATTCTAGGCCTTAAATTATTTAGGGAACCTGAGAAAGAGAGTGTATGTTGGTGGGGTGGTAATACTGTTTTGAGGTTCTAGATTTTATGATGTATTTTTTCCCAATATCATAGAAACAAAGAATTCAGGGCAGGAAAGCTTCTTAGAAATGATCTAATCCAGCCTCCAATCCACTGGAGGAATCTTTCCTACAGCATCGCTAACAGAAGGTCATCTAGTAGCCAGCAACAGGAAGCTCACTTTCTCCAGAGGCAGCAGCGTTACTGCTGGACAGCTCCTGGGCAGATTCTTTCTCCACTTCAGAGTCCTGATCTCTCTAACTTCTACCCTTTGATTCGACAGAGACCATGCCCGTTCCCTCCTCTTTGGGGCAGCTCTCCTGATACCTGAAGTCAGGAATCACTTTTCTTCCATTTTCACTCCTGCAAGAAAACATCCTTCAGTCCTTCAACTGAAGAGACACAGTTTGTGGATCCCTCGGTGTGCTGCTCTCCTGACAACACTCTAACCCAGCGGTCCCCCAACCTTTTTGGCACCAGGGACCGGTTTCATGCAAGACAATTTTTCCATGGAAGGGGGTGGGGGATGGTTTCGGGATGATTCAAGCACATTACATTTATTGTGCACTTTATTTCTATTATTATTACACTGTAATATATAATGAAACAATTATACAACTCACCATAATGCTAACAGGAGGTGGCGCTCAGGCGGTAATGCGAGCAATGGGGAGCGGCCGTAAATACAGATGGAGCTTCGCTCGCTCACCCGCTGCTCACCTCCTGCTGTGTGGCCCAGTTCCTAACAGGCCACGGGCCAGTAGTGGTTGCGAACCCCTGCTCTAACTGGTCCACGTAGCTCCTAAAAGGGGGTTGGCAGAGTTCAATGCTGCAGAACTGAATGCAGTAGTCCAGACATGACCTGGCCTTCACACAGGATAGCGGGACTATTTCTTCCCATTCATTTCACACAACCATCCTTCCTCCCAGCCCCTCTTGGGTTTTGCTCCCCTTCACTCAGCAGAAACCTTTGCCTTTCTAATTGCTTCCAATCTGCTTTGTCCCATTTTTGCTTAACAAGTCAGAATTAATGAAAGTGTTCTTCTAATCTTTCACTTTCTATTCTAAAGGAAAGATGAGTGTGTATTAGCTGCATGGATGTGATAAACCTACCAGAAAGATAAACATACCCTTCATATTCATAAAGGGTACACTGTGATAATTCATAAATTATCACAACCATCTGTTTAATCACCTATTCTAGAATGGCGCCCAAAATGGCCATCAAGCTGATTGGTTCCTTAGATTCTGGGATCCTCCTTCATCACTTACTGGTCCTATTTGCTTGTCTTCTGCGGGCTGCTTCATCCCCTAGGCTACCAGCACAATTATATACTGTGCTGTCCTTTATGGTCACTGGCTCGGCACTGGGTAGGGAAATACCCAGGTTTTCCCTAACTTTCTCAAAATGTCTGTTCCTGCTCACCATGAATCCTAAATCGGCCTGGCTTATTGAGGCTCTAACTATTTGCTAAATAAATAAATAACAAATAAATGCTTGAATAAATGAATGTCAAATGTCACCCACAGAAGATTACACCAGTCTGAAGAGCACACTCCACTCCACAGGAGGCTGTCTTTCCAGCTTCCTTGCCCATGACCCAGAATAGGCCATGTCTTCTCATCACTGTCACCTTCCTAGTCTAGCTATTCATTTTCACAGTATCCTTTCTTTCCCAAAGCCATGGCTAAGCAGAAGAGGGGCAAACACTACCTGATGCGCTAAGTCCTTCAGTTTTCCTCCCCAGACCTCACTGTCTTTGGAACAGCTCTGTCCCAGGTTTTGTTTCAAACAGTCTTCATGTATGAACTTGTGGCCGACAGAATTAGAAAGTGATGAGTGGGCATGACTAGTTGGGAAACTCTTTAGCCTGCCAGGTACACACACTCCTGGTGAACACAGGCCCCTTGGGAGGGAGGCAGCAGGCATCCCTGAACAATTCTTCCCACTGAAAGTAGCAACAGGATTCTTGCCTCCCACCTGCCAGAACCTGTGAAGAACCTTTTCTGTTCTCAGGAGCCTGGGAGGCAATGCTTGTGACCACCCACTGGGAAGCAGAGAGCCTGCATCTAGTATGTTCCTCCAATGATAACATATTGTTTCTCCTTTTTCATGACCTTCCTCCCAGCCCCTATTGGATTTTGTTCCCCTTCACCCAGCAGAAACCTTTTCCTTTTTAATTGGTTCCAATTTGTTTTGTCCCATCTTTGCTTAACAAGTCAGAATTAAGAAAATGGTCTTCCAATTCTTTCACCTTCTATTCTAAAGAAAAGATGAGTGTGCATTAGCTGCAGGGATGTGATAAACCTACCAGAAAGAAAAACATAGTCTTCCAGATCCCAAATTTCTTCTGTCTCTAAAAGAACTAAGAGTCTGTCATGGGTCCCCAAAAAAACTTTTCCTATATATCGCTTCAGAAAACGCCTAATTTTATTCCTGTTAGTAGTATACTCAGGAAAGATGCTTTTAAAAATGCTTAGCCCCTAGATGGCTAAATTGCTAAATTACCCTCATCAATCATGGGTTATTTAATCCATCTCCTTGCCTCCAAGACAGATGGGAATATTTCTTCTGTATAAAGACCTCTGGGGAAAAACTCTTCTATTCTTCATCCAAGTCTCATGCACTCAAAGTTTAGAAGTTCTTCTTCGGATATAACCTAAGTCCCTTTCATTGGAGCTTAAGACCTTTCATCTTTTTTCAGGTTCCCTCTGGATAGCATGAAGAAAAGAACGACACCACCTGACATCTATTTGTTCACAGCCTTCTGCTCAGAGCTCTTCAGGGCTCCCCATTCTGTTCCACATTCTTCCAAGCATTCGATGATGGCTCCTGCCCGTCACCATCCACCAACCTCTGTACATGTGACCCCCGCCCCCCGCCCCCGCCACAGCTCTTTCAAATGAAGTGCTGGCCTCGCTTGACACCTGCTTTAAGAACTTAATCAGCACGTTCAACAATTAGCCAAGGTCTCCCCACAAAGGCAGACATCCTCTCTGTGATTGACTAATTCCCCTATAAAATGCACAGAGACACGATGAAGGTTCTAAAGGCCCCAGTCATCACTTATTTACCACAACGAACACTTGACAGGCTCCAACCCCACTAAGAGTCAGAGAACAGAGTTCTCGCTGGCCACGAGCAAGGATGAGGAGAGCACTGGGGCAGGAGTCAGGAGGGTTCTGACCAAGCTCTGCCACTGCCCCACCCCCGTAAGCAACTCTAATCCCATATGGACCCTGTTTCCCAAGCAGAACACGACACGTATTTGCCTGGATTACTTCTCAGGGCTCTTCCGGCTCTCACATTCTATGATTCTCTGACTATGCAAAGGCCTCTCCTACCCCTTCTTATAAGATATACACCATGTCCCTGGCATGTCTCCCTCACCACCCTCTGAGGCCAGCACCACCTAGAAACACTCAGAAATCAGTGTTTCTCAACCTTTTTTAAAAATCATCCCGTGCCCCAAAAGAGGCATTTTATACTTTTTTCCTTAATCACCCACCCAATGAGATTTTAATACTATGAATATATTGTATATATCTGTTTATGTACTATGTGTATAGTTGTGCTTAATACATAAAAGAGTAAGTTGTTTTTTTTTTTGCCATCCCCAAGAACGAATTCTCATCCCCCTTGGAGGCAATATTACCCCCATTGAAAATGCATGACTTAGATTGAGTTTAAGGCTGCCTCTTGAATGATATAAGTGGAGTTATTTGCCCCAAACTCTAAAAGCCACAAACATATTCATAAGCCAGAGGTTTTAGAAAAAAATCCATTACACAGCCAGAGTGGAATCAGCTGGAATTCCCATTTCCCCAAGGTAAAGAACAGTTTCCCATCCCTGCTCCCACGGCCACACTGTCACCTCTTCCAGGGCCTGTCCCGGTCCTCTTAGCCTAGGACCTTCACCTCTGCCCACGGTTCCCACATCCAGCTCCCACTCCATCCATATGAATCCCAGCGGTAACAATGGGAATGATGGGAATGAGGTGAACAATGGGTGATGATGTTCCAGAAATAATTAGAATCCATTCCAAGGGCAGAAACAGCCAGGCCCCTGGCAGGGATGGAGGCTCATTCTAACTCACTTGCATCAGTCCAGCCTCCCCCTCCCTCCCCTGCAGGACATTCACCTTACCTTGGCACGCTGGCCAGATAGGTCACGAGTTTCCTCAGGTCTTCCTGTCTTATTCTGTCATGATTGCTGCGAGCAGGGAAGGTCAGGATTGGTCCACCTCGCTTATCACGGCCCCCTGCAGGGAGGAAGAGAAGGGAGTTTAAGAAAACCAGCTAGAAACTGAGCTGGAAACAGGCAGAAAGATGGTGCCCAGAGAAATCCAGTCACTGCTTAGGGCAAGGGCAAGTGCATGGGGTTTGGGTGTGGGGAACATGCGTGACCCTGGGCAAGTCTTTTGACTTTTCTGGCGGCTCGTCTGCAAAATGCAGATGAAAATAATGATGACTATATTACAGGGTTGCTGCAAGACCTGATAAGATGGCACATGAGGAAGCACTTTGACAAGTACTCTTCACGAATGTGAGACGATAATGAAGGAAGTGATAACTGCTCGTACTGAGAAAACAAGCCATTAAAAGTGCTATGGTCTTTGGAAATTCAACCTCCAGTTCACTTCTCTTTGCAGACCTCTATGAGCAGGGAGTGCTCAAGATTAACTGAATACCATGGTGAGAAGCCCTTAAAGCATCCAGCAGGGACATCATTGCTGGGAGGTTTTTAGATTCATAGAGAAGACCTAAGTGTGTTCTACACAACCAAGGATCCACCCCTGCCTGCCTGCCTGAGGTGCCACCTGTCACTCCTGCTGGAGGAGCACATGAATCTTTATTGGGAATAGGATGCTCAAGGTCTTAATCGCTGCAAATGCATAGGTACACACTAGGATTACAAGTGTTTTCTAAATATCAGGTTTTAAAAAAAGCTGGAGGGAGTAACTGAGATGATGATCATTGTTTGCTATCAGAAGGCTGGGATTTTACATGGTTGCTTTTTCCTTCCCCTATTTTCCAAACTTTCTACTCACTATTTATTCTACGATTTAAAAATTTCTTTGTTAATGGATGCTATGATTGGGAAGCAGGACCAAGTTTCTCAGGAAGGTTAGATGAGGACGAAGCTAAGGTGTAGTAACTACGTCCTTACAGGCACTGTCTATTTCACAAAGAAAACTCTGGGTCATGATCACAGACGCCCCATCCCGCACACATCTCAGGCTGCCACACAACATCCCCCAGAGCAGGGGCCACAAAGGGATCTAGAGCAAGAGGGAGTAAGGGCTGGCATGGCCACCACCAATACTGGAAAAGAGGCTTAAAGCTCAGCACCCTGAAGAAGGATCTTTTCCAAGGAAAAGCAGAGCCTCCCAGGGACCCACCCAGTATGAGTTCATGAATAATGTTTCCCTCTGATTGTGGGGTCCAGAAACCACAAGACAGAGGGGAGTCTTGACAAGTAAAATCCAGTCCATTCCAGGATACTCCTGAGGAGGAAATAAGGAAGCTGCAAGGAGAAAAGGGTCAAACAAGAGCAGGGCCACTGAGAGATCTGACCCTGAAGAAAAATATATTTCAGCACCACCATCCCTTCCCTGCAGCCCCCCACCAGGGCAGATTTGTGTAGATATACCACAGAGTTTGGCCCTGGCCCCCAACTCCAAACCTTCCAAACCACAGGCTCTGGTTCCATGTACGGATAACCAACCTCATCTCATCTGCCTTGTAAGTGATCCCCATCTCCTAACTGCCTTCCACAGGAGAGAAAGGAAGTGAAGGAATCAAGTTCCCTCAAAGCTGGGAGGTTCTCCCTCACTCTCCACCTTCCCTTCCAGCCTTGAGCTCACCCGAAGGATTTTCACTCTTGGGTGTTTCTGGTCTTTTTAAAATGTGGAGTATAATTGCTTTACAGTGTTGTGAATCAGCTATGTGTATACATACATCCCCTCCCTCTTGGGCCTCCCTCCCCCGCTTCCCCCACATCTGGGTCATCACAGAGAACGAGCTGCGCTCCCTGTGCTATACAGCAGGTTCCCACTAGCTAGCTATTTTACACATGGTAGTGTATACATGTCAATCCCAATCTCCCAGTTCATCCCCCCTTCCCCTTCCCCCACGGTGTCCACACGTCCATTCTCTACGTCTGCGTCTGTATTCCTGCCCTGCAAATAGGTTCATCTGTACCTCTTGGGTGGTTTTACCTGCAGCTGTTGTCCTTCTCACTGACCTTCTGTGGATGGTTTAAGAGTAGACCTAAGGGAACATGGGGAACCGAGGCTGGTCTGATGGCAAAGGCTACCTAAGAGGCTTGGAGGGCTGCTGGCACTGTCCCTCCTGAGCGGAGCAAGTTATGCCCTGGGAGACAAGGGTTTCATAATGTTGGCTGCAGAAGGTTCCAGATGGCAGGGGAGGGGGGGTGGGGGGAGAAGGCCTGGGGAAGTGGAATTCCTTCCCTCCAGGAAGAATGGATAAGGAGTCCAGAGAGGGCTGCATGATCGAGCCAGGTATTTTTCAGAAAGGAGATGAACTTGCAAGACTGTAGGAAGAAGAGGAGGAACAGGCATAAAGGAAGAGAATCATCACACTGGAAAGAGTGGGGACAACGGATGGACCAAGGATCCAGAGTAGGTACAAGGGGAGGCGTTCTGACCCTTTCTCTTTGGCAGACTGATAGAACTCAAAGAGGGAGGAGGAAACAAAGATAAGTTATGGAGAGGGAGAGCTCAGCGGTTCCTGGGGACACTGTTTCTCTAGGTGAGATAGAGTGTTGAGGGTCAGGGTGGGCTTGAGGTGCTTGGAGAAAGGAGGATGGACCACCATTGGAGAGTGTCCCTAGAGAATGGACAGCAGGACTGGGTATCATGTGGGTTTAAGAGTAGGTGGCAGGGTACCAGGGCATAGTGAGAGCTCTGCTGAAAGGTCTGACCGTGGTGTCCATGCTAGGCTCTAACTTGAGCGAAAACAGAATACAACTAATGCGTGGGCTAAGTGGGGAGGGCTCAGTGAGGGTAGGAAATGGCCTGCTGGTTCATGAGTGCCCAGAGGAGCGGGAACAGCATATGTTTTATCTGATATCCATATTCCCCCGACTGATAGGGGAACACCAGCAATGGTGCAAGGTGAGAGGCTAAGGCCACAGACAGACATATCAAGGCTCAAGGTCTCAGATGTGTGTGGCCACGGTAGGGAGGTAGGAGATTTTGGTGCCAAGGAGACTGAGGAGCCATGAAGCTGTAGGATTTGACTGATAACTGACATGAGTGCTGAACTCCCAGAGGGCAATAAGCAGAGATAAAGAATGAGAACCCTTCGCTAAAGCCAGTGTGCATTGTGGAAGTGGACCCCAGATGGTGGGAGACAAAAGAGCCAAGTTTTGAAAAGGCAACAGAGATGGTGGCAGGATCTTCAGCAGCGCCATCCCCCTGCTCAACCAACACCTGCTGTCTGCCTCCTCAGTCGAGGCTTTGGTGCTGGGAGCTATAAGACGGGAATGTAGAGAATAAAGAGGGACGGGGTGGTTAGATGGGCAAGAACCGGCACTGGTGACCTCCCACAAAGGCCGGGCACGACGGGGCTGGGGAGGAGGCAAGGCTGAAAGAGGGGAGGTTAAGGCGAACCTGACTGACGTGAGGGAGGATGGCACTCACGTTTTTCAGGGGGAGGCAGGCTCCAACTAGGGTAAGTAGGTTAGGGTACTTTGGGGGGAGGACAAGAAAATACATCTAGAAAATCATACCAGAAGTTTGGCCCATGTAACTACAGTTCTGCAAGATGCTAACGGACACACATGATGTTTTTTTAAGGGAATGCATTATTTGTAGCTTGGGAAACGCTTTCATGTGCTTGAAGGACACGTGCTTTAATGAACATGGCAAATCTCCAAGGGGGGGACTATAATTTGGGGCAGCATTTCCCAAACTTATTTGAGAGTAGACCCCTTTTTCATTTTTGAGGATCATCTCATGCGCCTGTTGTTCTATGGAACATGCTTTGAGACACGGGTCCAGAGTATAAAATTGCACCACAGCAGTGTGGAGTTCCTCTGGGAACATGGGCTTGATGTTGATGGGAGAGAAGGCGGCGGAGAGGGACATTAGGAGGGGGCCAAAAGGAGGGTGTGGGCGCACACAGACAGCAGGGGTGAAAGGGGCCTGCAGGAGAAGGCTGGATAAAAGGGACAGTGGGCGTTGCAAGTGGGAGGCGGAAGCACACGAAGGAAGCCAGAGAGAGAGCAAAGGGAGAGCCCACGGCTGAGAATACGGAGCAGGATGGGGCAGGGCTGAAACGACAGGGGCCCCCGAGCACAGCCACAGATCCCATCTCACACACGTGCACACACCCACGCAGTGGTGGGCTGCCCTGGATTATTCCAAATGCACGTTCCCATGGCAGCGCAACTTCCCCTTCCTCTGGCCATGCTGGGCACCAGCAGGGGAGGGAGCTCAACCAGCACTTCGTTTCTCTGCTTAGCACTTCCTGCAGTGCTTCTGCTCAGAAAGACATGTAACCACTACACTGCATTATTTCTGGGTTTCTTTATTTTGTTTTATTTTTGTGTTCTGTCTTCTAAAAGCTTAGGATACAAGGGCCTTTTTTGGTTGGTTTTTTGTTTTGGGGTTTTTTTTTTAGATGCAGCCAGTCATCCCCCGGCACCCTCGGCGTCCTTCCCAGGCACAGAAGGA
This sequence comes from Delphinapterus leucas, assembly GCF_059928025.1. Classification (NCBI taxonomy): domain Eukaryota; kingdom Metazoa; phylum Chordata; class Mammalia; order Artiodactyla; family Monodontidae; genus Delphinapterus; species Delphinapterus leucas. The sequence goes on along the minus strand of NC_143132.1, from coordinate 69,794,110 downwards.
CAACGCTCCCTAAGCCCCAGGGCTCCTGGCACCACGTGCAGATGAATAAGACTTACCCCACACAGAGGACAGACTTGTGGCTGCCAAGGGGGAGAGGGGTAAGGGAGGGATGGACTGGGAGTTTGGGATTAGCAGATGTAAACTATTCTATATAGGATGGATAAACAACAAGGTCCTACTGTACAGCACAGGGAACTATGTTCAGTATCCTGTGATAAACCACAATGGAAAAGAATATGAAAAAGAATGTATATAACTGAGTCACTTTGCTGTACAGCAGAAATTAACATGACATTGTAAATCAACTCTACTTCAATTAAAAAAAAAAAAAAAAAAGACTTATCCCGGGCTGCCTGGCCCACATCGACACATGGGCGTGAGCTGCAATCCCCGGCCCCTTTGGTCCTACTCTGGGAAGCAGCTACTGGCCTCATGCCTAACTAACTGCCTTCCTGGCACATTGTTGCTCTGTACTCCATTAGAACAACTCCCTACACTTGGGAAGCTCTTTTCTAGGGCTGGCTGGGCCCTGCCCCAGGGCTCTGACGGAATTCACGTGGGAAAAAATAAACCACGAACAGTCAAGCAAGGGTCCCCGTGTCAGAACGTACCCTGTCTGCACTCATATGCCCTGAGCTGATGTGGAACAGAATGGTGCTCTGAGGGTATGCATTAAAGCCAGGAAGGCTGAAATTGAGTTATTTGTAGTGAGGAGGATGGACCTAGAATCTGTCATACAGAGTGAAGTAAGTCAGAACAGGAATAAAGATGCAGACGTAGAGAATGGACTTGAGGACACGGGGAGGGGGAAGGGTAAGCTGGGACGAAGTGAGAGAGTGGCATGGACATATATATACTACCAAATGTAAAATAGATAGCTAGTGGGAAGCAGCCGCATGGCACAGGGAGATCAGCTCGGTGCTTTGTGACCACCTAGAGGGGTGGGATAGGGAGGGTAGGAGGGAGACGCAAGAGGGAGGGGATATGGGGATATATGTATATGTATAGCTGATTCACTTTGTTATAAAGCAGAAACTAACACACCATTGTAAAGCAATTATACTCCAATAAAGATGTAAAAAAAAAAAAAAAGCCAGGAAGGCTTCCTGGAGGAGGCAAAGTGGGAACTGACTTGGGACAGAGAGGAAAGGCTCAAACTGGCAGAAGGTGCGGGGAATCCACTGCAGATAGAGGAAGCATCAGGCATAGAGAATGGGAGAATTAGCAGGACACCCAGGGAGAGGGAGGACACCGGGTTAAATAGGTTAAATAGGCTCAAGGCATTAAAGAATAAAAGGAAAAGATCTGCTCCGGCTCCCTATAGAGCTGTGGGCCATGTCCTGGGAACCCAGATGATGGGCAACAGCAGAAGTCAGAGGCCTGGTGCTGCCCAGCAGCCCCAGGACTTCTACACAAGGTCTTCCCACATGCTCAGCAAGCACTCAGATCCAAGGCTTTGGAGGCTGGCTTCCACCTCTCCCCATACTGAAGTCGCTGCCACATGATCCTGCCAAGGGACCAGCCTGAGCTTCAGCACCTTCAGTGACAGGGGCTCACCACCTAACAAGATATGCCAGCAACTAACACTAAATGGGGAAAGGAAAGGCAGCTTCCCAGCCACTCTCTCTAACAGCAAAAACAATAGCAAAACACTATATTATTATTACCACTAATAATAATAATATGGAATGCACTTTGTACCTTTCAAAGGCTTACATACTCCCATCACATACTCTGCTCTCTCGCCTCTTCCCTCTGGTCAGGTGGGAGACACCTGCTACTTGGTTTTTCCTTCCTCAAACCCCCTTCCTCTCTCTCCCTTCTCTCCATTTTGGCTATCACCCACCAGCAAGGGTGAACCCCTGCACTGTGGGGCTGTGCTGGCTCTTTCACTGTGATTGAATCGCCACTCCTTGTAGATGACCAGAATCATCCAGAAACAAAGGCTCAATCCACGAATGTGTATTAAGCACCTGGGTGTATTTCTTAAAATATGATCCTTCGCTATTCTCACACTGCCGTTCCCCCAGCCCCTGCCAGAGATTCTAATCCAGGAGGCCTATATTAATGCCCTAGAACTGGCACCCAGAGTGATGTTGGTGCACCTTATAGTTTGGCTTCAATTACATTAGGGGTCACCAAACTTTTTCTTAAAGGGACACATGGTAAACATTTTAGGCTTGTGGCCATCTGGTCTCTGCTAGAACTACTACTACTCAACTCTGCTGTTACAGTAACAAAGCAGCCATTGACAATACTTGTAAAAAAACTGAGTAATGACCCCCAAACATATCAAGTCCTAATCCCTAGAACCTGTAAATGTCACCTTATTTGGAAAAAGAGCTTTTGCAGATAGGGCTCCTAAGATGGGAAGATTATCCTGGAATATCTGAGTGGGCCCTAAGTGCAGTCACAAGTATCCTTACTGTGAGGCATTGGGAGATTTGACACAGACAGAAGAGCAGAAGGCAATACCACCATGGAGGCAGAGATGGGAGTGATGTGGCCACAAACCAAGGGATGCTGGCAGGCCCCAGAAGCTGGAAGGGGCAAGAAACAAATTGTCCCCTAGAGCCTCCTGAAGGAGTACAGCCTGCTGAAACTTTGACTTCAGCCCAATAAACTGATTCTGGACTTCTGGCCTCTGTAACTGTGAGAGAATACATTTCTGTTGCTGTAAGCCACCAAGCTTTGTGGCAACTTGTTACAGCAGCAATAGGAAGCTAATTAATACACTACTAAGTGAATGCACATGGCTATGTTCCAGTAAAACTTTATTTACAAAAACAGGTGGCTGGCCTGCAGCAAAACACAGGCTACAGTTTGATAACCCCTGAATTAGACATTAAAGGGACCAGGTGCATAAGATGGGTTGGAGAGAGAAGTAAGAAATGAGTACTATTCAGAAAAATAAATAAATAGACAGAAATAACTCACTTGAGTTCCCTTTGCTGGAAGGAGAGAGAAGGAGGAGCAAGAAAAAATGTAAATCTCCTCTCCACCCACTCAGAGATGAACCCAAATAAAACCTCTGGGGATGTGTGCAGCGGACAGACCCCTCCAGCTGGAGCATCTCTCAGAGGGGCCTCAGCAGCTCCTGCGGCCCTGGAAAGCCTGGGAGGGTGGGGCGGGGTGAGGTGGGTGTGTGTGGGTGCAAGATGCGGGGAGGGCACTCACCTTCTGTTGGGAACATCCTCCAGGACACCCAGCGGGGACCAGAGGGCTCCCTTCCCTTTCTGCCTGCCTCTGGAGAGAGGAAGCAGCTGCTCTGAGCATCGCTTCCACCACCACTTCTCTCTCACTAGCACACAAAGAAGTGAGTGCCTGCGCACACGTGCGCGTGCGTGCGTGCGCACACACACACACAACTTCTCTAGGTCCACTATAAACGAAGCTTCCATAGACACTCACCAGACACGAAGGCCACTTTTTCCTTTAGGATGGGAAGGACATCAGAAGCTTTCAAACCATCATTCCGAAAAGACCCTGTCAGAGAACAAAACAGAAAGAACAAGGGTGAAAGAGGCCAAATGGCTGAATCCCTCAGTTCCACCCTTAGTTTCCCAACCCCATCATGAGCCAGAAAGTAATGCCTTGCTCAGGCCCCACAGCCCGGCCTAAGAGCAGGAGAGGCTCCACAACAGAAAGGACACTTCCACGTGATGCCAGGCCATAGGGGTGACCGAGGGTATGGCCCTCCAGGTCCTTTTCAAGGAGAGACCAGTCCAAGTTACCCCCCGAAACACACACAAAGCTCCAAGCCCTGGAGTCAACAACTACAGCCCTGTTGCCGTGAACATGAAGACGGGGGCTTTTTAGAAACCATTTTTTCACTTCTAGTGCTAGCACAGCGGCTGATCCACAGCGGACACTCAGTAAACATCTGCTGAGCAGGTTAATTAACATCAGGACGGACCACAAGCCCTCAATAGTTCTTTTTGCCTTTCCTCTATGTGGCACAGCAACTGTGAGTCTTCATTTTACAGATGGGAAAAGTGAAAATCCCCAAGTGACAAGCAAAGTTGAGGGCAAAACCCCTCCCCACCTCTCCTCCCGCCTTTTCACTATCACCGTCCTCAGCCCACAATGGACAGCTGGTGAGCAATGTCAATCCCATGGGAAGGAAACACCCTCCCTTCTTCAGCAACTCTTTCTCTGCCTAAATCTCGCTTCTCAGTTGGAAAGTCCTTTCAGGAGTCCAGTTGAGCTCCTGTTAGAGGGTTGGGGGCAGAGGCCTGGGGCTCACACAGAATGCAAAATAACAATGTGCCCAGAGGAACAGCAGCCTCTGGAGGCAAAGGGCAACCCAGCCCCGTGTGCGATGCGTGGGAAGGGAGGACTCAGCTTACACATGCTCACAAAAGCTCCAGGCCAGCCCACTGCGCCCCTATCATTTACCCTGAGTACCCCACAAGGACTCTCAGGGAGAGCCAGCCCACACTCAGAGCCCTGCAGGCTGTGATGGAATCTCTGCTGTGCACCGCCTCTAGGGACATGGCTCAGAGGGACCCCGGAAGAGTGGCGGCCCTGTGTCAGCTCAGTGAGAGAGAACCAGGGACCACAGACACCCCTTCTAGTGCCTTTCTCCACTTGGCTTACTCTCTTGTGGTCCCAACCTGACAATTTACAGAGGGGAGAAATGTGCTGGACAGGATGGTCCCACTCAGGGTGTCTCAATCCCTAAAAATTGACTATTTCAAGGATCCAAAATTGTTAGGAATTCTGGCAACAACCTGGAACTAAGATCACTGGCCTAGGGAAGAGAAATGAGACAGTTGCATACTCAGCCAAAGAGAAGAAGAGACGCTTCCCCAGAATGCCAGTTTCCATGGTCAGAGGTCATACCCTAACCCAAAACAAATTTCCAAAGGGCCTCTGACCCTTTCACCTATTTCTTCTTTTTCATTTTTCACTAAATGAAGACAGTGAGGCTTTTTTTCATCAGTTGCTTCTCTTTACAAGCTGCCCAGAGTAGCTGATGCCGCATTAACCAGCTGCAAGGCTCACTTTGAGAAGACCGTGGGCAATAGAGGAAAAACAATAACACCATAAAAAAGGAAGTTCTAACTATAAGCGTGGTTTTGGACTTTCTTAGTTTCTACAGATCTTTATGCTCTGGCTTTATCTTCCAACACAGGAAAGCAATTAAACCTCACTAGGATCCATAGAAATTACTGTAGAAATTACAAACAGATACATAGGTAAATCTTCTCCATGATGCAATAAGAAGTTTCAGCTTCCGGAGCAAGGAAGAGAGTCCTATCAGGCCTTACCAACTAGATAAGGATCATCTTTAATACATGAATTGCTTGAGTAGAATGATGCTTCTGCATGAAAATAGTTAATTTTCATATGTGGACTATGTCTTTCTATACATCAGTTTTAATACACTCTCCTTTACGTCACTACGTACATTATTAATTTCTAGAGAAAAAAATTTTAATAAGAAAAGTTAAACTTCAGTCCTGTCTTCGTCTAGATTATTTACAAGTTTGAAAATAGCAAGATGGAAAGTAATGAGATTTTACTGTATAATAAGAATCCACATAAACCTCTTCTCTCCTAAACTCCTGTCCTGTTTTTTTCCACCGTTCTTCCTCTCTTTCCCTACCACGTTAAAGTATACAAGACGGCTCTAATTCCACAGAGTCCCCAGATATTAAGGAAGAGTTTGAAATTTGCTCTAAAAGAAGCAAAAGGTTCCCCATCCTGCCCTCTCCCCACTCCCACCTGTGGAGAGAGAGAGAGGGAATTGGGAATTTCATCCTGCATACCCCACTCGTCATGCCCCACCTCTCTGTTCTCCCCTCCAGACTCCGAGACCTGAGAAAAGGGGAGCAGCTTGTCCAGGCAGCTTGCAATTGTTGGCCCGGGTAAATGTCACTATCTTGGGTTGGGCTGGTCTAAGATTCCCAGCGGGGCTTCCTCTTCTCAGGCCAGAGTCTTCCCTCATCCCGTTCAGACCACAGCTGAGCTATCTCCCAGGTTGTGTGCCCACCATAAGAAAACCTAAAGTGTCCAGATTTACAAAATCCTTAACTAGGGGATAATCATTTCCAACAGCAACAACAAGATTTTTCACATTATAAAAGGATTTGCTCCAGGGTTTCTTCAAATAAAACTTGCCTTAGTGGTTTGAATTAGTTTCTCATTTGCCAATAAATTGAATTACAAATAACTTTTCAATAATGTATTATTATGTAAAGCCAAGTAGAGCTAAACTAATTAGCCCAGCAGCTCAGAATTGGTGACCTTGCATAGAAAACCTATTTGCACTGGCTAAAGATTCTATGTGTAAATTCTCCCACCATCCTTGTGAAACCAGCTGTCAGAATCTATAAGAGAGGGGAACTTCACTGAAAGCTAACTCAAACAGGACCAATGAAACAGCAACATGTTTTCACTCCTAGGTACATGTCTGGGCAGACTCATAGTAAATATTCAATAAATATTTGATGCAAGAATAAATACATGAATGAAATGTTAACCCTTCCCAAAGTGACTTGCACAAGGTCAGTGGCCTCATCTGTCACACCAAGTGCTGGTGATCTGAGCAGATGATCTCCAGAGCACCACTCAGCTCTAGTATTCTGAGACTTTTTAAACCCTTTCTTCCTATTTATTGGCCTTTAAGATCTTCAGGTTATCAGATCAATATGCTTTGAAAGAAAGTATTGGGAACCAATTCCCTGGCAAGACTCACTGCAATTTGGGAAGATATAACAACTCTTCCCTGGCCTCCCAGCCCATTCTTTCCCAGGAACCAGTTTAGGGATTGGAATGTTCAGGGCACGTCACCCCATTTTGCGGACAGCCCAAGTTACCAAAATGAGAGACTAGTGACGGGAGAACTTCCGGGGGCATACACACCTTGAAGGAGGAAGACATGATGAACTGCAATTACTCTCTCTGATACAAGGTACATTTGATAGCACTATTAGACTCTAAACCCTAGTGCCCTTGCTACCTGTAAAGAAAGGCTGAGAAGAAATAAAGGTCCCTGTGCCCTTGGGATTACTGCAGGAAAAGAAAGAACCAGAGGGCTCCCTCATGGGCCTGGCCCAACATGAATGCTGTGCTTTATCTTAAGGACAAAGGCACACTTCCCCAGTTCAGTGTTAATCCCACCCCATTCACGTCCTGCTGCTGTCAGATTTACAAGCCTGCTGTGCTGTTAATTAGCAAAGCTGAAATCCTCTGCATCTATTAGGGAAGTAAAAATTACCACCGCCATCTCCCCGGGATCTCCAGCATGGGTCTTCTCCAAGCCCCACTCTTACCTCCTCCTCACTCCAAATGGGTTATGCTCACATTGCTGCTGCCTGTTCCTCTTCACATTTTCCTAGTCACTGCTCCGTGGCTGGAAGATGCCGATCATCCTCACTCTGGCTCCCAGCCTCTGTGTGGCCCCACATGGCAAGAGCAGGACCAGCCCTTGTGTCACAGGCCCTGTCTGTGGTTTTGTGGCTCTGGGATGGCAGTGCGTCTCCCAGGGCAGCTGGGTGCCTTGTCTATGCTAACCTCCTTTAGGATGCAATCATGATTTCAACAAGTGAAGAAACAAGTAAGTGCTGAGCATTTGGAGGTGCAATCTGCCAGGGTACCCATGGATTGCTCTTTGTTTCCTTTTGGATCTCAGTCACACCCCCTTAATTTGCACTTAGTTAGAGGTTATTGTGTAAGTATGCTAATGTTGCATCAAATGGGCCCTAACCCTGTTTTGCCACTGAGACAGCAAATTTCCCAATGCTCAGGTCTCTGCCTCCTCCTTCCACGCCATCCCTGTGGTGTCCAGCATGGGAGCCTTGATCACAGTGGCGCTGAAACACTGACGGATCTGCTGTACAAAAGAGATTCGGCTTATAGCTGAGAATTCCAAGAGCTCAGTAGGCAGAACCTTGGTTTTGGCATTATTTGGACAGTTTCCTATTCTCAGGGTCATTCTTTTATCAATTCTCTATTGAACACCTATTATGTGCTAGGCCTTATGTTAGGTGGTGATACTTTGACAAATAAGAAATGGACGCTGTTCTCCAGGGGTCTTCCAGGCAGAGGTAGATAGGTATGCAGACAGGACAATGAGGTATTATTAGAGACAAGACATCAAGTGTACAGAATGCCAGGGAGCCCAAAGGAAAGGCTTCCTAATGGTGAGTCCTAAATCCTTCCTACTTAAAGTAACAAGCATCATCTACCACCTTGCTAGAAATGCAGAATCCCAGGCCCCTCCCCAGACCTACAAGATCAGAGCTTGTATTTTAACAAGAAACCCAGGTGATGAATATGCATTATGCTTAGGAAAGTGATATACTCTAAATTATGTCTTTCTATTCCAGAGTTGCTTCAGAGGCAGAGATAGACAAAAGCATCCTTTATCCCAGTCTAAGCAGAACCTCTAAACTCTGACCTAGTGCTGCGGGTCATGACCCCTCCCACTCCCACCATGGGAAGACCCCTCTCCTCTGCCCAGGATTCCAGAGATTCAGCCATTACTCTGTGACCCAGAACTCAAATCCAGCTCTGGAATAAAAAGGCTATCCAGGAGGGCTATCCCCCTCCAGGGCATTGCGACTGGACCATGTCTTGTTTTTTGGCAGTAGGAATATTTATGAATAACACTTGTCCAAACTGCTCAGAATTCTGGTAGCTTAAAACCACTCTCTCATGAATCAAATATTTTAATTTCACAACAAATTTTCCTAGCTACCCCAACCCTCAGAGCCCTCCGCCTTCTCTAACTGCTCTCAGTACCATAAACACTGTCACTGATCATATTTACAGGCCAAGATGCCACCTCTGAGATGGCCCTGGAGGACAGAGCAGCCAGGAGGCTTATGCCTGTTCATCACACCTGCACTCCCACCCATAGGTGCAAAGCCCTGAACACTGGGCAACACTGGATGAGAAACAGAGGAAGGAGAGGTGCCCCCACCCTAGGGAGCTCTAAGGAGAACACAGTGCTTATCTCAGGCAATTTGCTCCTTTGGAGGGGAGACCCAATTTTTGCCCTCTGAGAGTTTCCTGCCTAATAAAATGCCTAATGCCCATTTCCCCTGACACCAGGAAGCTACCAGACACTCTATAAAAAAACAACTCAGGGGCTTCCCTGGTGGCACAGTGGTTAAGAATCCGCCTGCGAATGCAGGGACACGGGTTCGAGCCCCAGTCCGGGAAGATCCCACATGCCGTGGAGCAACTAAGCCCGTGCGCCACAACTACTGAGCCTGTGCTCTAGAGCCCGCGAGCCACAACTACCGAAGCCCGCGCACCTACAGCCCGTGCTCCACAGCAAGAGAGGCCACCGCAATGAGAAGCCCGCGCACCGCAAAGAAGAGTAGCCCCCGGCCGCCGCAACTAGAGAAAGCCCACGCAGCAACGAATACCCAACAAAGCCAAAAATAAATAAATAAAAATAATAAAGTTCCCTTAAAAAGAAAAACAACAAAGCTTAAGAGTCTGAGATTCTGGTAAAGACCCTCCCATCCTGCCTCCAACACGGCTGTCCTGCATCCCCTCTACCCTGACTACTGGTGCCCTCAACCACTGAGTTACCCAAACAGAAACCTGGGAGGCATATCCTAGACTCCACCCCACCCCCGCTCCTATACTGCAAATATCGATTCAGTCACTTGGCTTTGCTGATTCTACCTCTTAAATCTTCCTCTAATCCATCACTTCTTCTGGGCAGTTTCCCTGACCTCCCCATCAAGTTGAGCTGTCCCTGACTGTACCTTGTACTCTGTCACTCCCGAATGGCAATTCTACGCTTTCATTCTGTTCCCCATTAACTGACCCTGACACCCCAAGGGTGGAGACCATGTCTTACTCGGTGTTCTACCCCACCACCTAGCACAGTGCCTGTCAAGCCAAAGAGGATAAAGAAACACTGCACTGAAGCTGAGCACGCACAGGTCCTACGAAGACAGAGAGTAAGAGTGGTGAGTTGGAGGCAGTTCATCAGGGTGGCTCCACCAAGAGGTGATCTTTGAACTAGGTTTTGAATGGAACAGTGCTCTGGTGGGAAGCAGTATGTGCCAAGGCAGAGAGGAAGGGGCAAACAAGCTGTGTGCTAGAGACAGAGAACAGACTGAACAGAAAAGCAGGGTTACGCAGCCACGGAGAGGAGGGCATGGGGGTGGTGGGTGGGCTCCGTGATCTCATTCTGAACTTGAACAATCTCAGTAGGGTGGGCTCCCGAGAAGTCCCTGGCAACGACGTGTCCGCAAGCGCCTGCAGAAGCTCAGAGAGCTGGACTGTACCGCAGCAAGGGCCAGAGCTGGTGGAATCTGGCTGGTCCCAAAGGAAGGCTGTGGTTCCAGAACAGAGCTGGACCCAGCAGGTGCTGACTCCAACCTCCACGTCACATTCTGTTCTATCTTGAAGGGAGAATGGGACACACAGGCCCTGCTGAGGTGGGTGGTGGACTGGGGGGCAGGGGGCACTGGAACTCGGCCTCTTTATATCTTCTCCCTAGGTTCTAAGAGAAGCAGGAGGAATGCTTGTCTGCTAGGTACCTCCTGGGAGCCTGCCAGGCCAGTAAGCAGGCTAAGAGTTTGTGGAAGACCCTGAAGATGCAATGTGGAACTATTCATAAAGGGAAGAGACTTGAGGACATGGCCCCTTCTCTGTAGGGATTAGATGGGCAAAGCCCTTGGGAGAAGATACTGTCTGCAGCTGGGCTGAGAGGGAACCTATCGGTGCAAAGTGGCAATGATCTTTATTCCCCTCACCGTCCCTTCTCTCCTTCCCCCTCTCCTATATTAACCCAAGAGGAGAGAGAGGTGGCAAGAATGAGAGGGGAAAGGGTAAGAGAGACAAAGAGCTGGAGAGAAACACACACACACACACACACACACACACACACACACACACACACACGCAGAGGTGATTGTCTTTTCTCCTCTTTACAGACACGCTAACGAGCTACTGAGGCAACTCCTCCGGGGACTATAAATATGTTCCTTGGCGCTCTCCTTAAAACTCCTGCCACTGAGGCAGGAAGTGTGTGCAGGGCTCAGCGGAAGGAATAAATCTGGCCGAGAAAGAGACTGGGCAGCTTAGTGTCAGCAACTGAGGCACCACACAGCATGGGGATACACTGCCTCTCCCCAGCTGGGGATCTATCACCCCACTGACACCTGCAAATGTCAGACCAGCTGGCAGCACCCTCCCACCCCTCGAGCAGCAGCCACAGAGCAGCGATGGTGTGGTAGGCTCTCCCCGACCCCGGCACCAGGCCATGGGACTTCTGAGAGAAGGACATTCACGAACCTCAGCTCACCTGATCTCAGCGCAAAAGGGGAGAAGGAAAAAAAACACAAAGGCTCCTCTTTCAGCAACTGCTAAGTACCAAGCTTTTCCAAACAAACTGACGAGGCCTTATGCAGTGTGAGGCAGTAGCCAGGGACTTGTGATGATGGCCAGATTGAGCCGTCTTTACACAATGGGGACACAATGTCTACCTTCTCTGAACTCTGACATGCATCTGAACGTCACCCCTCACAATGAGCACTTTCTGCCCTGCTCCATAGTGAGCTGTGTCGCTTCTCCAGGGTGCTTTCCCTAACTCCATCCCGACCCCAGGCGGGCCTGGCTTCCCTTCTCTGTGCATCACATGGCAGGCACCTCACTGCCATGCCATCTCCACTCCTGCATCTGGATCCCTCTCTAGACTCTAAGCTCTTGATGGCAGGGACTGGCACACAGCTAGTGCTTAACGAGCAGCCCAGGAACCAAATCTTATTCATCCACAGTGCCTTCCACACAAAAGGTGATTAATAGCAGCTGTGCCTCTTCCTCTCCTGGTCCCTCTCTGTGCCTTTTTTTTTACCCCACCTCCATCTTTCTCTCTCACGCTTCACGTGAACTCTTAATTGTGGCCTGTTTCAATATTAACTTCCTAAAGTCAATACTAGATATAAAGCCCTGGCTAATGGGCTACTTCTGAAGAGCAGAAATGTGTAACACTTACCACTGCTAAATTAGCTCCATTAAAGATCACTAATAATTAGCACTTTAAACATGTGGGTAACACCTCTCTAAGCCCAGCTAATGAGCAAACCATTTGTTTATTCTTCACAAGCTTTAATATTAGCTTGAGCTGAGACTTCAGCTGCAATACACGGGTTCACTCACTCTCCCTCCCTTCCCAGAAAAGTTGCCATCACTCAGTGTCCTCTGGACACAAGAAAATGGCCACTTCACAAGTGACTATACCTGCTCATCAATTTTTTTTTTTAACAGACTCTTTGCTAACTGATCAGGTTATTTAAAGTGCTCATGCCTCACAGATGGTGGTGAGGGTGGTAGATTTATTGTCTTTTTTTCTTACACTGAGCATCACTCTTGGATGGGTCCTCCAAGTAACACAGAACATTTGCCAGTGATGAATCAGTGCTGAATATAAATCAGCTGTTGAACATTAGCAGTATATTTGCTTCCATAATATGTTTAGAGAGAGTTACAGAGGTACTCAGAGGCAGGAGGTGTCTGCTGTGGAAGTTCAGACACGTAAAAGTTTCACTCCTTGGGACCCTCACTCTTCCCCAGTGTGCACATCAATAGCATTTTAATTTTGATTTAATCAGGACGTTATGACTTTAGTTAAAAATGAAATTGTTGATATAAAAAGCCAGCTTTGGCCTCTGTCATTATGGAAGGCACTCAGGCAGACATCCAAACATGAAATGGCCCAGCACATCCCCAAGGCCTCTTTCCTCTCCCCCCCACCCACCCCCATGGCCTGAAATTCAGGTGTGGGTCGCAGTAAAGCAGCAATGGCTGACTGCAGAGCTCAGAGCAGGAGACCCTCATGGGCAGCTCCTGGAGCAGTCTCTCTCACCCCAGCCCAGAGTTTCTCCCTGTTCCCACCTCCAAGCTTTCTGATTCCACAGCTGTGCCATTCCTGCCCTGGTCTCACTACCATGCCCGTCAGTGGAAGCAATGCCAGAGGGACAGATTGGACACAGGTCCACCACAGACATAGAACAACTAGGGCCAAAGTAATAACCAGGTTTGCAGAATTGCAAGTGCAGCCTGACAGGTGAGAAGGGCCACACCCAAAGGTCATATTATTGAACAAACTTTAGCAAACTAAAGCCCCTTCTCCCACTTCAAGGGCATGCGTGCTGCTGTCCTTGGTCCTGAGCTAGTTGGGTAGCTGCTAATCAGAGTAACTGCTGTCCAGCCTGTCTTAGGATATGTGAACCAAATGCGAAAGAGAGATAAAAGAGATGTTAAGATGTATCAGAGAGATAAACAAATATGAAAGAAGGACACAGACATGGAGAGATTACTGGAGAGAATTAACAGACCTGTTCTGGTATTGTTTTCAAATAATTGCTGTAACCAAGAAAGAAAGGTCTGTGCACATCACATCACATTACACACACATACACCTTCCATGGAAATGAGACAGCATGAACACCTTATGTCCACCAATACTATGTTTAGGTTTCTGGATAAACTGACATAGATGGGTTGGCCATGGAAAGATTCCTAGAGTTTTAGGGAATTTTTAAATCTCTCCTTAAGTTATTACCTTGGGTATCTAAACACTACCCAATTCAGTTCAATAAATATTAATTGAGCATCTATATGTACCAAGTAAAGTCCCAGTCACTATGGGTATAATGATAAAAAATGTAGAGGTCCTGACCTGAAGGGACTTTTAATTTAGAGGGAGAATCAGACACATCAACATGTAATTTTAATATCAGGTAAGAAACACAATGATAGAAGTATTGGGTTGGCCAAAAGGTTCATTCAGTTTTTAAGTAAAAGACACATTTTTCATTTTCACAAAGAACTTTATTGAACAACATATTCACTCACCGAACGAACTTTCTGGCCAATCCAACACATACAAGGGACAAATATTCAGAAAATCCCAAAGGGCTAATAAAACTCAAGGTCTAAGAAAGTGTCTGAAAAGTGAAGGAGCAGTAGCTAGAGAAGAGGCAATGGGTTATGGGAACCTCAGCAAGGTCCTGGACTGGACGGGACAGTAGTGAGTCCTAAGGTTTCTCTGGTAGCTTTCAGGGAACAGAGAAGAGTAGCTGAGACATGACGGCTTCCCCCTACAACCCAGACCCTCTCCACAGTAACAGAGAGATGAGTTAGTGTTTGCCAGAGATAAGCAACAAAGCTTCCCTGACAGACCCAGCATAATGAGAAGCCAGCTTAAGCTAGGAAATGACCAGGATCAGGAAGACTCATGATGCCTGATATTTCTTTAGAGAGAAGCAAACCGTGTCAAGTGTCAAATAGGAAACCAAGGTAATCCGAATATCTCATGGAGCTAGAATTCTCCAGAATATGGAAAACAAGGACCTGGGGTGGGGGGAGGGGTTGTCTGCAAAGGGTTGCCTACGTAACCTTCAACTCTGCTCACCAGAGGACATACTAAGCCACACATTCCAGGAGCACCTGGTAAACCGAAACAGGCTTTCTAGCTTTCCCTCAAAAATGTGTGTGATGGGCTTCCCTGGTGGTGCAGTGGTTGAGAGTCCACCTGCCGATGCAGGGGACACGGGTTCGTGCCCCGGTCCGGGAAGATCCCACATGCCGTGGAGCGGCTGAGCCCGTGAGCCATGGCCGCTGAGCCTGCGCGTCCAGAGCCTGTGCTCCGCAACGGGAGAGGCCACGGTGCTGAGAGGCCCGCGTACCGCAAAAAATTGTGTAATTCCAGTTTTCATGAGATTTTCAAAAGGGTCAATAGCTCCCTAAATGGTAGAGAACCACTGGTCTAAAGCAAAGTCAAAATGAGACCCTACAGTCTGCTTTGAGTTCTAACCACTAAATCCTATCACCCATCACCTGCCTCACTCATGGCCCACTAACACTCATGGTTTAGCTGAGACCCAATAGGGTGGTTGGGCTGGAAGAGAAACTAGAGAAGAGAAATGATTTAGATTCCTTAGCTTGGATAAGAGGAATCTGAGGCAGATGGTGGGAGGTAAAGCCTATGTGCCAGATCCTATGCTCTAAGGATAAGCTTCAGAGGCGGTTTTCTCTCGTTACAGAGGGCCAGAAGGAGTGAGGTTAAACACAAAATGAGTTTTTTTGGTTTCTTGTTCGTTTGTTTTTGGCCATGCTGTGCAGCACGCGGGATCTTAGTTCCGCAACCATTGCCCCCTGCAATGGAAGCACGGAGTCTTAACCACTGGACTGCCAGGGAAGTCCCTGAAACGAATTTTATAAATACCTAGGCAGTGTCTTTCCTGGGAGCCTTCCTAACTGAAGATTTCTCTGGCCTCTAGCCCCAGCTAGCAGAGTGATGGCAACTTTACCCAAGATCCCTCCTAGACCATGAGGGGTTATGGTCAAGATTAGAGCCAGCAGAGGGGGTCTGCAAACTTATTTAACAAGATCCCTTGGAGCTGGATCATGGCAGAATGAGACGCAGGCTCTCAGGTGTTCCTAGTCAGGCAGCCACAGCAAAGCAAGCCTGGCCACTATTCTCTCATCAAGCCATCTTGCACCACACGGTGAGCTTTCCCAGGGCAGGAACATCCCAAGAGGCAGCTCACAGCCCTGAGCAAAACACAGGCTCTGGATTCAGACAGAACTAAGTCTGACTCCCAGCTCCAGCACTTATTAACTGTGTGCCTTGGACAATTTACTTAACCTCTCCGTTTCCTCATCAGAGGTAAAAATACCTATTTCACAGCCTGTAGTGATGACTAAAGGAGAAAATCTATTTGAAGGTACAAGACACGCAGCTGATGCTATGTCAACATAACACTCCTTCCCTCCTTCCTGTTTATCTTGGTAGCCCCAGCATGGGGCCTAGTACACAGTAGATGCTCAATAAAAGTGTTGATTATGTGAATAAATAAATGAATGAGTGAATGAGTAAGTGAATGGAGTAGATTCAGAAAATGGCAGCTAATAACAGCCTTTCCACCTCCCCACTACATACCTGTAAGCCATGTTGCTCACATTCCTCTTGCAGTTACTCTGAATTTTCATTGTTTCTTTCTCTCCCCTACCCAATCTGGGCTGTTTGACGAGTACTCTAACCACTCCTGCTCCCATGGCCAGGTTCTCCAGATGCAAAAGAAAGCCTCTGTCTCCAGCGGGAGAGCAGCTGCTGGTTGAGTGCTTGCCCCTCCTCCTGTGTCCAGAGCACTATGGTCCCTGGCACCCCTCCCATACCAATCTCTATGTGCTGAAGCCTGTAGCTGGCCAGCCTCATCCCGTCTTCCCCAGCTCCTCTCCCTACTGCTCTGGGTTCCAGACAAAGGTGTACTGGTCCAGATGGCATTTCTGAGAAGGACCCCTACTGAAAACGCATCCCGACAGCAAGGCCACCACCTGAGATGAGGTAGCCCTAACATCTACCTGTGGGCAGAATCTTCAGAGCCCCATGAGGAGCCCCAGCAGCTTGCAGGGAGAAACAAGAGGCCTGAGGGGAGTCCATGCCCTGTGGGTCTTTTCTTTGGTTGGCCTTGAGCTGTCAGGCCACTGAGAGTGGACAAAGGGCTAGAGAGGTCACAGAGCTAGGTGTGGAGGCTGGAGGTGTGGCGAATACAAACCCCGGTGAATCGGACCCTTAATCCACTTGCTACATAGAATAAATGGCTCCACGCTGCTAAAATTCTCTGTTCCAGGCTCTCTGAAAGTCTTTTCTCATTAATTCTCCAATACTTACAATTTTCTCCAGTAATGAGCAAAATACCTCTAGGAGGCTGGGAAACCTGGTCCTCTTTGCTCCTTTCCAGCTCCTTGAAGAAGAGAAGACCTTGCCACAACCAGGGAGCCGTGAGGCTGCCTTGTCCACGGATGAATATGCACATGTACTCAGAATACAGCTTATATGCTAAGGGCTAGAATAATGCTAAAGTAGGGAGTAATGACATTCATTACGGCTTCATACTATTGAAAACTCACACGAAACCTAAATGTTCAACCACAGGGGACTGGTAAAATTAACCATGGTCTACCCACCCTATGCAGCCATTAAACATGACACTGTACAAGAATAATTAATGCCATGGGGATGTCACGGTATACTGTTAAGTGAGAAAGCCAGATTATAAAATAGCATGTACAACTTTACCCCCATTGTATATACACGGGTGTGTGTGTGTGTGTGTGTAAAAACCATATACATACAGTAGACAGCGATTATCTTTGGAAAACAGGATTATGACTAACGTCGTTAATGTTTCTCTGATGTTTTTCACTGTCCAATTTTTCTTATTTGTTCTTGAAATAACTGAGATAGAGCAAATTCCCTTCTTTGTGTATTAATCTTTCACATACGGGATCCTTATATAATATTCATGCACTTAAAGCATTTAATAGTTAGGCTGTGGTTACGACACTATCTGCAAACATTTAAGTCTGGGATAACGTTATGCAGCCGTTCAATCTATGACGGAATTCAATGGCAAATAAAAGTGGCTACGGGGCTTCCCTGGTGGCGCAGTGGTTGAGAGTCCACCTGCCGATGCGGGGGACGCGGGTTCGTGCCCCGGTCCGGGAAGATCCCACATGCCGCGGAGCGGCTGGGCCCGTGAGCCACGGCCGCTGAGCCTGCGCGTCCGGAGCCTGTGCTCCGCAACGGGAGAGGCCACAGCAGTGAGAGGCCCGCGTACCGCAAAAAAATAAAAAATAAAAGTGGCTACGATTCATCACAGATAAGGTTATCTTACGACTAAAAGAAATGAAGTCCAAATAAGCTATAGAAAGAAATTTAATTTTTCATTAAATGCCATTTAAAGATTTTCCATATATGTAAATAGGGTTTATCTCAGGAAGGCAAGACATTAAAGAAAATTCAAGTCAAATAAAATTCAAATAAAATCAACATGGTTTTGGATTAAAAAGCTAAATATTATATCAGTTGAATGAATCTCTAAGTACCTATTATGTGCCAAAGGGATTTTCAACTAGACTTTCATTTGAAGGGATACATGGATAAAAATAATTAAACATGTTTTGGAAAAAAGTTGAATAATGGGTTGGGTTTGCCCTACTAGATATTAAAAAATATATATTTTAAAGTACAATTATTAAAGATGGCACAGACACAAGAATTAACATATAAATGAATGGAGCCTGATTAACAGACCTAATATAGATCTGACATATTTAAGAACCTAATATCTGATAAGGGAAGAATCTAAAGAAATGGGGAAAAGATGAATTATTCAATAAATGGCACTGGAAAAATAGACTAGTTGGAAAAGAAAAATCAAGTTAATCTTCATAGCTTCACACTATACACCAAAATAAATTTTAGAGTAGAAAACCCAATCTTAAAAATGGCATACAAAAAAAAAAACACTGTAAGAAAAAATATGGGTGAGTATTTAACTGATCCCTGAATGAGCAAGAGCTAGACATGAAAACACTGAAGAAATAAGAAAGGAAAATATTTATTATTTTGTCTACGGAAATTTTTAAACTGTACATCAGAGTATAAGCAAAATTTAGAATGTAAATGACAATCTGGAAACATATTTACAATAAATCTGACAAAGGATTAATACTACTCCCTATCTGAAAAACAGGTAAAGAATATAAACATACATTTCAAAAAAAAGAAGAAATGGCAATAAGTAGTCAGCCTAATTAGTAATCAAGGAAGTGCAAACTAAATAGTGAGATGTTTTTAAATTCTTTAAATTTGCAAAGATTTTGAAAAGGCAACAATCCTCAATGCTGGCAAGAGTTCAGGGCTAGCCCTCTCTGCCCACATCCCTGCCAGTGCACTTAAAATGACAGCAACCTTTCCAGAGGGCAATTTGGTAATATGAATCATGAATAATGATATACATAATCAATGACCTAGTAATTCAGTTCCCCTTCTGGATGTCCATCTAAGGAACTAAGGAAAAATGATGGCAAATATTTGAGGAGAAGGGGTTTCAAGCAGCACTTTTTATTGTGGTCCCAAACTGCAAACAGCCTAAATGTCCAACAGAAGGGGATTACTTAGATAAACTTGAGATAGCTCTAAATGAAACACCAATCAGCCATTAAAATTTTTATTTTTGAGTAATTTATAATTTCATGGAAGAATGCTCACAATATGTAAAGTAAAAAATAGGATACTAACGATACATGTACTATACAAACATTAGGCTGAATCTTATGAAATTGCTGAGGCTCAACTGGTTTTTTTTTTTTTTTTACCTTCAGAAATATCAATTTGGTATGATCCCAAATATGGATATAATATATTTCTGGGTTGTGGGGATTATTAAGATATTTTATTTTCTTCTTTATACTGTTCTATAGTTTTTAAAATTTCTTCAATGAATATGTATTAAAATTTTAAAGCTGTATAATTATGTGAAGACCATATAAAGAACCATCCAAAATTCAAATTTGTAATAAACCACCTCTGCTTCCTCTTGTCTGGATTTTACAGTCCTCTGCCTCGTTGATCTCTTAATCTCCATGCTCTTCATCTAGGTCTCTCTTTTAATTTAGCTGCGTGTTCTGTAACTAGCTCTTTGGGGTTAATCCGCCCCCAAAAGAAGCAGGGCCCTAGAAAGGGTCTGACCTGTGCTGTCAGTCCCCCTTCCTCCAGGAAGCCTTCCCAGAACAGGCATGAGAGTTATGAGATTTCTAATGCCCAGAAGTGGCCCCGTGCTTTTCAGTCAGCAGAAATACCACAGAATAGGAAAGCAGGCAGCCTCCTCACTGGGAGTTCTCCCAACTCGTGTCACACTGCCACTCCCCTAGAGTTGGACTAAGGTTCCTGCCCCGTCCCATGATAGGAGCACAGATAAAAGGTAAGGACCCACAGGCTTGGGGGAAGGCAGCCAGCAGCTTCCCTCCAACAGCTCGCTGGTGAGAATGAATCCATCACCCGCAGCCTGACATCTCACTGCGCCTTCTATTCTTGCTAGACGTCTGCTGGCATCTTCATCTGCTATGGGATGAGGACCTCTTTATGACACGTCCTCTCACCACTGCCACCATTACCACCGACCTCAGGAAAGAGGTAGCCCCCTGTTTGGCAACCATGATCAGAGAAAGCCTGGCTCTTCCTATCTACCTGCTGTGCTCTAGTGTCTCAGGGGTGAGGACATAACTGTGCTGACTGTAACCCTGAACTCAAGGCAGGCACTAGTCTTCAGGGACTAGATGCTGGGTAATTGTGTAGCTATGTGCCCATTCCCATTTGGGGAACACAGGGAACATGGTTCCCCATGTGGGGTGAGGACTGTGTTAGAATAAACAAAGGCACATCCTTGAATTCCTCCATGTGTAATTGTCTCAGCATACCCACTAGGGCAAGCAGATGAGTGAAACCTGGGAGACAGTCTCAGTTCTCCATGAAATGCCAGCCCCAGTAGAGTCCTGCCACCTCTTCCAACCCCTTTCTCTTCTGACAACTGAATGTATCCTCGCAACCTCTAGAATGCATAAAGAAATGAGTCACCATCCCAGGAACAGGGCCAGGGCCTCCACCCTCCACACCAGCCTCCCAGAGTAAAGCATCACTTACTCCCAGCTCCCTCTCCCACGACCCTCATCCAGAAAAGAACTCCTAAACATGCCCAATGGCTCTGCAAATAGCCCCTGCCAGTGGGTTTAACAGAGACAACAACCTTCCTTCTCAGAGCACCGGGCTGTGACAAAACATGCCCCTTCCTAGAGCACCGATCGGGGGCCAAGCAGAACAAGTGGAATGTCAGAGCTAGAAAGTCCTTACAGGCTGCTGGTCCTTCATTTATAGGAAGGGAAACTGAGATCCAGTGAGGGGAAGGCACTCAAGGTCACACGATGAGTCTAGAAACCCAATCTTAGTCCGGCATTCTCTGCTCCATACCACATGGCCTGAAGTGTACCCCCCGCTAAAGATGTGTTCACATTAAAATGCAAGGATGGGTAGATGATAATTTAGAGCTTTACTATCCAACACAGTAGCCATCAGCTACATGAGGCTATTTAAATATCAAATAATTAAACAAAATTAAAAATTCATTTCCCCAGTCACATTTGAAGCAGCTAATGGCTGTCATATTGAAGAACACAGACGGAGAACCTTTCCATCATTGCAGAAAAGTTCTAGTGACAGTGCAAATCATTTAGATGGATGGATAGCCTACAAAAAATTTTCCTGAGGGTAGGGTCTGTGTCAAGTGCTCCCCTGGAATGTACTGGGAATGTTCTCCATATCCCACAACCAATGACTGAATGACTGAAAGAATAGCCTATGATACAACCAACAAGAGGCTCAGTCAGCAAGGACCCCGAGTCCATGAAACACAGATTGGCCATGCAAGGGAGCCAGAGAGATGGCCTTCCTTGGTCTAAGCACAGGAGCCTAGGGAAAAAACAAGTAGCCCCTGTCTCCTCACCTCTTTTTTCAAAAAGTATGATTATTAATTTTTGAAACTTGATCAAATTTTCCCATGGGTACCAAAGCTTTCAGTGACTAATTGCCAAGCCTCACACAGATGCCTTTGAGCCTCAGCCACTTTGGGAGGTAGCTGTGCAGGAGGCCAAGAAGCCTAAAGGAGAAGGGAAATCCTCACGTTCCCTAGTGGGAAAAAAGTCTTCACTAACCTCTCATTTTCAAGAGGCAATTTGAAACCCTGTGTGTCTGCTTACTTTGTAGTGTCCAATCAAGCCCTTCATCAAGCCAATGAAAAGCTAATTGGTCGTACTGGAAATCAGGCTGCTATGCTACAGTGAGAAGCCATCCTGTCCAATGGCTTTGTAAGCCCACAGTCCAACACATCACAAGGTGAGAAGTCCCTCAAAAGACTGGTGAAGGGCTTCCCTGGTGGCGCAGTGGTTGGGAGTCCGCCTGCCGATGCAGGGGACACGGGTTCGTGCCCCGGTCTGGGAAGATCCCACATGTCGCGGAGCGGCTGGGCCCGTGAGCCATGGCCGCTGAGCCTGCGCGTCCGGAGCCTGTGCTCCGCAACGGGAGAGGCCACAGCAGTGAGGCCCGCGTACTGCAAAAAAAAAAGACTGGTGAACATTCTGTCAAGGAGAAAGCCCCTGTGCAAACAGGCTTGACTGGTTCTGCTCTATTCAAAATCCTGAGTAAAAACCTGATTAAGAACATTTTTGCCAATTAAAAAAAAATGTTTTAGAAATTTCTGGATGTACAGCCTCTAGTAAAGAAATCCTTTTTAATATAAAGGTTCATTTGTTAAAATGAGACCAAAAGAAAGAGAGATTAGCTGCCTACGGAGGTTGGGAAAAGACCAGGCCCCCTGGATATTTATTTTCTTTTATTTTAAATTGAAGTAGAGTTGACTTACCCCTGCATATTTTCACCACCTGAAGTTCCAACTATACACGAGAAAAGGAAAAGAATTACTCTGAGTTCTACCAGCTCAGTTAATGTGATTGATAAAATTAATGTTCAGAGCTCATAAGATACTCAATGAACATTTGATTTCTTTTCTATAGGCTATGAGTATATTTTTTTTAGTTCACACAATAGTGTATGATAATTTGCTTTGCTATTTCAATTTTACCATCTTTATTGGAGTATAATTGCTTTACAATGGTGTATTAGTTTCTGCTGTATAACAAAGTGAATCAGCTATACATATACATATATCCCCGTATCTCCTCCCTCTTGCGTCTCCCTCCCACCCTCCCTATCCCACCCCTCTAGGTGGTCACAAAGCACCGAGTTGATCTCCCTGTGCTATGCAGCTGTTTCCCACTAGCTATCTATTTTACATTTGGTAGTGTATATATGTCCATGCCACTCTCTCACTTTGTCCCAGCTTACCCTTCCCCCTCCCTGTGTCCTCAAGTCCATTCACTACATCTGCGTCTTTATTCCTGTCCTGCCCTTAGGTTCGTCAGAACCTTTTTTTTTTTTAAGATTCCATATATATGTGTTAGCATACGGTATTTGTTTTTCTCTTTCTGACTTACTTCACTCTGTATGACAGACTCTAGGTCCATCCACCTCACTACAAATAACTCAACTTCATTTCTTTTTATGGCTGAGTAATATTCCATTGTATATATGTGCCACATCTTCTTTATCCATTCATCTGTCACATCGTGATTTCAGAGATGGCAAAATGTGAGGGGAAAAGGGAATCTCAGAATCAATGAAATATGGGAACTAGTATTTATTGGGTACTTGTTATATTCTAGGCAATGAGCTAAGTGTTTTAGATATTATTTCATTTAACCTTAAAATAACCCTATGAGATAGAAATGTATGAAAGATCAGCATTTTACAGAGGAGAGAACTGAGGTACAGAGGGTTTACATGATTTGCATAAGGTCACCTAACTAGTCCATAAGAAGAGGTGAGATTTGAACCGATAACTATTTCACTCCAAACTCCATCTTCTTAACCTTTTACCCTTTGAACAAGGCTGGAGCATTTGATGCAAAGTGAAAATGAGGTGTCTGATGGAGATAGGGCTGAAACACTGAAACTGTCAGAATACATAATAGGAACTTATTATGGTGAAATACTTACAACTAGAAGGGACCTTAAAGATAATGTGCCACAAGCACATACTTTATAGACAAAGAAACTAAAGCCCAGAGGGGTTATGTCATTTGTGCAAGGTTACACAGCCAGTTAGCGCCAAAGCTGGGATTCTAGAATTCTGCCGGGTAATAAGACCAAGCTTACCAATCTATAGTTGCTTGAATCTGCCAATTCCCATATTTTCACATCCTAGGCATTTCCCATTTTTATACATTGATTTCTTAGCGATCTTCCCTGTGATCACATAGGCAAGCTCCTTCCACTGAATTCCTTCAGGACTGCGATACAGAGCATTCTCAAAGCAGTGTGGGGAGGTGGACAGAGCAGGAGAGCCTGGGTTCTAATCCTTCTAGCTCTAGAAACCCAGCAGGCTTAATGTCTCTGTGCTTCGTGGGTTCATATGTAAAATGAGGCTAGTAATGCCGACCTCATATAGAGACGATGTCTACAAAGTCCTGACGGCACGTAGTAGACGGACAATCGATGGCAGTTGTTTTGGCTATGACTGTTGCCATAGCTTGGTGCTTTTACTATGCCCTCACCTTTCTTGCCATCAGTTCTTATATGGATCATCTATTTTGCATTTTCCAATCTTAATTACATCCTCTTGGCCAGAAACAGTAGAAGCAGGATGACAGGCTTGACCCTTGCCTTCCCCATCTCCCTTTAAGATAAACCAACTTTTCCAAGAAGAAAACTAAAACCCTCCTCTCTCTTTACTGATCCTAAGCTTGTCTCCTGCTGGCTTTAATCCAGTTACCTGCCCTCCCTTTAATTTTTTACATAAGGCCTTTAAACATCAAGCTCCTTGAAGAAGTCCCTTTCCTTTCATAATTCATGCTGCTCGTCTTAAAGTGAAGGCTAACCCCTTTCCAAGGGGCGGGCAGCCCTCAAGACTTCACAGCCACTTGAAGCTCAAGTTCAAAGCAATTTATGTTCAACTTTCCAACCATTGGGAGTTGGGTGCCAGTACAGGAAAAGTCCCTTCCTACCTTTTCAGGGATCTTTGTGTTTCTAGTTACATACATGTGAGAAGACAATGTGTGATAATTATGTCGCGGGCTGCCAGGAAGCTAGGGCGGACCCTCAAGCTGGGAAGTGGAAAGTGCCAAAGAAGCTGAGTAGCCAGGATGTGGGCTGACTTAACAGTCCTACTTTCCACTGTAAAGGCACCTAACTGGGGGGAAGGCACGGGCCCAGCCCCACAGTTAGCCACTCTGTGGAAATCCCAGCTGGTGAAACCAGCAGGCATAAGCAAGGCACCTCCACCCCCCTGGGTGACAGCGTACCTCACAAAACACAGGCTTTGTATTTGTAAATCAAGCATCACAAGAGCCCAAATTTCAGCTCCTGCCTTTGCAAGCCCTGCCGGGCTGTTATTTTGTTCTTGCTGCCTTTGTGGGACTTTGCAGTAAATGTTTGCTACCACTGATTAAAGTAGAGGCAATTTGAAACCCTGTGTGTCTGCTTACTTTGTAGTGTCCAATCAAGCCCTTCATCAAGCCAATGAAAAGCTAATTGGTCGTACTGGAAATCAGGCTGCTATGCTACAGTGAGAAGCCATCCTGTCCGCCTAGGGGTGAATATGCCCTAAGTGCCTTTCACACCTGACGTTGTTTAAGTCTCACAACTACCCTATGGAATATATATATATATTATTTCCACATTTTATGGACGAAAACTAAAGATTAGAGAGATCAAATAATTTACCCAAAGTTACAGGGCTAGGAAAGGATGAAATCAGGATTTGAACTCAGGTCTATCCCATTCCAAAGCCTGTGTACAAACCCTCGTGCCATACGGATCTATCTCATCTACTTCCCAAGTACCCTGGTCAAGGCACATCTGGAGCGTCAATCCCTTTAGGGTTGCGATGTAGCCATGTTTGGGGCAGCCCCAGACACACAGTTGGATGTGTCTGGGATGGGCCTTCAGTGCCTGAGTTTCTGTGGAGTCAGAGGACAGCCAGACTGCTGAGCTTCTGCCTCAGTTTCCTGCTGAGCACTGCAGTTAGTCCCCTGAAGCTAGCACTGAGCTCTGAAACCCCACCTGACCAGTTAGGACCTTGCTCATCCTTTGCCATGCCCCTCTCCTAGAGCAGGCTGCAGGGAAGTGTCTTAGTTCCGTGCCCCCAAGTCAGTGTCTGAGGGCCTGCCAAGAATGGATGGATGGCCCCACAGTGTAGGACCACAGACTACCCTGACCCTGAGGGTAGTCTCTGCTGACACCCGCTCTCAGGATTGCCCTAATCTCCCTCCCCCACCGTGGATGGTGGATGGTGATGCTGGCCTGAAGGAAACTTTCTTTTGCGATGTTCCACTGGCTCCCGTGTATTTCACTGCTGACTGTTTGCCTCTTCCAGGCGAGCCCAGCAGTCCCCGAGCACTCAGCCAGACATTCTGCCAACCCTTTCAAAAGGACCAATGCCAATCTTGATCTGAAGTGGGAAGGCAGTTTTCTTCATGGAAGCAAGTGACTAAAACAACCCATAAAAGACTGTCTGAAGCATTTTAGTCAACAACAATTGGCTAAATTAAAATGAGAATTCCCATGAACCTCCCCACCCCATTGACTGTTAATGACATGGTAAGTATAAACACAACAGCAAATATTATCACCAACTTCAAGTGTTAACTTGAAACCAGATAGTACAGTCAGTAAAACACTCCAGTCCTGGGAAGTTCAGGAACTCGCATAATACAGTAAATCCAGCAACTGTAAATCCAACTTAGAGGAAATCTGTGTCTGACTGTGGGAATGTGCTATACTACCCAGGAAACCCTAGAGGCTAAGCATAAGAAGTCTCCTGTGGTGACTTGGGTTGTCCGATATCCATGGTGGCAACTGTTTCCACCAAGCCATGTACGGCTGGGCCAGAGACTGGCTGGTTGCTCACCAAGCCCACTCCCTCTTCTGAAGGCAACAACTCTTTTATCTCCCAGCTGCTCTTGCAGTTCAGAGCAGTCACATGACTGAGCTCTAGCGAATGAAATGTGGGCAGAAGTGTTATATGCCACTTCCAGGACTGGCCCCTGAAATCGTCCCACACGTGTGTCCTCCACACTCTCTCTGCCCTCTTCTGAAGGCTGAATGCAGAGGTTCCATTAGAGGACTCCAAGGTATGGCAGAGTCACTGAATAGAAGTGGAACATCTGGAGTAGACCGTGACATGAGCAAGAAATAAGCTTCTGTTACGTCACGCCTGATATTCGCAGACTATTATAGTAGTTAACCTAGGCTGAGCCATTAGCAGAGAACAATGTTGACATCGTTGACATAATTTTGGGTGAAATATCATGATGGTAAACTGTGCAGACTGAAGAAATTACTTTCTCTCTGCATTCCAAAATCTTCTGTCTAGTGTTAATGTGTAAAGGGTGGACAGGTCTCTTTCAAAATCAAGAAGGATATGGCAGTGATGTGGGTACCAAAACTGTGGGAGAATTTCAAAGAGAAGGAGAACAATTAACATAGAAAAGGGGGAAATTCGGGAGGACTTAGAACTACTAGGACTTAGTAGTTAGCTGGGCTCTCCATCCTCCTCCCTGAAAGAGCTGATCCATTCCCACGCCTCTGACAAACACATGTGAAAGTACCAGGTACATTTCAGAGATCAGTATTAACACAAAGCACTATTATCATTCTGATTCCCAAATCTAAATCCTTGGTGTTGTCTCTCACCCAGCCTAGCTCCAGCTGCATGGGCAACCACCAGCACGTGTTTCCATTTAGATGCAAAGTTCAAATCTTCCTCTGTTCTCAACTCCGTGTCTCTATCCTGCCACAGGCGGGAATAATCATTTGCTTCGCACCTAACATATGTCATATACATACAGAATAATTGTAATATATGCTATTATATATGTATATTATGATTATAGTAATTACCTCATTAAATCCTCTCATATTCTTTCCCAAGATAGATGTCATTACCTTATTTCACAGGTGTGGAAACTGAGACTCATAGAAGTCAAACGATTTGGCCAAGTTCACACAACTGGTAACTAGAACTGTAAGAATGATTTTCATTTATGTAAAACCTATAACTGACGAGAGTGCGTCCTTAAACAGCTAAATACACCTGGTGGTGCTGGACCCTGCTGCTCTGGCTCTCAAGGGTCAACAGTAATTGTCAGGATTTTCCTCAGCTCGCCATGAAACAGGTTGGTAGCTTGAAATCTGCCACAGATAGGAGTATTTACACAAGGGAAATCAGCAAATGCTACAAATGCTATACTCAGGGCTTTCATTCCTCCTTGGAAACATTTACCATCACTAACTACACCTTTCTATTGGGACCAATACGGCAAGGCAACACTGTTGTTCTGTTGAGGTTTCAGGAATAAGGAGTAGAAGGAAAAAGTGCCTTACAGCAGACTTTGCAAACAAAAACTTAACAAAAGTAAAGGCAAATGTTACAAAGACACAAAGGAATGAGGAAGAAGTATGGGTCCCTCAACCTGGCTCAAGCTTCTGACACTTCCATAAGAGCTCTCCTAACAAACTGGTAAGAAACAGTTAGGAAGAGCACCACCAGTTTAGGAGGGGAGGCAGTTAAATTCTGGGGCAATGTGGAGAAATGCTATGGAACGAAAGATCTCAGAGATTTAGTTTTGAACTAAGGGGTGAGGGAGGCATTACAAGCCTCTTGAGGTCACTTCTGAAACAGGGATTATTTAAAAAAAAATGTTTAACCCCAAAACCTGTAATTAGCACATTAATGCACAGATAATCCAAAGCAAAAGATAAAAATCACATGATGCTTTCCAAAGCCAAAGATAAATGACTGGAATGTTTTCTTTGATCAGCTGTACACAGTTTACCTCCTGTAATCAAAGTACATCTTAATTAGACGAGCATGTGCATACACAATATTTGGGGAAAGGAGGATAGAAGCTTATAGAGTGGTTAGGGGCAGTCAGCCTGCATTCACTTTTTTCTTAAGTAAGCACTCCCCCCGTGGAAAATAATCCCCATGTGAAAAATAAAGAAATTGGTGCTTTTATTTGTGGCCTACAGCAGTTGTTTCCAAACCTGGCTTACCATCAAATTTGGTTGAAAAAATTTTTTAAATATAGATACTGGTGTCTAGATTTAGATTCAGTGAGTGTAAGAAACTGTGTGTTTGCCAGAACTGAACTGAAAGATGCATAAAAGCATAACATCAAAACAATAATTATTATTAAAGGATTAAAGGATCCTAAGAAGAAACCTAAATAAGGTTGACCAACCAACCCAAGTACAGCCAGGGAGGGGATAAACACTTTGGGCAGAAGGTCTGAAGGGGACTACAGTTTTTGAAGAGGTTACACCCAGATCTAGCAGGACTCTGAATATAAGGGAGGAAGACTAATTGCCACTTATTAGCTATGTTTGGAGGGTGAGTGACAATCACCCTCAGAATCCTCGTCTGTGAAATGGGGAGAGTCACGCCAAAACTGCTAGGCAGTTGGAGAATGGAAAGCACGTACCACAGTTCCTGGCACAGAGGACATCATTGTCAGTTACTGCTCTATTATTATTTTCTCTTTTTGACCCTGCTTTGGGAACATTATCCCATGCCAAAGCACAGAAAGCTACAGAAGCTGCTGCCTGGTGCCTCCAACCTCCTTCTCCTGCAGCAGCCTACAGCGGGCTCACAGTATCTTCTGAGGATGACAGAGAAGGCTCATCACTGCACCCGGTCAAAAATCAAGAGAGTGGTTTTCACTCGGCTCTGCCCTCAACTCGCTACGTGACCTTGAACAAGACTTCTGCTTCTTTTTGGTCTTAATTTTGAATCCTGACAAATGGGCACTATCAAAAAGAACCGTCCTGGCCAGAAAGCTCTAATGAAGAGCCCAGGAGAATGGGTTAATGTGAAGCTTCAGACAGCTCAGGGATAACGAGCCAGTCTGTTGCTGTCCCCGGGAGCTTTCCCTCCCTCCTGGGTCAGGGAGATGGTTGGCACTCCCAAACTGCTGCACTGAGCTTCCGCTAATTGGAGACTTGATGACAGATGACACCAAGTTTCTGGGAAACAAAATGATCTCTCCAGCCCCAGAGCTCTGCAGTGAGGAGGAGGGAGGATGGGAAACTTCCCCTGAGCTGCAACCAAGGCTCCTGGGGGCAGCACATAAAACATTAATGGGACTCAAGCCGCCACCAGGACATGTCAGGGAGTACAGGAAACAAGCTAAGCTGAGAGTGGAGCCTGCCAGCTGGCACAACACCCTGGGAACAAGCCAGGGCCAGCCAGGAGCAGCAGGACAGCCATGGAGGACCACAGCAGCATGAGAGCGCCAGAGACTCCTGAAGTGTCTCGGGAATTAAGGGAAGGGCACTTTGTTCTCCACCAGAGAGGAAAAGAGGCGTGTCCTGAAGAAAAGGTGAGAAAGTAAAATTAGGAGGGAAGGACCCCAGTTGTATCTGTTGTGAGAGATCATCACAGGAGAGACAAACAATGGCCGTGCATTGGAGAAGGCGGGCTTGGGAAGAGGGGAAGGGTGGAGGAGTCTGTGAAAATGCAGCCTGAAAAAAAGTGAAGGAAAGAGACCAGGAGAAGGAGGGAGGGTTCAAAAAAATTAGGTTACCTAAACCCTCATTAAAGGAGTAGGGTGGAATGACTGCCACTTATCAACCCAGAGAGATTTTCTAAATCACTTCCATGTAAATGAAGTACACCAAACATATGGGATTTCACACTTCCAGTGTGAGCTAGCTCTGTGTGAACACATCATGTTTTCTCCACTCCCCCAATCCCCAGGGAGGAGGTGAGAGTGATAATGTGACAGGAAATGCCCACGGCCCCAGCTTGCTGATTGGATGATCCTCATTTCCATCAGCTCCTGGTCACAGCTCCAAGGCCCAAGTCTAACTGCAGACAAGGAGATAGCCCAGGTAAAAACCACTTCTTCCCAAGATGGGAGCCACATCATTGGATGCATTTATGGATTTAATTCATGCATTTAATTCATGGATGCATTTATGGATTTAATTCATACCAAATTAATTTACATGTCCTTAAAAGTTAAACATTCTCCAAAAGTAAAGATTCCCAAGTCTATCACTTGTTTATGTTCGATGTCCTCCATCAGATCTGGAGTTCCCAAGGGCAGCTCTACACTTCTCCCTTCCCACCAGGAGCTTTGGAAGAACAGAAATCACACCCACCAACCTATACTGACCCCAACAGAGCCTACACCAGGACTTTGTAAATACTTTTTTGATGAGGATAGCATTTTAAATCCTTGTTATTCCCTAAGGATTCTTCTCCAGGAAGAGAAAAGTTCTGAAAACTAGTAATGTCTGTTAAAAAAGAAAGCACACAAGACTCCAGTCTTCCACGGGGAGTGCCAAGACCTGGAGTGACCAGGAGCTCAGCCAGCGGGAGTCAAGGAAAGCCATTGTTCCTCCTGCTATAAAGGATGGCCTGTACCACACAATGTCTCCACCACCCTCTGAGCCCCAGTTCAGCTGGGACTTCCCAGACCTCACAATCCTGCATTGGTTAGGATTGTGTTTGGCTGAGAGTAACAGAAAGCCCTACTATAATGGCTTAAAAAAGTAAAGTGCTTATATATCTCAAGCAACAAGAAGGCTGGGGCTGGCAATCTGGAGCTGCTTCAATGGTGGCTATCTTCTTGATCCACCACCTTTGCACATGGCTTTTGTCTCTTGGTCACAAGATGGCTGCAAGACCTCCTGGCATCTTGGCCCCATTCCAGGATGGAAGAAGGGTAAAAAGCAAACAGCTTTCTCTTTGGGTGTTTTTATCTTTACCTGAGAAGAGAAGGCCTTCCCATTGACTTGTACCTACGTATCAATAGAATCGTGTTACATGGTCTTCCTTAATGGCAAGGGAAGCTGGAAATGTAAGTATTTCACTCTCCACCCTTTATAATAAAGGAAGAAAAGGGAGTAGATCTTTGGAATGGATGTTAAGTACACCAGCCTGCAGTATCTGTGCCATACATACAGATTCTCAAATCAAAAGGACACTCACACCCTCCCAAGAGGGATGATGTACGGTGCCTCTGGATTGTCTACTCTCTCAAATGTGAAGGGCTGTGAAAAAATTTACCCCAGTCTCAGAAAAGCCTCTCGGGCTCCCAAATGTGCCCCCCTCCCATTGAACATACTGAGTCACGTTTACATGCATTCTCTCATGTATTCCTCACTACAATTCCCTAAGGCACAGGTAACATATCCCACTTTTATAGATAAAGAAGGAGAGGCTAATGCCAAAGGTCCCATGGCTTATAAGTGGCAGGACCAGATTCTGAACCCAGATTTCTAGTCTCAAATCAGTGCTTTTTTCTTTATACCATTGGTCACTCTTACACTGCATGCCTGACTGTTTCTGCTACTGCTGCAATCCACCACCTTTCCTGTTTATGATGATTCTTTCCCTATTTAAAATTGAGATTAATGCAAAAGGAGAAGATAGATGACGCCATGGGGAATCTGGCAAATACCATAAAAGGTTGAAAAAGATGAGGAACCTCTCACTCTTGCCAATAGAACGTGCATCTCGCTCTCCCGAAGCTCACCCAAAAGAGGTTCTAAAAAGCCAAATCCAAGAATAGAAGATGGCTTCCAGGGGTCACCCACTCCATAGCACTCACTCCACCACCCTCAAACTGCAGGGACAGACCCTGGAGTTCCCTGGCACGTCTGCGACTACTCCCCTGCTGCAGGTTGCTGCACAGGCTTGTCATTGCTCAGGCTGACCACGTACTGCTCCAGCAGAACACTTTTATCCCTGCATGGTAATTGCCTGGCCACTGTTCTGACTCCCACACAAGACCCTTCACTCCTTAAGAAAAAAGGACTGTGTCTAATTCGATACTGCATCCCCAGCATCTAGCATGATGCCTGGCACATGGTAAGTTCTTAATAAAAGATATTAAAATAAATAATGCAAAACATCGATTCTTCTTACTATAGTATCTGTACATTGCTTTTTGCCCTCTCCGGAGTGGAAACAGAAAACAGCTAGTCACTCTGGTGGGTGCCCAATTAGGACTCCACAGATCCAAGGGAGGGTAGAATTTGAGCCATTTAGCACAAATCTCTTAGGATGCAAGACCCAAGGAGGCTGAAATCTACAGCACTGGGGGTGATGTTTCTGCATTTCTGAGGTGGGTGAGGGGTGTAAGAAGGAGAGGGAAATGAGCTCTGAACTTCTAACAGGCAGGACTCTTGGTGCAAGGAAAGCAGAGGCGAAGGCAAATGGGAAGAAGGCAAATGGGAAGCAGCAAGAGTGAATGCCAGACACTATCTGGGCCTCCCCCCCCCATTCAGGGAATCAGTGCAGCAGCCACACAGGCAGCCTGGACTCGACTTCAAAGTCCCCCTGCCTCTGGCCTCTCAGGCCTTTTCTTAGCTTCCTTAAGTCCATTCTACTGCCCTGCCCTGACCCCTGGTACCTTGCCCCTGACTCTCCTACCTGATCCATCACACTTCCACGGACTCCCTGAGTCTACCTGAAGCCCCGAGGTCCATTCCCAGGCCCTGCGCACTGCAGCCCACAGCCACTGTTGATGGAGGAAGAGGATGCAGAAGCCAAAGGTGCCCTGTAAAGCAGCGGTTCCTAGCCTCTCTGGAGTCAGTGACCCCTTTGAGAATCTGATGAACGCCACAGACTTTTGTCCCAGCCACAAATGCACATAAGCATACAACCACAAAATTTCCATGCAATTTTAGGGGCTGGATAGACTTCTGAAAAAGCCCACTCATGGGCCCAGAATAAGCACTCCTGGTCCAAGGTCAATCACAACTTTTGTTTTAGAGCCGTGGCGCTCC
The DNA here is from genome assembly GCF_059928025.1 of Delphinapterus leucas. NCBI lineage: Eukaryota > Metazoa > Chordata > Mammalia > Artiodactyla > Monodontidae > Delphinapterus > Delphinapterus leucas. The sequence goes on along the minus strand of NC_143132.1, from coordinate 69,760,875 downwards.
CTGAGAGAAGCCCCAAGTGGCCCAGCCAGGCCACTCTCAGCTTGTCCTTCCCACAGGGAAGCTTTTGGAACAGTGAGAACACAAATTGTCTCTTTGATCCCTCCCACTCAGAAGCTTTTAATGAAAAAAACACTGAGCGCTTACTGCGTGACAAGCTGTGGGAAGCCAAAGGACTTGACATACATTTTCTGGAAATCTAATCTTCACAATAAACTTGTGAAGCAGGTATTCTCCCCTTTCAGATGAGGAAATCAGGCTTAAAGAAGTTAAGGAATCAACTGTGATCGCACAGATGCATAGTGGGTTATGGAGTGTGGAGTCAAACCCCGCCTTGTCCGGGGCCCATGCCTGCCCTTGTGCGCTTCACACTCTAGACAGTTCCCAAGCCTAGGTTAGCTTTAGGAGTAAGCCAAGGAAAGCTCCCCTGGCCACCCAAAATCTACCCCTGTCTACATGCTGCACGAAGCCTTTAATTCCACAATCAGAAATCTAGCTAAAAAGAGAAGTAATGCTTCATGGTTATGCGTCCATTTCTCTGGCTCTATATAAATGTGGCATTGTTGTTTGGACAGTTCATGGAGCTGTCACCTGAGTCACTGAGTGTGAGCCAGAAGAGAGGGGTAGGGAGCACTCCAGTAAGAAATAGTGGAAAAGCAGCTGAAGACGGGTCGGGGGACTTGCTGGGGAGCATCTCTGAAGATGCAATGAAGAAAACTAGCTGGCAGAGGGGAAGGAACATTCCCAGATAAACTGTATAGCAAGAAAAAAAGATAAATTCCCTCCCAAGAACAACAAACACTGCAAGGGCTCAGGGTCAGAGCAGGGGATGAGCCCTACCCTGTCAGGTAGCTGCTGGAGGGCTGGGGGCTGGAAATGGCCTTTAGAATGGACTATCTTCACATGCTGGTCAAGCAAGATCTGAGGCTAGGCTGGAGAGTAAGCCCAGCAAAGAACACCCAGGAAAGATGTCACCCATAGCCGGAAGAGTGCCACAGCTTGGGAGGGACAGGGTTCAGGAGTCAAGGTATGGTTTGAAAGAGTCTGGAATCCAGGAGACAAGATCAAGTGAAAGTGGTTTGGGAGCAAACGAGGGGACAGGAGAAGACCGCTCTCCGGGTGTCTGTTTATAACCGGCACCCAGGGATGCTTTTAGTGACCAGAGGCGAGGGCTTGGTAAGCAAGAGGGCTGGTCTTGATTAAAGCACCTGAGGAAGGTGGGGCCCTTCCCCCCAGCATCATGGATGTTCAGGAAACCAAATAAAAAATTATAACACAGAATGCAAATAAAAAGCTCAACCTGTTATAAAGTCTGCAGGATACCATGTTCTTCGGATATACTAGAATGATATAAAGCAAATCTAGTCAACAACATCATTATGGATGGATGCAAAGACTAAACAAGGGTTTAGAATTTTTAAGTTAAAATAATCCTAAATGTTTAATAAGAATGCAGTTAAATAAATCATGGTATCAGTATAATTATTAGGTGTGTGGGGTCTGAAATCAGAATGCTCTACTCAAGAACTGTGTATGACCTTTTGAAAATTATTTAAATTCCTTAAGCCTCTATTTCCTTACCTGTAAATGGGCATAATTACAGTAACTGCCTCCTGGTATTATTATTTAGCAGAGTGCTTGGTATATTCCTAGATCACTATATAGCAAGAAATCGTTCCATAAATGTTAGCTAGCAGTTGTGTTGTCATTATCAAGATGTATTCATAATATAGAATACTACTGAGCCATTAAAAATAATTTGTAGAAATATGATATTGAAAGATGTTTACAAACAATTTGGGGTTTTAAGAAACAGATTATAAAGCATGCATGCTTTATTTTTGTTATTCATACATTTATATAGTTATGTTTATATATATGTTTTATATGCGCATGTAGTTTTAAAAATTGAAGTATAGTTGATTTACAATGTTGTGTTAGTTTCAATATGTATGTATTTAAATGATTAAGAGAATGAGATAAAGATTCAGAAATGAATAGCCAAGGAGAACAGGAAAGCACTTTTGCCCTCAGAAATGAAGAAAAGAAAGGCCAACTTCAATACAGCCAGAAAAAGCTCTAAGGGAGTGTGCTGCTGAGGACTTTCTTTGATGTGAGCTTACAGAAGATTCCTGGCTGTCAGTGCTGCCCCCGTCCCCTGCACTGCCCTTCTTCTCTCTTGTCCTCAGTCCGTGAACTGGGATTTAGATCTCTCCAATCTTAGAAACAGGCAACAGCAGCCTCATTATTATCAGCATGACCGATAACACCAGCAACACCTCTCATGGGAGGAGCACCTCACCTTTTCTCAGAGCACTTCACACACCCAACTGGCCTCTAAAAAAACCTTCACCTGAGCATTGACCCTGAGCAGGACCCCACCTACAGCTTGTCCCAGTCTGAGATGCACAACCTCCTCTGGGCCAGGAATTAAATGAGTAAATCAGGGATGCTCACTCAGGCCACACAGATTGGGAGAGAACCACGTACGTTGTGCAGACATCACTGAGGGTTCTTGGCTAAGACCAGTGGAGTCATGGAAAACACTCCACCCCCTTTCCCATTCATTCCCAGTATTCAGAGTGGACAGTTGGAGAAAGAGTTTCATGCCCTGAGGACAAAGCTGGCAAATGAAAGAAAGGTCCCCAGTTCCCTCCCTCTGGGCTCTAGGGAGCTCTGCCTCTTCCCAAGGCAAAAGAGCAATTTTGTTGAGAACCAAAATAATCATAGGAGTGCACTGAGTGCAGGGGAGTTTGATGCGACTGCCTGAAATTAGGTTTCTGGCAGGTAGGCAGGCCTTTTCAGGTTTCAGCAGCTGTCCTTTTGTGCAGAAGTGTGGACAAAGCATCCCACGCTCGCTGCTAAACTCGGGAGTCAAGAGGTAGCTGAGAGTGAAGGCAAAGACAGGGGCTCTTGTGGAGCCAATTCTGTGCCCAGGAATAAGCATCCAAGGGCAGTGATGCACTGAGGCTCTGTATTTTAAGACCTCCTTATAAAAGAAGATATTTTTTATATGCTGTTATAAATTAATCTTTAAGATATTTTATTAAGTGAAAAAAGTAAGATTTAAAAAAACCCTGTATATAATATACTACCTTATAATTGAAAAAGGAGGGATAAGAATGCATATATATATACATGTATATATATCCATACATATATATTTACATATAATAAAGATACATATTTATATATAATAATCCCAAACCTAACAAAAATCACTCAAGTGGGAAAGAAGAAAGAGAATGGAGAAGATAGAGAAGGTAGACTTCTCTGAATATACTTTGCTTTGTAGCTACAATTTAGAAACCAACTGAGTGTTTTATCAAATTATAAAACAAAATTAAATTTAATAAGCAATTCCTAAAAAGAAAAAAGAAAACCAAAATGAATGAGTGAACCCAACCAGGTATCAAATTGATGGCATAACCACACTGAGGAGAATGATTTCAAATGGTTTTAAACTCTAATTTGTCTATACATCCCTAGAGAATTATACCCTAAAAACAAAACAACAGAACTCTGAATGAAATATTTTTAAAATATTTTTTCCTAATGTAACCCTTCTTCACCACCAAGCTCACTCCTACTAACTCCTCTACAAATAGAATCCAATTTGACTTTCATTCTGGAATTTCTTTAACATGCAATTTCTAGCATTTCCAAAAGAGAGACAGAAAACTAAATGGAAAAATAGCAATCTTTAATAGTCCTACCAGCCAGAGATAACCCCTCTTTAACCTTTGGTATATTTCCTTCCAGTCTTTATTTTCCTTTTTTCTTTAATATAGTTTCTCCAGTATTTTTATGCACTTTATACATAGTTGAGCTCACACAGTATATCTATTTTTGCATCCTATCTCTTTTAGCTTGACATTTTATCATAAGCATTTTTCCATTTCTTTAGAATTCTTCATAAGCACCACTTTTAACTTGTGAAAAGAGCCAAAAAGGTACAACTAGGGAGAATTCTGACTTTTGAAATTCTGTACTCCAGAAAGAGGGTGCCAACCAGAGTCTGCATCAAGCTCATTGTTCACTAGTGCTTGCAGTGCCCATGGCATAGTGGGAAAAGTGAGAGAAAATGATCCAGGAGCAGGGACTGGTTTGGAAGCCATGAAGTCACATATGAAGCAATTAGAGAGAAATAGAGTAAAAAAAAAATCCGATGCTAGGTAGAATACTTCAGACTATGAGTGTAATAAAAGAGCAGAGGAAGGAGGGATCAATATGAGCTGGACTGGTCCCCCAAAGTCTCTTCAGTGATGCCATTGGAAGAGTGAGTCACATGGGCATGGTTCAGGTAGGTCTGGAGGAAAGGGAAGGAGCTCCAGGGCAAGGAGGGTACAGATTAAGGGCTTTGGAGTCAGGCAGACCTGGCTCTAGTCCTGGCTCCGTCATCCTCATCACTACTAGCTGTGTGATGATAGGCAAATTAGGCACCGCTTAGGCTCTAGTTTCTTGGTGGTCATGATGCTACTATCTACTTCTTGGAATGAAAGGCAGTATTCAAAAGAGTTACATCCTGGGTTTCCCTGGTGGCGCAGTGGTTGAGAGTCCACCTGCCGATGCAGGGGACACGGGTTCGTGCCCCGGTCTGGGAAGATCCCACATGCTGCGGAGCGGCTAGGCCCGTGAGCCATGGCCTCTGGGCCTGCGCGTCCGGAGTCTGTGCTCCGCAACGGGAGAGGCCACAACAGTGAGAGGCCCACGCACCGCAAAAAAAAAAAAAAAAAAAAAAAAAAGAAGCTGAAGGTAAATATAATTAAGGGACTAATTTGAGCACTAGACACCAATTTCTGTCAGAGCCAGCCATGCTGAAGGGATATGATACTAACTAAGGCAGCTTTTGCCCTGAAGGAAAATCTTTTCAGAAATGTTTTCCCTACAGAGTTTTTCTCCTCCAACACCCTGACCCCTCAGGACTGTTTTCTTACTGTCCTGAAGGTCCACATCCTCCAATCCCCTGTCTATACAGTAGAATCAATTTATCTAGAGACCTTGTAAAACCTGCAAATTCCTGCTCCACCACAGACCTACGGAGTCAGAGTCTCTGGAGGTGGGGTCCTACAATCTGCATTTGAAGCAAGTGCCCAGGCGATTCTTAGGTATGTGGGCTCAATCCTGGCTGTACCTGAAAATACAATGCCAGGGCTCCAGGCCAAAGATCCTCGTTAATTTCTCTGAAACGGGGCCTGGGCGTGGGGTGTTTTTTTTTTTTTAATGCTTTCTTAGGAGATTCCATTTGCAGTCAGGGTTCAAACCCCCCCAGTTTATTTACCCTATTAGGAACAGGAACCAGGTGAAAATGCATATATTGGAGAGTCTTCTCCAATATTCCTCTGCTCCAACATCCCAATTGCCCTTTAACAAACTCATTTAGTTCTTCTCCCTTCAAATATAAATGTGAAGAACTGCCCCCACTCGTAACTCGCTAATAAATCACTAACCATAGAGATCTACCCCCACAATGTAGAGTTAATTGGCCCGTTCCCTTTCTTTCCCTCCACCTTGGGGGTCCGATTAATCCATTTACAGTTCATCTATCCATCTATCCCCCATAAGCCTTGCTAAAGACGTCTTCGGCAGCCACTGGGTTCCTCCTGGCTTATTACTCCACCATTCATGGTCAGTTCTCCATGCCTCCCTCCCTCGGCCCCCATCCCTCAACACCCAAATCTTCAGCGGAACAGAAGCCAGGGGAAGACGCCCCTTCATACTGGAGGCCTGGGAACATTTGCTAATGAAGTGGAGTCTGAATAGCTGCTAAAGATCCTTGCCTCTCCTGCCCCACACATTCCCTGTGTCTGGATGGGTGACCAGGGTGCCACCGAAGCCTCTATTTAGATACTAAATTCAGCAGATCTGACGTGGAAGCCCTGCCTCCCTCTCACTATGCTCTCGAGGGCACCACTTAACAGGAGGGTTACTTGGGTATCTATAAACATAAGACATTTACTTCTTTATGGGGAGAAGAGAGGACAGTAATAGAGAGCTTCCATTCCACATGCATTAAAGACAGCATACTCCACGTGCTCCATTCCTGTCCCACTTGCTGTGCCTTTTAGGAAGGTATCCCCCACCCCACCAAGATGAGATCCGGACAGCACGGCCAAGTCATCAAGATCCACTGATATAGTACGCCTCTAGCATTCCTGCCAGCATCATTCCCCTCTTCTGCCATGGCCCCTCCAAGAAGAAAAACTACCCCCTCACTCACCACAGTCACCTCCATCAAAACTCCCACTGGGGAGGAATCTGATACACTCAGGCATGGAGCACTGATAAGGCACGGCCAGGGAAACATCTTACATCAAAGGAATGTGTCACTTTAATGGTCGAAATGTGGACTAGGTTGAGCTGGAGAAAGAGATTCTCTAAGGGGACAGTGGGAGGGTTTTTATTCCTGGGAAAAAGGAACAAGTTTATTAGTCTCAGCCCCTGCCTAATGGAGATATAAGCTGGGGGAAGTTATCGGAAATCTCAGCATTTCATTCAGTAAACAACTGGGCGCCTACTTGCAACAGGCTCTGGTTGGGCGCTGTGTGGATTCAGTGATGGATGAGACACGTCCTCTCCCTCCAGAGCCTACCATAAAAGGCAGTCACACATGAAGAAGACACTTAGAAGATATAAGAATGGCCAATAATCCACGAAAAGATGTTCAACATCACCATCATTACGAAAACACAAATCAAAACTACAAAGAGATTCTACCTCACGCTCATTAGGATGGGTACTATAAAACAAAACAAAAACAGAAAATAGCAAATGTTGGCAAGGATCTGGAGAGATTGGAACCCTTGTGCACTGTTGGTGAGAAGGTAAAATGGTGCAGCTGCTGTGGTAAATAGTATGGCAATTCCTCAAAAAATTAAAAATAGAATTACCATATGGTGCAGCAATTCCACTCCTTGGTATATACCCAAAAGAACTGAAAGCAGGGTCTTGAAGAGATATTGGTACCCCCATGCTCATAGCAGCCTTACTCACAGTAGCTAAAATGTGGAAGCAACCCAAGTGTCCATTCACAGACGAATGAATAAATAAAATGTGGTGCATACATACTAGCCTATTATTTGGCCCTAAAAAGAAAGGAAATTCTGACACATGCTACAACACAGATGAAACTTGAGGACATTATGTTAAGTGAAATAAGTTAGTCACAAAAAAACAAATACTCTATGATTCCACTTTTTTTAGGTATCTAGACTAAGCAAAAGAATAGAGAAAGAAAGTGGAAAGGTGGTTGCCAGGGGCTGGGGAGAAAACAATAGGGAGTTACTGTTTAACGGGTACCTTGATGACACCTTGATCACAGCTTCATGAGAGGCCATGAGGCAAAGGACCTAGTAAGTTGTGTCTGGGCCCCTGACCCACAGAAACTGTGAGATGATAAATGTGTGTTATTTTAAGCCATTAAGTTTTAATTTGTTACACAGATAACTAATACACTACTTAAGTCTTCTCTCTAGCCCCCAAATATTTGCCACTCTATTGTTTTGGCTTCTGACCAATTAATATATCTTCCAATAACCACATTTGTGTTTAATTCCCTTAGGATAATTTTATCTTGTATATAATTTTCATCAGATTGACATTTCCTACTGCAAAAGGATGCAATCACTATAAAGGCACTCCTGGGCTCCTAACAGCCAATGTGGAAACATCCAGACTTAGGTTGGTAACAAGATTCTCACCCCTGATCGGCCACAAGGCCACTGTACCCTGTTCCTAAAATACTTGAGGACACTCACTCTCCCACCTGACTTGGTTTCCCTTTTCTACTGTCTCCTTTCTTCCCCATCAGAGAAAAGATGTTGTTCTCCTATAAACCTAAGAGGAGTCACTTTCCACTACAAACCGTATTTTCACAGCACATACGTATCATCCTAGGCTTGTCTCTCTTCTTTATTTCTGATTCTTTCCAAACTACCTCAGGAAAAGATTTCCTGCTCTTTTCCTTCCTCTACTTTCTCCTCCCTGCTTTGTTTGATTTTGAGCCAAAAATAATCCTAATGATAGCTAATAAGTGCAAGATCAGTGCCAGGGATTTACACCTATATCAGGAAAAAGGCAGAACCATGCATTTTGAAGTAAATTAGAGCTAATAACCAAAGCCAGCGACCCTAAAGCCCAGGAAAGCACCCCCCCAAATCAACATCAGAGCCTCTACAAAAGCTTCAACCACCCATCTCATCATCACCTAATTTAACTTAACCTACTTTTGACCATAAGCACCTTTCCAGAAAAAATAAAATAGGACTCCCCTTTGCTGAGGTTTTTGCTACACGTACTATTAAAACAATGTTGTTCTCTACTTTTTTTTTAATTGCAAATGTATGATATGTGGTGAGTTATTTTGCATTTAGCCTGAGAATGTTTAACCATTACGCATGTGTTTTTTAGAAGAGTACAAGACTAGTTCTGACACCTGACCTATCAATGATTTTTGAGACATAGCCCACTTGTAAGTTGGGGTCACAGACACCTGTATGTAGAGTGTGAATGGTGTTGTTCATTCAGGAAGTGAGGTGAGAGGCAGGGGAATGTGTAAATTCTGGCAAGGGGGCCGAGCAGAGCTGGGAGGAAGGAGACCAGGGAGCGGAGCGAGCTCTGTGGGAAGGAGGACCAGGGGAGGGGAGTGGAAGGCCGATGCTATTTTCTGAGTAACTCATATGTGAGGGGCACTGAGCCGCAGCTTTCTCCTGTTACTGTACTGAATTCTCACCTCTGCCCCGTGAGTTAGGGCACGTTCTCTGGCCATTTTTCAGGTGAGGAGACTGGTTCTTAGAGAGTTTATATGACCTGCTGAAGGTCATACAGCTCGTAAGTGTTGGGGCCAAGATTCCAATTTGAGTCTTTTTGAAGAGCCAGCAAGGACCTTCTGGTCACCTGTTGGTGCACCTACCCACTCCCTTCTTTATCTAGGCGCTACTGGGCTCCTAACAGCCAATGTGGAAACATCTAAACTTTATCTAGGTGAAGAAAAAGGAGGGGGTGGATTGCCCTACTTTTCTTGATGAAAGTTGGGGCAAGGGAATGCTAAATCACAAGGGGAAAGTGGCAGAGAAAGTCTCGGGACCAGAGAGTTTATGTTTCCCAAATCATGGAACACTCTGTGGCCTTTAAAGTAGCAGCTGGAGGGCTGGGTCTGGACTGCTCGGGAGCACTGGAAGGAGAAAGCCAGGGCACCCCTTCCCAAAGCCACCACAGCCTCCCTGGGCAGGTGAGAAGCAGCAGCCCTAGCAGAGCAGAGCCAAGGCAAGATGATCGGCTGAGAAGAGCCACAGCTATGAAACCAAGAACGGCTAAACGCCAGTTACCCCAGGCATAAACTCAGCATCGTCCTGATCAAAGCGTGTGTATGTGATTACAATTAGGGGAAAACTGAGGGAGGGGAAGCTATGGCTTAATGAGGAAGATATAGCTATGTATCCCAGGCATTCGTTTCTTTAAAAGTATTTGCTCTGAAAGAATTATCTTCCTTTTATCAATACTTGCTTGCTTAGCGTTGTTTAAACATCACGCTTTTAATAAAGAGGTATGCCGTGGACCCAACGAAAGGGATATAGAAACTGTGCTCAGCTTTTATCTCAAGCAAACTCTTGGACGCCACTGTTTGGATCTGCATGTCTGTGGAGAGTCCAGGTCCTGCCTTTGCAAAGAGTCCCCCAGGTGGTGTTGATGCAAGTGGTCCAAATCCACTTTAGGAACAAATGGCTTGGAATGAGTGGCTATGGAAAAGTCCACCTATGACACAGACACACTGATTAGATTGGGACTGCTCTCCAAGATACGGGCCTTAGAAAACTGAGAGGAAACTGTTGGAGGATAAGAAAATTCTGGGCTACGGGCCACTAAAATACAATGACCTCCAGCATACTTCACCCCTACTGCTCATCGGCAGTTCACAAGCACCTCTCACTGACTCCGTATGACCCTCCCCTCCCTAATACTGCTCCTAGTTAATTGCCATGCCCGATATATATATATATTTTTTTGGCGGTACACGGGCCTCTCACTGTTGTGGCCTCTCCCGTTGCAGAGCACAGGCTCTGGATGCGCAGGCTCAGCGGCCATGGCTCACGGGCCCAGCCGCTCCGCGGCACGTGGGATCCTCCCGGACCAGGGCACGAACCCGTGTCCCCTGCATCGGCAGGTGGACTCTCAACCACTGCGGCACCAGGGAAGCCCCATGCCTGATATTTTTACTAGACCACAGGTTGTGGTCAAGGTTGCCAGGATATTCATTGTGTTTAAAATGCTTCAAGAGAGAACAGAGGGCTTTGCCTGAGTTCATGCTTGCCAAGCAACGGCCTTGTCCTGAGTGCACAGGAGGTGGCTGGCCTTCCCCTAGGAAGGGCACCCACGAAGGTCTCCATCTGCCCAGAGAAGAGCCCCCAGACTCCCAGGTCCCGTGGAAAGACAGGGGAGAACAGAGGAAGCCATTAGCACACCTGCCCCACAGTGGTGCCCACCCAGGCATCTGTCCACCTCTAACAGTAGAGAGACAGCCTCTGCCTCTTCCCAGGGAAGGTTAGGTGATCTTTACTAAGTGCTCTGAGCCCTTGGGACCCAATGGGCCTCTCTGCCCCGGGAGTCTGACAGGAAATCAATCTGCTGTCTCCTTTGCTTTCTGAATACGATGGATGCCCATCAGGTAGGCATTTGAATCAGATGGTCTCCAAGGTCCCTCCTAATACCAACGCTCCATAATTCCTTTTAGCTAAGGCCCAAGGATCCCTTTTTGGCTTGAGGCAAGGAGAAAACTGACATAAAGTTAGCAAACGCAGTCACCTCCCAAATTCCCTTGAAAAGAGGAGAGAGCAGTGGTATGAATAATCCAGAACTGGACCTTTTTTTACATCTGAAGAAACTGAGGCCAGATTGGAGGAGCAACTTAAAGACAAGGTGATAGGGTTGATGGCTGAACTTGGGCTGGAGCCAGGACTCCACAGAGATCATACAGAGCAGAGAGAGAAGAAAGCCTGAAATCTAAAAGATGTGAACAAAGAGGCCACATCCATGGTGGTCCAGAGAGCAGGCCTGGGTGCTCAGCAGGACACACACCGTGCTGGGCACTCAGTGCTTCCAGGTGTGCGTGTCTTACATGCCTAATATTCTGTAAGCATCTTGAGGACAGAGAACTTGGTATGTTGTTATTCCACGTGCATCACCATACCCAACACAGGGCACGTGGAAGCATAGAACCGAAGGTCCCTCTGGCTGCACATGCAGGGCCCCACCGATTGTCTCACCTGGCACATCAGCTTTCATGACAACAGAAGTCAGGCTGGCCCAGGGTCATGAGGTCCTGCCAGCTGCCCCCCTTCTCTTGGGAGGACAACACAAGGTCCCCACACAGACTGACCAGGCAGAAAAGGAAACCCCTCTGCGGATTAAACCCTGCCATTGTTTTCACAGTTCTGAAGATGGTGACCAGCTCGCAAGACCCAAGCCATCCTCCAAACATCTTCCATACCAAGGATTATAAGTGCTGAAATCAAGAAAGGAAGAAGAGCTCTGACCAACAAGGGAAGCCAAGACTCTCCAGGCTCCAGGCCACAAACCCCTCTACGTGCAGCTGAGGTCACATACACAGGACCCTCCTGGGCCAATGTCCACCTCTACCTCCTGACCACATAGCTTTCTTATCCCTCCCTAGACCCTGGTGCAAAGTCCCACTATCTACCATTCCACACCTACCCCTGCAATGAGAATAGCAGGGTCTGCACCTTCCTTTAAAGGCACCTGGTGAGGTCTAAGCACATAAGCTGACAGCTAGATGCTGATATTCCTCAAACAAGCAGGGGCATCTAACCTCTAGAGAGTTACTGTCACTTAGTAACGTATAAAAGGTAAGGTCTATCTCTTTCCCTTTTGTCTGAGGCAGAAGCCAGCAAACATGATTAGGGGTGGAGAAGGCCTAGGAAACATACAGGCCTGCATTTGCTAGAGGCACCATAAAGCTCCAAGTCACCAGGTGAGATGGGGGTCCTGGTGTGGTTCACCCCACCTCCCTTCATGTGACCAGGGAGCAGAAGTCAAGAGCCTAAGCTTTGTAACAGACCTCAGCAACAAAGTCCTGCATTCACACTCGAGACTCTGTCCCCAGAGCACACCTCTGGAAACTTCTAGCACACCTGCAGGCTGCCCCTCCCTCCCTCTTACGGGAAAGCTCTCCTCTGGCTATGCTCTGTTGACCAGGACCTGGTCAGGTCAGACCCGCTCTGCAGGGGGAGGGGAACTGGCCAAGACCCAGCACCAAGCCACATGCATGGGGACCCGACGGGAACCCTGCTCTTATGCCCTTCTCCAGGGACACAGCTGCGATTTCGGACTTCTGGGCACTTTGCCCAATGGGCTGACATCCTAGGAGGCTAGGAGGGGCCAAGCTGGCTCCAAGAAAGGAGTTACTGGTAGAGGGGCCCAGGAGAGACAACCCAAACCTGAGAGGGAGATTGGCAGTGACAGATAAGCAAGTAAGCCTTGTGCCGAAAAGGGACAAATGCTGTAAAGTTCCCACCTCGCTGCTGCAGAAAGTCTGCTGGAACATCAGGAACTCCTTGGCAGTGATGAATGGTGGGGCATTTTGCACTTCACAGTATGAACGACAAGCCTTATATATTTTTTCCCAAAGTTCCTGGAGAACCTTCATCTCTGCCTAACTGGGCACTTCTAAGGCCTTGCCCTGGCCTCCCCAGTTGGCCCTGAGACATGGCCACTGAAAATAACAGGAAACCTTGATCCTTTCCCTCCTACTCCCCTTCTCCCAGTTATCACTGGCCCGGAGGCCAAGGCAAAGACAAAGGAGGTGGAGGAAACTTCAGTGCCTGCATGTTTGTTGACCCTACGTTCCCCTAATCTCCCCTGCCCCCCCAACCTTCACATCAACCTAAGCACCACTTCCACAAGCTCTTCCATCCTCAAGGCCTAACAGAGGGTTAGTGTGTACTCCCAACTGTGTCTGCCCTTCGCCCACTACATGCCCTTTCATCCAGTCTGGGACACCCATGTCCATGATCTAAACATAGGCCACCACTTCGGCTCTGCCCTCCCAACTTTTCCCTTTTCAAATTTACTTTTTCTCTTTATCAAATTTATTTTAGCTATTATGAAAGCAATACATGTTCATCATAGAAAATTTGAAAAATGAAACAGACATAGGAAATAAAATGACCTCATGTCTCAACCCCTCTCCCCCGATATATTAACTCTGTTTTTTAAATTACATTTCCTTCTGGTCTGCTTGCTGTGCATTTTTCCTTTATTTTTTTCCATCTGGATCAGACAGCCTGATTCCCTGGCTCTGTCACTTACTAATTGTGTGAACTCGGGCAAGTTATTTCCTTAATCTCATGAAGCCCAATTTCCTGGCTAGAATGGCAATGAGGGTGGAAGCCAATGGCAGCAGCTCTGCCCATTCCTATTATATCTGCTTTCCAATAAAAGCTTTGACCGACTTTATGATCAGATCAGTCAATAAAGAAATAGAATTCAATTTAAAAAATTCACATGACACAACTTTTTTGAAATGCAGCTATCATATCCCAGGAGGTAGGTCATTTAAAGTGTGGAATCATCACTTCCTGTGGATGGCACAGCCCCAGCATGCAGGGAACAGAGATGCACAGTGTTGACAGAGTCGAGAATAATCACAAAGCTATGTCTTACTGTGTACCTACTACGTTCTAGGAATTCTGCTAGGCTCTTGGCAAATTTTTTTCTCTTAGTCTCAACAAACTTGCAAAACAAGTTCAGATCCCCATTCTACAGATAAGGAGAGCTAGGCTAAAAGGCTTAACCAAAACCTCAGATCTAGAAAGCCCAGAGTCCAGGTCTTCTGCATCCAAATCCCACTCTATTGTCCTAAGCAGTGACCTGATTCTCTGTGCATCATTTCTGGCCGTTCCATTCCGTACTCAAGCAGAATTTCTTATCTGGAGCAGACTTTCTGGCTCTTTTTCTTTAACTTCCTCCTCTGGCCTTTCTGCAGGGGACCAGGATTAGCTAGGTGGACACATTCTGACCTTCCCTGCTCACAGGAATCAAGACAGAATAAAACAGAAAGATCTGTGGAAACTCATGACCTATTGGCCGGTATGCTGAGGTAATGTGAAGGGGCACGGGGTGGGGGTGGGGCCAACTTAATTCAGGAGCTCTGAATGAGGAACTCGAGCTCGTTCTGCCCTTAGAATGGAATCTAACGATTCCTGGAATATCATCACCCTCTACTAAATGAATGACACCTCCCATCAATCACACAAAATAGATACAGCCATATTATGCATGAGGAAAATAAGATTCAGAAAAGTCACATAATCTACTCAGAGCCACACAGCCAGTCAGTGCTAAAGCTGAGCTGGCTGAACCCAGGTCTGTTCAACTCCCCAACCCATGCTTTTCCACTCCACCAAGCTGCTCTCCTTACTAAGTGTCCAAAAACATACGCAGGTAGTGCAAGATTTGGGGAAAGGATGCTTAGGACATCCATCAGAACCTTTCCCAGAACCCCCAGAAAGATGATTTTATTCAGGGACCCTGATGGCGACTGCTCACAGCTATTAAACCATCTGCCTGAGAATCCAAATTCTAATTTCCTCCACAGGCAGGAATTCCTCAGGGAACATGTAGTTCAAACTTCAGGGAGAGTCAGAAAAACAGAAGTCCTTCTGTGGTAGATTGTTTACAAGGCTGGCCATATCAAGTCCTCCCATCCACGTGTGCATGCTCCTTTGCAATGTGACTGTCTCTATCAAGAGGTGGCATCTATCTGCTTAGCCCCCAAATCTAGGCTAGTCTGAGACTTGGTTTAACCAGAATATAGTAGAAGAGACACTGTGTGCCTTCTAGGCCTCGACTTCAAGAGGTCTTGCAGCTTCTGCTTTCATCTTCTTGGAACACTTCTGCCATCATGTAAGGAAACTCAGAACTGTGTTCTGGTGGATGAGAGGCCACAAGATGAACAGAGACACCTGCTGATAACCAGCACCAACCGTCAGACGTGAGAGTGAAGCCATCTTAGACCATCCAGCCCCAGTCGAACTGTCGAATGACTCCAGCTACATGAGTGACCCCAGCTGAGGCCAGCAGAAGAACCTCCCAGCTGATCCCGACCCAAATGGCTGACCCATAGAACTATAAGCAAATCAACAACTGTTTTAAGCCACTAAGGTTTGGGTATTTTGTTAGACAGCAATAGGTAACTGCTACACCTTCCCTTTGCCTCTGAAAACACTTCCCTCACTTCTCAGCAATACCCACCCACCTATCCAGTGAGGAATCTCCTTTGATTCTAAGCAAGCCCTGCACTGGACTTCTCTCAGAAGGTTCTTGCTGATAATCCCTTTCATTCTGTGTATATTTATGCAGTGTATCCTACAAGCCCAGCGCTGTACCGGCAGACATAGGATATTCAAAAATGTGTGAGTTGAGGACTGTGCCCCTCAATCAACTCACGGTATTACAGATGTCAGAAACCCAAGCCCCCAAACAGTAGCAACACAAAGGGAAATGTGAGGTGCACAGCTGAGCTACGCACCAGACCATGTGCCTGTGGTGGGCAGAAGTCTGGATAAATGGGCAACATGGAGAAAAGTGATTTGGAGTCCAAGTTCCCAAATCACCTCACAGTAGATTACTCCAGCACACACATCCATCACTTCTGAGAGCATAAAGCATGTGGGAACTGAGGAAGACTGTAAAGTATATTTCAGGCAAGCCAGCTGACATGGCTCATGGCCTGAGACTCTGCAGGCTCCAAGAAACCCCAAGACTGGAGCCAGACAGCACATACAGTTTTGACTGCATAAAGAAGAGCCGAACCCAAGGGTTTCACAAGGGCTCATAAAAATGGGAGAGGTTTGGAGACTGCTTTTATTGATGTACAACTCCTCCATGTATACTCAAGAGCAAAATGTCTTCTCTCACTTATCAAGCTGTTGGTCACAGACAACTCTCTGTCACCTTCTGAAGAATTCCAAACTTTCAACCTGACATTAGGGGCTCTCCATGATCTGATGCTAAAGTGAGATCTGGAAATCTAATCCCAGCACTAACACTTATTCGGCAGCTGTGTGGCCCTGGGCAGGGCACTTCACACCTCTGAGTCTCTGTTTCTTAATCTGTAAAACTGGGAGTTTACGTGCATAGATCATGGGGATGTTATGAAAAGTAAAATGACATAACAAAGTGCCCAGTATTGTGTCTGGCACACAATGGATGTTGACTAAGTGTACAGTTCCTTCCCAAAAGTTCAACATCTTCCATCACAGAGAACAGTCTGTGAGATGCCAGGGAGGAGGTAAGGGTTCCTTGGGATAAAGGCATGTCTTGAAGCTTGATGTGGTTGGAAAGGACCAGAGTGATGGACTACATCTCTGTGTCATTGTTTGTCCTTGTTTTTTCCTGTACATCCCAACTACATCTACACAGCGATCAGGCAGCTACCCAAGGCTTTGCCAAGGTATTTTCTGAGAAGGGAACTCTGAAATGCTCTGGGTTGCATTTTATCCAAGCCAGCCTCCTCTCTCCTTACACCTCATACCCAACAATGGGCATTCGCCTCTTGCACTCAGAACACTGGTCCCACGTTAGGACTGTTCTCACCTCCATATCTAGTTTCATGAGTGGAAAAAACTCTAATCCTAATTTCCTTGGACCCACTCCAGCAAGGCACCACTCCCACATCCAGGCCAACTGAGAGTCCCAGAGAGACTCTCCCCCAACTCTTCCCCTACCTGCTCCCCTATGGACAGGAAAGTCAGTCCGCTGTTGGTCATAACTCCTTCCTGGTCTTTCTCACACAAATATACGCTGGTATTTTACAGTAAAATGGGAAACTGAACTAAGAGAACCACATCTCCATCAGAGACTAATCAATACCAGTGACTGGAGCAGCTTTTCACTGAACGTGAGGCACCAGGGAACCATGGAGATCCTCCTCTCATCCCACTAAAAGTAAACATACTGCCCCTCCACCAGTCCCTGGGATTCTACTGCAGGGTAGTTGTAGATTGTCCACAAGTATCAACCCCTGCCCAGCTAGAGCCTACAGCTGGGCAGAAGCTACAGCTGCTAAAATATCAACCACTGGCTCAGGATTGAAGAGAAATAGGCTCCTTCATACCTGTGAGCCCTTATCGTGTGGAAAGGCCTCCCTGACAGCAACCCCCAAACACCCCTACCCCTGCCCTGTCATTTAGACAGCCCAGAGAGCCCACATGCTTAGTGAAATGGAATGGTATCCAGTCTCCAAGCATGGACTACCTATGGCTGCTCCATCGCTCCCATCCAAATCGCAGCACTGACTCCTCATAAGAGAATGGAAATAATTTGTTAAGTGACTCCCTGTGCCAAGCCTTCTGTTTGGTCATTTACACATGTGTTCATCTTTCATTCCTACAACATCTCTTTGAGTAAGACATTATTATTTCCATTTTACATATGAGTAAACTGAGGCTAATGGAGCCTAAGATAACACAGTCCATAGATAGGATTTGAATCAACGTCCATGACTTTTCACCCAAGAGTCAACATTTAGAGTTGTACTCTCTTAGTATGTATTCTGAATATACCTGCCTATGTTTGGGTGTTTGCCTACCTAGGACAGAGTTTGTGCCTCAGTCACTTGTTTCCTATAGCTTCCAGCACAGTGCCACAGTGGTGGTAGGGTTGACAATGGTGACAGATGGGGTTGTCTTCCAAATCACTCCCAGAGTCCTCCTCCATCAGAGGCCCACTGAGACCTAACCCAAACTAGAGGGCATGTGAATGTAGTTACCACAGTCATCAAAAATGATGCATTTTTTTCTGGGCTTCCCTGGTGGCGCAGTGGTTGAGAGTCTGCCTGCCGATGCAGGGGACACGGCTTCGTGCCCCGGTCCGGGAAGATCCCACATGCCGCCGAGTGGCTGGGCCCGTGAGCCATGGCCGCTGAGCCTGCGCGTCCGGAGCCTGTTCTCCGCAACGGGAGAGGCCACAACAGTGAGAGACCCGCGCACCACAAAAAAAAAAAAAAGATGCATTTTTTTAATACAATATTTAATATACTATATTGTCATGACAGGAGTTTAGACCATGATGAAAAGACATGAGAAGAAGCAGAGGGACATGCAGAGAGGGTAGACAAAGTCACCTTTTCTATGAGCTCACTCTTCACCTGGGAAAGAGGGTGGCACCACCGAGCCTCTCCCCAGGGAGCGTCCTCTGGTTTTCAAACCTGGCTGAGTCCCTGATCCAGGTGCACCTTAGGACTCTCACCACCACTCTGGGAGCTCCCTTAAAGCCAAAGCAAATAACTCTCCCAAGCAGAAGCCAGCTCTCCATGCTCTTCCCTGAACTGTCCCACATTCTCTCTAACCCAGGTTCCCAGGGCTTCGACACGGTAGAGAGTCAGTTGCCAATGGCAACCAAATCCCACTGTTTCAACTCCAACTTCCCTTGGATTGGTTTGGAGGGATGGAAGTCAAGGAGGGGCCAGGACCAAGTTGCCTTGTGTCTAATGCGCTCACTTAACAATCATCATGCCTTATACCCAGGCGACTCTTCAACTTTTCTAAGGGCTTTCCAGTATCATCTCATCATCTCTTAGTCTTGCTGCAGTCCTTGAGGTGAATGACAATGTCCTCAGGCAGACAGGAACTCCTTGCAGTTGTTTTGTCCCTCTCTACCAGCCTCAACACCTTTGGAGACCAAAAGACTTTCAGCAGAGGAAGAGCAGGAATCTGATCCTCCCAATACAAAGCCACAGAATCACTCAGTCTTAGAGGTGGATGGCGTCTCAGGTGTTCTCCAACTAGGCATCTCTCATGATTAGCAGGGACGCCCTCTAAACCAGCACCGTCCAATAGAACTTTCTGTGATGACGGACACACACACATATCTGTTCTGTGCAATACTGTCCTCACCAGGCACACATGGCTATTGATCACTTGAAATGTAGCTAATAACTCAACTGAGGAGCTGAAATTTTTTATTTTATTTTAATTGTAAAAATATTCTAATAGCCACATGTGCTAGTGGCTACTGTATAAGACAACAGCATCCCAGCCAGACCTCACTGCAATGGTAATTTACTGTCTCAGTTTGCTATCATCCCACAGACCAAAGGGTGTCATGGAATTTGACACAGAGGATACCTGCCGTATGTGCTGAAAGAATCATGTGATGAAAAGGCTAACCGGATTACCTTTTGCCTACAGTTTTGATGTTGATCACTTCAATAACAAAATGCTTACAAATGTTTACAGACTGAGCAGGTTGGACACAGGAGCCACGAAAGACCATCGAGCCCAGCCCTGTCATTTTATAGATGGGAAAACAGACTGGTTACCCCTTTCTCCTCAGATTATACCTGACAGATCCGTGTTCTTTAGGGAGTCCACAGTTATCCCATACTTGCTCCCAAAGTTTCTGACAACTTTCCCAATTATTCTCCACCTGTAGGTATCCCAGGCCAAGCTGGGGAGAAGAAGTTACATCTGTCACCTTGAATCTCCTCCTCAAGAATTCCACAGAGGCCCACAGGTTGGGGGTAAACCGTGGGGAAAGAGCTACGGGAGTGCTGGGCCCAGACTCTCAATGCAGAGCCCTGCGGTCCTCTCTTGTTCCTGCCTACCTCCATCTTCACTCATCGGTCACCTATTTGGAAACCTCCAAGTTTACATGTGCAAAAAACCACCTTTTCCTTTCATATTAGCTCAGTGGTCCCAGTTTAAATTGGGGGCTTCTAGCCAAACTGGTTCCCAGAAGAACATCTTTCCTTTGCTGTTTGCTGGGTGGATCCCTGGTGAGAGGGAGTGCCCACTGGTGTAGGTCCTAGAAATGAAGATTTCGAAGTTACGGAGAGACAGAATCTAATTTTCTTGTAATAAGAAAAATATCTGGGGGGAGCCAGATCAAGATGGCATAATAGAAGGATATGGAGCTCGCCTCCTCCAGCAAATACATCAAAAATACAACTACGTGTGGAACAGTTCTCACTGAACACCTGCTGAATGTGGGCAGAAGGCCTCATACAACCAAAGCTGCAAGAAAAATCTTTGTTTTCCCTGTTTTTTAAACTAGAAATTAAGAAGAATGAATACATATGACAGTCTAATGTTTATTAGTATTATTTAGAGATATCCAGTCATACTGTTGTAACCCATAACCGTTCACTCATCAACCATGTATTGAATACCTTCTTTCCAGTCACTACGCTGGCCATCGCATTATCTTATAACATCCAACCGTTCAATATTTATTGAGCCCCTAGTAGACAGAGAAGTTATTATCTTCATAGAACTTACATTTAATGGAAGGCTTTCAATAATCTGCATACAAAATAAAACTATCATTTCAGATAGTGTAAGTCCTAAAAGAACATAAAAACAGTAGCACTAGAGCATGACAGGTGGAGTAGGGGATGTGCTATTTTAGCTCTGGTGGCCAGGAAAGGCCGCTTTAAGGAAGCGACATTTGAGCTAAGGCCTGGTTGTTGGGAGAGAGGTAAATGATGCCCCAGGAGAGGGAAGATGCCCCAGAGAGAGGGAAGAACACATGCAAAGGCCCTGAGATGAGAACAAGCTTGGCAGGTTTTGGGAACAGAAGACTGGCTGCAGCATGGTAGGAGAAGGGGTCTGAGAAAGAGGCAGGTTCAGATTATGTAGCGCCTGACAGGCCACACTAAGAGGTATGGATGGTATTCCTAGCACACGGGAAGGCATTGGGGGGGGCGGGGTTTAAGCATGAGAGAGATAT
The DNA here is from genome assembly GCF_059928025.1 of Delphinapterus leucas. Lineage (NCBI taxonomy): Eukaryota > Metazoa > Chordata > Mammalia > Artiodactyla > Monodontidae > Delphinapterus > Delphinapterus leucas. The sequence goes on along the minus strand of NC_143132.1, from coordinate 69,740,133 downwards.
GATCAGATTTATGAATAGAAATACATTATGGATACAATATTTACAATACAGGAAGATGACTGCAAAGCAAGCCATTACAAAGTATTATAGGAACTATGCTAATAAAGAAACCTTCACTGCAAGGAGGGAGTCAAGAAGAAGACTAGGCTTCTTAGGGTAATGGCATTCTAGGCAATAATGACAGGTGCAAAGGTGTGGAAATGTGAAACAATACGTGTGGAACATGATGGCACATTGGAGGGGAGACAGGTAGTCAGCATGGAGGGCAAGTAGGTACACCCATGGGAGGCCTTATACACCAGCCTCAGAAACTGAATTGATTTTGCAGGTCCCTAGTCCTTAACTTGGCTCTTAAAAATACTGGTACCTGGCCCCACACCAGACCAACTCCATCAGAACTTCTGAGGTGGAAGGCAGGCACCAGTACATTTAAAAGCTCTCTGGGTGATGCTAATGCATGGCCAGGGTTGAAAAACCACCACTGCAGGTGATGACTGAGGGGCCCTGAAGCATTTGAGATAAGCAGTAACAATTATTTATTTTCTGTAACAGGTTTGTTTTTCTAAAGATTATATTTTAGAATACAGTATTTTTAAAGTATAATATATTCAGGCAATGGTGACAAATTAATTACCTACATTTGCATTTGAAAGCTTTGAACATTGTTGCAAATGGAGTCACGAGTTTCCATCCCTCCTGAACTCTGGCTCTTAAGACAGTTTATGAGAAATCTAGAAACATCTAAACAGGAGAAACCACCAGCAATACAGAGTTGAAGGACTTTAGAGCCAGAAAGATACCCCTCAGAGCCTCTTTATTTTACAGATAGATATAAAAAGAGAGGATCAAAGAGGTGCCATGACAAGGCCCAGGTTGGCCAGGGTTAGCAGCAAAGACAGAAGTGGAACCCAAGCTCTCCACACCACCCCACACTGCTGCTTGTTACTAAATAAGAAAAGCCATCCTAATTTCTGGACTTGGCATTTTTTTACAATATTAAGTAGATCATGAAAGAGCACTTCATTTTAGAAGAGAAATATAAAAGAGGAAAAGGATAGAAAATAAAAATCCACAGTAATCAAAAGCCGTTTGGGTCACATAGAACTTTATTTTTCAGGTTTTCTCCTTAGTTTATGACCTTCTGATGCTTTATTTTGATGTTCCGATAGGCTTCTGTAAACAGAATTTGTTCAAAGTAAGACAGGTTTTCTACAGGTTAGTAATTCTTGTTCAAAGCGCATATTTCAAGATGTAGACCCACATCTTTCTCCAGCCTCCAGAAGATGGAAGAATTTGAAGCAAGAAACACAGAAGACTGGGTCCTTTGCCTGTGCTGCAGGATGCACTTGCAGGACAGAATCCCTGGCTCTACGTTAGAATCAAACACGTGAGGATTTTTTGAGCCTATATTTGGAAATACCAGTCCAACACTGAAGGCTAAAATATGCTGCATGTTTTACGGGTGTGCCAGGCAAATGTAGCAGCAGTGCCACCTGCATTTTCACTGTCATCTTTGGGCTTAAGATCCAAGATTCAAGCAGCAGGGGCCAGCCATGTGGTTCTTCTCCATTTCTTGATGAGTCTTTCACTTTACTCTCATCTGGACAAGTTGGAGGAAGTGCACCAAGATTTTAATTGCCAGATGAGTTTATCTGAAACAGAAGTAAGGGGTGGCTCAGCAAAGGTCAACGTCCAATCTGGATGCAGCGATAGCTATAGAAACTGACTTTGTTTATTGTGGTGTGTGAGCTCTGCAGTGAATCCAAAAGACAGTGCTTCTTGCTGCTCAGAATGACCACAGAAGAGACTGGGTTCAAGCTAGACCATGTCTCAGCTATGAAAGCTGTGACCATCCCCAGTAGGAGCAGATGTTGCAACTGAATCAACAGAAATAGTGGCTTGGCCAAGGCTTGGTCATGCAGAGATGGGAGCAAATCCTCAGGTATTAAAAAACCAGCCAAGTGGCCCAGAAGAAGACCGCGTGCAGGGAAGCTTGGAAGGAGGAGCACAGGCTTGGAAGTTGGCCCAGAGCAAACCTGTAGGCGAAAAATATGAGGACCATGGTCAAGGACCATGGTCAAGGGCCACCCAGCCTAGGAGTGGCCACTTCTGATGTTAAAGGGACCAAGCTCATCGGGACAGTCATCAGTCTGTGTTCTTCAAGCCGGAAATCCTCTGAAATTGTCTCAGGATCTTCCAAGATTAGACCCAGAACATTACCACTGTCTGGAATAGAGATAAGAGTCCCCAGAACCAAGTTATCTTTCTAAGCTGTGAAATTACATTTTATATAGTCCTTTAAGATCCTCAGATATTACTTTCTGGAATAACTTATTTTTTTTCTTAAACTCCCAAAAGGACATCAATCCTCTATGTTATCCAGTTTTTTTCTACAGCTTCTCAGTGTCTTTTACAAACTTATCCAATTTTTTTCAATCCCTGAGTAAAGATCCTAAAATTCAGTGTCCTGTTGTAATATTTATACATTTCTTCTTTTACCTTTGTATCATTTCCTTTTACCTATTATGAAGCCTCAATTCTTGAACCTATTTTTCTACATCTCTTAGAATCTCTCCTACCTATCTTCTGGAGTACATCCAGCTTATAAAGATCTATAAAGAACACCACTAAAAATTTTTTTTAATGTCATCAAGAGATTTAGGCTACGGGATGCACAGTCTGGTGCAGAATGAGATGAGGACATTGTCTCCAAACTGCTTTCACATCACTTGCAAGGTGATTTGTCAAAACAAATACTTTACCAGTCTTCTCTGGAAGACTTCATCTACTTCATACATGGAGGTTCCCATCTATTTTTAATGATTCTGGAAACACAAAAGATGGTTCAAGTGTCATATGATGGAATCCATGGTTCTTTCCCTCTGTGCAAGTGATCAGCCTTCCACTGCAGGAGCTGCTTGCTCTCCATGGCTGCGTCCCTTGCCCATGTGCTCATATCCTCACTCTAAAGAGGTTTGCTAAGAATGTCTTCCGAACCTGGGGCTCTAGCCAAGGTCCACTTTCAGGCACTCAAACCAACAGGCCAGGAGAACACACCGCTCCTTTTCTTTTAAGTCCTTCTCATCTTCAAACATCGCCTTATTTATGATGTGTTGTGAATACAGCAAAGGGTCTACGGGTCGTTTACATTTGTTCCCTGTATGGCCCTGGTGAGGATGCTGCGGCTTCACACACGGCAGCAGCAGGAATGGGGATTTGAGCGCTAGGAGGAGGTGCTGGCGTTCTCTCTTTCATGCACCTTGTTTCACTCACGAAGAACTGTTTAAAGCAGCAGACACGTCCCACACATGAAGATGCGCTCATCTCCTTTAAACACGCTTATTTCCTTGGATGGTATGTGGAGGTCGTGTTTCTTCCTCTCCTTTGGAATAACCTGCAGTGAGGAAGGGCTTCATGTGCAGGAAGGAGGTTCCATTTTGCTAAGGAGAAAAAGGACAAAACTGTAGTTAGTGCCTCTCTTGTTTCTAGACAATTTTCTCCAGCATATAAACTCTGATAACAGCCTCTTCAGAGGACACTAAGCAGTATTCCAGCTCTGAAGGCCCCACCTCAGTAGTAAGATTGGGTGTTTGACTTCGCCTCCGAGCACAGCTTCACAAGAATTCAAATATAATTTACATACATTATGGAAATATGCCACTGCAGCTAAAATAGACTGTGATATTCGGTTAGATAAATTTAAACTCTTACCTTGCAGTGAGGAGACATCTCTTTTTCCTTTGTGAATCTCAGAGTGAAAGGCCTCAAGGAGCTGATTTCCAACTTCCTTCCAACTCCCGCACCTTCACACCGGCTTTACTCCTGCCTCCCCTGACCACATGAGGCAGGGAGGTCCTTGCTTTCTAGCCTCCAAGCCTGCAGCGAGCATCCACACCACCCAGACTCTAAAGGCCTAGTTAGGAGGACTGGGACTTGTCCTCCAACCTGTGGAGCAAAATCCAACAACAAGAAGCCCACAAAAAAGGCACTGATTTTTCCTGCCCCAACCCACTCTTAGCAGACTGGCTGTCTGCCCTGAAGGCAGGAACTCATGCAGCCATCACCCCTGAGAGCCATGTCTGGCTCTGTGCACGACTCAGATCGTCAGGCACCACAGGCAGCTCTGCATTAAACAGGGCTCTGCGTCATTATCAGAGATGATGTGGGGTAGGCACAAGACAGGTCCTCATATATGAACACAAAACTTCAAACATTTGATTTCTGCTAAAATGAAACAATTTCTCAATCCAAAACACATCCATCCTTCAGCCCCTTTCTGGGTTATTTTCTGGGCCTTCAGCCTGTAGGGGACTCCTCAGAAACAGAGAGGCCACCAGGCAGTGCCTGTGGTTCTGATCTTCAGAAGCAGCTAGAGAAAGGAGAAAATTGGGAGGTGATGCTGTGAGGTTTTGATGCAGATGCCCACAGCCCTGGAGAATGAAATGCTCTGGGATGTGTGCAAACAGCTCTCACTTATAGGAGCAAAGTCTGGGCCAGAGGACCGGGATCCGTGATAGTACAGGACATTTTTGATGAAGTGCATGAGGCCACACGACACTCACATACTTGTGTTCTGTCGATGCAAACCCATGTCCCCCTGACCTCCTGGTATAAAGAGTAAACTGTGAACCAAAAGGAAGGAAGAAAGAGGAAAGAGTAGAGTTGAGGAGGGGGCATAGCCTTGAGGGCAGAGGTAGAACCAGCGAGGTGATCTCAGACCATCTGTTGCTCAGCACGGTTTACAGTTCACTTCAATCCAGTTACTGAGGTTTGACTTACCCCCTCCCAAGGGAGCTTCTAGGGCCCTCCAAAAGGAATAAGAACATATTGCATTAATTGAGTCCCAGTAAACAGGGTTAATTCCTCACAATGATTGTAAGTAGTGAGCATTCACCACAAAGTGCAATAGTCGCCCCAGAGTGTCAAATTTACTTGACTATCAGCTTGGTCCAGTATCTGTACTCTTTTGTTTTTGGGGGGGAAAGTGCTTGTGATTTTTGTTCGTGGTAAAAGATACATAACATAACATGTAGCATTTTGGCCATTTTTAAGTGTACAGTTCAGTGGCATTAAGTACATTCTCACTGTTGTGCAGCCATCACCACCATGGGTCTCCAGAACTTCTTCATCTTCCCCAGCTGAAACCTGCACTACTTTTCACACAGTCCATGAGCCACCCCAGAACCCCAAAGGACGAGGCCTCCACCTACCATCCTGTTCAGTCCTGGGGAGGACTCTAAGATACAATATTATCTAGCATTTTAAGTTTCACGAAGTTCTTCCTCAATGCCCACACCAACCTCACTTGCCTCCTGTATAAGGAAGAAGACCAAGGCTCTGAGAGGGGGACAGGCTCACCCCAACAGAACCGTGACAATGGGTGGAACCGGGCTAGGCTTCCAGTGCACATCTCATGACACCTCACCACCTCTAACACTGAGAAGGGGGATGTGAGAAGGCTCTGCACTGGTGCCTAAGGACACCCTCCAAGGGCAGACCTGTCCCTTGTCCCACCCTCTGCTTTGTGGGATTCTCACTGCTTTGGACAGAAAGCCAGAGCTGCCTGGTGGCCCAGAAAAAAAGGCAGCTCTCTTACACAGCACTCACTGCAAACGCCAACTTGGTCGTTGAGCACTTTTTTTTCTTCCTTTCCTTTTTCACTTGCGTCAAGATAAACCCACACCCCATTCACTTCTTCACAAAATCACCATAACACACTCCCCCATCACCCTTCTCTCTGTCCTCTTCCCAGTGCACAGGAATAGAGAAGGTCTCTATTCCTGAGGATCGTTTTAGCCAGATTTCTTCTGCATAAAAATACGAGTGCCCAGGGCTTCCCTGGTGGCGCAGTGGTTGAGAGTCCGCCTGCCGATGCAGGGGGCGCGGGTTCGTGCCCCGGTCCAGGAAGATCCCGGATGCCGTGGAGCGGCTGGGCCCGTGAGCCGTGGCCGCTGGGCCTGCACGTCCAGGACCTGTGCTCCGCGGCGGGGGAGGCCACAGCAGTGAGAGGCCCGCGTATCGCAAAAAAAACAAACAAAAAAATATAGGAGTGCCCAAGAGATCCTGCCTGGTGTGATTTGTCCTTCCTGTGCCTTGTAGGGGTGGCTCTGTCCATGACTTCCCATCAAGCTCAAGATGCCCCAAGTGCCTCACAGGGACCTCCGTTCAGGTGACCAGGAGCTTCCAAGTGTGAATTTGCCCCTATGTAGTTCTGGGCAAAATGGCATCACGAATGATAAGTGCAGACTTCTTATCACAGACAGAATCACAACATTGGTCACGGTACTGCACACCCACTGGCACCCAAGCATTTGATCCCCTGAATTTGTGATACATACACCCCAAGTGCACGTTGAACCCCACTGTATTCCTTTCCTAAGGCTGCCACAACAAATTACCACAAACTGGATGGCTTAAAACAGCAGAAATTTGTTGTCTCACAGTTTAGCCCAAAAGTCCAAAATCAAGGTGGCAACGCCTGAAGGCTCTAGGGAAGACGCCATCCTTGGCTCTTCCAGGCTTATAATAGAGCCCAGGAATCCCTGTCATTTCTGGGCATACAGCTCCATCACTCATCTCTGCCTCCCCCTTCACATGGCTTTCTTCTCCATGAATCCTCTGCTCTTCCTACAAGGACACCAATCATAGGATTTAGGGCTCACCCTAATCCAGTACAACCCCTTGTTACCTTAACTAATTACATCTGCACAAGTCCTATTTCCAAATAAGGTCACATTCTGAGGTTTGTGGGTAGACCTGAATTCTCAGAGAACACTTATTCAACCCAGTATATCCACCGTCCAGCTCCAAGGTATGTTAAATCCAGTTTCTTGTTTTCTTTGTTTTTGCCTCCAGCATCTTCTCTATTTCAGTCCTACTCTTGACCATTGCCTTGTTGGAACCGTTTCTGAGGCATCTGCCTCCATTCTCCCTACCCCATTCAACATCTCCAGACCTCACTATAAATGGGTGCATGAACACCAGGTCAAGGAGGAAATAATACTAAGTTGCCCACAGAGGGTTCATCATTTCAAGTCTCCATCTCTCCTCATTCACCCAAGAAATAGCGTGCGTTCAACTCACATTCAGCATTGCACTGGAGCTTACAGGGTTCCTGCCCTCAGGGGACTTAGTGTACAATAGAGAAATGGACAGTTGCATGGCCGGATGAGCAAAGCAAGGAAAAGACCGAGGTACTGAAGGAGGAAGTGGGCATGAGCAGTGCAGGAGCAGAAGACATGGGGACAATGTGGGGAAAGGCAAGAAGACACACACAAGCGTAGAATTTTCCGGGGACTGTGAGCAGACCCCAGCTGGCTAGATGATGGCCCCACTGCAAAGGGCAGCCTCCATCAGTGCTAAGGTCGTAAAGGCAACTGCTTGTGGATGTGCACCTGATCCTGTAGGGCTCTGAGTCCAGGCCAAGAGGACTCACTAAGGTTTTCTAAGCAATTGGGGGGTTTGACTAAGTGGTGTTCGGGGAAGCCAGATCTAGTTGGGTGTGCATGATGGACTGGGGCGAGTAGGGAGTTGGCAAGGAAACACTGGCTGGGAGCCCAGTTAAGAAGACAGGCTCTAGGGCCAGAGCTTTATTCCTCTGCTATCCGTGAATCCCCACCCGTGGCTGCAACCTTCCGTCAGACTCTGCAGTCAATACAGCCATCCCGACGTGGCTGGGGGTGGGGCATCCTGGCTGCCCTCCAGCCCTCCCTTCCCATTAACCTGATGAGTTGCAGAGGGCACATCATGGAGAGCTTTCAATGAATTCCAGGAACGGAGATACCCTTCGGACAAAAATCCCCAAAGAGCAGCTCAGCAGTACTTTGCAAATCAACATACAAATGCCTCTTATGGACAACAGCCTGTCCAGAGAGGGCAGAATTATGGCCTCAGTTCAGATTCAGCTTCTTCCCACCACTGCACTTCCCCAGTACTGGCGCTGGCATCCAGGAGGTAGCGAAGCGACCCCCTGCTCAGGGTACTGCTTTGCACGGGAGGCCACCAGACAGGTGGTGATCATCTCCCCGTGAGACTGAGAGCTCCCCAGGAAGGGTGGGCTGTCTCCCATAAGGCTCCAGCAGGGTCCCTCCAGTCACCAGACGCAAAGCCCAGGGGAGGCTGTAATACACCTCCACCTTCTCTATCCTCCTCACGGGCCCCCAGGTTCCCCTGCTTGGGACCTTAAGGAGCAGAGGGCAGGGTGGAGGTAACATGGATGGCGCAGGAGCAAGCCCAGAGAGTGGGAGGCAGAATAATCTCTGCAGTCCTCAAAGCACATCCCTGAGCCTCTTTTCTTGCCTTAGGCCTTCCTGGAGAAAAGTGAGCAGAAGGGGGCTCAAAGGAGCACGAGAATGGCTTTCTCCGTAAGAAAATTTCGGTGCGCCACCTCAGGAAGCTCCTACAGGCCTCACAGCCACGGTACCAGCCAGGAGCAGTAGGTCTCAGGAAAGAGCCCGGGGCAGGAGCACAGGGGAAAGGGGGAGATGTGGAATTTCCCGAGCGCAGCTAAGGCAAAGGAGAGAAAAGGCACACTCTCCACGTCCACCTCCACTGGCCTGGAAGTTCAAGCTCTGCTAGGTGGTACACAGGATAGCAGTCCACAGGGAAAGGACCCTCCTCCAGATTGTTTTCCCTTTTTCATCAATCAAACTTGAAAGACATAACTTCCACCCCCTTTATTTCCGAAGGGAGATGCAAATGGGTGATCTGTTTGGACTAAAATTAAACTCCCTCTGTGTGTAACTTCTCGATGGTATTCATATATTGAATCTGACTCACACTTTTGATGGGAAAGGTTTTATTAATATAACTACTTATCCCAGCCCACTCGCATTGGGATTCATGGCTCTTGCCCAAGGTACATTTTGGCTTAGTTCTATGTTAACTTAAATCCTGGCATGGACTAATGTTTCACGACAAGCACATTGACAAATGCTATGAGAGATTCCTAGCTGTCTTTGGGTAACGATTATGAAGCAAAACTGGAAGTGGGAAGCGGCCTTGTTTACACAAGCAAAGACCCCCAGATTGGAGGGTCTGGAGACTCGAGATCTCATCACACCACTATCCGTGTGATCTAGCCACTGCCTCTTCAGAGCCTTAGGTTCCTCATCTGTAGAATGAGATTTCTGGCCTCACACAATTCTCAGTTCTCTTCCAGCTCTGACTTCCTGTGATTGTAAAAGACATTTAAAAATATCTCCAGGGAGAGAAATCTCACAATATTATTTAGTCATGAGAAGATTGGACTAATGATATCTAATATCTCTGGGTTCTGAAACCCTATTATTCAGTTATACACAATGGTTTTTAAATGTGCAAAGATTAGTAAAAAAAAGTTTAACAAACAAAACAGAAGAGTCTTTCTTAAATGCCCGTTTTAAAAGAACAGAAGTTAAAAAGCCTAAAATAAAACCTCTAGCCATTCTGTGTACACACAGAGAAAACGAGTGGATGAGATTAAAGCTATGCAACAACTGGGGTGGCAAAGACTTGTGGTGACCAGGACACTTTGCTGATTGAAATAAGACATGACAATTATGGGGACATTATACCACAGTCTTAACTCCATGTCACTGTTATACCTTTTGCCATTAGGCACAGGGGAGCCCAGAATCCCAACATGTGTATGGCATTATGCGAAAAAGATTAATTCTCTCTCAGCAAGGGCACTGCTCTCTCCCCAGCTCCATGGCAGACCCTGGGGCAGTAGAGTAGCATCTCAAGATACTTAAGAACTTGGGTAGGACAACTAGGGCTTTAGCAGTTGCCCAGTTTGGATGTTACTATGCAAAACCTGACATCAGGTTGGAGTTGGAGGCATCCTGGTTAACAGGCCATAGATGAGCCCAAGTCACAATGAAGGTACAAAGGGGGGTACAATACAGGGACAGACAAGAGACACTCACCACCAAATACTCAGTCCAGCCATGGCAGGCAACAGCAATGGGCAAGAGTTGTGGTCAAACGGTCAAGCATTAGCAAGGTTTTTGTCAGGCCCCAAGTTTAAACAGAATCTATCATTTAACACAGTCAGAAGTCATCCAAGCCCTCAGGGCTGGGAACAGATTTTGAGTGATGGTATACAGAAGGTTCTCAACTGTATTCCTTGACCAAATGGAAACTTACAAAGAAGCTATTGCTTCATTGTTTGCTGAACAACGTTTCCCATTCATGGCAGCTCAGACTTCTAAGTCACCCAGGACAGGGGAACAGGAGTGAGGGATAACTCTCTAAGCTTAAATGTGCTTGGACCAGGTCCAAGTCCCCTAGGAAGGAGAACTGCACTTCATCGACTACGCTGGGTGTCACCGATGGAAAGGAGCTGTATTATCTGGATGTGTTCGGGATCTGACAGCGACCCATATCCTCCGTAGTTTGAGTTGGGTTGGGCCCTTAAAAAAGGGATGCTCACCCACCTGAGGAGAAACACCCCTCAGCAGCACCTCAGACCCAGCTGCCTCAGGATCTTAGAAAACTTGAAAGATTTCAGGCTGCTAGAGGTAGCTGGACACAAACAAAAGGCCCTCCACAGAGTCATTAAAATAAGCAAGCAATTAGAGGCTCTGGGTATCTAATGTCAGCAGGACAATCAGGCAGATGTGATAAACCCCAAGAATAAGCACCAGCTAAGCCTATTTTGAGAGAAAGCATTCCCTTATTATGAGGAGGAGTGGCATTAGATAAAGTAACGATCATTGTCAGTTGAATCTTGTGAGAAATTGTATTTAACTTGAAACTAAGTATTGTGTTCCTATCAATTCTATTTCTTATGGTATATCTGTCTTCTAATGGAGAGGACAGTTAACTACTACACACTATGATTCTATTAGAGTTATTTTATTTGGAGAAGTATATACCTAAATACAGTCTGGGAGTCAATGGGTTTTATATCTGGGAACTTCCTGGACCTCTGATCTTGCCCTGGCCTCTCTTAGCCATCATACCTGTGCCAAGGATCTCACTAGCCACTTATCCAATAAAATCAAACTCAAAGTAGTACCAATTACTTGGTGGCACTTCCAAATTGTAATGCATGGAAACAGATCCACAGACATATATGTATCACTTGATTCATGACAAAAGTGACACTACAGTGCTGAAGGGAAAGAATACTCTTTTTAACAAAAGACTGAGTCAATTGGATGGCAAAACAGGAAGAAGAAAAAAAAGAATCTTTCCCTCACTATACACAAAAAGCACTTCCAAATAGATCTAAATGTGAAAAGTAAAACAATACCGCTTTCAGTAAAAAAAAAATTTAGGGTAGACAAAGATTTTTAATTTTAATTTAATTTTTTTAACATCTTTATTGGAGTATAACTGCTTTACAATGGTGTGTTAGTTTCTGCTTTATAACAAAGTGAATCAGTTATACATATACATATATCCCCATATCTCCTCCCTCTTGCGGCTCCCTCCCTCCCACCCTCCCTATCCCACCCCTCTTGGTGGTCACAAAGCACCGAGCTGATCTCCCTGTGCTATGCGGCTGCTTCCCACTAGCTACCTACCTTACGTTTGGTAGTGTATATATGTCCACGCCACTCTCTCACTTTATCACAGCTTACCCTTCCCCTCCCCATATCCTCAAGTCCATTCTCTAGTAGGTCTGTGTCTTTATTCCTGATTTACCCCTAGGTTCTTCATGACTTTTTTTTTTTTCTTAGAGTCCATATATATGTGTTAGCATACGGTATTTGTTTGTTTTTCTCTTTCTGACTTACTTCACTCTGTATAACAGACTCTAGGTCCACCCACCTCACTACAAATATCTCAATTTCGTTTCTTTTTATGGCTGAGTAATATTCCATTGTGTATATGTGCCACATCTTCTTTATCCATTCATCCGATGATGGACACTTAGGTTGCTTCCATGTCCTGGCTATGGAGAACAGTATGGAGGTTTCTTAAAAAAACTAAAAATAGAACTACCATATGACCCAGCAATCCCACTACTGGGCATATTCCCTGAGAAAACCATAATTCAAAAAGAGTCATGTACCAAAATGTTCACTGCAGCTCTATTTACAAGATTTCTTAAATAGGACACAAAAAGCGCTAACTGTAAAAGAAAAAATCTTGGTAGATTAAAACTGTACTACATTAAAATGAATAATGTATTTCATCCAAATACATCATAAAGAGCATGAACAGCCAAGCTACAGACTGGAACAAGATATTCACAATGCATATATTCCACAGAAGACTCATATCCAGAATATATAAAGAACTCCTACAACTCAATAAGAAAAAAGCAGATCCCTTCAATAGCAAAGACTAAGCAAAACAACTGAAGACTCACTTTACAAAAAAGGGCATCCAAACTGCCAATAAACATATGCAAAGGTTCTTGGCCTCATTCATCATCAGGGAAATACAAAAGCAAAAAAACAAAAGCAAACCCACAATGTGGCACTACTATATACCTACCAGAAGGGCTAAAATGGAAAAGGCAAATAACACCAAGTATTAGCAAAGATGTGGAGCGACTGGAAGTCTCCTACCTCCTGGTGGAGATGTGAATTGTTATAACTACTTTAGGAAACTATTGATGTTTGACAGTACTCACTACAGCTAAACATACGCATCCTCTAGAGCTCAGTAATTACTCTCCCAGGTTTGTACTCCACAGTACTGGGAACATACATTCATCAACAGACTTATACAAAAGTGCTCACAGCAGCTTTATTCATAATAGGTCCAAACTGGAAACAACCCATATTCCTTATACAGTAAAATAAACAAATTGCAGTATTTGTAGAATATTACATCACAATGAAAATGACATACACTTGCTACACACAGTGCGGATTAATCTCTCACCTATACTGCTGAACAAAAGAGGACACATACAAAATAGAACATACTTTAAGATACCATTTATGTAAAGTGTCAAAACAGGCAAACTAATCTATGGTGCTGGAAGTCACCCTAGATATTGCCCTTGAGAGGAGAGACTAGTGAAAGGAAGGGGACCCTTGGGGGCCAGTGTTCTGGGGTGCTGGTAACGTTCTGGTTCTTAATCCGTATGCTGGTTTCTCAGGTATGCTCACTGGGTAAAAATTCACTGAACTGTACACTTAGGATTTGTGTACTTTACCAGATGTATGTTATATTTTGGTTAAAAAAAAAAAAAGTTTACAATGAGGTTATATAAACAAAATAAATTGAAGGCGTAAAGTCCATGTGGGGCTGGGGGACGGGCATAAATTCCGCCTCGCCAATCCACACCTATTCTACTAAATGACAGCAAAATTGACAGCTTCTAATTGCTCAGATTATTCTGTTCTCAAATGAAAATTTGATTTTTTTATTTATTTAAGATATAGGCCCCACTTTCAGAAAAAATTGGAAGCCACCATCTTATTTATTGAGCAAACACACGTTAGAGGCTTTTTAGTCTTCACTGGAAGCATTTAGGACATGAAAATTGTTAAATTTTGCTTGGTTTACTTTTACTTTTTTTCCCATGTTAATATATGAGTTTTTGAAAATACCATCTTTCTTGGCTGACACCCTCTAATGAAGAGTAGCCGCCCTAGTATTTACACAGCCAGCAAGCAAATTAAGCAGAGTAGGACACAGTCTACCCAATCAGAATCTTTGGAAGGCTTCAGCCAGCCGCCATTGTTCAGGTCTAACAGCCTCATGCTCATTGCAAAGGGAAGATTGGGAGCAATTGCCTCAATGATCCAAGCCAAGTAAAACAGCCACGGTGTTCAGGAAAAAGAGGGGGCCACAGAGACCAAAGCTGCTCTAGTGAAACAGAGCCTGGCTGGCCAGAAAGAGCTCATGTTTTCCATGTGCTGGCTTCTGCCCCTTCTGGAGAAAAGCTTTTCCAGGGGACAGGATCATTCTCTTCCATCCACCAGACTTACATTTGTACAACGCCTATGGTTTACAAAGTTGCCCAGATACTACTATTACCGAAGTCTTATGCTCACACTAAGAAAAAGGTTATTACTACCCCCTTTTTGCTGATGAAAGAACTGAGGCTCAGCCAGCTAAGGTACTTCTTAAAGCCACAGGACCGGAAAGTCACACTGCAAGGACAAGGCACACTCAGGCACAGTGCTCTGTCTCCTCTACCATGAGGTCTCCTGGCTTCTCTCCAAGCCTGCTTGTGAGAATAAGAACATAATCCCAAGACCTGAAAAAAATTAGGCTAGGACTGTTAGACATGGGGCAGCAGGCAAGCTGGAAACCGTGTCCCAGCCCATGAACAGTGTTCACATCTTCAGGATCATGCATCCTGGAGGCATTGGGAGGAGCAGGGAGAGGCACAGGAAGAAACCAAGACTGGGGCAATTAGCTGTTGAGTGTTAGCAATAGTCTGAATGCCTCAGTCCAACTCCACTGCACAAAGGTCATCAGCAACAATGGAAACATGTTCCATCCAGGCAGGCTTTCCTGCAGATGGAACTGACACTGGTGGCTTTGAAATATACACCATATAGCTCTGAAATCCATTCACAAACATGGTAAGGTTGATTCTGCTAGAGATGACATGTCCCCAGTACTAAAGCATAAAGAGCACTGGCTTTGGAATCCAACAGACCTGGCTTTGAATCCCAACTCTACTTTGTGAAGACACATCTAGTGAACAAGTTACTTTGCTCTGAGCTTCAGTTTCCTTGGCCATAAAACAGCAATAATACCTACCCATCAGAATCATTGTGAAAATTGATGAAATAATATATGTAAAGTTCCTTTCCCTGCTCCCTACTTTAAAAAATAAATAGATGAAAATAAGATTAGTTTTCTTTTTGTGAGCTTTTAAAACATATGATATGACAAGTTTGTGTCTTTCTTGGCAGCTAAAATGAAATAAAAACATAAATCGTTTAGATTCATACCTTACAGGATACTCACATATGAGTATGTAATAACCTTCTCAGATGGCCTAATTTAAGCACCTTGACCTATTTTTTTTTTCCTTTTTCACCTGGAAGTAATCTGATTAACTCAGTGCCTGCTTCATTTCCTGGAAGAGAAACTGCAATAATCTTCTCCTTAATTTCAATAAATGATTAACGTGACAAAAACATGTCAGCCATAGTCAGAATCCAGCTCCCACAATTTTCTCTGGAACTGATGATGCCAAATGCTGCCTGAAAGAAAGATGAGTATCTGATTTCCCAGTTAACTCCAGATGTTGTCCTGGGCAAATTCCACAGGTTGCCCAAAGAAGCTGAAAGAAAGGGTCTTATATTTGGCTGCCTATGACTTTCCTTTATAAAAAAAAAAATCATCAAAATGTACAGGTGTTCTTCCATTAGAATGTTTTGCTGTCACCTCAAACCCCATGAATACCCTCTACCCATAAACTGGTCTGCCTATCCAACTGTCCTATTTCTGTGCATGCCTGCACGCTCTTAGAATCTTAGAAACAAGGAACTGGAAAGGCTTCCATTAAAGCCATTTGGTCCAATATCAAAAAAATGCAGGAATCATTTCCAGTCATCCCTGATGATCTGCTACTGGCTAAATACCTCCAGTGTAGGCGAGTCAACTACAAATACAAACTTCTCTGCTGCACTGCTCCCCTTCTTCGTCAAGTTCTTCCATAAGTCTAGCTGGCATGTTTCCCCTTACGTTCTTCTCCCATTCACTAATCCTAGCTCTGCCTTCAAGAGCAATGGGGGGCATAGATAAATCTCACCCGTCCTCCACATTGGAGGCCCAGCAATATGGAAGGCAGCTATTAGTTTATACACACATTTTCTGCTCTGAATCAACGACAATTCAAATAACATTTGTTGAGGGTCAACTACATGCCTCATATCGCTTTAGGGGCTAAGACAGGAGAGCTAAATAATGCACGGTATCTACACACAAGATTCTTACACGAGTCCCCATGAACAATCTGGATATGACCTGGCTTCCAGACCACCCACCGTCTCCCTCCTCCAGGTACACTGTGGCTTGTTGATGCTTCTCTTAAAGCATCAACTTTAAGATGCTTTAAGAGAAGCATCTTAAAGTTAGGTATTTACCCAAAGGGGTTGAAAACTTATGTCCACACAAAAACCTGCATAAAGATGTTTATAGAAGCTTTATCCTTAATTGCCAAAACTTGGAAGCAACCAAGATGTCCTTTAATAGATGAATGGATAAACTGTGGTGCATCCAGACAATGGAATATTACTCAGAGCTAAAAGGAAATGAGTTATCAAGCCATGAAAAGACATGGAGGAACTTTAAATGCCTATTACTAAGTGAAAGAAGTCAATCTGAAAAGGCTGTATACTGTATGATTCCAACTATACGACATTCTGGCAAAACTATGGAGACAGTAAAAAGATCAGTGGATGCCAGGGGTTGGGGGAGGGAGGCAGAGCACATGGGATTAAGGCAGTGAAACTACTTCGTATGCTACTATAATGGTAGACACATAACATTATACTTTTGTCTTAACCCATAGAATATACAACACCAAGAGTGAACCTTACTGTCAACTATGGACTTTGGGTGATTATGACATGTTGATGTGGGTTCATCAGTTGTCACAAATATACCACTCTGGCGGGGGACGCAGACAATGGGGGAGGGTAGGCATGTGGGGAGGGCAGGGTGTAAGTGGGAAATCTCTGTATCTTCGTCTCCATTCTTCTGTGAACCTAAGACTCTTAAAACATGTCTTTTTTAAAAAATTAATAGACCAAAAGTAGATGGGTGGGTCTGTGGATTACACCAATGTCGATTACCAATGTGGTTTTGATATTGTACTATAGTTGTGTTAGATGTTAACAGTGGGGGATGCTGGGTGAAGGGTGCAAGGACCTCCCTGTATGTTTCTTTGCAACTTCCTATGAATCTATAATTATTTCAATATTAAAAGTTTAAAAATAAATGGATAGATGAGATGACACTGGCAAAAGCTGCTGACAGGACAGTTCAGATTCTAAAAATAGGCCCGAACCAGGGTGGGTCCATCTACTGAAATACTTCTGGAAATGAGCACCGAGGAGAAGAGAGCAGAACTGTCCAATCAATATCCACACCCTGCCCCTCCCTAGGAGGTAGGGCACCTTTCTGGAAGGGCAACGCTGAGCTCTGTGTTCTGAATCTACAGGGCTTTCTCCTCATTCCTATTCCGGAACAACTGGATGGTCAGAGTCTGTGGCCTGTGCTCCTTGTCACCTGGAGGGACTATGTGGACTCGGGGTGGGGGGTCATGAGCCATCAGGCTCCAGAGTCCAACACACCTGGCTTTAAAATGCAGGCCCATCACTCACCAGCTGTGGTGGCCTGAGCACATGATTTGCCCTCTTCTAGACTCCACAAAACAGGGATGGAGGAAAGCACTGTTATCACATAGCGTTGTGAGAGGAGTCAATGAAATAATTCATACAAAGCACATATAAAGCTCCAGTATCTACTAAAAACTCAGTAAATGCTCATGGTCTTAGAGTCTCCTGCATGAGTAAGGACACACTCTTCCTCCCCTTTCAACTTCAAACAGAGCATCTGTCCTTCCCCCACTTGCTGGTACCTCTCAGCATGCCATGGCGTCTCAAATTTCCAGCTAGTCTAACCAGAGCTTCTCAAACCATCTGCGGTAAAGGACCAGTTTAGCTTGTTTTTTTCATTTTTTAATCCAATCTGTTATAGACTGGTACTTTGGTAAAATACAATGAAAATGAATTACTTGAGAAAGGCAATTTTAAAACAAATATAAGGCCCAGTTTTGTGTTTTTTTTTAATTTTTAGGTTCAACAGACAAAAATACTCTGGCAAATTGCTATAAAAGTATCTAAATGCTTCCTTTCAATTTCTGTACTTCTCATTACTGACTAATAACAAACAGTTGGCAGAGCTGGACCACGGACTGCACTTTGAGTACTGCCTCTTTTGTACCTTTTCCTCCAAGTTCCTAATAATATTACAGTCATAAAACACAAATGAGTAATTAAACATCTCTATTTTTTATATTAATTTTAATTCCCAAGATTGCATGTTCTTTGAGTGCCAGGGCCACGTCCACTGTGCCTAGCATACGACAGGTGCCTCATAGGGGCTCAAATCCTTGCTGATAATCCAAATATTAAAACAGGTATATAATTTCCTTCTACTTTTTCACAATTTAGACCACTTGATAGTGCATTTGTGAAAACCTGCCTAATGAACACATTTTGTCCCTGTAGTATCCCTCCCTATTCACCTGCCTTCCATCTATTTGTGTTTGTCTTTTTCACCACCTGCTTCATCTCCATTTAACTGAAATGCACTAGATATAGTCACTGTTTCTCTTCTACTGAGCGACAGGACAGGACAAATCACAGAAAATCCCATTCATCAGAAAAGCTGGCTCTGGCTCACCAGATAAACATTCAAGGAAATGGAGTGCGCATATTAATACACTTCCAGGGTATACTGTTATTCTCTCTACGGCTGGGCCCATGATGGCTGCTCAATAAATGTTTACGTGAACTGGCCATGGAGCACCCGCTACATCTGTGACTGCAAGTCACATCTTCATCATGTCCCTCAGAAGACAGAAAGGGGCAATGAGCGCTGTTACAGGAATGAGCCTCGGGCCATTTAGACCAGTGCTTTTCTACCCTGGCTGCACAGCGGAATCACCTGGGGAACTTTCAAAAAAAAATACTCATGCCTGCCTCCCAGACCCAGAGACTTTTTTTTAATGTTAATTGTTCTGCGATGAAACGTGAGCATCATTATATTTCAGGTTCCATCAGTAATTCCAATGTGCAGCAAAGATGAAAAACCACTGATCTGGAATACCCTCCCACCCACACTAGCAGATGTGCCTTACATGTTTGTTGAGTGGATGAATGACTCACTCAATGGGTGGGAATGACTCTGTGGCAAATGTGGAGATGGTCTTGACTCCTGTCTCCTCAGACCCCTCACCTCTAGCGTGCATCTCCTCCCGAGGTCCAGCCTTAAACTCCAGCCAGAAACATTCCCCCATCCATCCTCTTCCTGGTAGGAGGAGGGCTTGTTTCTCCCAGGGATTACTGGCCCTAAAAAAGCACTAACTTAGCTCATCCTCACCTTTGTCAAGCAGGAGACTCCAGGACTTTCTAGAATACATACCCACAAGGCCCCCACAAAGAGCACTGGCCTCACTCACACAGGATGGGAACATGTCATCTCATCTCTTTTGTGTTTATCTAATGGTTGTTCCCCGATTGTTTTTCTGGCCATCCATGGGACCAAGATGCTGTCTCAGACTCCAGACCCCAGAGGACAGAGGTCTGAGAACGCTTAGTACCAAGTGGCTGGTTTTTAAAACTCAAGTAAACAGACGCTGCTGTGCTGCTGAAGGCAGGCGGCGGGCAGTGCGAGAGGTGAACGGGGGAAGGAGGAGGAGGAAGTGACGCAATGTGTGGGCCTAGAGGGGGTGATGAGATGCTGGCAGCCCACTGTGGGCAGGCACAGGCGACACACGGACCAGGCAGTGTCTGCAACCCCATCCAAGGGGCAGGGAAGAGCTTCGCTGAGCTCCAGGTTCTCTCCTGAGAATGCGTGCCTGCAGCTGCCCCAGCTTCTGACCTCTGGCTGCCCCCTTAGCTGCTGCTGCCGCTGCTCTTTCCACCTGAACAGCAGCCCCTCCCCAGCCTCCTCTTCAAACCTCCTTCCGTGACCCCAGAGGAGCCGCTGAACTTTCACTCTCCCTCTGGACCCAGAACCTCCCAGTCCTCCTTGACGCCTACCTACCTACACAGAGGCAGTTCGGGTTGCTACGTGGGGATGTTTAGAAGGAGATGAACACAGGGTGGCTGTGTTTTAAACCAGGAAGAAAAAAAAAGGAAATACATTAGGTCCAAGGAGAGACCTTCCGCTGGCCCCCCAGAGCAGACATGCCCTGGGTCTCCCCTTCCCTGCCCACTAGCATATTGATGGCATTCCAACACTAGTAACGGGCATTTTCTGTTATGCTTCTGTCTCCCCACTAAAAGGGGAAAAGGAAACTTGCACTATTTGGGCACCCCTGTTTCCTGGAGCTCTGCTAGACTCTATTTGTGGGTTTTCTCATACAATTCTTCTAATCCATGAGCTACGTTAAGAGACCCACCGAGGGTCACACAGCTTGCAATTGGCAGAGCTGGGATTCAAACCTAGTACTTCGTGACTTCAAAGCTCACAGAGGATCATCCTCCAGTGAAAGTAAGTCTCACACTCCTGTCACCAAAAAGAATAATCTGCCCTCAGCCCTAAAGGGGCTCACCCAAGGCAAGAATCATGAAGCCCCATTAGACTGGTTCCTCCCACTGGGCTCCATAAACCATGTGGGTTGACTGAATCATCAGCTTCCAGAAAAGAGAGGAAAACGTATTTGCCATCTACATGCCAGTAACATATGAAGAGATATGTGCCTTCTCTTGTTACACCAGCTTCTTAGGCGGCTGGAGAAAGGAAGGAGGGAGGCACCCAGCCAAGACAGGTGAATCACTGACCACCCCAGAGTCCAAAATAACATTTCTGAGTCCCAGAAGCACCTCGCAACTGTAGGGATTCTGAGAAAATGATCTGTTCACATACCATCCAGTAGGTAATTCTTGAGCACCTACTATGTGCCAAGAACTGTACTAGATGCAGGGGTGAACAAAGCAGTCAGCTCTGTCCTCGTAAAGCTAGCAGCTATCGGAGGAACAAGGCTGGGGTTCAGAGGCATTTGTGGGGTAACAGCATCTCCTGACACACTACCATAAATTTAGAGCTGAGGCACTTTTGGGGGAGGAGGAGGAGAAGGAGGAGTTAAGGAAACCAAACTCGTTGCTATGCAACCATGACGATTTATTCTTAGCCAGAGCAGCAGCACGGCACGGGGCGTGGGTGGGGGAGGAGCCGGGAGCCAGGGCGGGTCGGGGGGGAAGCCGGAGGGGTGGCCCTCCCCTGGGAGCCGCTCACAAATGGACACTGCACAGAATCATACTCACCAGAGGCAGTCACAATATTGTGGGGACAGGCCTGGGAACCACAGAGACGACCTCCTGCCCGGCTGCAAGAAAAAACCCTTGCTCTTGGGCCTGAAATTAACCTTCAGTTATTATAACCAGGTCTGTACTGAATACCAAAAGGGACAAAGAATAGCATAAAGGCTGGCATGTTTCACGCCGGGGGAACATACAGTCCGCCGGGGCACTGAGATACACACGCATAGAAACAGTCCATCAACAGGTATTTATTAAGCACCTCCCGCGTGTGCGTTCTGCACAGCGCAGGATGCTGCGGGGGTGGAGGCGGCCCCAGGGCTGAGGGGGCGCATAGACTGTGTTGGATGGGCAGAGGCCAGCACCGTGCCGGCAGACACTGCTGGGTCCTGGCTCTGAGTGCTGGACCCGGCTCTGCCGCCATGGGCTCCGCGCAGCCTGCAGCTAGTTGCTCGAGGTCTCTGCGCCTCAGTCTCCTGATCTTTAAAATGAGACTTGGACTAAGCAATGCTTCCAGTTCTGACATGCCTGAGTCTTTGCCATTATAAACACTACAGGATTTCAGTGGGAGCACAGCTGAGTATGCAACGGAACACTCGGGAGGGGGCTACATGGAAGAGGGAAGATTTTAAGATGGAGTGGGGGAGGGAGGCTGATGTTTATTGAGGGCCTATTATTTACTTCTACCTAGGGATGAAGGGTTTTAAGAGTTGAAAAAGCAAAGCCTCAGGGAGGCTGAGTAACTTGCTCAAAGCCACACAGCTAGTAAGTAGCAGATCCAAGATTCAAACCCAGATCCACCTGGCTCCACAGCCTGTGTACTTGCCACTGGCTCCCACTGCTTCTCTAAGATGGTAGGACATGGATAGGAACGGAGGTATGAGGAGGCCTGAGGAAGCAGCATGCACAAAGACACAGACAGCTTGAAAACCCCCCAGGATTAACAAGGGAAGATTCCTGGGGTTGTGAGGGGAAGGAGGGTGTGATGAGCAGAAAGAATGAGAACCAGGCAGTCCCTCACCCACACCCTGCCCTGTGCTAAACGCTACGGAAAAGAAGAAAACGGTGCACAAAACCGTCCTTACCCTGAGTTAATGTGCAACCAAGGAGATAAAATGTGAAAACTGACAATTAGTGAAATGCTACAGAAAGTGCCAAAGAAGGTGTACAAGAGTAAATCATAGTGCAGTGTAAGTGGGGGGACTGCTGCTTCCTATTTCGGCGACCACAGGAGATCTACGGAGGAAGGGGGAGTGGATGTGAGCCTTAGAGGATTCCAGGGGGAACAGTGGGGAGAGGGGGAGAGAGGTAAGGACATCTGGAACAGGAAAAATCTCATCCAAGGGAGAAAAATGCAGAAAGTATGCTCTGTCTGCTTAGAAGAGAGAGATGGTGGGAAACAGCTGTGTTGGGCAAGACTAGAGGGCCTTGGCTGATAGAGAGAAGATCCTTAACCAGAAGGCTGTGAGAAACCACTGACCACGCTTGAGCAGCGGAAAGACAGGCTAAAGAGGAGTTTAGGTAAAAGTAACCAGCAGCACTCAGAGAGCCAGGGTGGGATGAGGGGGGTGTGAACGAGGGGGTGGCCCTGGGGATGGCAAGGAAGGACTAATTTCCTGGGTGTTTCAAGATGAATGGAAAAGTCCTGGTGAATGGGGAGGGGGAGAAGGCAGGAATCAAGGTAAACCCAAACTTCAAACCAAGAGAATGATAGGGCCATGCTGAGAACGAGAGAAGCCTAGCAAAAAATAAAACTTTGAGGGAGGATGGTGATGAGGTTGATTAGTTCCATTTTAGACATTCTAAGGTTCCTTTAGGATATCCAAAATGGTGAATCATAAACTCAGGAAAAGGAAACTTTAGGCCGGAGGAGGGGAGGTGGGTTCACCCATCGTCCAGGGTGAAATGAGTCCTCCCCTGTTCCTTAAGCCCACAGGGAAGGTAGGACAGCTGATCTGTGGGTTAGGAACTGTATATCCTGATAAGAGAAATCACAGGAGAGTGGAAACAAATCCCTGAGCCGACTGGTAATTATTCCCATCAATAGAGCAAGTGAGGCTCTTAATTAGGGTCAAGCCCAGAAGAATGGAGTCCACTTCCCTCTCCAAGCAGTAATCCCTTCTGTGCTCTAGTGAGGGATCATCAGCGTCTGCCAGGGACAGGGAATCCTAGGGGACCTCACCCAGCATCTTGGTGTGGAGGCAAGGGATAAGATTTTGGAGTCAGAAAGATCTGGGTAAGAATCACAGTTGCTCCATCTGAGTGAGTGTAGGCAAGTTACCCAACCTCTTTGAAGAGTAAAAAAGACACGCACCAAGTGCCAGGCAGAGTGTAGGGCATATAGATGGTGTCGGTTAAATGTTAGTTCCCTCCACCCCCACCCCAGAGCAGGCCTTTCGTCACCGATCAGTTCTCCTTGAAACAGTTTTTTTCGTTAGTAGCTACTCAGAAGGCCTAGTTATACTCTCTGGGATAGCACAAAAAATCAGTCAGTTTCCCCTTCCACCTGTCAAATGGTGATTATGTTTCCCCTGAAGCTGGATTTGGGGCACCTTGAACTGAATTCATGATAAGGTCTGACAGATACAGAGCAGAGAGGGGCTGTAACTGCTCTTCTATCAATATAAATGCAGCCCAAGGGCCCCAAAATATCACCTCCACCTGACTGTTAGGGGCATATGAAACTCTACCATTAGAGATTTATTTCTTTAGCCTAACTTACTTCTTTTAAATAATAAATTCTCCCATGAGAAATAATCCATTGAGCTGTTACCAATCATAAATAACAAAATGTGCATTAATTTATCAGCTGCAGGAGGTGGGGTGTGTATCAAGGGTTTTGATGCTTTGGAGAAAAGGCAGGGGGCATTTTGGAGTTGAGATCACTGGTCCTATTTGGGGAGGCTGCTGGAGTTAGAGACCAGAGGGCAAAAGGACATAGCAGAGCAAGTTTCACAGCTTCACCAGGAAGCAGCGCTGATTGCTGAACAAGAAGGGTCACAGTAGAGATAACCCTGCCAACTGAAATCACCATGTGACAATGTGGGACCTTCAGGATACAATATGAGAGTCAGGGGGGCTGTAGCTCTCCAAAGAGCATCGCAAAGCACCATAGAAAACCTATCTCCACCTCCCACAGAGGCAAAATCAAAGGGATCAAGGTGCACCAGGGGAGACTGAGATTGGAGCCAGAAAGCAGGGCTAGGTTTTCCTTGTGCCCCATCACTCTCCTGAAACTATTCCTTCAACGATGACCCGTGATGGCCTAACATCTGAACCCCAGGGTTCTACCTCACTCCTCAGCAGATTGAAGGCCAATGCCCCCGCCTTCCTTGAAACCCCCGTGTGAAGGCACCCCAGGTGCCCTGGTGTGACCATTCTCACATTCCATCTCATCTGCCCCAAGGCTCTGCCTTTCTCCTCTGCACCATCCCATCTCTAACAAGGCAGAGGGACCCCTTCCTGCACTTCTCCGCAGAGCAGAAAAGAGTAGCTCTGAAGAGTCTCTCCTGCATGGGGCTGAGCACACAGCCGGTGCATAATAAATTGCAGACGTAACAAAGGAAGCCACTGCATTCAGATGCTGGCCAAAGTGTGGCTCGAGAGGACGATGCCCTAGGAAGTGAGCCACAGAAGGCACGGCACTTTGCTGTGTTTCTGAGGGAGCTTCCCTTACTCAACATACACGGCCTGACTCTGACCCACAAGCACCCGTTCAGTGTGTTTTCTCCAGAGAACAACTTAAAGGGTGTGCTGTCAACCCCAGGGCCCTTTGCCTCCTCATTACCTTGGTCTCCGGTATCCAAGGAGACGTTCTCACAGAGGGCTGCATCTCCATAGAAAAAGGTTCCAGGGATGGAACCCTGAGAGGAGAGCTCTTCTTGGCCACAAAGCAGCTTTTCTCCTCCAGGCCAGCTTCCCCAGCGCACCACCCCCCAACCCCGCTGCTGGCCTCCAGCATCCTCCCTGACCCCCGCCCTTGCCTGAGCTGCACCAATTTTCTTTGTGATGCAGTCTTTCTGTCGCCTCTCATCTATATTATATGTCCCATGACATATCCGAGAACACCACACTCCCAACCTCTGGGCTCTCTCACACCAATGTGTTTCGTCTCCTCCCAGCAGAAGTGCCGTGGAGGGGAAGATCACGCTCTCCCTCAACAAGCACGGAGCTCTCTGAGGACCACAGCCATGATGACCGAGTCACACATCATGCTTGACTCTTCCTCTGTACCCACCACTTCCCTTTAGCTCCCAGCAGAACTCTGCCCTTACGGGTGCCCCCAGTTCATGCTGGTAACTCAGAGGCACACAAGGAAAACCAAGAGGCCCTGGAACTTCATGGGAGGGGAAATATGAATACATAAGGAAAGGCGGAAGGAGAGAGGCAGGAGAGGGAAGGACTGGAGTGAATCCTTTGTGAGCTCAGCCATTTCTTACATCCCGTCTTAGTCCCCCTTGTCATCTTTGGCCCCGGCCTTGATTACTGAGAGTTACCCTTTGATCCACTCCTCCATCTCTGCTCACTGAGTGTGAAACATTGAAATTTGTCGGATATTCTGAGCACCAGAACCCATGCAAGAAGTTGCCAAGGCAACAGAACACTCCTCCTTGGTATAAATATTCGTGGGTGATACCACTGGTTGAGTAGAGCTCAGATGTCTTCCCCTTCCCCCTACTTTAGGCAGGTCTGGATCATTTCAGAGTTGAGGGAGCCATTAATGGTTTTGACAAGGGGAATGGAATGGAAAAGAGTGGGTCCCTCCAAAGACCAGCTCAGATGCTGCCTAATGAGCCATCCAGTAGGGAGACAGGATTTTGCAGTTCTGATTAAATGCTCAGCTCCCACTGGGCCTAGAGGTGGGATGGGGACAGAGAGGAGGCTGCCGGAAGATGGAGTGGCATGAATTGTGGGACAGGACTCCCGAAACCACAGTGCCAGGCCATAGCGCCCAGGACAGCTGCTTGAGATACCAGCCTGCAGGGGCCACTGGGAGATGTCCGGGGCCTTATGCTCTGGCTAGGGCTGTTCTGATCTCCCTTGTTCTCCATACTTTCTCCCTAGACCTTCAAAGACACAGACTGCACAGAAGATACTTAGGATTAAGTATCCATGCCCCAGTGCTGTTCAGGGAGGACTGTGCCTCGGCAGATACCATTCCGTTCAGAGGGCGGGCTCAGCCATCTCCTGTATTCAACCCACCCCAGAGCATCATTTTTTTAGCCCCTTCCCTTTCCTGGATCTCAATCTTACCATCTCTAAAAGGGGAGGGCTTTCCTCTCCTCCTTCCAACCTCTAATATTTCTGGAAAAGGTAAAAATAGTATGAAATTTTGCCTGTAAGGACTACTTGGAGAAACTTTTTTAAGCAGCAGTCAGTACCAGCAGCCCCACTGCCGGAGGCAGCGGTCCTCAGGCGGTCCCCAGAGACCACAGCTCTCGTGCTTTGAGGGAGAGAGGGGACAACAATCCAGGACAAGGTGTCCTGTGTTCATCTCCCCTCCTCCCCCACATCCTCACCGTCACTCCCCACATGCACCCACCTCGCCCAGACTGGGCTATTCACACATTGGGAGCTACACCCCCACCCCTGCTCACACCAGTATCACTGCATATCTCACACTCACTCATCCTGCCAGGACCAGCACACTCACCTCCCCAAAGCCCTCCCCAGCCACACAGTTCATAGGACTCTTCTCCCCACTCCTGAAGACCTGCCGCTTGCACCAATCATTTGACACATCACACTCTGTTTTTATCAGTATTGTCTTGAAAGCCCCACACAGCACCTAGAACAGTGCTGTGCACGGAGTAGGCACTTAAGTGAATATTTGTTTTAGGGTAGGTTTTTAAAATATTATTCATTGTTGGACTTCCCTGGTGGCACAGTGATTAAGAATCCGCCTGCCAAGGCAGGGAACACGGGTTTGATCCCTGGTCCAGGAAGATCGCACATGCTTCAGAGCAACTAAGCCCACGCGCCACAACTGTTTAGCCTGCGCTCTAGAGCCCGTGAGCCACAAGTACTGAAGCCCGCGCACCTAGAGCCCATGCTCCGCAACAAGAGAAGCCACCGCAATGAGAAGCCTGCGCACCACAACGAAGAGTAGCCCCCGCTCGCCGCAGCTAGAGAAAGCCCGCGCGCAGCAATGAAGACCCAACACAGCCAAAAATAAATAAAATAAATATAAATTTTTAATTAAAAAAAAATTCTTCATTGTTCAACAAAACCAGGAGACTCAAGTCTCCAGGTGTCTGAGTATGTCCTCTAAGAGAGTGGAAGCTCCTCACATCCTCTGCTATACTTCCCAGCACAGCTCTCTTCCTCCTCTCCTAAACACACCATTCCTGCCTGGCCTGAAACATCCTTTCCAGCTGCCCAAACTCTCACAGCTGCTCCACCCCACCAACCCCGCCCCTACTCATCTAGGATGGCTCAGGACCTCACTTCCCCACCTCTGACCCCCACTGAGCCATGTTTCCCTCACTAGAGGCCCCTGAATTTCCTGTGGAGCACAAACTAGGTGTAACTTTAAAGCGTCCCCAGCTTTGTCACAAACACCCTGGGACATGCACATCCACGACCATCTTTTCCAGGTCACACCCAGCACCAGGAGTCTGTGTCCTAGGTTGGAATCCCAGAATCTCTTAGCTGACTTGAACCTCTACCCAGAATTCTGGGCCTCCAACAGCCACTGGGTTTCCTGGCAGGAAACTGGTATTGTCTCTCCCTGTGAGTAGACTATAAAGACCAACGAATTCTACCCTCCTCCCAGAGGGTAAACAGACATCAGGCCCACCCCACACATCCCCCCAGGCTCCCCAAGAGTAGTGACTAGTGTCATGATAAGACAGTGGGCTTTGCTACCAGGCAGTCCAGGGTTCAAATCCTTGGGTAATTTGATGATGTGCCCAAGTCAATCGGCATCTACTGATGGGCTACTCTTGCACAAAGGGATCAGGGGCTCTCTGAGTATGGTCCTCACATCGGCAGCATCAGTAGCATCTGGGAACTTGTTAGAAATGCAACTTCTTGGGCCCACCCCAGACCTGCTGGATCAGAAACTCCAACAACCTGTGTTTTAACAAACTCTCCAAGTGATTCTGATGCACATTCAAATTTGAGGACCACTGATTTCTTAGGCCCTAGGAATACACAAAAATGAAAAACCTACAGTCTAGACCAGCAGTTACCAGCCCTGGCTGCACATTAAAATCAGCAGGGGAGCTTTTAAAATAACACCAAAGCCCGGACCCATCCCAGAGCAATTCCATTAGAATCTCTAGGAATGGGTAGATAATCGTAATGCAATGTGCTGAGTGCAAAGATTGAATACCTGTGCAGGCAACTGAGAAGGGAGAAGGCAGTGAGGAGATGAGGGCAAGTGGCTTCACCGTCTGTGCCTCTGTTTTCTCATCTATAAAATGGGGATTGCAATGGCCACCCTACGTGAGATGATATACGTAAATAACCGGTATACAGTAGATGCTAAGTCGGCATCAATCCCTCCCTTACCCAGACCAGGCCCTTCGTTGACTCTGAGCTCAGCAGCTGGACTGACGTGTTTAGTATTTCCCACATCAGTTCATCAAGGACCCCGCCCCACCAAGGAGAGACCTCCTGGCTAGCCATAGCTTTGGACAAGAGCTCTCTTCAGCAGCCATATCGACATTCCCAGGGTCTTCAGTCACTGTCCTGAAAAACAGCCTGGGTTCTTGGGAACCAGACTGTCCCCAGAGGGCTGCTCACAGCCCAAACCCCAGTTCTGACACCCCCAACTCCTTCAAAGAACAGCTCTCTAAAACAACTCAACCAAGGCGTCTTGAGTTATACTAGGGACACGTACATGGTCCTACACCTGCTCCCTCTCAAACTTTTGCCTGTGGCTCCAAGCAGGTCCTCTGGCTCAGGGGGAGCTCTCTCTGCATCAGGCAGATGTAGAAGCTTTCATTACTCCATCTCCCTCCTCAGCAACATCTGAATGCAGGCCTACTGGGAATTTGACCAAAGCACCAAGCTCCTTCCCCCTCCCTCCCCACCAGGCACAGGAGTAGCCCTGCTGTCACAGAGGGTTCCCTGGGCCTCCCACAATGCTGCTGACCTGCAGGCCCACAGGCAACCGCATGCTCCCAAATAGAGCAGAGACATGGGGGCTGTCTTTGTAGCTGCCCCCTTGCGCTCTATGCTTATCCCAGCAGATGCTAAAAACATCTTAGGTCTCCTCTTGAGAACAGCCTTCACTGTCATTAAAAAAAAAAAACAAGCAAATTGCGTCATTACTTCGTAGGCAAACCTTGCTTTTTTTTTTTTTTTTTTTTTGGTAACTAAAAATGTGATCATTCAGCTTGCCCAGATTTGGTTTCCTCTTCCCTAGACTTCCTCAAATGAAGCTGGGCTATCTCCAAAACTCAAATTAGCATTCAAAGAATACAGTTTTGTCAACCTTAAGGAATAGTTTAAAACAAACAACAACAAAAACTCTGCACCACTAGACTGGGAAACAGTCTCCAGAATGCAGACCTCACAGAGTCTGAACACAGGTGGTGCCCCTGGCCTCGGTTCACCTCAGGGGGCTTGCTTTGAAGGGAGTACCCCCTCAGATGGCGGTGATCAGTAAAGCATCAGTCATGCCATCACCTACAAGGGGCCTAGAAACCAAACCCCCTGCCCAAGTGAGGAAGTAGGATGGGGACGCGGAAACAAGGAGGGATCTGACTGCAGAGAAAACGGGCCAGACACCCAGAAGCAGGAACCAGGTCTATCCTCCAAAGAGGCAGGGGCTGCCAGGGAGAAACAGTGTCTTCAGAAGCCAAAGGCTGGCCTAGTTTCCTGCCCCTGACCCACAGAGCCCCCACAGAAGAATATGGAACATGAGACAGGAACAAAAAACGCTGCAGAAACAGTCCTGGAGGAACAGGAAAAATATAGGAGCCGCACAGCTTTTCCTCAGTTCTCTGAGTGGTAAAACTAGGGCCGGATTCCCTCCCAGACACCACAAAGTCACCCTCTCCTGGCCCCATCACCCCTCCTCCTCCTTCCTCAAGTCCTGCCACGTGCAAAATAAGACCTCAGCCCAGGCTGGCCAGAGGAGAATGAGATATTTTCTTCTTGGCTCTGCATTTTCATTCAGCCTTAAAAAGCTCAGGCCGGGCAAGAAGCCCGCAAGTGTATCGTGCTGTGCCTCGGTGCTCACATCCCCAGGGCTGGCTGGATCTCCCTGCATTTCTCCTCCTCACCCCGGCATTCTCGCTGGCTGGGGTGCCAGACCCTGGGCTCTGGAAGCACTAGTTGAGTGGCCCTCACAATCCTTAGGAAAGTGTGGCCAAAAACTAGTTCACATTGGTCCAAGGGCTTCCCTTTGAAAAGAACCATCATCCGAAACCCCTGATACGGAACAGTGTGTCACCAGGACACTGCAGGTCTATTGGCAGTGGCTGTTTCTGTGATTACTGTGTTTCCTTACACATGAGTCACCCTCAAGTGTGCTGACTGCACTAGGTCGAGCACCAAAGTGATTCATAAATCACTGCCCAATTATTTGAAATCAGAGCATGGTCTTTGATAGCAGCACCATATCTGATTCAAATCAGTAGCTGTTATCAATTTAATCAAGTTCAAGTACAACAGTATTCTTGGTATTTGGGTGGTCCTTTTGATTTTTTCCAAAATTCTTTGACATCTTGTACCTAACATTCTGTTCACCAAACCCCACGGGTTAAAGGTAGAGAAGGGGCTGAGGCACCTATTTCATAGACTTTTCTGATGATTACCCATCAGTAGCAGCTGGCAAGTGGGGCTGAGAGACCAGCAAAGGGCTCCTGACTCCCAGAGCCAAGCTCTTTCCACAGCAAGTTGGGAGTAGGCGTAAGAAGCTAAAATTTACAAGAAGTTTCAAAGGCAAGAGCCATAAGGACATTGTTTGTTAACCTGCAGGCAAAGAGAAGATACAGGGCCCTGGGGGCAAACTACTGAGAATCATACTTCAGTCATACCACCTTTTTATTTTTTTCTTTTTAATTTTTTTGCTTTTTTATTAAAGTGTACACATCTTAAGGGAAGAGCCAGGTAAATTTTTGCGCGTTTATACACTGATGTAACCATCCACACCAAGACTTAGAACATTTATAGCTACCCAGCAGGTTCCCTCATCCCCCTTCCAATCAAGAATAACCACTGTTCTGACCTCTACCCCATACAATAGGTTTCGCTTGTCCTTGACTTTCATATATATGAGAATATAATATTTATTCTTTTATACCTGGCTTCTTTTACTCAACATTCTGTAAGATTCCTCTATGCTGTTCCTAAGCCAATAGTGTGATTCTTCTCATTGCTATGTAACATTCTGTTGCATCAATATATTATACAACAATGTATTTACCCATTCTACTGTTGATAGAAACACTTTGGTTGTTTCCAGTTTGGGGCTGTTATTAATAAAGCTGATATGAACATTCTTGTACATGTTTGGATGAAGATAAACCCTCATGTCAGTTGGGAATATCCAGGAGCAGAACTGGAGCATCATAGGGGTATACATAATAGACACTACCAAAATTTTTTCAAAGTGTTTGCATCCATCAGCAAAGAGAGTTCCAGTAGCTCCACATCCTCACCAACACTTCGTGTTATTGGTAAAGACTCCTTTTTAAAGTATCACTGCGAAACAAGGTACCCCAGTTAGGTTTCCACATAACTGATTTTAGTCTTTAAGCAGCTGTTCTTTCTAATTCTAACAATTTTACTTCTTGAACAGAGTTAACCACCTAACCCTTGCAGACCAAACTGAGATGTGCAGAGAGATGTCTGCCCCCATGTTAAATATCTAGGAACTTCACTATCTCCTCCTTCTTGGGTAGACATCACTAAAGTATCAGCAGACCATAGACCTTCTTCTAATAGCTCTTCTAGGAAATACTGAAGATGGCCTAATCAGGAACTTTAATCTATACATAATCATAAGTCAGTAAGTTCTAGTCTCATTGTGCCTGGGCTTCTTCGCTGCTGTAAGGCTATTTCTATGTCCAGAATAGTGCAGGTTGCCCCACAAATAGATAAGTGAGTTATTACTCATTTCATTTGTTTTTATGTGGCTTGGCAAATGTTACTCAGTTATCAAACAATCAACACACATTTATAAAGCAAATATTTTATGTTACTGAGCTAGACACTCTGGAAGCGACAAAGAAAACCAACGTTTCCCCTGAGGGGGCAGAGCCCTAGGGTAAATCACGTGGAATGCTGTCATCTGCCTTCCTCTTCTCACTTTACCCACCCAAACTCTTTCACAGATAAAATGAGGTTAAAACAAACATCAACGATGGTCTTGGCCTTGGAGAGGAAAGCAAGTCTTAAGAGAATGATAATGGAAGAGGGGAGAACAGGCCTGCCCAAAGAGCCATGGTGATGGGGCTAGCAGGCATTTGGTCCTATCCAAAACGTCCATAAGGCACTTGGTCCATAAGACATTTGGTCCATGCCAAAAGGTCCTTGGAATTTGGTCCTATCTAAAACATCCATGGGTATATTTGGTCCATGCCAAATCATTTTGGACAGGACCAAATATCAAGGATATTTTGGCATGGACCAAATGTTCTACAATGGGTGATAGAGTAAATGGATGATAGCAGGTGATAACTGTAACCTAAAGTCTTCACTTAGAACAAGGTCAAGTTCTACATTATACCTTCCTCCCCTGACCTCTTCCCACCACCACCTTCCTTCTCCCCAGCTACTCTCTAGGTGTCATCGCCCACACCTCATCACCAGGGAATATATGCCCATGACAAGACATATTCCCCGACCTTATAGAACATACCAACCTTAAAGAACATACCTATGGTGAGCACCAAATGCAGGGTTGAGTCTAGAGAGGAGTCACTGTGAAATGGCACATGCAGGCAAAGAATGGAAGGGCCTTGAGCTGGTCCTTAACACAGGTAAGAAACGGCAGAGCAGTGGAGCAATGGTGGGAAGTGCTCTGCCCTCTAATAGAGCACAGGACAAGAGCAGGAAGAAACATGGGATCCTTAGAGTCTGTTAATAGACAGGGCAAGCTTTCCACACCATCACACCCTTAAGATGCTCAAATATGGGCTTCCCTGGTGGCGCAGTGCTTGAGAGTCCGCCT
Organism: Delphinapterus leucas; assembly: GCF_059928025.1. Classification (NCBI taxonomy): domain Eukaryota; kingdom Metazoa; phylum Chordata; class Mammalia; order Artiodactyla; family Monodontidae; genus Delphinapterus; species Delphinapterus leucas. The sequence continues at coordinate 69,707,097 of NC_143132.1, read as the reverse complement.
CCTGATGCAGGGGACACGGGTTCGTGCCCCGGTCCGGGAAGATCCCACGTGCCGCGGAGCGGCTGGGCCCGTGAGCCATGACCGCTGAGCCTGCGCGTCCGGAGCCTGTGCTCTGCAACGGGAGAGGCCACAACAGTGAGAGGCCTGCGTACCGTGAAAAAAAAAAAAAGATGCTCAGATATGATTCGGCTACTGCTCCTGAGTATAGCCTGGCTTCTTCACTCAAACAAAAGCTGTCCAAAAACAGTGACTGAAAATTTTAGGGACCTTCTTAGAAACATCCTCAGATACGCAAGTGGATGAGGCCGTGTACAATTTTGCTCATCAGCATTCTACAGCCTTCAATTTCTCAATTCATAGTTTCTGACTTGGCTCTCTAGACATCAAATGCAAATGACTGAGAACAGCTCCATGGTTTTTCTGCACTGGAAAGCTGCTTCTGTCCCTGTGCAGAGATGTAACCAAGTCGACATGGCAGCTAGCACTGGGGATGGGGGAGGGGACAGGGAACAGGCACAGAAGGGTCAGACGCATGAGGTGACTCTAAACCCCAGAGCCCTTCAGGACCAGGTGAAGAGGGTGGAAATAGCATCTGAGTAGGGGCAGAGGGAATACCTCACACCACACCAGAGCCACCCACATGAAGACACAGTTCTCAGATCACTATGCTCCCCTCCATCAAGCTCATTTCTCCTTCAGATATCTTTTTGGGGCCTAATTCATGGTTTGTTTGTTTGTTTTTTCAGGAATCTGTAGTCTTATTCAATCTTGAGGGACCATCTTGTCACTTGGTTTAAATTTTCATTTGGTTTTCCTGCTTCCCTGTACCATCAACTCAGAGGGAACACCTCCCCTCTGGCTGGGGCAAAAGTACAACTACCACTTTTGAAAAGCCAATCAGCAAACGGGATGGGGCTGAGACTTCCATTCTCAGCCGCAAAGTTTATTTCCCCTCAGGCTTCTGTCCTCATCAGTGTTTGCTGTCTAAATAATCTCTGTAGGAAACACATCTTATTCAGGGACAAATGACTTTTAATATACAAAAAGTAACATCCATCAGTTAAACAAACATAACATTAGTTGGTAGCATCTAGGTCTCAACATTCCAGGCTTCTGTTTCCTCTGATCATTGACTGATCTGATTCCACTGATAAGTTTGACTACAGGTACAATGAACAGCTTGAGAAAAGTCAGAGTGTGCACATCAGTAAGCGCTCCTTGAGAGCAGGGAGCTGGCCTTATTCATTCCTGTCTTCCTAGCACTTACCACAGACCTGCACAAACAGACTGAATAAATGTTAATTGAGGGAACACATGAATGAAGGAAATAATTCAGTAATTTAAAACATACTGTACACATCAAAGGCATAAATTCTGAAGGAACACAAAATTACGGAGAGGTTTAGCCTGTGAGACTGCGGAATAAGAGTAATAAAGTAAATGCAGCATAAGAGAAAGAAAACCAAATGTAGGAGACACACAGATCAACCAAAAAGTCTAAAGCATTGCCAAACAGACTGTGTGGGAATAATAACTGCTGTCCTCAATTATCTGAAGGATTTCAAGTAAAAATGAAATTATATAGCTCCATATTACTCTAGAGGGCTGAACTCAGATCGTGCCTAAATTAGACAAAGTCAGATTTCAATCACATAAAATAGCTGACTACCAGTTAGCTCTGTCCAACACTGAAAGGAGTTGTCATGTGGAGCCATGAGGGCCTTGTCACTGAAGCTATGGATCGTCACTACTCAGACATCATCCAGAGGCAATTTCTGCCTCAAGTGGAAGTTAGACTCAATGGACTCTAAGGTCTCATTCATAACTAAGATTCTATGAATCTAGAACTCTGAGCTCAAAAGTGGATAGAGTCAAACAAAGCAGACTTCCTGGAAGAGGAGAGTTTGAAGCCAGACTGGGAAGGTAACATGGAATTAGCAAATTAGTCTGGTTGCTACAGTACGCATTGGAGTATAGGACCCAGAAACCTTACTAGAAGGGGGAGGATTAGAAAAATCACCCTGTATAATTGTGCCAGGGACACTTTAGGGTCCATTGTAATCTATTCTCAGAACAAACTATTCAAAGTAAATGGATGCCTTCCCAAATTGGTGGATAATCCTAACCTAGATCAAATTGAAATGGGAAAATCTTATCAGATATTTAAGTTGATACAATATGGAGAGACCATAGAGTTGGAAATTAAAGGAAGCCAACAACAAGGCAAGTGTAGCCCACAAATCTGTAACCAATTTGAAACCTGTGAATGGTGGTCTCTGAGCGCCGCCACGAAAGCGCCTATCCTAGCAGCCTTGGGCTCTTGTCATTATCAAACCAGGGGTCATTATTTTATGAATCTTATATTGTAGCTGAGCCAGACAGACAACAGTACCTTCTTTCATTTTTCTTGGATAATGGCCAATTACAAGTCACTTTACTATGACCTAAAGAGTATTGTGCCCATCTGTTCACAATTGATGGGAATAATTGAGGGGTAGAATGTGCCAGGCACTCTTGGACAATCCTGTGGAAATGGGTCAGGAGCTTTCTTGGCCATTTGCCATGTGACAACACTTCCTTCAACTGTGAACATATGGACCTGATGAAACTATCACTTGGAGAACATGGTACAACAGGGCTGGGGCCATTCCATTTCCACAAGAAAATTTACCTACGTTACAGCAAGGGAATAGCCTTTACATTCTGTGTTACACCTTAAGAAATTCTTGCCAGCACGCATCCTTGTGTTGTGCCCTCGAATTAGAAAGGGAAAGTTGGGATTGGATGTCATCCCTGTCTACTATCTTGAGTTTAAAACAGGGAGATAAATCACCACAAAGGAGAGGAGTGGCCAGGTGGTGTCCTGAGACCAACTTCTGCTGTCCGCCTCTCCTAAGACGGAGCAGTGGTGGGGAGCAGGAAAGTGTTCTCAAATATTTGCTCAGACTTTTGAAAGAGTTCAGTGGTTGAAGGAGAGAAACCTCACCATTAGTGGCTGAGGAAACAGTCTGGGTAACACTGGATTATTTGTAAACATAATTTTGTCCAAAAAAAAAAGAGAACTGACCAAAAAATCTTTCTGACGTCTGTCTTTTCAAGTTCAGAAATTTTCGCTTGTGACTTATTTTAAAAAGAGAAAGACAGAGAGAGAACGGAATCATTCATTTGAGGCCTGGCAAAAGCAAGAAAGTCTCTCCTTATTCTTGGCTAGGAATTCCCGAAACCATGATCCTCTTTTATTCGACTTTTCTACAGTGAACATCAAGGTAAACCATGAAGGCAGAAGAGATGTCCCTAAAAGGCACCCTAGTGGAGGAAGGGAGTGTTAATAGGTGAGCTGCTGAGTGTGGGGCATGAGCTGGTAGTCAACTCCTTTTCCTCCAAACCAAGATGGAGCCTCTAACTCATGGAGTTGCCAGTGCTCAAGTGGAAACACCTGATTGGCACAGCCCAGGCCTAATCAACCAGAGGGGCTGATGGCCTAGTTGTGGGTTATCCACATTCTTGACATCTCCTCTTCTGTCCTTTCAAGTATTTTCCGGTTCACAGAGGAATCAAGGACAAGGAGTGGAAGAAATTCATTCCAAGCCTTTTTGCTGTTTGTGGGCAGTGTGTTGAAAGCATTTCTAGGAAAAGGGGATTATGCTGTAAGTTAAAAAGAGAGTTTGTGTTTCCTCTGATTTCAATTATTCAGGCCCTCAGTGTCCTTGACTCCCCCCCCCCCCAGCCTCCCTGGCATGCCCAGAATAAAGAAGAGTGGGCCTGAATAATGATATCTTTCAGCAGTGCCAGGAACACCACACGCAACCCTCTGCCCACCATAACCATAGCTTCCTGTCCTTTGCCTGATAGCCCAAGGTCACATGCTCCTGGAACTCTTGCTTACTCACCACACCATCTCTAACCTTGCACCTCCCTCTTCACAGTAGTAGCAGCATTTTGAGCCACACATATTTTTTGTTCTCATGATTTGGAACTGACAATGTGAAATAACAGAACAAAATAAGACGCATGCTGTCTGAGGTGCTGGATTCAAGGCATGGCTTCTCCTTGCTAGCTGGGTGACCTTAGGCAAGTCTCTTCACCTGTTGAGCTACAGTCTCATCTGGAAAAGGATGATATGGATTTCAAATGAAATAACCTATGTGAAAGCTTTTTGGAAATTGTAAAGCAGCCTGTTTCTGTTGGGGGTGATGCAGAGACCATGTCTCTTCCTTATACTTCAGAGTCTGAACTAGGGTCGTACCCACTCTGCAGGCTCAGCACAGATTTGGTTGAAATGTCACTGAATGCCCACCTTGTCCCTACAGTGCTAACATGGACCCTCTCCCCAGCTTTACCATGTACATTCAGAAGCCATGCACATTATTATAAAGATGCCTACCAAGAAGGATCCTGTAGCCTGGCCTTGTGCGTCCCCAGACAGGAGACAGGAGAGCAAATCCAGGCCTCAGAGTCTGCTGCAGGACATGATGGCAGCAGCAGGCTGGCACCGAGACTCCTGCAGCACTGCAGGCCACGCAGGTACATCTAGCCCCACCACCCAGGAGACAAATCATCCCCCTGATACCCAGGAATTTTATCTCCTCTTCAGCACCACCACCTGCAGAACTACCGTCACAACCACTGCAGCCAAACGCCCTGGCACCACTCACCTCACCATTTGGCAAGTTAAGAGCCCAGAATTCTCTCACTGGGACTCTTTTTTAGTGTCATAACTAAAATCTCTGATTGCCCAACAGAAAGTATCCAGGAGACCAAAGGGAGAAGCATGCTATGTGACACCTGAAGCCACTAATCGCCCATCTTCCCTGCAGCAGTGCGCGGACAGTGTCCTGTCTTCTTCCCTGAGTGTCTGCTAACAGGTCCGCCTGTGATTAGAAGCACTTAGAGTGATACTAACTCGCTCTGCTGACACCAATAAGCAGATGTTTTGTTTTACAACAAAGCAAATTCAATAATTAATGGCCTTATGGAGAATTCCAATCCATGGCCTCTTTCAACAGGGCTCCAAAGTCATCCCCAAACTATAAAAATGCTTCAGGTAGAAATAAATCACTTTCTTGCACTTTATTGTACAACCAGGTACCACGGGCCCCAGAGTCAACCCTTCCCTAATGGTCTGATAAAGGAGGTAAGAAATGGCTGAGTGCTCATGAGTGACTTGGACAATATTTTATAAACACGAAAGAAATCAGTATCAGAGTGCTGTAGAGGTGGCAGTGATATCCCCTGAAAAACTTGAGATGCCCTCCCCAGTGCTGCACAAGTTCTATCATGTTATAAATATCTAACTCAAGCTGGACTTCTTCCGTGAGGCTTTCTGTGATCTCTCCAGCCTATTAAAAAATCATTAATTCAACGTTTATTTATTGAGCATCTATGTGTACCAGGCACTGTGCTAGGTCGTTCTGGGGGTAGAACAATATAAACAGTTAAAATCTCAGTCTGATGGCTCCATCCTCTGATCTATTAATAGAAGCAGCGTGTATACCCCCTGCATCAAATACATTCTTTCACAGAGAGCATTTTCCCAAAACTCATATTACTCTCCACTTTACAATATAATTATGAACATGTCTTTTTAAGCAGTGTGAAGGTAAAAGCACTTCTGATTTCTTTTGTGGTGCGGTAAGAGAAGGTGCTACAGCAAACATAATCCTCAGTGGTGAAAAATTGAAAGCATTTCCTCTAAGATCAGGAACAAGACAAGGGTGTCCACTCTCACCACTATTATTCAACATGGTTTTGGATGTCCTAGCCACAGCAATCAGAGAAGAAAAAGAAATAAAAGGAATCCAAATTGGAAAAGAAGAAGTAAAACCATCCATCACTGTTTGCAGGTGACATGATACTATACATAGAAAATCCTAAAGATGCCCCCAGAAAGCTACTAGAGCTCAGCAATGAATTTGGTAAAGTTGCAGGATACAAAAATACACAGAAATCTCTTGCATTCCTATACACTAACAACAAAAGGGCAGAAAGAGAAACTAAGGAAACAGTCCCATTTACCATTGCAACAAAAAGAATAAAATATCCAGGAATAAACCTACCTAAGGAGGCAAAAGACCTGTACTCAGAAAACTATAAAACACTGATGAAAGAAATCAAAGATGACATAAACAGATGGAGAGATATACCATGTTCTTGGATTAGAAGAATCAATATTGTTAAAATGACTCTACTACCAAAAGCAATCTACAGATTCAATGCAATCCCTATCAAATTACCAATGGCATTTTTCACAGGACTAGAACCAAAATATCTTACAATTTGTATGGAAACACAAAAGACCCCAAATAGCCAAAGCAATCTTGAGAATGAAAAACGGAGCTGGAGGGCGCATAGCACAGGGAGATCAGCTCGGTGCTTTGTGACTGCCTGGAGGGGTGGGATAGGGAGGGTGGGAGGGAGGGAGACGTAAGCTGGAAGAGATATGGGAACATATGTATATATATAACTGATTCATTTTGTTGTGAAGCTGAAACTAACATACTACTGTAAAGCAATTATACTCCAATAAAGATGTTAAAATGAAAAAGAAAAAAAAAGACAAATACGTACTAGGGATGTAATGTACAACATGATGACTATAGTTAATACTACAGTCCAGTATAATTGAAAGTAGTTGAGAGCAGAGCCTAAGAGTTCTCATCACAAGGAAAAAAAAAATTTTTTTTTTTTGTATCTAGATAATAAATACTAACAGAAGTTACTGTGGTAAATTTACTTCACAGTATATGTAAGTCAAATCATTATGATATACATTAAACTTATATAGTGCTACCTATCAATTATATCTCAATAAAACTGGAGAAAAAAAAGAAAAACGGAGCTGGAAGAATCAGGCTCCCTGACTTCAGACTATACTACAAAGCTACAGTAATCAAGACAGTATGGTACTGGCACAAAAACAGAAATACAGATCAATGGAACAGGACAGAAAGCCCAGAAATAAAACCACGCACCTATGGTCACCTAATCTATGACAAAGGAGGCAAAAATATACAATGGAGAAAAGACAGCCTCTTCAATAAGTGGTGCTGGGAAAACTGGACAGCTACATGTAAAAGAATGAAATTAGAACACTCCCTAACACCATACACAAAAATAAACTCAAAATGGATTAAAGACCTACACGTAAGACCAGACACTATAAAACTCTTAGAGGAAAACATAGGCAGAACACTCTTTGACATAAATCACAGCAACATCTTTTTTGACCCACCTCCTAGGGTAATGAAAATTAAAACAAAAATAAACAAGTAGGGTGTAATTAAACTTAAAAGCTTTTGCACAGCAAAGGAGACTATAAACAAGATGAAAAGACAACACTCTGAATGGGAGAAAATATTTGCAAATGAAGCAACTGACAAAGGATTAATCTCTAAAATATACAAGCAGCTCATACAGCTCAATATCAGAAAAAACAAACAACCCAATCAAAAAGCGGGCGGAAGACCTATATAGACATTTCTCCAAAGAAGACATACAGATGGCCAACAAACAAATAAAAAGATGCTCAACATCACTAATTATTAGAGAAATGTAGATCAAAACCACAATGAGATATCACCTCACACCGGTCAGAATGGCCATCATCAAAAAATCTATAAACAGTAAATGCTGGAGAGGATGTGGAGAAAAGGTAACCCTCATACACAGCTGGTGGGAATGTAAATTGATACAGCCACTGTGGAAAACAGTATGGAAATTCCTTAAAAAACTAAAAATATAACTACTATATGACCCAACAATCCCACTACTGGGCATACACTCAGAGAAAACCACAATTCGAAAAAACACATACACCTCAATGTTCATAGCAGCACTATTTACAATAGCCAGGACATGGAAGCAACCTAAACGTCCATCAAAAGAGGAATGGATAAAGAAGATGTGGTACATATATACAATGGAATATTACTCAGCCATAAAAAGGAATAAACTTGGGTCATTTGTAGAGATGTGGATGGACCTAGAGAGTGTCATACAGAGTGAAGTATGTTCAGAAAGAGAAAAGCAAATATCGTATAACAACACATATATGTGGAATCTAGAAAAATGGTATAGATGATCTTATTTGCAAAGCAGAAATAGAGAAATAGACGTAGAGAACAAATGTATGGATACCAAGGGGGGAAGGGGTGGGGAGGGAGGAATTGGGAAAATGGGATTGACACATACACATTATTGATACTATGTATAAAATAAACAACTGATGGGAACATACTGTATAGTACAGGGAACTCTACCTAATGCACTATGGTAACCTAAATGGGAGGGAAGTCCAAAAGGGAGGGGATATCTGTATGTGTATGGATGATTCACTTTGTTGTCCAGTGGAGGCTAACACAACATTGTAAAGCAACCATACTCCTATAAAAATTAATAAAAAAAAAATTTAAAGAAGAGAAGGTGCTAAGTAAATATACATTGAATGAATAGTTAGCTAATTGTGTGAAATAAATAAATAAATATGTTTAATTTTCCTATCTAGCTTGTAAACTTCTCCAAGGACAAGAATTTCTCTGTTAACATTTCTGTATCTTCTAGAGCATCCAACCTAGGGCTGGGTACGTGGCTCATTCTGAATACATACTTAGTTGAATTCAGTAATTCTGCTTGCAATGGGGGTTCCTCTTCCATGCCAATCCTGTTAATCATACCCTAGATTTAGAAAACGGGAAGCCTAAGGCCAAGGAAAACAATATAATCAGTCCTAAGTGACCTACAATCCCCCAACATACTGCCTAAGCTGTCTCCCAAACCAGAGCACTGTGTTTGTGAGAGAGGAATAAAGTCATCATACATCCATGAGGACTGACATAAGCCACCTGTGCATTGCAAGAAGAAAACCAGAATGAAATTGGAGCAGCAAGCCTGATTTTAGACAACAAGGCCACCCATGGAAACATCCATCATGTGACCTACATAGGATCTGCCTGCCAAAAGACCACGAACCCAGGAGTCAGAGCCACCTACCCTGTCAGGGGTACAGGTGCAGCCAAAGCCAGTCCATGGAGGCCAGAGACCCTGGGTATGTGGTACATATATACAATGGGTATGTACCTACGCTTGCTGTCTTTTACTTTTGTCTCTTGAAATCCATGTTCTGGAATATCTAGCCCTGCTCTGATAACCCTTAAGGGATGCCTCAGCTAAAGAAGTCAGTGGATAGAGCTGACCTCTGTAGGGAGATGGTCCAATATCCTTTGTTACACTAGGTGAGATCAGGTGAACTGATGGTGCTCTCCCAACCCCCATGGGCATCTGTGAGTCCTATCATCTAGACCACCAATGAGTACATCATTAGCATTGGCAGAGCACACCCAGCCTGGGAATGACATAGGATGCCTGTGTGTCACCTACAGAGGCATTAAAGTTCTAAGTTCTGGACATCCTCATAGGACATCTCAGGATTTACCGTCTGAAAAGTCAAGCCACTTACTCAGAAGCCCATCCTCCCCATTCCCAAAATTAGAAAGTACCCCAGGACCTTCAAAATCAACATTAAATGACCAAAAATTACATTCCCCTTGCTATCACAGACAATGCCAGACTTTGCTTCAGCCTTCCCAGATCTGAGCAGTCTGATCCCTCCTAATGTTGTGTCAAACCTGGAAGCATTCCTGCCTCCTTCCCCATCCTTGTGGTCCGGCATGGATCCTGAAGCTGCTCTTGGAAACCAGCAATGGCATTTAGTCATGCAAAGCAGAGAACTGACTTCATTTTCCTCAATTAATATTTCATTGAGATTCAGAGAAATAAGAGAAACCTTATTCATGAGATTTATGTTTGTCTTAATGATTCACAGCATAATTTGTTCCAATTAAATATTTATTTTAATATCTTCTTGGGTCTGGAAACTTCTGCCCATTCATCAGTGAGTCTTCGTATCATCAGTCCCCTCACAGATGTGAAGATGCTGGGAAGAGCCTCGTTCTCCTCCAAAGTGGGAGTTTTTCCTTTCCAGCTCCCTCCTAGGAGGTAGCCTGTGCCATGCTTTCACTGTCTCTGGCACACACCCCAGAGCCCTGCCAGTCAGTCTCTATTCCCTGCTCCCTCTTACCTTGCATCTCTCAACCCTACATATAGTCTTAAAGCTCCCCTGGCTCAGATACCTCTCCCAGACACAGAATCCAGAGAAACTCTCCATAAAATATGGGTTAAGGGGTGTGCTGGGCATTATGATATGGTAAAAAGGAGACTGGAATTGCAATAAAGACCTCTGAGTTCAAGTTCCAATGTCTACTTCTGGTGGTATAATGGGGAAATATGTATTGTTGGAAGAATCAAGTGAGATGATAGAGGTGCCTCATAAACTGTAAAGAATTATAGCTCCCTCCTGGGGTTGTGACAATTAAATAAGAAGATATATTTCCAGTGTTTAGGACAAACCTGGTATATAATAAATACTCAAATAAGACATAGTTATCACAAAAATATGAGAAATGAAATGTTTACTTTCATTACAGCTCAATGACTATTTAGGTCTCACTGTCTAACTTGTTTACATGTTGCCTAAGTGAATGTTTCCATTACTCCCATATATAGATGTATGGAACTCTTAGTAATATCCAGGATGTATGTCAGGGGCAGAGGGTTGCTGTGTATGTATGTGTGTGTTGCACTTTTCAGCTGTTCACATTTACACATATCTTCACAATCTCCTCAAGATACTCTCTCTCCCACAGAAATAGCATAATCCTCGCTCAGTTGCTAAAGCTTCCTTAGATACCAAGAAAAGCATTCCCTGTTTCCATCATAGGGAACATAGTCTAAGCCACTCCCACGCCCTTGGCCCCAAGAGCAGTCCCCATCAAGTGGAAGCCAGAGCCGTCTGCCATCTGTGGTCCCTCTGTCCTGATCCCAGCTGAGAGTTCACCACTCAGCCTCCCGAAATCTGGCTCCTGGTACACATGGAAGTGTCTCCTCTTGGGCTCAGAAAGTGTGGCAGTCACCCTCAGGGAAGGCACAGTCCTCTGCTTCTGCCTCCTTCCTGGCCTGCCCTTGCCCTCAGGGAGGCTTCCTGGACAGTACAGAGAGAAGGGTGAGCCCAGGGGGAGGAGGGAGAACGAGCAGATTTGCAAGGGATTTTACTTGTTGCGTTAATTAAATGTCATTTCTAAAATTTTTAGGTCCTTGGCACTGTGAGAAAGATTTACTATGCCAAAGCAAAAAGGACTTCTGAAAAGTAATTATAAAGGCTTATAAGTTAATAATGGCTTTGTACCTGTATTACTAGAGCTAATTCCATTATCTGAGAAACTAAAAACTGATGTTCAGTAACCTGGTGAATGCCCCAATCCACAGCTCCTGAAAGAACAATCCTCTTTGCTACCATATCATGTTAAGTACTTTTCTAAGAGGCCATCCCAGAATATCTCCCACCATGTCTGAGTCATTCCATCCCCTCTAGACACCACCCACCCCACTCCACCCACGCATACACACAGCCTTCATGTTCCTCTACTTCTTCCGGAGCCAAGGAATCTTAAATTAACACCAGGGTATATTATTTTCCCACTCATAAAACGACTAGCTGAGTGATATTAGCCCAAAAGAATGAATGAACCATTCTGGGCGCCAAGGCACTGCCAGGGTCAAAGAGGTTTTGAGCTGGGAGTACTTTCCTAGCACCTTTCAAGTGATACCAATTCTGCCTTCCCCAGAGATAACTCTTAATGAATGTTTTAGTTATTTAAATATCAAATAATTTTCTGATTCTCCTTCCCCACATGCTCAAGGGAAAAACACCACTATTTTTCTTTTCCATAAAATAAATTCCCAGGGGCTTCCCTGGTGGCGCAGTGGTTGAGAGTCTGCCTGCCGATGCAGGGGACACGGGTTCATGCCCCAGTCCGGGAAGATCCCACATGCCGTGGAGCGGCTGGGCCCGTGAGCCATGGCTGCTGAGCCTGCATGTCCGGAGCCTGTGCTCCGCAGCGGGAGAGGCCACAACAGTGAGAGGTCCGCGTATGGAAAAAAAAAAAAAAGAAATTCCCAGTAGAGACCCCCAGCTCAGGGCAGCAGGTCAACAGCATACACTTGTCCACACACCAGCCAGTGCCCCCTCCTCTCCCTCAGAGCTGCTGCAGATCAGAATGTAGCCTGCAATGTATGAAATCTGATCTTCCATCTGCCACTTGATCTTCCATCTGTCACTTCCCTACTTCGGCTGGGGGCTGGAAGATAGAGCAAGAGAGGTCTCCAGGGGTCCACTTGGCAAGAGCAGATGTTAACCAAATGAGAGAGATGTAATGTTCCTTCAAAGCAAGAAGAGGCCTAAGGTCATAGCCAAATATACCTTGGGGGCCAGAGGAGACCCCAAGATGTCATTGAATGATCCAACATCTAAATCTGCCCCCAGGCACCTAGGGTATAGGTATTCTCAACAGTTTCCAGATGGAGAAGTGGAAAGAACATGAGGTTTAGAATAAGAAAACCTAGGTTAGAATCCTGACTCATCATTATATAAGCTGAATGACCTGGGCAAGTCACATAACTTCTTTGAGCTTCAGTTTCCTCAACTGTAAAATAGGGACAATACTATTGTGAGGTTTGAGAGAAGCACCTAGGACAGTTCCTGGCACATTAGGAAGTATTTAATCAATGTTCCAAAACACTAAATTACAACACAACCATTATCAACAGGCCATATTATCTGGGTTCTTTTCCAGTAGAAGGTCTAGATTTTTGTTATCTGTCTATACTATTTTTGCTGGCCCTTGCATGACTAAGAAAAAGCTAGTGAGAGACTACCAGCTGGAATGGAAGATGTAGTCTCCAACCATGACTAGAGAGAAATTATCTAACAGATAACTGAGCCACAGCCTTCCCCTCACGAATATAGTGTTGGGGCCAACTATGCCAACAGCACCATAAGGATATTTTAAAACATCACTGTCACTGGAAAATAAATCTGCACCATCCCCTTCATTTGGATATAGAAGAGAAGTTTTAAGCCACCAAATTTGCTTCTTTGTAGACCATGTCCTGGTAAATAGATCTTATCTTTAAAAGTGCATCCCCATCTTTGTTGACAATCCTGTCTTCCATACCGAGAAATGTTCCTGGAACCAGGGTCTGTTTCTAGAAACCAACTTAAATTTATGAAGCTGCTTATATTTATGATAAAATGGAAGTAAATCTGGCTGAAGCAAAAATCTACATTCCCAGGATGACTCACTGTTCATGTATTAGTTGCTGCCCTTAGCTAACATCCAAGCCACAGGCTGCCCCTTGCTCAGCCTTCTTACAGGAACCTGGCTCATTCTACAGGAACCTGGCTCATTCTACAGGAACCTGGCTCATTCAGGAGCACCGGGAAGGAGCTGAAAAAGTAGGGGAAGCAAACAGCATTAAATCAAGGGACACACCCTCTATAGCCAAGGCCAGCACCCAGGAGGGGCAGCAGGGCTCAGACAGTGGCGGAAGGACTCCACCCGCATGGCACTTTGAACAGAAGCTCTCTTCCAACTGGAGGCAAAGAGCCGCTAATCTGACGCACGCCCAAAACAGAGATGTTGGTAAAAATAAAATGACCACTGCTCCCCTGTGAGAAAGCCAGGAAGAGAACATATTGAAGCAATCATGGCCTGAAGCCTGCCTATCACCAGTGCTACCACTAAGTGACCCCAGTGATCAAGTTACTTTTCTTGCTCAAAATCTCCCAACAGCTGCCCATAAACTACTGAATAAAATCCTAAATCTCCACAGTATGGAACATAAAGCAGCCTTTCCAGCTTTCTCTCTCATTATCCCAAATCCCCTGCACACATACTCACAGTGAGCATACACACTCAACTCCACATGAAGACTATCTCCCAAGCTCTGAACCTTCCCGCTCTGCACCTTTCCTCTCTTGCCCTCCTCCACCTCCAGCTTCTACACATCCTTCAAGGCCAAGCCCACAGTTGGAATTCTTCTCTCCCTCTTCTCCGCTCCCATGGCACTTTCCAAATAAATAATCCTTTCTCTTCACTGTAATTTCCACGAAGACAAAGACTGCCTGCCGTGTTCACTCTCACAAGAGTACCTTTGCAGACATTTAATAAACACCTGTCAATTTAAGGAGTCCCTCAGTGCCAAGATGTTTGTTCTGTGACTTGAGTTTTCTAGTCCTCAGCAGACAAGAAGTCCCTGTTAACTGAGTCAGTTCAAGGTCCACTGGCTTTGGCCTGATTTCCTTTCTCATGTGGTACCTCAGCCCCTGAAGAGTCTCATCCCACTGTGTCCAGGAGCCCCGCTCGCATCCCCCCCGGGGCTCCCCAGGAGTCGTACCAGCCACTACTGCTGTGTCTTCCTCCCCTGCTCTGGCTGCCCACTGCTGCTGGAGGATATCTGAGGTGACCTCTGTGAGGATTCCAGCATCTGACCCAGGGTGCTGGCTCCCGGGCTCTCCAATCCCCAACACTTAAGTGCCAAACGGCCTGAGTTCCCTGGAGTCCCCCCTGCCCCTGGATCTAACCCCGCTCGAAGCTTAGTCCCTTACCCACTCTGTCCATGAGATGAGCATCATCTGTCAGCATGCGTCACAAAGAGCCCTCCTGAGAGCAGCTCCTCCCACTTCTGTGCAGCGCCCCTCCCCCAGGGCTCATACACGTCAGCCCCACGGGGTGTCCAGAGACAGACATCTGGGAAAGAGAGCGCGGTCTTTCCAAAACCCCATCTTCCCCTTCCTCCCATTCAAACCCACCATACCAACAGGGACCACTGGGCTGCTTGCCTCTCTGATGAAGGGGCCAGGACATGTCCAGGTGCTCACGGTGGCCACAGTGTATGCTAAGCTACACTCCGTCGCCTCTGATATAAGTTCTCCCCCAATCTGCTGCCTCAGTCCTCATCCCTCGTCCCACTGTGCGCAGTGCTGAAGGAGAAGAGCTGACTGCAGCCACCCTTCCTATTTAAAGTCGGGAAACCCTTCCTCTGCCTTCCTCCTTCTTTCAGTGCCTCTGCCCAGGGCCCACTCTACCCACCCCGCACCTCCGAGGACCCCGCTGCCTCAGCCCCTTCCTCTCTTCCTCCAACAGGCATTCACCACTGCGCACAGGTCCTTCTCTCCAGAAGTGGTGGATGAGATTGGATTTCAGCAGATACTGCCCAGGGCCTGAAGATTTATCAATGCTGAGGCTTTCTATGCCTGCCAATTAGTGTGTCCATTATTCTGGGCTGGGTTGTGCAAGCCCTTAACCTACTTAATGGAGAAGGAACTCCAGTGCGGCAGGAAGCACCATGGGCTGAAGGCTGAGCCCGCAGGAGACAACAAGGAAGCTGTCCCTCAGAGGCAGCCCAGCTTGGCCACCTGGCAGGTAGCCTCAAAGTAAGGAGGCTGGGTCTTCAAAGGAGCAACTGATGGAAGACTCCATGCCTACAGGAAACACATCCCAGTCACAACAAGGTGCACAGGGCAGCCTGAGGCAGAAATTTTCCCCCAGGGCCTCAGGCCAAATTTCAAGGCAAGTGGAGGTCGGTCTTTGATTCCTTCCCCATACCCGACTCTCCATTGCCCTCCCTCAGAGCCCGGGCACCCAACACTCACAGCACATGGTCTCCCTCACCTCTTCAAAACCTGCCCACCTAAGATGCTAGGCCCCAGATCCCATCCTGACCATTCCACCATCCTCTTCTCATCCAAAAGTTAAATTTTAGGCATTGCGGGTTAAGAATTAACAGCTAACATTTATTGAGCTTTTAACGTGTGTAACATCACTTCATCCATACAGTAACCCTATGAGGTAAATATTGATACTGTCAGCATCTTATAAATAAGGAAACTAAGGCCTAGAGAGGCCAAGTGAAATACCCAATATTATGCGGTAGTGAGTGGTAGAGTTGAACCATTTATGGTTCACACTGAACCATTCAGTATACTCCCTTAAAGGCCAAGTCCATCAGCAAACTAAGCCTGGCCACTGGGCTTGATACTTCCAAACTTTATTAAGCTTTAGGCTTCTCTTTAGTTTTTAAAGGAGTCTGGTCATGCAAATCAATAGCTTTAACTGGTAGAGTTTAAGGATGAAATAGCATGGAAGTGATAAAAGGGGACAGAACCTACTTTCGATTCACCTTCCTCCCGCTTGAAGCCACCAGCCCAAAACCCAGCTGTACTCGTCTGCCCATGACCAAAACTATATACTCGTTCAACCTGCTTGGCGCACCTTCTTCTTTGGGTATCTTCTCTGAGGGACTTCCAAGAGCTAGCAACCTGTGGCAAGTAATGTACGGATAAGGGGAACTTCTAAGATGAGGTGAACGCATAGACATGGGGTACGAAAAAGAGAGGGAGGGAGATGGATCCTGAACCTGCAGGAGGCATTGTCAGGAACTGGACCTCCTCTCCTCAGATGGAAACTATGGAGGGGACAGACAGGGCAGGGGGGGTAAATGTTCCTCTTTATGGGTCCTCTTGTCCCAAAGAGAGGATATGGAGTCCATCTGGTTTCTCAAAGGCAGGGGGTAAGCAGCCTGCAGGAAAGGCTGTCTTTGGTACCCTGAGACCTCACTCTGTGCCCTCCAGCTCTGCTCCTAGGTAACGAGGGCAGGCGTATTAGAGCAAGGACAGCCCTCCAGCCCTGCTGGGGAAGTGACCCCCATGTTCCCGAGGTCTGTGACGATTCTTAAGCCTTAACATGAGCCTTCTTCTGCAAGCTGCATCCCATTTCTGCCAGAAACACCTGGACAGACCCAGCTCATCCAGTGGGAACATATGACATGCATTAGTTTTCATGCAATATGCATTTATAAAGGTAATTTGTAGTGTGATTAAATTTTGTGAATAAATTTCCAATGAGGCCATTCTTTCTACTACAGAATTTTGTTTTTGAATATTTTGATTAAATAAAATTATTACATTTTGATAGCAGGCTATCTCAAATTTTTATAGTTTTTAGGTTACAAAGTGAGTTTTCAAGGAGCATGCCCTCGACTCTTCTGAATCCTTTCCATTAGGATTTGACTTTACATTTTTCTGCATCATTCAGAGCACATAGGTCCCCAGGTAGGGCAAGAAACATGGCTACACTTCTTAATCCTTAACTCTAGCTGAGCACAGAGTATGACAGATAGACTTGGTTTCCTGCCCAGTAGCCATTTACCCCCTTCTTCCTAGCTTATAGGACCTAGATTTTGTTCAAGAATCAAGTATCTGTGTGCTTCAGGGAAGCAGAGACACTTTCAGCCCCACAAGGTAAATGTTAATTCTGTTACACCAATCATGGAAATTGCATCCCCTTTCCGGTGGCTTGTTTAGGAATACATGCATGAAAAACAGGCTCTTTCAGTTGCTGTGAGTCCTCCATGAGACATGAAGTTGTGACAGACATCTTGGGACTATAAGGAATGGAAGGGTGCAGAGAAATAGGGTCCTGGGAGCTTCATTTCTTGTAACAGCTGGTTGGTCAATTAGAACCAACCCTCCCAGTGAAGAAAGTTTGTGGGGGTTTTTCTTAATCTTCTTAAAAGCATTAAAGAGCTAAGTAGCTAGGCCAAAACCTTGAAGAAGGTGAGAATCCAAAGAAGTTGGCTCAAAACACAAAGCAACTTTTGCCCTGAGAGCATCTGGCAATCTGTAAGAAATAGTGGCAAAACTAAGCTGTGCTTTTCACAGCCAGGACTGGCAACAGGAGCAGAAATCCAAGTTCAGAGCCAGCCCAATGAAGGAACTCTGATAAATAATACCCCACACTAAGCTGGGCTTTCCCCAGAGGGAGGGCTTCACCTTCAAGGTAAAGGAAGTCTAGAAACAAGCCAGCTCTCATGAAAACTTGAAACACAGCTGCCTGTAGTCTGGGTCCAAGGAACCTCAAGCATTCAACTTGGGTTCAGGTGGAACTGAACTAGTAGTATCCCTAGGAGTCCAGCAAAAGAAAATGATCATTGCAGGAGAAAGTTATCATTCTAGGCTTCAAATTACTCTCATAAAGCCTTTTTCAAAAATAATGACCATGAAATAATCAAAGATAACACAAGGAAAAAGACACTATGAGCAAGACCCATCAGAAACAGCAGACTACAGAAACAGACCCACAAAGACTTCAGATATTGGAATTATAAAATAGAGACGATAAAGTAAATACACCTACTATGTTCAAAGAAATAAAAGACAAGCTTAAAAGATTTTTTATTAAACTGAAAACTTTTTTTAAAGTGATTTGAAAAAGAATTAAGTAGAGATTTTAGCACTGAAAAATATAATACCTGAAATTAAGAGGTCAATGAACGCAACATGGATGGACCTAGGGATTGTCATGTTGAGTGAAGTAAGTCAGACACAGAAAGACAAATATCATATGATATTGCTTATATGTGGAATCTAAAAAAATAAAGGGGGTACAAATGAACTTATTTACAAAACAGAAGTAGAGTCATGGATGTAGAAAACAAACTATGCTTACTGGGGATGAGCGGGGGAAGGGATAAATTGGGAGATAGGGACTGACATATACACACTACTATATATAAAATAGATAACTAATAATAACCTGCTGTATAGCACAGGGAACTCCACTCAATACTCTGTAATGGCCTACACATGGGAAAAGAATCTTAAAAAAAAAGAGTGGATATATGTATATGTATAACTGATTTACTTTGCTGTACACCTGAAACTAACACAACACTGTAAATCAACTATACGCCAATAGAAATTTTTTAAAAAGTCAATGAACAAATTTAATTGCAGATTAGACACAGCTGAATAGAGAATTAATAAACTAGAAGATAGACAAATACCATATGACATTGATTATATGTGGAATCTAAAAAAATAATACAAATGAACTTATTTACAAAACAGACATAGATCACAGATGTAGGAAACAAACATATGGTTACCAAAGGGGAAGGGGGGGAGGGATAAATTAGGAGTTTGGGATTAAAATATACTCTATTCCATAGTATATATGGAGTAGATAACCAACAAGAATTTACTGTATAGCACAGGGAACTATACTCAAAATCTTGTAATACCTATAATGGAAAACAATCCAGGGACTTCCCTGGTGGTCCAGTGATTAAGACTCCGTGCTTCCACTGCAGGGTGCATGGGTTCAATTCCTGGTTGGGGAACTAAGATCCTGTATGCCGCATGGCACAGCCAAAAAAAAAAGAACCTCATATACATGATTATATATATAATCACCTTGCTGTGCACCTGAAACTAACACAACACTGTAAATCAACTATATTTCAATTAAAAAAAATTTTTTTTGATAAAGAAAAAAATAAACTGGAAGAGGAATCAGAGGAAACTAGGATGCATCATGGAGAGACAAAATTGTGGGGCTTCCCTGGTGGCGCAGTGGTTGAGAGTCCGCCTGCCGATGCAGGCGACACGGGTTCGTGCCCCAGTCCGGGAAGGTCCCACATACCGCGGAGTGGCTGGGCCCGTGAGCCATGGCCACTGAGCCTGCGCATCTGGAGCCTGTGCTCTGCAACGGGAGAGGCCACAACAGTGAGAGGTCCGCGTACCGCAAAAAAAAAAAAAATTGTGAAAAATACAGAATGATAAGAAATATAGAACATACAGTGAGAAATTTCAACTTCAATCACTTTCAAAATGGATTCAAATTCAAGAAATTTTCATTTTAATCAATTGATATCCCAAAAAGAGAGAAGGGAAAGAACAAAGATAATGGGTGAGAATTTTCCAAAACTGATGAATTGCAACAACCTGTAGATGTCAGAAATCTAATGAACCCAAGCAGACTAAATAAGAGAGAATCTGGTTATACTGAGCCTCTGATTTAATGGCCCAACTCTGTTAAGAAGCACGAAAAGAAGTAGGAAGAAAGGAGGAGAATTATTTATTCTTTAAGTCATTTTGAGTTTAGTTTCAGTTACCTGCAGCCAAATGCATCCTAAATGATATTCATAGTGAGAATAAAGTATCCACCATTTACTGAATGCCTACTATTGGCACGCACAACATATAGATTTCAATTTTGTGTAATTCCCCACAAAGTCTTAAAAGGTAGTACATATCAGTCAATACAGGCTTGGTAGACTATGGATACAAACCACCTCAAAATCTCAGTAGCTTTACAGAAAAAAATAAGTATTTCTTGCTCATACTACATCTTCAAAATGGTTCAGCAGAGGACTATGCTCATAGTCACTCACGGTCCCAGGCTGATGGAGCCTTTAAAACCCAACACAGCTCCTATAATTGATGAAACACTGGGAGAATACGGTAAATAGTATTTTACTTTTAAAGCTTCCATATGGAAATGAAACATCTGACTCTGCTCACATTTCATTGGCCAAAGCAAGTCACACGACCAAAGGTATAGGGAAGTGCAATTTTATTGTGTGCCTGGAAGGTGTAGAGCTGGAAATATTTAGTGAATGGCTCTTATGAGGACCACAGATAGATATGACCCTAGTTCTTCTAATGAGGAAGCTGAGGCTCAGAGAGGTATTTAATACGTGTTAGATGAATGGAGAATGTGCTCACATTAATACATCTTCTGAAGGTAATATTATGAAAATGACTATTTGCCCTTTGGTGATGGGGTAGTAAGAAGAGAAATGGAGCTGTGATATGATCTATAAAGAGACAAGCAAAGTACCTAGTTGGGTCTCATCATGCTCTATCCCAGAATCACCACTATCAAGGGCAGAGTATGGGACCAAAGCAGCCAGAGGGCACAAATCTTAGTCCTTCCTTTGTTCCTTGTGCTAACCAGAGCCTTTCCTACATGGATAAGGTGGGACTGAAATTGGCCAGAGAGAGAGTTTGTATACATGCACTAAAGTTTCCCACTATCTTATGTATTCCAGGTGTTCAACATGTGGTTAAGAGGGGGAAAAAAATAAGCCCACATAATCGAGTTGGCCATGCCAAGTTTCTTAACTTCGATCTATGTAGATTCAGAAAGCTTGCCAAGGCAAAGGAGATGCAAACTGAGAGAGCTCTCAACTCATCAAGTCCAAACACAGGAGAAGGGGCCACCTTGTTCTCTTGGGTCCTCAAAACCTTCCTATGAGGTGGATTTTCCAGCCTGTAACATGCAGAATATTCCCCACCTCCTCCCATACCTACTGATGACACATGCACCACCCCCCTCCCAGTACCCTACACTATTGGCAGGCTCCCTTGGCTGCCACATGTGTCCTGCCTCTGCCAGCCCTGTCCAGCCTAATGCAGATACAGCAGCATTTGCCTGAGATTCTCTCCTTGTGGCAGGGAAAGAGTCAACACTGGGGTTCTTATTTACTTATATGTTGGTTTAGTCCTTCCCAGGGATGAGGCAGCAGTTAAGAGGAAGGGGAGGGAGGAGGGACGGGGGGAAGGCACAGAAAAGAAGCTGTGGTGAGCCAGAGATTGGCGGAAGAAGTGTCTATAATTTCAACTGCTTTCCAACCACACTGTCTCTAGCTGAGCCCCCTGGGGTGAAAGGTCTGTGTATTACTGGGGATAGGAGTTTGTAACCTTAATTAGGCCTTGAAGTATTTGGCGGTGTTCATCCTGAAACTTCCAGAAGGAAAAAAAATGTGGTTTCCATTACAGTGTCACTGAGGGGCTTGTACTGGGGTTGGGATCATTAAAATGAAAACACTGATGAGTAAGTCATGGCATTTTTTTCTCCAAGACTTATGTCCTTCCTCCACCCCTAGCCCTGTACTTTATTTTGAGACAGGCTTAAAATAGTCTATAAAATATGGATCTCATTATCCCATCTAACAGATTTCATTTGGCATGAATGCAGATTAAAAGCCCCACGCCAGTTCTTCCTCCTAGCCTGGGTTTATAAGGAAGACACTCCTCTGCTTTTGCTCAGGGCTGAGTTCTTTAGAGCGTGATTCTGCAGTAGACAGGGAGAGCCAGGAGGTGCCACTTCCAACTCCACTCACCTTATTTTTCATGATAATAACAAGGGAGGATAGAGAAAGACAATTCTGCTTTTGGTGCTTCTTAGAAATTTTCCCTACAGCCTTAAAAAGCCTAATCCAAACTAGACACCCCTCAAACCCATATATTCCCCAGTCTGCCCATCCTTCCACATACAATAATTCTATCGGGGCTGCTAAGCATGTCAAAAGGGGCAGAATTGAGTTGAAACCACAGGGAATATAATGAAAAGAGGCCTCAACTAGAAGTTTTTGTGTCCTTGCTTCAAATGCAGGCTCAGCCAACAACTAACGGTATGACTTTAGAAAGCGAAATCATCTCTTTGGGCTCAGTTTCCTCATCTCTTAAATGAGAGGTCTCTTCCAACTCTGTCTCTTTTTTCTTTTGCTCGGGGTACAATTATGGAGGCAAAGAGAATGAGAAATAAAAACCTTTTCCTACTCACCACTGATCTTATTTGACCCAATACCATCTCTTGAACCAGTAAATTCACTTTTTATCTGATAAAGACCCAGCCTTCTCTGATTACACCTTTTGTCTGAATCACTAGAGTGTTTGCATTGCATTTTCTCTTACTCCGAATGCCCTTTTCCCTTGCTCTATCCAAATCCTTAAAAATCCAAATACTCACAAGGACAGTGCGCTTAATAATAGTAAGTACATGCTGATGACTTGATTTATCAATTTTTAACACAGACCCTGCACAGGTGTCATCTCCTCTCCAATGATCTCCCCCAGGGCACAGTATAGGATTTTGTATAAGAGGGGGGAGCAGGGACTGATCTCTTGATGGCACTGACAGGCTCCACTCATTAGCAGTCCCCTCTGAGCTATCCAATGGCTGAGTAACCAGGTGACAGACCTACTCCTTGCCCCTATATTTTCTAGTTGTAGGTCCCTCTGAGTCCCCTCAGCTACTTCACCTATACAATGAGAATAACACCCCCTACACACAGCACTGTTGGAGGCTTGAATGAAGCAGGTAAGAACCTATCCAAAGTCTTGAACTACCCACCTCTCCAGTCTCAGCCCATGACATTGCCTCCTCTTTTGCTAAGAATATCAAGGCCATCTGAACTGCATTTCCTCATTTCCTTTTTCCTACTTAAAAATAGCTCTCTAAGCACCCCCTTCTTCCTCTCTCCCAGCAGAGGAAGCATTCTCCCTCCTCCAGTCTTCCACTTCCATCTGCACTCCTTAGTCAACCCACTCCTACCTCCTCCAGGTCATTGCCACACTTTACAGCATTTATCACAAGCTCTTCTTCTAAATTCAACTGTTGCTTGACTCATGTATTGTCTGCCTCACTCACTAGAATGTAAACTTCATGAAGATTTCATGCCTTATTCATGCTGTATCCCCAGCAAATAGCACAGTGCCTGGAGCACCGCCGATGTTCAATGAGTATTTCTTGAATGGATTAATAGATCCATTTCTACTCATCATTTTCAAACTACTGTCACTGGCACCCTCTCCCAGCCTCAAACACATTCAAGCCTCCCTTCCTCAACAAAACTATCACTTGACCCTACTGTCCCATCAACCACCATTCTATATTTACCTTGCATTTTCTGACATATTTCTCAAACAATATGTGCTTGCTGCTGCCTCGTCGTCACCACCTCCTCCCATCACAATCTGGTTTCTCTTCATAATGGCTGCCGAAGCAATGCTGTGAGTAGTCACCAAACTCCTCACATTGCCCATCTCCCTGCAGATGTGGACCCCTAATTGTCCCTTCTCCTCTACTCCCAGGAATTTCTTGTATACTGGCTTCCTCCTATCCTTAGGAATACTCTTCTCACCCCTTTGATGCTGTCTCCCCAAGTCCACACTTTCCAAAACCAATCTAAATTTTCCTCTATACTCTTTCCTGAGCTAATATCAATTTCACTATCATTCTGGGGGCAGATGACTCAAAACCATGCATCTCCTACCCTAACTCTCTAGAAACATAGACATACTTCAGTTGCATGAAGGAGGTGGGCATTTTGTTATGCCATGTTATACTTCTTTGCATTCCCAGCACCTGGTCTACTGCCGGGTACATGGAAATTGTTCAATACATTTTTAAACAGTTAAATGTTACTGCTCTGCCATTATTTGCCTTTAACCTGATATGCAAGCAAGAATCTTCACAAGGTGACCCCAACCTATCTTTCCAAATTTAACTCTTACCACACAGATGTTCCTGGCAGTCTGTACTCTCTGTCTTCCATCCTTATCATTAAGTACTACTAAAGCTTAAGTCAGTTCTCTCCTTTTTAATCTACCTGCCGTTGTATTGTTTACTGTGTTATTTCTTAGTGTCTATTTCCCCTGCTAAATCCTAAAGCTTCATGAAGACAAGAATGCCGTCATCTTCAGCCTTGTATTCCTAGGCCCTTGAATACGGCACAGCCTATAGTAGGTCCTCAGAAGATACTTGTTGAAGGAGTGAACATTTCCTCTTTCCTTCAGACAGACCCAACTATTTCTCTCCCTTGTGAATGCGTAGCACTCATTTAGCAATTCAACATGAAACACCTTGTGAAATCACAGATATATTATAGGTGTTGTAGGTGTATTATTTTGCAGGCATTACAGGTATTGTCTACATAGAACCATGGAACATTACAGCTAGAAGGGATCCTTCTTATAAGTAATCCAGAAGGGCCAACAGAGACTCAGAGAAGTTACCGCTGGTTCTTGATCTTTCAGGAGTTTGAACTGTAAGTTTCCTGAGGGCAGGAATCCTACTTCCTACCCCTAAACACTCCCTGCTATACCTGGAGCCCTTAGTAGACAGTATTACTACTGCCACTAATAATAACACTACTATTTATTGTTTTGACAATTACTTTGGTGATATACCACCTCCATCCACAAGGTGAAGAACAAACCCATCACCTACACTGGGAACCCACAGGTGGCTTTCTGACCATCCAGACACACAGCTACCCCCACTGCCTCTCAGCTCTGAGCCATCACTGAAAATGTCACAACAGAAGAACAGGCGCTGGGAGGCCATGCCACACCCAGGAAGTGCTGTTTTACTGTTCTCCCCTCACAGCCACCTCCTCCTCATTGGGTAGAAACACCACACCGGGACCTCACAGCATAGCTATCGGTGTCCTTCCCCCAGGACTTGGCCTAGATATATCTTGTCTAGTGATCTCACACCACAGACATCGCATCCCAGTGATACTCTCTGCTGACAGGGAAGGTGGGCAGACACCCCAGTTCAACACATGTGCCAGAGAGAGAGAAAGATGGGGGTCCACCCACCGGTACAAGAACAGGCAGAGGAGAGAACTCATCCCAGATGAGAGTCAGGGGTCCTGGATCTCGATCCTCCTCTTAGTAGCTCTGTGACTATAGCAAATTCTTTAACCTCTACAAGCCGGTTTCCTACCTGTCAAATGAGAACTAAAGTAACTTCTCTCACAGAGACAAAGTGAGGACCAAGGGGGATAAGATATTGGAACTGTCAAATCATTACAGTTCTCTCCCCCACAACCCCCTTGACAATTCCAGGATAACCAGCACTGTCTCTGAGTTCCCTGGGGAGTTCAGATACTCTGTTAGCCCTGTTTATGCAGTTTCCTAATAGGATACAACCTTGAACTAGGTGTCTGGGTGAGAATACAAAGGGATAGGGAGACAAGGACCTGCCCTCAGAGAAGCTCTACTCACAATGAAAGAGAAGGACCCCCCAGAAGCAACGAAGCTCCTAAAAGCAACCGAAATCTGGGAGGAGAGCATGCTTTTACTGAGGCACTTATTCACACCAGGCACCAGCCACACATATTAACTTCTTCAAGGCTCACAACCACCCCATGAGGTGTGTCCTTTTACCACCCACAGGAGCACATCGTGAATCGCAGAACGCTGGCCTGTACCTAAGTGCCCACGTGTCTGTGAACAGAACCAGGTATGATTGATTGTGGGAGCTTTTTCTGGAGGACATAGGGGCTATGTGGTTTGGAAGGGGAAGGATGTGGGTTAACTGTAAGAGGAGGAAGCTTCGGGCATTTCAAGTGGAAGCACAGGAAAATAGGAAGGTTGCTGGGGAGGTTCTGGTATGGGGCAATGCGGAATTGTCCTGAGATGGTGTTTCAAGGGGTGCTATATTGAAAATGCTTATCGAACAAAAGGCCAGGTCCCTTTAGGAAAGTGGTTTTGTGCCAGAAGCCAACTGAATAAGAGATATCTATTTGTGATGTAAAAGCTAAGTTAAAGTAACTTCTTTATGTATTGTGTGAATATTCAGCTCAAATGGGAAGGTGATTACAACCAAACCTCCTCTTATTAGAAAATTCCCAGCACAGGAGAACCAGTCTATGTGTTTTTCATACACATGCTGTGCTTTTCTTTTCCCCGCCAGCCACAGAAAGGGAGGAACAAGTCATAAAGGTTGGCACAAAGAAGCTACATATCATGCTGGGCACATATATGCAACAGGTAACAAGAAGAGGACAAGCCAAACCAAGGTGGGTATCCAGAGTCCAAGGCAGCCTAGGAACGGACTAAGCAAAGACACCAACTCTGAGCCAGCCAGTGGCCAGTGCTGGGCGGATAAATGAGCAGCAAGCAAGCCAAAGACAGGGCATCCATCAGTGATGGGAAACCAGGGGCCAGCAAGTGGGCTGCAGGCACAGGAAGGACAAGACCACAGATCAGGGTGCTCTGAGAGCCACGGCCGTGAGCGCCAGCTGCCTGGGCACTGCACCTGGGCAGAGTCAATGCTTGGATAGAACGTTTGGTAGATTTGAAGACTGAGGCAACAGAGAATGGCCACGCAGGGAGAGGGAGCTTTAGTGAGAAAGACAAGTAAATTCCCAGCTGAAGAAGAGCCCAACACCATGGAGGCTTGAGGAAAGTTACTGTCCTCACTGACCATCTACCCAGAAGGGAGAAAGGGATTTTTCTTTCTCTAGTTATAGCTGAGTATGGGCAGTGCCCACCTACTGAAGTTACTCTAACCACGTAATGAAAGGTTGTTGACATCTGCAGTGACAAACGACCATCCCAAAATCCAGAACCCTAGGCAGCCAGAACAGAGAGTGGCAAACTCAAGGCAGGCTGAGACCAGACAACATCCTGGGGCACAGGTAAATTTTTTTTCCCAGGAATATGAAAGAAAGTCAAGATTTAGAAAGACAATATCATATGATATCGCTTATAGGCGGAATCTAAAAAAAACGATACAAACGAACTTATTTACAAAACAGAAACAGGCGCACAGACTTTGAGAACGAACTTATGGTTACCGGGGCGGGGGAAGGGTGGGCGGGATAGATTGGGAGTTTGGGACTGAGATGTACACACTGATATATTTAAAACAGATAACAAACAAGGACCTACTGTATAGCACAGGGAACTCTGCTCAGTCCTCTGTAATAACCAAAATGGGAAAAGAATTTGAAAAAGAATAGATACATGTATATGTATAACTGAATCACCCTGCTGTACACCTGAAACTAACACAACATTGTTAATCAACTATACTCCAATATAAAATAAAAATTAAAAACAAAAAAAATTTTTAATTAAAAAAAAAGATTTAGTTAGGTAGTGATAGAAAATGGTTAGAGCTGAAATTTCTGAAGAAACCTGCATGAATTATATCCAAAGGATTGCATTCTTTTAAATGTTGTTCCTTAGTACATTCCTATGTTTACGCCTACATTTACTACTCTCATTTAGTGACTGCTTTTCTCATTTGTTTTGTTATTTTGCTGAAGAGTCATTTTTGCCTTTACTCTCTGGTCTCCATATGAAAGCATGACAATGAGCAGTTCTCAATTGTGGCTGTCATTAGAATCACCTGCAGAGCTCCTTAAAAATGCCAATGTCCAGCCTCCTTTCCAAGGACTCTAATTTAGTTAGCTGGGGGGCTTGGGTTGGGGGGTGGGAAGGGAGAAGCTGGGTATCATGCTTTCTAAGAGCTCCCAGATGATTCTAGTATATGTCCAGGGATGAGAACCAGTTGGTTTCTGGCCCAGAATCCAAAACACTTTGTGGTAGGTACAGGAATGTAGATGAAGCAGCAAGAAGAAATTAAAGCCAATAATGTAAATTCAACATATCACTTAAGTTTTCCACATCCCAGTCATTTTTGTACTTCTATCGCCATCTCACCATATCCCCATAACTCCTACAGTTATTTCCTTGATATCATTTTAAATCAATTCCATCTTTTACTTAAATTTGGTTTTAAAAGAAACTAGTAGACTGGGGGTAATGGCAAGGTAACATAAAAAGGCAGGAGCAAGAGGAGAAAAGACAGTGGCTCCTGAGAGGAAAAAGCACTCAGAGTTAGAAATCAGGGATGGGCTGGCCCAGGGAGAGACCCAGGATCCATGAGGCCAAGTTGGCCTAGGCATAGCGGTGAGAAGGAATGAAGTCTTGGCGATGGGTTAGGGAATAACAGAGAATGTCGTGGAATGGGGTTACAGGTGGCATGGGGCTGTGCCTTTAAAGGAACTCTAGGGACAGAGAGGACTGAGGGACCAGGGGTGACGGAGGAGGCAGACATCTGGGGCCAGAGATGAAGGCAGGGCAGAATGTGAGGCCCAGGTAGGGCTGGTGAGAAGGTAAAAGGGAGACTACAGGTGGGAATGAGGGGAGATCTGAGGGATGGGTGGGGCTAAGGAGGGCTTGCACTGGATGGGGTGTGGGCAGGGGTTGGACAGCATAGCAGAAGCAGACACTGGACAAAACAGGGTGTCCTCCAGACAGTGCCAGGCAGTGACCAGCAAGAAAACGTCCAGCAATACCTGTAAACTGCCTGAAATCGTTTCATGTGCTACCAGTGGTGGTCGTTCCCACACACTGGGAAACACTGCCCGATGCTCTATGAATAAAGAGCATCAGTCTTTTCACTCTTCCCCTTTCATGACAAAAAAAAAAAAAAATTAGATGTAAACAAGGAAATGTAAACCCCCACCTCACTTGTCTGGTCCCCATGGATATACCAAAAGTCAACAACAAAAGGCAATGTGACTTCTCTTCTACACACACTCATGTTTCAGATCTGTATGAGCACCTTTCTTTTGAGGGACAGTCCCCATCATAGGAACCACCTCCTCAGTCACCATCTGAAAGCACAGAGCACAATCAGCAGAGTTGACAAATGCCCAGTAACAAACACTGTAAAACAGCACCTGCTATTGATGAAAGAAATCACCAAAATAATCGTGTCTGAGCAACCTGGCAGTTCATTATCGTATAAATCCTCACATATAGTTAAGTCCTAGAAAACAACCCCTTTTATTTTCTTAAATCCTTATCCTTAATGAACAATGATGGGGGAGACAAAAGAGTCATCTGCAATCACCAAGCATGCACTGCCATTTCTTCGTAAAGTTTATTTCCACTCCATGATGTGTTCCAATGTTTCCTCCCTTTTCCTAGGTGTGTCAAATCACAGATCATTTATCCCCCAGTCACAGCCACGAGAATGACTCAGGCTGGCACACAGCTTGTTGATTATTTCAATTTCCTGGGCTACACTTATCATTTCCCACTTCTCATTGCTTATTCCCTCCTCACTGTCTTGAGGTCTGTTACTTTCAAAATGACACGAGGCATGACGATGATAAGGGTGAAGTGACATAAAATCCTAAAAAAGACAAAGGGAACTAAATTCTGTTACACTAAAGACGAATCCAGGAGAATTGTGTTCACTGCGCAGAAGGACGGGTTCATCATTCATCCATTCATTCAACAAATATTTATTGAGCATTTCCCATGAGCTAGCTCAGTTTAGCACACCACATTAAAGCATGCTGCTGTCTATACAAAGTTAGCTAACGTTAGTTACTAGAGGGAAGTTGCTGTATCCTAAAATTCTGCTTGAACGTGGCTGTGGGCATCACACGTGTACATGTGTAATATACCCATTAACCAGAACTGGGCAACATAAATCAACACCCAACCCCCCAAAGCCTGGAAATAAGGGGCCCTACACAGTCAGAAGCTGCTAGTCTAAAGCCTCACATTAAAGAAAACCCTAGAAACACTGTTTATGAAAGACCATAAACTTCCCAAATACAGCCATACATGGTGAAGAAATATGCATGGAAGAACGCACCATTCTGGCAACCAACGTTTGCTATCCAAGGGGAGAGTTTAATCAATCAAGCCATAAATTCATTAACCTGACATTTCTAAGAATGCCTGACATTTTTACATGCACTAACACAATAAATTTCCCCCAAATTCCATAATATAGGTATTATTATTAACATTCTCAGATTAACAAACTGAGGGTCATTTTGAGGGTAAATCACTTATTCAAGGGCACCGAGAAAGTAATGAAGCCAAAACTTGAACCTAAGTTTGCAACTCATGGATTCAAGCATTTTCGAAAAAAATAAGACCAAATTATTATTAAGGTAGCTTATACATTAACATCTAGTTTCTTTTTACAATTAGCATCATATGTTGGTTTGAATCTTGTTTTAATTTATGTAAGTATAAATTATCTCTAAGCTCTAACAACTCTTAATTGGACTTTTCTCAACTCCTGGTTATTATATACCACATGTTCCTGTCTTTCCTAATATGTCTGTGAGAATTAACTATCTCGGTAAAGAAAATTAACATTTAAGGGGCATTTTCTTCATTCCAGGCACTGGGATAAGTATTTCGCTTACAGTCTTTCTCTACAGCAACCCTCTGAGTTGGTGCTACTGCTGTCATTATCATTCCCTTTTACAATGAAGGAGGCACAGAAAGGTTAAGTAACTTGCCTAAGTTCACACAGATAAGGGGGATTCACACCTGGTCTCCTTCTCCTTCCCTTGGTCTATGATCTCCACCAGTAACAAGTTCTGGCTCTCTTCCTAACACTCTCATCTCAAGTCTGGGCTCCCACTGGCCTGTTCTCAGTGCTAGTGAGAGACCGCTTTTCAAATGTGCTGGTTTGGCTTCCTCCATCTTTGATTTCTCCCTGATAACAGCGCTGGTTCACCTGCTATGTGTAGTGCTCTGCTTCCACCTGGTATTGACCTCCTGGCACACCTACGACTATTCAAGGTGAAGATAAGTACACCTTGGGCTGTGCAGCAGAGCTTCCCCTGGGCCACCTTTTCCATCAGGGATTTGACATCATTCTTGCGAAAACCTCTTAAAGGAGCCAAAGCTTTTAAAAATAACACTCAACATTGTAAAAAAAAAAAAAGAAAGAAAGAAAGAAAGAAAGAAAAGAATCAATTACTCAACCAGGTTAACAGTGGGTTTTCCTTACACCAGAATGTCTAGATTTGCATCACATTACCAGGAGATTTAAATCACATGAATATTCAATGATAAAATGTATTAAGGTCAGATTAACCTGAGGAATAAAATGGACTTTCCCTTCCCTTTCCACTAACTGCAAATTCTGTACTGGCTCTATCTACAGATAACCGCAAAGGCAGCTGCCCTCCGGACAGGTGCTACAGCTCCATGATGCTGAGGGGCATTGTAAGGAGGAAATGAACACTTACAAAGCACCTACTATGCACCAGACATTATGTTACATGTTTTACAGGTATGAATTAACTAAGAATTCCACAACAACCCCAGCAGATAGGTCTCACCACACCCATTTTACAGATGGGGAAACAAGCTTAGATAGATCACACAAATCAGCCTAAGGTCACAGAGTTGGTGGTGGCAGAGCTGAGATGTGAGCCTGCATCTGTCTGCCCCCAGCTTCTTGCTCAGGGACCATTCTCCTTGCTGCACTGCTCAGGGTTCCATCTAGAACCCTGAAAGATGGGGCTTAACTTGTCTTTGACTACAGTACACAGCTTGATGATCAACCCAACAAGAAATGAGATCCGGATACACACATGCTCCCCAAATGGCCCTGGGCTCCCAATTCCCGGCTGGGTAAAAAATGTCCCCAGAAAAACAGCCTTTTTTTACTTTCCATGGGTTGGCTACTCGGCTGTTTCATTCTCTCTTCTCCCTCCTTGCTTTCTGCTCCCTTCTCCACTGCATTTTTCTGTGTGTGTGTGTGTGTCTGTTTCTATCTCTCTCTCTGTCAGAAATCTCTCTGTGTGTGCATATCTCCCTCTCTCTTACACACACACACACACACTCACACTCACACACACACACACACACACACACACACACACACACACTCATATTCATTCTCTCTCTTTCCCCCCCAGGAATACCTCGATCCAGCAGCCGGAGCAAGCGGAGATACCAAAGATACCACTGGTCCCAGAAGCGGTCCGTCATCCCCCCCTGAACTCATCCTTCACAGCCAGTCCCCTCAGCACAGCCTCATCCCACCACCGCCGACTCGAGGAGGCCGGAATTACTTGACGCTGGGCTCGCGCGCGCAGCCTGCTCAAAGCAAATGCCTGCCTGTGAAGACAGCCACCAGTCCTCCCACACAGAGGCTGACTGTGCCGGGAGCCTGTTTCACAGCAACAAAGGAACAAGTGCGGAACACTGCCGCCTTGTGCGGACTGAGCCTGCATGGGCCCAAAGGGAGACCAGAGGTGCGGGGGAGGGCGGCCAGGGAGCACCTTCACAAAGAAGGGAGCAGAGAGGTGGTCTTGGGAATGAAAACCCACAGTCAAGGCCGTATCTTGAATGTCATTCCAGGATCTCCTGCCATCCTGGCTGTCCCTGCCTCCCATGCCAGAGGCCAGTGGCTTCCCTAACAGGACAGGGGTGGGAAGCCAGGAGCTCAACCACCCTGGACTCCGAGGCCAGACCAAAAGAGCCAGAGCCTCACTGCCTTGTTCCTCGGGAACCACAGGCACCTCCTGCCCTAGGGTGCAGGACCCATGTGACCAGAAAAGGGCCACAGACCCTATCTCCCTTCATGGACCCTCTGCTGTCGTGGAGACAGCATGGGCTCTGGAGTCACATGGTCATGGATTCAAATCCTGCTACCACGGAATAGTTGTCTAGCCTTGATCAAGTTACTTCAACCCCAGCCGCCTCCTCTGAAAGCTAGAGAGAACAGCATTTGCTTCATCAAGCTATTGTGAGGCTCCCAGGATAGGAAGGACCTAACATTTCTGGTCCAGCACTTGGTGAATGGCGGTGCTCAAGTGCTCGTTCCCCCTTCCCCTCCAACCCCTCATCCTCTCACCAGATTTCCAGCTCCCACACCTCCTTACATCCCATGCTTTCCTACCTCTGTGCATGTGCTCCTTTCTTCCTGCCCATAGCATGGCCACCCTACGCCCCCACTTCATCGTGGCCAAATCCTCCTATTTTTCCACAGAATCAGGTAGCCTTCCCTTGTCTTTCTCCCCCTCTACGCTGCATTTCACTCCCTCCTTTGTGTAAGACCTCCTTTGTACAGGACTGCTCCCTTACTTGACCACAAACTCCATGAAGACAGGATCTGCTCTGTGATCTTCGTTACATCCCCTGAAGCATCTTGAACTTTGCAAGTGCTTGAGTATTTACTAACTGAATGAGTGAAGAGGCAAATGGCATGTGCACCCCACACGCTTTCATTTTCAAGTCAGGAAGAGGAGTGGACTGCAAGGACCTCAGTTCCTGGGCACCACATAAGGCCTGTAGAAGGATGACAGGGCACCCTGGCCTTGCCTTGCTGGGAACCCATTTTACAGGGGCTGGCCACCCGCACGGTGACCAGAAGTCCTGCTCAAACAAGGGAACTCCGAGGGGACCCCCAGGTCTGGAACAACTCTGGACTCCAAGCCTAAAAACTACCCGGCAGCCACGTGCATATTCATCACCGCTTTTGTTTCAGCCCAGGCCATGCCAGCAACGCCTTCTCACTGTCCTAATGGAAACGCTGGCACCCCAGGCTTCCTGGTCTCCAACAGCAGCGGGCAGGAGCAGGCCTCCTCAGCGTCAGCTCTTCCTGGGAGCTTAGGCTTCCAGGA
This sequence comes from Delphinapterus leucas, assembly GCF_059928025.1. Classification (NCBI taxonomy): domain Eukaryota; kingdom Metazoa; phylum Chordata; class Mammalia; order Artiodactyla; family Monodontidae; genus Delphinapterus; species Delphinapterus leucas. The sequence goes on along the minus strand of NC_143132.1, from coordinate 69,673,377 downwards.
TGACACAGGCTGCAGATTCTGACAGATGCAGACTGAAAAGGAGGCACGTCCTGGGGCAGGAGCTAGGTGGGGGAGGGAGAAAGCCAGCAGAGCCACAGTCTCCACCAGCCTGGCCCTGCCCCTGCTCCACCGCTGCCCCGTGGTTCCTTCTGGAAGGGCAGCATTGGGACTGAGCACACACCACTTCCCAGAAGCTACCTCGCAGGCTCTGGTAGTATTATTTTACTATTACCTTAAATGGACAAGACTCCAGTGTGTAGTTAACACAAGAATGCACGCCCCTCCTCCTCTCTCTCCACAGAGAAGTGCACTGACCCTCAGCTTCCCCCTTCCTTCATGAGTAACAAGCTCCATCATTCAGGTGTGGCCAGTACGTTTTAGCTCACACAGTACTTCCACATCCATCATCTCCCTTGGCCCCCCGAGCCACCCTGCAAGGTCTGTAGGATGGGACTCACGTTCCCCAGTCTACAGAAGGGAAAGCCCATGTTCCAAGAGGTTAAATCACTTGCTTACGGTCAAATACCTAGAAGGTGGCTGGGCTGCGGAAGGAATGTGTGCCATCTGTCTCCTCCCGAAGAGTTTCTGGGGCTCTGGATTGTTCCCTGGGGAACTGTGAGGTCTTTCATAGAGAGGTGGAGGCCCTCACAGTAGGGCAGGACGCCCAGGGCAGGGCTGACATGCCACCAGCACAGGCTCAGTAGAGGGCCTGCGTGTGGCCTCTTCCTGAGTGACAGCCTTTCATCTTTTTCTTTGGCCCTGGCTTGTGGCTGCCCAGGGAGAGCATCTCCAAATAAAAATGCCAAAGATGGTTCTGTCTAACCATCTTTGGGAGAAACTTGGGAGAAATCTGAGATGTGAGGGACGCACACATGGCTCCCACCATGAGGAGGCCTAGACGGAGATGGGCTTTGGAAAGAGCATCTGTCTGTGAGGCAGAAAGTCCTAGCGACTGTGTGGATGCCGTGTGAACTCTGATGGGGCTAATTCTACTATTCCACATCCCATTCTTGGGTCTGGAGAAGGAAGCTGGCCCTGTTCCCCTCCTTCTGGTAATCAAGTGCCAAACATTCCACACAGCCTCATGTTCAAAGAAAGAGAATAAAGATGTTAAAGAACAACACGGATGCAAGAACTTCCCCCACAAACTGTGAACCTAAGACCATAAGCATCAGCTGTGGGGTCGGGGCCAGGATGAACCCATTCAGCCAGCAACTGTACTAAAGATTGGCTTCAACCCATCGAGCTGGGCTCCTGGGAGCTCCCCAGCCCACCAATGCTCATTTCTCCAACTCCCACAGAGCCTCGTAAGCCATGCTTTCAATCCAGCCCCTCCAGGAGTTGAATAAAGTGTTCCAAGAGATTGTCAGAGTTGCCATTTACCTGGAGTGCAGTTAGAATGGACGGGACACCGGCCAGGAGGGGGCTTTATTAGGTTTTTGTCGTTGTCATTTTGTCTTAAACAATACTCCTGCAGCAGCTCCTTCTTTCATCATGGTCAAAGCAAGCACGGTCATTCCCATTGGTATGGTTCCTCCAACCCACCTGGCTGGCTACAGGGACCAGTTCTCAGGAACAAGGAGCATCTCCAGGCCAGCAACAGCCCGTCCATTCCAGAGGGCTGATGCCCACCTGGATGATCACCGGTTACTCGGTGTCACAACACAGATGTGTTCCCTTCTCTTCGCTGTTCCTTCTTCTTACTTGGCACTGTTCTTTCTCCCTCTCTCCGCCCGCCCCAACGTGGAAACACTGTGTTCCCGATCAGATAAAGCCAGCACAAGTGTATGGCGCAGAAGGCAAGCAGCACAGAGGGAGGAGAGAAGCAATCATGTCCCAAAGCTTTCCCACTCATCTCCCGGGGCAAAGGCACTGTTCCCAGCTTCTCGGACACACAGGGCTACCTGACCAGGGAAGGCCACAAGGGAGGCGGTACAGTTGCTAGTCTGCATAGCGGAGGGAAGACTATCCCTGTCCCTCGCTGCCCCGCCCATGCAAGTGGGCTCCACCAGGCTGCCATTTTGGCCTACAAGCTGTGCTTCAGTTGCAATATGTATCACACTCCAGCAGACAACAGCCTCAGCCACTTCCCACACCACTTCTGCCCCTTGGCGATTAGCACCCAAGTGGTGAAGTGCAGCCCTGTGGCAACATAGTCTCAGTGACGCCACCCATGGATGGGATGGACACCGGCCAGTCTCTCCTGTGAAAGCCTGGTGTCCCCAGGTGAACAGGCTCCCTAGGTCCACACCTGAGGCCAGCACCTAAGACAGGTATCACCTGTCACTCTGAAATTCAAGTCCACTTCTCCCAAGAGGCCTTTTCCAGCTAACCTCGTTCATCTTCTATCTCAGAGGTTCTCAAAGTTTAATGGGCAGCAGAATAACCTTAGAGGGTTGGTTATCCATGCAGATAACTAGGCCTCACTCCCCAAGGCCTGCATTTTTAACAAGTTCCCCAGATGAGTCTGAAACGGTGATCTATCTGCTTCTGTCCCTGCTCTCCTCTCTTACTTCACTGAACTATTTTGGTTGAATTCTAGAGTGCACCTCATTTCCCACACATCCTAGGAGTCCAGTAGGGAGGAGGATTCTGAGTCCAGAATTAGAAGAGTCTCCTGGAAGGTAAAGGGATGTCCCGCCTGCCCTCAAGGCCCAATAGAGGGCCCCAGACGGAGAGGCTGAGGAGCTGCCAGCCAGGAGGCTGAGAATCAGGCTCATCTCTCCACAGGCTCCAGAAAGCATTCATCTGTACAGTGGCTTTAAATGTCACCTCAAATATCAGGCCAGGCGGCAGGAGGGGAAGGCGGAAGCTAATTAGCCTGCCTTGTCCTACTTTTGTGTTGCTTTCATCCCTGTTCACCTCTGACCTCCACTGGGATCTTTAACTCTCCCTTGGCGGGGGTAGCCTGGAGATGCCACACGACCCATCACCACACCGGGCTCTAAACCAAATTGCTAAGTAGGGGAAATGCAGTCTCTCTCCGACCCCTCGCCTGAGCATTTATTCCTCGCCCACCAACCGCCAGAACCCCCACTGTCGCCCTGAGTCTCCAACCACAGCACGCCACCCAACACCCCCAGCCTGGGCCCCAAGAGCTAGAGCCTTCCCCTCTTGTCGTGCCTTTTCAAAGCTCACCCATCCTGGGCCTGTGAAAAGTATGGTGATAATCTCATCCCCTGTAAGGTTTCCATGATGAGAGCTTAATACTCAGACCCTCAGGGAATATTTACATTTTGGCAAAAATATTGTCTTAGGTCAAAGGAAGGAAAACAAAGACCGAAAACAAAACCAGGCTCATAGATACAGAGAACAGATCAGTGGTTGCCACAGGTGGGCAGTGGAGGGTGGGTGAAGCGGGTCAAATGGTACAAACTTCCAGTTATAAAATACATGAGTCCTGAGGATGTAATGTACAGCATGGTGACTACAGTTAATAACACTGTATTGTACATTTGAAAGTTGCTAAGAGAATAGATCTTAAAAGTTCCCATCTAAGGAAAAAAAATCCGTAACTATGTATGGTGACAGATGTTAACTAGACTTACTGTGGTGATCATTTAACAATATATACAAATCATTAAGCTGTACACCTGAAACTAATATAGTATTGTATGTCAACTATACATCAATTTTTTTTAAAAAGGGAAATGTAAAAAAAAATAGTATGGCATATTTATACCATCACCAGGAGTGCTAAGTTAACATTTTATTTTGAGGATTTTTGCAAACACACACATACATATATATATATATATATATATATACACATATATATATATATATATATATTCTTAAGTCAAAGAGCTTAATTTGTGCAAATTATGATCTGGAATGACAAGTAAATTTATTCAACCATTAAAAAAAAAAGGAAGGGGAGAAGAAGTCCTGGCCTCAGATGAGCAGTGGGGGTGGGGCATGATGGAGGGTCCATGACTCTCTTCCTCAAGCTCCATGGGCGCTTGCCTGTCAGCTGACCTGCTGAAGGCAACTCAAGGGACCTGTTGCCTCCTCTGCCTTCCTCGCTCGCTCCCCTGATCTCCCACTTCCTACCCACAACATGGTTGGCTGCCCTCTCCAAATACCTAAATTTAAAGTAGTTTTTGAAGAAAAAAAAAACAATAAATAGTTAGAGCGGACAACTCAGCACCTGACCAAAGAGGCCCAGCAATCCAGAGAGCTCATTATTGCCTCCTCTGTTTCCTTCACAGCCAGTGAGGGGCGTTTCCCTCTTGCCTCTACTAACAGCAGCTTTTTCACCCATCAAAGGAGGCGGTGTGCCTCAGTGACCTAAGGGCCATCAAGCCTGGGGGCCGTTCACTCCTCTGATGTTTGGCTTCTCTTAACTGTTCCTCCCATCGCTCAATTCCCACAGTGCACCAACTTAGAATCAGGACTTAAGTTGTCAGTCACCACAGCTGAAACCTCATGCCTCATTCAGCCTGTGGGGAGCCCTACTGTGGAGAATTCTCTTCATCCCACACCTTCTCCAACTCCTCCGACAGCTTTTCCAAACAGCCCCCCTCAGTACATCTGCCCAGGAAAATCAGGCACCAGACTATGACTGCAGTTGATAATAATGAATGTGAAGTTCAACAGGATCAAAAAGAGCCCACTGGGCTTCCCTGGTGGCGCAGTGGTTGAGAGTCCGCCTGCCGATGCAGGGGACACGGGTTCATACCCCGGTCCGGGAAGATCCCACATGCCGTGGAGCGGCTGGGCCCGTGAGCCATGGCCGCTGAGCCTGCGCGTCCGGAGCCTGTGCTCCGCAACGGGAGAGGCCACTACAGTGAGAGGCCCGTGTACCGCAAAAAAAAAAAAAAAAAAAAAGCCCACTGTACCATCAAAGAAATACTAAATTTTGACTAGCATATATCTTGAACAAAACTATTTTTTTCCATAACTATTGTGTTTTTTTATTTTTTGGAAAATGTATAATTTGTGCGTGTTCCATAAGGCAAACACAATATTTGACTCACCTGAATGCCCTGACACCCACTCTAACATACACGCACCAGAGTAGCTGCACACTAGCCAATTTGAATTCTCTCTTCCTTGACTCTTATTTTTAAAAAGAAAATAATCAATTGCCATGATCAGTTTATTTTTTGGCAAATGAATTCTGCTTATGGTTCTTAAAAATAACTGATTCCCATAAATTCTATAACTAATCTCTTTATGATCTGTTTATCCAGTTAATCTGAAGCCTTCTACGTGTCGGGAAAGAGCCTGAGCTAAATAAGACTAACTAGGTTCAAATCCCAAACATTTTTCTAGCTAACTAACTTGAGGCAAATGACTTAACTTCCCTAAATCTCAGTCTCTTCATCTTTTGGATGAAGATAAGGCTGACCTTACCAAATCAAAACAACCTGCATAAGGAAAAAACAAAATAACATATAAAATACTAAGCACTGTACCTTACCTAACACAGCAGGCACTTTATAAAGTTAGCGCATTCTCCTACGATAGAAAGCAAGCTCATGCCAGGTTGAAATTCTCAATCCATGGGATATAAGTGGACAGATAAGCCAATAAAAGAAAAAAAAAGACAGCAGAAGCAAGAAGAACTACAATCCTGCAGCCTGTGGAACAAAAACCACATTCACAGAAAGTGAGACAAGATGAAAAGGCAGAGGACCATGTACCAGATGAAGGAACAAGATAAAACCCCAGAAAAATAACTAAATGAAGTGGAGATAGGCAACCTTCCAGAAAAAGAATTCAGGATAATGATTGTGAAGATGATCCAGGACCTCGGAAAAACAATGGAGTCAAAGATCGAGAAGATGCAAAAAATGTTTAACAAAGACCTAGAAGAATTAAAGAACAAACAAACAGAGATGAACAATACAATAACTGAAATGAAAACTACACTAGAAGGAATCAATAGCAGAATAACTGAGGCAGAAGAACGGATAAGTGACCTGGAAGACAGAATGGTGGAATTCACTGCCACAGAACAAAATAAAGAAAAAAGAATGAAAAGAAATGAAGACAGCCTAAGAGACATCTGGGACAACATTAAACGCAACAACATTCACATTATAGGGGTCCCAGAAGGAGAAGAGAGAGGGAAAGGACCCGATAAAATATTTGAAGAGATTATAGTTGACAACTTCCCTAACATGGGAAAGGAAATAGCCACCCAAGTCCAGGAAGTGCAGAGAATCCCATACAGGATAAACCCAAGGAGAAACACGCCGAGACACACAGTAATCAAATTGGCAAAAAATAAAGACAAAGAAAAATTATTGAAAGCAGGAAGGGAAAAATGACAAATAACATACAAGGGAACTCCCATAAGGTTAACAGCTGATTTCTCAGCAGGAACTCCACAAGCCAGAAGGGAGTGGCATGATATACTTAAAGTGATGAAAGGGAAGAATCTACAACCAAGATCACTCTATCCAGCAAGGATCTCATTCAGATTCGATGGAGAAATCAAAAGCTTTACAGACAAGCAAAAGCTAAGAGAATTCAGCACCACCAAACCAGCTCTACAACAAATGCTAAAGGAACTTCTCTAAGTGGGAAACACAAGAGAAGAAAAGGACCTATAGAAACAAACCCATAGCAATTAAGAAAATGGTAATAGGAACATACATATCAATAATTACCTTAAACATGAATGGATTAAATGCTCCAACCAAAAGACACAGGCTCACTGAATGGATACAAAAACAAGACCCATATATATGCTGTCTACAAGAGACCCACTTAGGACCTAGGGACACATACAGACTGAAAGTGAGGGGATGGAAAATGATATTCCATGCCAATGGAAATCAAAAGAAAGCTGGAGTAGCTATACTCATATCAGATAAAATAGACTTTAAAATAAAGAATGTTACAAGAGACAAGGAAAGACACTACATAATGATCAAGGGATCAATCCAAGAAGAAGATATAACAATTATAAATATATATGCACCCAACATAGGAGCACCTCAATACATAAGGCAACTGCTACCAGCTACAAAAGAGGAAATCGACAGTAACACAATAATAGTGGGGGACTTTAACACCTCACACCAATGGACAGATCATCCAAACAGAAAATTAATAAGGAAACACAAGCTTTAAATGACACAATAGACCAGATAGATTTAATTGATATTTATAGGACATTCCATCCAGAAACAGCAGATTACACTTTCTTCTCAAGTGCACACGGAACATTCTCCAGGATAGATCACATCTTGGGTCACAAATCAAGCCTCAGTAAATTTAAGAAAACTGAAATCATATCAAGCCTCTTTTCTGACCACAACACTATGAGATTAGAAATTAATTACAGGGAAAAAAACGTAAAAAACACAAACACATGGAGGCTAAACATTACACTACTAAATAACCAAGAGATCACTGAAGAAATCAAAGAGGAAATCAAAAAATACCTAGAGACAAATGGCAAGGAAAAAACGACAATCAAAAACCTATGGGAGGCAGCAAAAGCAGTTCTAAGAGGGAAGTTTATAGCTATACAAGCCTACCTCAAGAAACAAAAAAAAAATCTCAAATAAACAATCTAACCTTACACCTAAAGGAACTAGAGAAAGAAGAACAAACAAAACTCAAAGTTAGCAGAAGAAAAGAAATCATAAAGATCAGAGCAGAAATAAATGAAATACAAACAAAGAAAACAATAGCAAGGATCAATAAAACTAAAAGCTGGTGCTTTGAGAAGATAAACCAAACTGATCAACCATTAGCCAGACCCATCAAGAAAAAGAGGGAGAGGACACAAATCAATAAAATTAGAAATGAAAAAGGAAAAGTTACAACAGACACCGCAGAAATACAAAGCATCCTAAGAGACTACTACAAGCAACTCTATGCCAATAAAATGGACAACCTGGAAGAAATGGACAAATTCTTAGAAAGGTATAACCTTCCAAGACTGAACCAGGAAGAAATAGAAAATATGAACAGACCAATCACAAGTAATGAAATTGAAACTGTGATTAAAAATCTTCCAACAAGCAAAAGTCCAGGACCAGATGGCTTCACAGGTGACTTCTATCAAATGTTTAGAGACGAGCTAACACCCATCCTTCTCAAACTCTTCCAAAAAACTGCAGAGGAAGGAACACTCCCAAACTCATTCTATGAGGTCATCATCACCCTGACACCAAAACCAGACAAAGATACTACAAAAAAAGAAAATTACAGACCAATATCACTGATGAATATAGATGCAAAAATCCTCAACAAAATACTAGCAAACAGAATCCAACAGCACATTAAAAGGATCATACACCATGATCAGGTGGGATTTATCCCAGGGATGCAAGGATTCTTCAATATACGCAAATCAATCAATGCGATAAACCATATTAACAAATTGAAGAATAAAAACCATATGAGCATCTCAACAGATGCAGAAAAAGCTTTTGACAAAATTCAACACCCATTTATGATAAACTCTCCAGAAAGTGGGCATAGAGGGAACCTACCTCAACATAATAAAGGCCATACACAACAAACCCACAGCAAACATCATTCTCAATGGTGAAGAAATGAAAGCATTTCCTCTAAGATCAGGAACAAGACAAGGATGTCCACTCTCACCACTATTATTCAACATAGTTTTGGAAGTCCTAGCCACGACAATCACAGAAGAAAAATAAATAAAAGGAATCCAAATTGGAAAAGAAGAAGTCAAGCTGTCACTGTTTGCAGATGACATGATACTATACACAGAGAATCCTAAAGATGCCACCAGAAAACTACTAGGGCTAATCAATGAATTTGGTAAAGTTGCAGGATACAAAATTAATGCACAGAAATCTCTTGCATTTGTATACACTAATGATGAAAAATCCGAAAGAGAGATTAAGGAAACACTCCCACTTACCATTGCAACAAAAAGAATTAAAAAAAAAAATGTCAGCTTTGCCACTGAGGACAGCTGTAAGCCAAGTGGCCCTTGTGAAGTCCTGAGTTAGGGACAAGTCATGACTCCAAACCCCCCGGCTCTCTACCTGCCCTTCAGGTGGGGACAGATTCCTATATCTTACTTGCCCAACTGCCCTAGCTTATCTGGCTTCCTCCCTCTGCCCTAACACAGGCTGCAAAGTTCCAACAGAGATTCAATTATGAGAAATCCTTTGACTATGCCCACATGAACCATGTGGATGACCCTGAGTACTGAGGAGATGGAAAACTTTACAGAGTTCCCTGATGGAGTTTCCAGGTAGTAAACGCCAATGATTTGGCTTCCCTAAAAGTCCATCAACCCTGGGACTTCCCTTCCCTGGTGGTGCAGTGATTAAGAATCCACCTGCCAATGCAGGGGACACAAGTTCGATCCCTGGTCTGGGAAGATCCCACATGCCACGGAGCAACTAAGCCCATGTGCCACAACTACTGAGCCTGCACTGTAGAGCCCACAAGCCACAACTACTGAGCCCACGTGCCACAGCTACTGAAGCCCACGCGCCTAGAGCCTGTGCTCTGCAACAAGAGAAGCCACCGCAATGAGAAGCTCGCACACCGCAGAGTAGTCCCCACTTGCCACAACTAGAGAAAGCCCGCACGCAGCATTGAAGACCCAACGCAGCCAAAAATTAATTAATTAATTAATTAAAAAAAAAAAAAAGTCCATCAGTCTTGGCCTCGAAGCATGCACACAGGAAAGCCTAGTTAAAGACATCCATGTAAAAAAGCCAAGTATAAAACTCCAAGAAGAAAAACTTTTACAGTCTTAGGGTGGGAAGGTTTTCCTAAGCAAGACACAAAGCTCAACATACTGGCTTTTATATGCATTTTTTTTTAATCTCTGGAGGGATATACAAGTCACCTAAGGAGAACAGGGGATGGACAACAGTATTGAAAAGGACTACTTTTCACTGGATTTTTTTTTTTTTTACACCTTTTGAATTTTGACCCTTGCACTGTACTTAACATTTTTTTTTTTTTTTTTTGCGGTACGCGGGCCTCTCACTGTTGTGGCCTCTCCCGTTGTGGAGCACAGGCTCCGGACGCGCAGGCTCAGCGGCCATGGCTCACGGGCCCAGCTGCTCCGCAGCATGTGGGATCCTCCCAGACCGGGGCACGAACCCGTGTCCCCTGTGTCGGCAGGCGGACTCTCAACCACTGCGCCACCAGGGAAGCCCTGTACTTAACTTTTTAAAGGACATTTTAAGATGATGCAGTCAAGAATAAATAAAACCGTTCTTTGAGTCTAGCTGCCATGATGTGAGAAGCCCAAGCCACATGGAAAAACCACATTAAGGAGAACCAGGGACCCATACTGAGAAGCCCAGCTAGTCCCAGCCCCACCCACACCAACTGCCGTCCACGTAAGTGAGGCCACTTTGTAGCTTCCAGCCTTCCCAGCAGACACCACATGAAACAGAACTATCTGCCTGCTCGACCCTCACGATCATAAGAAGTGGTAAATTGTGGCTGTAAGCCACTACGACTGGGGGTGGTCTGTCACAGCACAAAGGAAAATGAAACAGGGAGTCATTGGTAAATGGAGAGACGTTACAGCCACAAGACTGGATGAGATCACAAGAAAGTATTGAAAAGGACTGTACTTCATTTCGTCTAGAAGACAGAAGCATGTCTATGAAGACAGTGTTGTCACAGGGGTGTCTAATTAACATGCTTGCTTGAATTTTAAAAAGAAGTCAGATTTTCTCTGACAGGAAGTAAATATGTCTGATTTGGCTGCTTTCTTTGACAATGAGAGCTGCCTTTTCCAATTCATTAAATTTCCAGCTCCAAGATTTTTTAGAAAATATATTTAAAGCCTGTATACGATATACAACACTCTAGAACATATTTTATTTGCAACCACTTAAACTTATGGTAAAAAAAAAATGTTTAATGTCAACTTAGATGTGTGAGGGGAGTATATAGCTCTCAATATGCTTTTAGGGCATACATAAACAAAAAAGTCTGAAACCTACTGAGCTGTGTATGGTATACCCACATAATGGAATATTATGCAGCTGTTAAAAATAATAAGGTTTTCTGCAAATAGATATGAAAAGACCTTCCAAGCATACTGTTGGGTTAAAAATGCAAGGCACAGAACAATAAAGTTAGTATTCACTCAGTTTTGATAAGAAAGTGGTAAAATAAGGATGGATTCAAATTTGCCTATATTTTAAAAAAGAAACACTGGAAGGAGTCATAAGAAAATAACACTGATAGTTACCTATGGAAGGAGGGGGCTGGGCAGATAGGCGTAAGGTCGTATTTGATATTGTATTAATTTTTGAACAATGGTAATGTATTATATTCATGGATTTTTTTTAAGTCCTCAGAGGAAAAAAAAGAATGTATAAAATTGCAAAACATGAACAATGTTAAAAGATAATCTAGGAGACAAATATTTGCTACACTGCAACAAAACATCACATAAAGGATTAATACCTCGAATTTTCAAAGAGCTCCTAAAAAACAGTAAGAAAAAGCTAAACAACCCAGTATAAAAATAAGTTAATAAGAACAGGTAATTCACAGAAGAAGAAACACAAATGATTGATAAAATGTAAAAAGATGCTAACCTCTACTAATGATCAGGGAAATGCAAATTAAAGCATAACAGCTTGCATATTTTACCTATCATATTGGAAAATATATATACATAACCTGGCAGGAGACTATATTGATGTAACATTTTCAGAAATCAATTTGGCAATACCTATCAACATTTCTAAAGTGCATAGCCTTCAATCCAGCAATTCTACTTATAAAATCTCACCTACTGCACTTACACAAACGTTTCAGTGTATTCTGTAAAAAACAGCAAAAAAACTGGAGATAACCTAAAAATCCAACAATAAGGGACTAGTAAAATAAATTATGATACAGTCTATATTATACTTTGAAACCATTATAAAGGACAAGCAATTTTACACATAGTGACATTTAAGGATGTCCATGATATATTGTTGGGTAGGAGAATACAATTTGCAAGATAATTTGAAATAATTTGTATTATTCCATTTTTTGGTGAGAATAGATATGGAATATAAATATACACGTACACACTATGAATACGTATTTCAACGTGCATAGAAAAAGAGTTCTGGTAGGACATAACACCAAACTGTTAACAGTGGTTATCCCTAGGAGACAGGGGTAGGTGGTTAGAGAACAGTATTTTATAAAATTTTATGTTGTTATGATTTTTTATCATAAGCATGTTACTTTGGTAATTTTCAAACCATTGCAGGCTGACTGAAGTAGGAACTCAGACCTCTTCTGAAAGCTGAGAGGTCCCTGAGGGCCAGAACAGCAAGCTCCTTCTCCACTTCCCACTCACAAGGGTCTGGAATGTGAGATGGTCCCCAGAGAACCCACAGGCCATCATAAGCAAGTCCCTGGACTCATGCACCCATCCACTGGCTGGCAGAGGCAGTTCCTCCCACACTGCTCCACTCCTTGCTTACCACAGGGATTGGATGGGTGCTTCATGACCTCAACGAGCACTCAGTACAACCCAACTCTTCTCAGCCTGTTCACTTGCCAGCTACTTAGACATCTTGTGGGACTTTGGTCAGAGATGGCGACTGTGTTTCATCTCAAGTTCCCGCTCTAACCAGGGGCAGTGATTGTCCAGAGCTTTGTGTTAAATCAAGTTACTATCTTCCCCTTTGTATCAATAAATATCTTTGAGACTATGTCGGGGGGTGGGGTGGGGGGAGGAACAACCCTGAGGCCACAGGCAGGAAGGATGTGGAAAGAGTGGCACGACCGTCAATTAGTGACGGCTGCCAAAAGGAGGCTGGAAGAGCCGGAGCACGTGGGCTAGCAAGTCTGCCATCCCTGCCCTGGAACAGTGGGCTCTGACTCACTAACACTGATACTCTCAAATCCACCATCTCTACTGGGAGTGTTATTACTTTGGCAGGTGGAGACTGAAGGGAGGCACTGAGGGTGAAGGAGGACGACAGCTCACTATGGCTGTGTCCTAAGTGCTGTGTCCATCAGAAGACAGGGTGAAGGCGAGGACAGCCAGAGGAAGGGGAAGGATCCACTAACAGGTGGAGTTGTGCCCCAAAAAGCTTCAGATGGAAGGCTCTGAACATCTGGGTACACTGCAGGCCCAGAGCCTGGGTTCCATCTGTCAGGTCTTACCAAGTTCCTTAACCCAAGGACACGCAGTTGTGCCCACGAAAGAACACACCTTTCACAACTGTGAACCATCCAAGTGCCCTGTTCATTGGGAATTCGCTCATCTTCCCTATCCCCTCAACCAAAACCAGAAAAAACCCAAAGCCAAAAAATTCTCAGAAATTCACGTGTTGTAACTAAAAACACTCAATAAACAAAGCCAGCCCTTGGGCTCCCTTGGGAAGTAATTGTCTAAGAATGTTTCTTTTCTTTCAGCTGGTGAGAGAGAGACAGACGTGCTAAGGCTGTGCGGAGCTCATCTTGAAAGCATTAATTTTTCCAAACACCAACATGCAGTTCCTGTGCTTTTCCGGAGCGAGTGGCAGCAGGCTGTGAGGAGGCTGCAAGGACGCCCCTCTGAGCAGGGTCTGCCTGCGGGAGTTCAGAGGAAGGGTCATTACCTGCCATGGGGAGGGGCTGCCCAAGGCCTGTGAGGGCACTGATGCCTTGGGGTGGATCACTCATTTCCAAAATGGGAAGAGAGAAAGCAGAACCAATACCTCTGCCCCTTTTCAGGCCCGTTCTCTAGGGGTCCAGGGGCAATCAGTTAAAACGTTCTTCTTCCTCACCCATTCCTCACCACCTGTAGCCCTGACAATCAGACACAAGTGGCCTAGCACTGCGAAAGGGTGCCCAGTTTGGGTGGCAGAGGTCCTTCAACCATTTCTCCTTCTTCTCTTCCCCATTTAGGGATGGTAGTCTAGAGTGGAGGCTGCAATCTGGTCACCCAAAGTTTAACTGTTCTTTGTTGTCCCAAGTCCATTCTCCCCCGGAGGCTGGGGACACTCCGCTCTGCAGTCTGTTCACAGAGGACAAGACACAACGAACCATCTACAGCGGCAAGGGAGAGTCTCATCGCCTGCCTGCTGAAGTCAGACGTGACAATTAGGATACACCCGAAGCCCTGACAGTCTTTACTAGACATTCTCCAAGTGGACCGCTACCACTGGGGCCTATGCATATCCAGCAGCATGCCAGGATTCCCAGTGGGGATCAGTGCCCACCCCCGCCCAGGCTTAAATGCTGTACCACCACCAAGACTTCATACGCCAGTTCTACCACTGACTAGTTGTGTGAGACTGTTCAAGTTACTTCACCTCCTGTGCCTCTGTTTTCTTTTCTGTAGAATGAGAGTGATGCTAAGAGTATTTAAATAAGTTAACAAATACAAAGGGCTTCAAGTAGTACCTGGCACACGGTGAGTACTATGTATGTGTTCACGATTATGATTATTATTAACTGTCCAGCCTTCGCTCTCCATGCTCGGCGAGCTCTTCCTTTTGATCCACTGCATGTACTCTTCCCATGCTTTGGAACATTGTTTCCTACCTGTCACTATCTAAGCTATCTGTGCTAATTCTCTAAGTCTCTAGAAGGCCTTCCCTGCCCCATCCAGCTGTGCTGGGTATCCCTGCATATGTACCCATCATACCCTGTTCTTTCTCGGTATCATATTAAATCCATTATACATCAGATTATATTCCAATTGTCTGTATGTCTCCTCAGCCAGGTCCCATTCATTGCTGTATCCCTAGTGCCTCGCACAGAGAAGGCAATCAATAAACATGTGTTCAATGAATGAATGAATGAGGAACAGATAAAGGGAAGCTTTCATTTGTTCAACAAGCATTTAACAGGTGTCTACTCTATGTCATATCCTGGACTATGCCTGGAAATATGTGAAGGAGCAGAACACCCAGGAGGCTCCCCAAGAATTCACAGTTTGAAAAGCAGAGCTTCTGCCTTCTAGCAGTAACTCAAGAGAAAATAGGGGATAGGTGTAGTCCTGCCCAAGGCAGGAGGTCACCAGGTCCCAGAGAGAAGGGGTGGCTCTTGGAGGGAAATACAGGTTTGCCCAGAGTGGGTCTGTTTAACTTGAAGAAAGCAACAGAAGCCCTGAACCTAAGATTCTGTTTATTTTCCCTGTATCTGAAGAATAAATGTAGCTTGGCAAGACCTGTAAGAAACAAAAGGTGAATTCTTCATTATGAGGGTGGTTTATTTACCCAAGTACTATCAATCGAACTCTTCCTAGAGAAACACTGGTCAGTTCATTGCATCCATGCTGTCTGCAGACTTGTCTTCACCAGACTGTAAATGCCTACAGACAGAGACCACAGTTAGTGCATTTTTGTACCCCACCCCACTCCTGCCTGCCACTGGCACCTAGCGCCTAGCACAGTGCCTTGTCCAGGGTAAAGGAACATTGCAGATGCAAACGGGGAACAGCTCACTCATTTTGTATCATTTCTTCCCTTCTGCATTCTCACTATGTTTTTATGTTTGTTTTGTTTATTAGCTTAAGGGAAAAGAAAAAAGAAACATCAGGAGTTAAAGGAGTATTTGTTGTTCCTATTTTTCTCTTCTGAAGCAGAACTGGCACCACCACCATCCCACCCCGCAAGTGAGGCCAGCTGTGGGATTTTGGAGATCTACTTGCCTGTAACTTTACCAGAAGCCTTTGATAGCTCAGGCTCACTGAAGGAAAAAAAAGGAAACAGAATTTCTACTTATAGTAAGAAAAAGCCCAAGCAACTTTTTCCTTGGAGATTACATCACAGATACTTGAGGTTATGTTTTCCATACTAGATGCCCTAAAAATGAGGCAACAGAGGTTCTTCTCCTTAATGAAAAGTCCAAGCCTGGCCACCTCCAGAAGGGCAATAGAGCTCCCAAATCCCAGGCTGGGGAACGGAGGACTCCAGGGACCACCACCCTATGCAGTTGAAGCCATGTGACTGTACACCTGTCCCAAGGATTTTCAGAGTTGCAATGCCTTCACCCTCCATCACCCACTCCAGGACTCCGGTCCCACCATCCTTATCGTTTTGACGGTCATCTGTGGCACGTCATAAATACAAATTTCAAAGTCAGATAAAAGTGAGTTGGAAATTATCTGTCTCATGATTTCCATTCTTCTTACGGATAAGGCAGAGTAAGCTAATAAGGCCTGTAACTCAGAAAATGTCTTTTTACCACGAGAACTAGATTGAGAAAACAGGTGCCCATGGCTGTGTGTCAATGCGCGTGTCCATGTACCTACACCTGTGGGTGTGTCCATGTGACTATATCTCTGTATACCGTAAATTAGCCTGAATAACACTGGAAATATAACCCCAGGTACTGAGCGTATCACTAAGGCTGCTGTGTCTCTGCCACAAGACACAGTCTCCCTGGGAGACCAACTGGTTTGGGAACATATAGGTAAGAAGGGTAATTTGAGAACAGATAGCTTATTTTCCCTAATATCTTTGAGTTGGAATGAACACTTTCCATGGAGGTACATAAAAACATTGCTCATTAAAGTGCTACCTGCATATACTTTAAATGACACTCATCTTGGGCAATGTATATCATCCTCATTTCCCTCCGTGACAGACACACGAGGGTGGGTGGGCAGAAGAACATTATATAGTGTGCGTCTGGATCTCTGCTAAACCTTTGGCAAATGTCCTCCACAATATTCTTGTAGTAAGATAGTGAAAAATGAACAGGATAAGAGTACAGTTGGGTGGAATTGCTGTAGATAAATTGCAGGACCCAAAGAGTGTTTATTAGGACAATACAGTGAGCTTTAGGTGGGATGCAGGTCTCTGGTGGTAGCCACAAAGCTCGTCCCTTGACTGTTGTGTTTGACTGAAAAAAAAAAAAAGTTCCTAAGATGACAAGATGAAAGATATGCTTATAGTATGGACAGATGATACAAAACTGGTATAGTGAGCTTAATATTGTAAGAGATGACCAAAATCAATATGTAAATTTATCTTAGCAAATTTGAACACCAGGTCAAAATTAACAAAGGCAAGCTTTATGCCTGAGATCTACATTTTAAAATAAAAAATGTACCTATCACTCACTTAGCAATTCCAGTCCTTTGTATCTACCCTAGAGAAATACTTGTGTATGTGCCTGTTTGTTCACGAACATTCACTGCAGCACTGTTTATAATGGTAAAAAAATAAAATTAAAAGAAACAGAAACAACAGAAGAATTGCTAAGACAACTAGGGAATATCCACAGTGAGAAATACTATCCAGAAGATTTTCAAGACATGTCATTGCATGAAAAAAAAAGTTGCAAAATGATATGAAAAGCCTGATATGTTAATCTCAGACATACACACACACAGAGATATTTACAAATTTCTACAGATATATATATAGATATAGATAGATAGATATAGATATACATATAAGCAAATGCATGGAAAGGTCTGGAAGGTCCCTAACATCTGCTACCACGATCTACCTCCAGGGAGAAATTAATTGCTATGAAGTCAAAAAGGGCTTTCACTTTACCCGTAACATGTGAAATCCAGAATGTATCGTGTTAAACTGTGTGATTCAGTGTTCGCTATAAAGTCTTGCTTTTCGCTTTTAAAAAAAAAGTTCAAAAATAGGGGGAAGGACACAAATTCTTGGGGTTTCCATTACCACAAACCTAAGAGGTGTCAGCATTGTGTAAAGACTACAAAAAGCTAATTCATACCACACAGAGTGCATCTGAAGTCTGGCGTCCAGGTAGCCTGCAAGTACCAGGGATCACTTAGCTGATCAAGTCTGTAGCACTGTGTTGGATCGAAGCCTGGCAGCACAATTAAGCAGGGACACTGGCAAAGTAGAAAGCAACTAGGGGAAAGAAATGCCTATGGGGAGTCTGAAAAGCATGACTTCAGAATAAAGATCGAAGGAACCACAATTGTTTAACCTCAAAACAGGATCATGGGGAGATAGGCTGCTTCAAATATTTGAAGGGTCATAATGCAGATGACACAGCAAACTTATATTGGGTTTTTCCAGGGGTAAAAACCAGGGTAAATAAAAACAAGTAATTCTTCCTATTAAAAATAAATAAAAAGAAGAAACATTCTGATAGAACGAATGACAACAGAATAGTCTGTCAGGCAAGATCATGAGCTCCCTGTTACTAGAGGCATTCAAGTAAGAGCTTCTATATGAAAAGATATCGGATTTAATTAGAAGCAAAACTATGTGATTTTTAAGATCTCTAACAACTTTAATCTTTTATGATTCCATATTTTGGCTGCAGAATCAATTTTCAATCAATGTGTACCCCCATCAACTTCAAATCCCACAGGTGATGTGCTCTGCCACCAGATGGCAGTAGATGCTTTGGACTCCGGATCCTAAACATTAGCTGCGGTGAAAAAGAAATTAGCACAATCTTATATTTTTTTAAAATAAAATTTTAGAAAGAACAGATATAAACATCAAGTCCGAAAGTAGCCTATTTCAAAGGAACATGTAAGTATAACTCATAATTTTTCTGATTACTCCATCACAATGATTCTTAATCGCCTGCTCTCCTCTTGTACATTTCCTTTGTACAGGGTCTACAAAGAGAACCTTATCTTCTTCTGTGGCCTCCTCTCGCTCGTGTCAAGTTTCCTGACTTGCACACAGTTCCAGATCCCTGCGTCTCCTCCTAATGCAAAAATCTCCTCTGCTTCCTCCGCAGCTGCAGAGCATGTCTGCTACTACAGTCTTTCTTCCAGACCCAAGCAGAAGACCTAACAGGAGGGTCAGAGAAACACCCCAGCCATTTCCTGCTTCTAGCTTTCCTGCCCCTGTATCCACACAGCTGGAGCCACAAAACAAGCAAGCAACAAAAACAGAATACACTGAGTAGCTGAATCTCCATACCCTGACAGCATGAGAGTATATGATTATCTTTTCCAAATTAGAAGAGAATAATCTCCCACCCAGCTCTTAAAGAAAGGAGAAACTTTGCTTCTCTAGCCACAGCTGTCAGCTTGGGTGTTGCTTAAAATTTGAATACAATCAACAACCCTTGTCCCAGTCCCTAGCAACCTAAAACTATAACATTGCCTTGGTTACAGATCATTTCAGAAAACCTGGTTCTCAGAAAGCATTTCTGTAAGAGCTTGTGAGTGAATGAAAACAAAGCAAGGTTTTCTTAAAACTGAGATTTAAAGCAGTTTCTTCACGATAAACCATGTACCTGAGTCAAGGTCTTACTCATCCTTCTGGTCTCAGGTGAAACACCTCTTCTTCCAAGATGCTCTCAGTATGCTAGGACTGTGTTGGTTGCCCCTGCTATGTGCACCAACAGTTCCCTGTACCACCTGCCTTGTTCACAGCCCTGCCCCTGACAGGCCACCGTCCTTACCACACTCACTTCAGTGGCCTCTGTACTGGCCCATTTCCTGGTTACACTGCAGGATTCATGAAGACCTAGACTGTATCTGTTTCTTTTACAACTGAATCCCCTGAACACAGTAGGACTATAAATATTCATGAAACTATCATAAATACACACATTATCAATTAACTACTTAATGTGGAGCCCAACTGAGGATAATATTCATCCATTCCACAAACTTCTCCTGAGCATCTTTTGTGCCAGTGTGGTACGAGATGTGTCAAACCCAGGCTCTGCCCTCAAAGAGCATGCAATGGGGGAAGGAAATCAGGACAAGTACACAAATACCTATGCTACAAAGTAGACACAGCAAAACCAAAAAGGGATGCATAACAGAGAATAAGAAAATGGCCAAGGCAGTGGGATCACCAAGTAGTTCAAAGTAGCTGGAGCTAAGGCTGTGGGACAGGTAATACTGGTACCAAAGCCTGGAGGCCCTTGAATAATACCTTCAATTAAAGAATCAGTGTGTGTCAAGCTAAGTGCTTTATATTCATGATTTCATTTATTTCTTGAAACAATTCTGTGTAAAATCCTCCTGTTACGGAGAAGGAAACAGGCTCAGAGCAGTCAAGAAAACTGCCTAAGTTGGCCCAGCCGGTAAGTGGCAGAGCTGGGATCTACACCTAGGCCAGACTGATGACTATTGCTTCAATACCATAGGGCTTTGGAGCCTAAGATGCCAAGTTAAGGAACTGTTACTTTATCCAGTGGGCAATGCAGAGCCATTTTGAGTAGGAATATGCCACAGTCAAAGTTTGTGCTTGGGAAGATTTATCAGACAGTAATGGAGCGTGGGTTGGGAGCAGTCTGGCTTGAAGCCTACTGCAATGGTCCCAATGTTGTATCGTGAAACTCCTGAACTGGGAGAGCAGCAGCAAGACTGGAAAGGTGGTTCCAAGCTGAAGAACCCAGGGCAAGACTGGGGACAGTCTAGGATGATCCCAAGGTGTACACCTGAGTGACAAAGGGCAGGGATTCGGAAGTGGCATATGCCTGCTTCTCTAGTGCCTCTGCGTGTGTGCATGAGTTTGTGGTGCCTGTGGGAAAGGACAGGAATGAGCACAGGCATGGGCGGAGCTCCAAAACGGGGGCCGCCTAAATCCTCACCCCCACATCTCACTATGCACTGCTGCTACCTACAAAAGCACCCTGAATTCCCCTAACCATCCCACCCACTTGGAGCATCTGAGCCCTAGCAACTCACAAAAGCAATAATGTAGCACAAGGCATCAATCATGTCCACTCAGGTCTATTCTCCTCCAGCTAGCCTGCCCCAGCACAGAGAATCCCTGGTCCCAAATCAGCACCAAAAAGCAAAAGAGTGCTAGACAGAGTTATAAGCTCCAGGCTGTAACCCTGACTCCCTGTAACCTTGGGCCAAAGGCTTAACCTCTCTGGATCTGTTTCCTCATCTGTAAGACAAGCAGTTTGGACCAAAGTCAGAAGTTGCACACTGGAGACCCACAGGTCAAACTCATCCTGCTAATGGACTTTGTTTGACCAACACAGTGTCTTTTAATTGAATTACTTTCAACACTTAAAAATCAGGCTACTGCACAAAGAAAATACCTATCTGAATCCTCTCTGAAACAAGATATGGCAACAAGGAGCTCACATTCCCATGTGGCATCCATCAGCTGGGGCTGAGTAGCTGCAGCCCCCCGAGATGAGGCACCACTCTCCAGTCTGCCACCATCCCCACCACTCTCTACTGCTCCCTGATACTCTCCACTCACCATCTACACTTGGCCCATTTTGGTATTTCAGGTTAATGGTCTGGCTCCTTTGGGCACCTGATTTCATGACCCCTAAGAAGATGATGATCTAAAATATCATCATTGTGAGGCTCAGGAATTGGGGACAGTAAACAAAAGCACAGAGAAGCTGGCAGTGGACTCCCCACAGTGGCAGATGCGGGCCTCTCAGAGAGGCAGGGGCTTGCTGCAGCTGACGAGGGTTTATTAAAACCCATGTCAGGCTTGCCCACCACCCCCACAGCCCCGCCCCATCAAGGAGGAACTCACAGATGACATCAGCCTTGGACACAGTCAGAGAGAGCCCATCATGAAGCAATTTGCTTCCCCAGCCTCTCTAATTTAACAATTAGCTCAACAACCCTGGTCAGGCACTTGCTGCTGAAGCAGAGAAGTGATCCTGACCAGCAGCAGCTTCAGCCTAGAAGCGTCACGAGGTCCTTTCCCGCACTGCCCTCTCTTCAGCTGGGTCTGCCTCTCGGCTCACACAGACAGATATTCTCAATATCTCCAAAGGGGTTCCACCTTCTCCTTGAGCCTCCCACTTGAGCTCCTTGGAAATTCTCCCCCGTGTCCAAAATCAGTTTCTCCTACTGCAACTTTAGCCCACCCTCTGTTAGTCTGTCCTGCAGAGATCCTGGCCTCATCACAGGAAGCAAGCCGGGCCAGAATGCTCCAGTCGATCACTTCTCTGGCTCTTTGGGAGCTGGGGTGTGGAAGGGAAGCCTGCACAGAATCCATGCTGCAGGGAGGAGGGTGTATTCACAAGGCTGGCAGCCTTGGAACATCCTAGGCACAGATCCTGACTCAGAGAACAAGTCTCAGGAACTGGGGCCTGCCCTGACCTGGGCAGCATGATCAGCTGCCCATGTGCATCACCAAAGGGCCTCTCGGTAGAACGCACAGTACCTCCTTTGCCCAGCTTGTCCTGCTCCTGCCTCCAAGTCCTTTCTCAAGCAGTACCTTAAACCCTAATGCTAAATGTCAGAGAGAGATGCACACACATTGGTAAGGGGAGAGTGAAGAGAAGAGTTTATAAAGTCACAAGTCCACAGAAACCTGAAGGCTATTTTAAAATATAGTATTAGAATTCCCAGGATAGATGGGGTGAGGTCAGGGACCACAACAGCAGACGCTCAAAAAGGAAAGCATCCCTGCATGACTAGGGAGAAATTTCAAAGAGGCCACGGAGGAAGAAATGGCACATAAACCAAAACAACCCAGGAACTTAAGCCAAAAATAAAACTGAGGAATGCCAATGTCAAGGTCAATCACAGAGGTTATTTTGTTCCACCAAAGGGACACAATGAGATGGAGCATCAGGGGGAGCAGTGATGATGCTCCTGGTACAAAAAGCATCCTCGAGAAAGAAAGTCCTTCCCAACTTGCCCTCCTCCATTGACAGGAGTGAAGTCAGGGTTGAAACTGCAGTTAAGTGCTCAGGAACCTGACTGACAAACGAGATGTAAATAAATCACCAGGACCATATGGCATCCACCTGGCAGTCCTGAAGGAATTCAAGGGTGAAATTGTAGAGCTGCTAGCCAAAATGTGTAACCTCTTATTACAAAGTCACTTGTGCCCTAGAACTGCCAGAGTACTCATGTAGCCTCCATTCATAAGAAAAGATCCAGGGAGAATTCTCATTTTCAAACCAGGAAAGTCAGAAAAACATATGTGAAGAAAAGGACTACTAAGTGTGTAAGCAAGCATGACCTACCAGAGGAAAAGACAGGACAGTTCTTATAACAGCAAAGCATGCATATAAGAATCTTTGAAAGAATAAATATGAATGTGAGTTAAAGAGAATGTGTGGATGTAACTTACATAAATTTCCAAGAAATTATTAGCAAGGGATTATAGTAAAAAAGTTTTTTTAATTGAATAATGATGCAACAGGAAAAACACTTCTTCAGTAAGCTGACTTAGAGACGAGAAACAAGTAAAAAAAATTGACACGTATTCAAATTAAGAAATAAAAAAGTGGTGTTCTTAAGGCATGAACAGTAGAACTGGTCTTATATAACATTCTTATAAATAATCTGTTGGAAGGAGTTAGCGGTGAGCTACTCCACAGGTCTACACTCTCCCAGGCAAGAAAAAGAACTGCTGATCCAGAGAAACGATAGGAAGGTCTTTTCAGATTCTAAGAGCTGATGTGAGGGAGGTGACTGAGTTTCAGTGTGATGGGCTCTATCTGCCCTGTGACAGTTCCTTTGTCTCCTCTCTCTTGATAAGATGAATTCTGGGCTCCATTCCCTGGACCTTACGAACGTGGGCTCCAGAACCTACATATGCCTGGAAAATAGGAACAAATCCAGATTTAACTCACAGAAAATGCTTCTGGCTAGACTAACAGGGAGATTGTCCACCATATTTGGTTAAACCCTGACCAGTCAGGTTGACCATGGGCTGGCCCTTCTTCCCTTACCTGCAGCGTCCATTCAATACACAGAACTTCACGTTTATAAACCCAAGGCAGATGTCCATAGGAGAGCCATTCTGATGCTATGAACTAAAAATTCTAAAACAAACAAGAGTGTAACTGGATTTACCTATTCCTTTGAATTAATTTTTGTTATTGCATCTTATGTCGGGCATATAGCAGGGAGCTAACCAGAGAAATGCAAACCTGAGTGAGTTCAGCATCCCTTACAGGCCTCACTGTTCCCTGTGACCCACCTCATCTGCCTATCCTGCTTCTCCTACTGCTCCCTACATGAGTGACTGCCACATGGTAATAGGCTGTGCTTCAGTTTCTCAGCATCCATCTCTGCTTATCCAAGTCCATTCATTCCTTCAAAACTATAGGCAAAACAACTCCTCCCCACAGTTACCCCCTAGCATCATGGGAGCTTAAAACTTACTCTAGCATTTTGGGCTTGAGGTCAGTCCTTTGTTGGAAAACTCAGAAACAAAAAAGTTCTATGTTGTGTCACCTGCTAAAACTTGTTCTAATGTAGTATAGTGGCTATACGCATAGGTTCAAATCCTAGCTCTACTGATCACTAGTTGAGTAAACTCGGAGCTCAACATCCTCATTTGTCATATGGATGGTATAATGTTTACCTACTTCAAAGGGCAGTTCTGGGGATCAGCTGAGGTCATGCTTATAAAGGGCTTGGTACAGTAGCTGGTGCATAGTAAACACTCAACAAAATTTAGCTGGTACTAACAATGTCTCCTTTGCTCTAGATCTAACAGATCAGCTCCTTCCTCGATTTTCTCCCCAATCTAACTGTAGCTTTTAAAAGGCTGCTTTTCAAGAGGCAACTGATTCTAGCTGCCTCTGTTCTACAGCCCCTCAGTGCTCAGCTGACCCTTTGCTATCTTCTTGTGCAGTATTTACTGGGTGCCAAAAACAACAACAAAATACAACTGTGACAGGACCTGGAGTGCTCAGGTCAGCATGGTCTGTGGAGGCTGATGGACTGGGGAAACCAAATCATCATCCAAAAATTGCTTAGTGAGCATGTATCAATAAAAGCAAGGCTAGAGGAGTCTTCAGGATAATTCATGGCCCAAGGACAGCATGCCACAATGGGCTGGTGTATAGACCCCAACATTAGAGCTAGACCTGCCAGAGAACCAAAGATCCCTTGTCTGTGGTCAGAGCCTGAATGTGCACTACCAGCTGCTGTCTCTTTGATAACTTACCTTTCAGAAGCGCCTCAGCTGACCAGCAACTTCTGTACACAGTCTTTCCTCAGGCTGCCCTCGGTGCAATTAATTAGGCTTTGAATTACTAAATTACAGTCCCATTTCAGCAGGGCGTCCCTGAAATTATTCCCAGCTCATACTGACGAAGTCTCTCCTCTTCCTTCACACATGTGCAGAATATCTCCTGGTCCACAGCTGCAGTGATGGATCACATCCATGTAGGATGGACGGATGGACCTAACTTAACCCTCAAACGCAGCTTCATTTCTATTATTCCCAAGTTCCTGGGAGACTTTGTTGTTACCTCCATGAAACCTCTATGGGCCAAAACTCCCCCAGGCCAGGATCCTCATCTATTTTATTCTTTAGTGGTAGAGCAAGAATTCATTAGCAGTAGGCACCTCATCAATGGCATTGATTGACCTGTTAAGTGAAGCTGCAGACATCTGCTTTCCTTCACAGGAAGAGACCACTTTTCAAGCACTGGTGAGAGAGAGCACATTCAGGGAGCAGACCGGAACAGAACAAGACCAGGAAGAGGGTATACTGAGCTGCTGTCTCTGCTGTCTTTATAAGGACTTGCAGAAAGAAGTATAACATGTCCTTGGGTTGTATTTAGAAAATTGATACCCAGTACTTAGAAAGAAACAGCTCGCCTTCCACCACATTTATCCTGGCCAACATTCTCTTTTCCTTCCCTGGTGTCTTAATAGCCCATGGAAGAACATCAGCTTTAGTTCTCAGAAGAAAGAAACTTGGAGCCTGGGACAGGAATATGTCTTATTCTACAAATCACTGACTTCATAGGCTAGGGAAGATCTTCAAGAGGTCTTTCAGGGATCCGTCTGGCTCAAGGACTGATGTGTCTGAGGGGCATTCTAACAGAGGAGACGCCTTGCCAGTTGGGGCCTGCTCGCCTTCCTGTGTGGTTGTGGCATGGACGTCGCCTGCTCTCTTCTTCTGGATTTAGCTGAGCTGCAAGGCAACGTTGATGAAAAGAGCCCATGTCTGAAGCGAGGCAGCCTTGGGCGAGATCCTGGTTTTGACAATTTCTGGCAAATCACTTAACCTCTCTGAGCCTGTTCTCTCAAAGTACAGGAGGAAATACTACATTTCAGAGTTTGGGGAGGTCTAGAGAGGACATCTGAAAAGTGCCTAATCAATGACTGTTCTTCTGATGGGGGACTTCTGGCTAACTTGCACCTGCAAAGACACCACCATTAGAGAAGTCACCACCAAGTGACACCTGACTGGCTCAGAGCACCAAGCATCCCAGCACACCTAAACAGGTGGGAACACCATGCCCCCACAGCATCCAACCAGGCACAAGGATGCCTCCCTCCCCTTCCTGGTTATCCTTCACATGGAAATGCTACATTCCTGAGTCCAGAGTATATGTAGAAGGGACCCTAGCAATCATTCAGTGCAACCCTCTCATTTTACAGGAGGGAAAACTGAGACCTTGAAAGGACAAGGGACAGATCCAAGTCAATGATATAGATCAATCCGAGAACCAAGCCCTCCTGACTGGGTCGAGGGCTTTATTCACTATTCTGTACTGCACTGCACAGACCCACTGAAGGTGACACACAAGGCAAGATACCAGAGGAACAGAATGTCAAGCTTGTATTTATTTAGCTTTTACTGTATAAACAACACTGGGATAGGCACTAAGACTTTCAAAAAGTTCCCAGCTGTCTTCCAGGAACTTAACATCTGTCAAGCTGGGGAGAAAACACCTGGCACGTGCAATAGCAATAGTGAAAGGAGGTTTGTGATGACAGGTCCTGGAACGTGTTCAAGGAGACAGAGATGGGAACAGAGTGACGTCACAGAAGACTTCTTCCCCACCTGGAGTGGAACAATGCTGGAGCCTCACAAAATTGATAGACTATGAATAAACGGACCATAGCTAGGATGGAAAGGACCTTCAAGCAAAGGTTCCAGCAGGAGCAGAGTCTTGGAGTCTAGCCCGAGTATGGTGTGTTCTCAAGCAAGCAAAGAGAGAGCCTAGAGCAGGTTCTCCAAGAACCTGGAAACTATTACCTGGCTGCTTCCTGGATCTCTTACCATAGAGCATGGAGCTTGGTGCTCAGAGCAGAGACCTTGAGGATGCCAAGTTATTCAGCAACCACCACGACACTGAGGTCTCACACACACACGTGTGCGCACACAGGCGTGCCGATAGAGTCGGCTGCTCAGATTTCTCTCTTCCTACACACTCCATGACCCACTCTCATCTGGACTCCACCAGGCTCTGACCACCCCATCACTGAAGCAGCCTTCACCTCTGCTCTGCACAAAGGCTTGTCCAGCTATCCTTGGTGCTGCCCACAGGGCCGAAGTGTGTGTTGCCACTGCCTCTTCACAGTCTCCACCTTTGCTCCACACATACTCTGTCTTTTAAAGCAGTCTGTCTGTGAGCTTTGGAGAGCATGTCCCCAGAAAATAGGGGACAGGTCCAGCTAACTGTGCTAACCTCAATGCGACCTTCCTTTCACTTTTCTTACCTTAATTTTCTCTCTGCCCTTATTTCATCACCTCCTTACTTTATCCTGTAGTAGTGCATATTTTTTATAAGCTGCTGTAACTCCTTTTTCAAGCAAGGTGGTATCTAAATGCATGCCTGCTCATCTAGCTCATTTGCACAGCAGCCTGACAAGAGAAGCTCTCCAGTCTCTCCTCCAGGGATACCTTGGCACCCCCATCACAGACTCTCCAAATCCATCCTTCCAGGCCTAAGCCAAATGTCACCGTTTCTGCAAACCATTCCCTAACTCCTCCTGGTAAAGTTCACCTCCCTCCCCTCTGAGCTCCAACTGCATGTGGTATCACCACTTTATAACACTTACCCTACTTCACACTGTAATCCACTCTAAACACTGGTAAAAATTATCATTATTACTGTTATTATTATTTTCTTAAAGAAAAGCAGCTCTATGATGTCATTCCCTCACTCAAAAACATTCAATGGCTCCCCATGCGCAATGAAGGAATCCCTCACTTTACCACAAGTATACGTCTAGTGGGATTTCCTATTTTCATTCTACATACCTGCTGATCAAACTGCCTACCTTTCCTCAAGCACACCCTCTTTCTTTTCTACAAGTAGAAGAGGAGCAGCAGATTCTGTGGACTCCTCTCCAGTGCTGTCCCTGGGCTGCACACTAAAATTAGGGACACACATGTAGACTCGGCTCTGGGAGATCCCCAGTCTCTTAGAGAGTCTTTTTAACTTTCTCCCCTCAGTATTTCTTTCTCCTCCTCCTCCTAGGTCTCCATGAATTTATTTTCCCCCAGCATAGTGCAATAGAAAGAACATAGACTATGGAAGTAGACATATGGACTATTTCTTGGTTCAAATCCTAGCTCTGCACTTAACAGCTATATGATTTTCAGAAAGTTCCTACCTTCTTTGAGTCTCCATTTCCTTATCTTTAAAATGGGAACCACAAAGGTTATTTTATTTATTTACTTTTTTGTATTCTTTTCCATTATGGTTTATTACGAGATTTTGGATATCTATCAGTCTCCAGTCTCAATACAGGCACTGCTTCGGGCCAAGGCCCTTTCCACATCATAAATCACACTGTTTCCTCATACATCAAGTGGAAAATGCCACGTTGTCCCTTCCTCAGACCACAAGTCAGAGAAAGCTCCTCTTCACCCCTTACCAATTCCTCCAAGCGCCATGATGTTTCCTACCTTTTGTAAAAATGAGACGTCCCAAATGCTTCTGTCAGTAAGCATTATTCAACTCCTGGGGGTGGGGGGGAAGGTCTAAACCAATAAATACATAAAATCCACCAGCTTCTCTATCATCTCCAGACATGACAGGGCAGGGGGTGGGGTTCCTGATGTTCAAATGCAAAATGAACTGTTAGTTTGTAATGGAGGTAGCCAGGGAAGGGGGGTTTACTCTAGGCTGCCTCATATTTGTGTCTCTGGGCTAAACACAACTGTTGAGTTATGTTCGGTAGGAACAAGGGAGTAGTACTGGAAAGACTCTAAAGGTTAAATCTCACTCTGTAGCACACTCAGCAAAAGAGCCTCCCAGGAATTCAGAATGTAAGTGTAGTTTGGGGCTGTCATTGGTGTCACTAAGCCAACTAACCTTTTTGGTTTTCATCCTAATTTCACAAAGTGATCTCGATACTTCAGAGTTGCGACCTGGCATGATGTCATTAGGCTGCTACCTGTGGAAAGGCAGGTTACATTAGGTGGAGGCTGACAAAGGCCCATGTGAGTGCCCTTGAGTTCCACAGATGGAGATGGGTAGTTTCCTTCCTGAAGGAAGACCATGCCCCTTCCCTGACTTCTAGTCGATCCTAGAACTGGGATCTGGTTGAGCTATCCAAACTTTGTCATCCTGCCCCCTTGGTGAAGGGATTTGTCAGAATAGTGGCCCAGATTTAAAGGAGGCACCGCTTCTAAAGGGGAAGCCATGTTTTTCTCCGTGCAACACTAGCTGGGTCTTATCAGGATCAGACCCATGGGCTAGCCTCCTAAAGGCCACTGCCAACCAGTTGAGCTAACAGCACAGGTCCAGAGAAGATACATGCAGGACACGAGGAGACAGGTGGGTGATGAGGAGACCATGGGAGGAGCCTCTTGTCTGCTTCTTCACGTGTCATAATTAGTTGGAGGTAATGATCCAGTTCTGAGATCCATGAGGCTGGGCAAACAGGGGTAATTTCAGTGGAGACAAAGTCATTTGAGGGCCCTTTTGCTCTTTTTATCTTTGGAAATTAAAGACATGACCTCAGATGTTTTTTTTATCTCCAAAGCCTAGAAACTGAGGTACAAAATATAAACATTCACCCTAAATCTATGGAGGGTGTAATTTGTGTATTTAAAAATGTTCAATTCTTCTCTACAGAAAACAAGAGAAACAAACAAAATGAAGATAGATGAAGATAGATAAAAGTAAGCACAGGCGCTAAGGAAGCAAGTAGCTCATGAGGCATGTTAGACATAGATAAAATAAAAGCATGCACGTGTTGAAGAGAAGTTAGGAAGGAAGGAAATGACCAAGTAAACACCTAATATTCATGCCAGACACCAACTGCTCTTTTGTGACACCCATTCAGGCCCCATGAGTCCTCTGCCCACACGAGACCCAGAGCTGTTATCAGAACTGTTCTGGCCAGGCTTACTGCCCCAGTGTTTCTCCAAAAAAAAAAAAGTATGTGTCGGTCATAGGCACCTTCTGCCTATTGTGCCCTCTCATTCACCTCTCAATTCTGGTTTCCATAACACATAATCAGCGGGCAAGGCTGACCTGGCAGAGAGACAGACAGGACCTCTGACTCTGTATAACACAGAAGCCAGGGATGTGGTCTTTCCACCCACTCGTACCCTATCCCAATGCATAAACCCAACCCATGTCTTTGGCGGCGAGTTTTCAGTTCTATGACCTCAGGACAGTGTGCCAACTATGTGTAAAATACACTTAGAGGCCCCCATTGCATCAAGGTAATTTCCTATCACAAGAGAGCCTGGTGCGGTGGTGACCTTGAAGAGTCAAGGTCAGGGAATGCAGAAAGAGAGGAAAGGTGCCAATTTCATGTCTGAGGTCAGAGTAGAATTAGGTCCTGGAGGAAAAATCATTTCACTGAGAGCCAGGATATGAGTGTCCTCTTTTGGGCTCTGCCACTAAGAAGTTGTGGACAAATCACTTTGCCTCTCAGAAACTCAGTTTTCTTGTCAGAAGGAGGCAGTCAGGCTAAATTATCTCTAATGTCCCTTTTGGAGCTCCCATTTGGGGATTTAAAGTATGCTTCCAGCCTGTACACCACAGCTAATAGTGTATCCTTACAAACCGGTGTTTGCATAAAGTGGCTGGTGCTTATGTAGTAGAGTACAAGAGATCACCTGGCTCCTCTGCATACTAGCAATGGGGACGTAACTAAGAGTGAGGTTGGAAAAAAAACGTTTTCTCCTAAAAGCCTCATAGTCTCCTAGTGGGCCAGATGAAGATGTCTGGATCCACCCTCCCCCACTCTGCACCCTGTTCTAGGTCAGCCTCTGTCCTCCTCTAGCCGGTTCTGCGCCCTGGGAGGCTGACCTGCGTGTACTGCATCAAGGCTCTCTTGTCGTCTGGCATCCTGCTGAGTTCAGCCATTGGAAAGCGCTAGCAGAAGATCAAGAGAAGCAAGGAGAGTGAGGCTGGGATATCCCCTACCTCTCCTCAACCTCCCCTGGGGTCCTGATGGGCTGGCTGTGTCCCTTGACCTAAAGTCCCAGCTCCCTTTCAGATAGCCCTCAATACAAACTCTCTGTCCCCAAGTTCTGGTACAACTCCTTCCTCACTCCGTTAGGTCTAGAGGAACTAACTCCTCATTACTAGTCTCTGCCCACACTTATGTAAAGAGCCCCTTCGCTAAACCTTCCTCAGATGATCCAACATGGCTGGGCCATCTGTTTCCTGCTGGATCCCTGACTGGTGTTCCTAATGAACCCATTTTCTCTCTAGTCCCATCTTTGAATGACTGATTCACTCTGAAAATCTCTGCACTATGCAATGCACATTCCAGACTTTCTCTGGTGCAGCTGAATTCCCAGACAGAAGCTGAGTTGCCTCTTTTCTCTGTAGCCCTCTTCATGCCTACCTGCAAAATTTCCTGTTCCGCTTGAAAAACACATCACAATGACTAAAAGCACGTCAGTTCTGTGCATGGATGAGTAGCACAACATTCCATTCACGTCACTGTCCAATGAGATCTTCCACCCAACCTGGTGACTCAACATCTCTCCCTGGAGATGGCCTTATTGCCCCTCACATCAATGTCTTCCTACTTATAAGCCTCTCTCTGACAACACCCAGTCCACCCTGCCAGAGAAAAGGGTGTCATCGAGGATGCCGGATCCCCATCAAACCCAGCTCCACCTCTGCCCCTGGACTCACCACAAACTGGAAGGTGGCCCAAATTGAATGCTTTTGTCTGGCCTCTAGAGAATTTTTTTTTTAATTTCAGCTATACTGAGGTATAATTAACATATAAAATTGTAAGATATTTAAAGTGTACATCATGGTGATTTGTTATATGTATACATTGTGAAAGGATTCCCCCATATAGTAAATGGATCCATCACCTCACATATTTATCTTTTTTATGAGAGCGCGAAAGTTCTACTCCCTTAGCAAATTTCAATTACACAATACAGTGTTGTTAACTGTAGTCGCCATGATGTTCATTAGATCCTCAGACCTTATTCACTGTATAGCTGAAAGTTTGTACCCTTTTACCCACCTCTCCCTATTTCCTCCACCCCCCAACCCCTGGCAACCACTTTTGTACTCTGTTTCTCTGAGTTTAACTTTTTTTTTAAAAGATTCCACATATAAGTGATACCACGCAGTATTTGTCTTTCTCTAGCTGACTTATTTCACTTAGCATAATGCCTTCAAGGTCTATTCATGTTGTCACAAATGGTAGGATTTCCTTTGGCCTCTGGAGAAATTATGTTCTCTCTCAGTCCCAGTCTAAGTTTAACATCTCTACTTCTTGAGACGGTTTTCTTTTTTTTTTTTTTTTAGTGATGAAAACTGGGCCAACCTTTTTTTTTTTAAACCCCACATTTGTTTATTTTTTTTTTGGCTGTGTTGGGTCTTCGTTTCTGTGCGAGGGCTTTCTCTAGTTGTGGCAAGCGGGGGCCACTCTTCATCGCGGTGCGCGGGCCTTGCACTATCGCATCGCGGCCTCTCTTGTTGCAGAGGACAGGCTCCAGACGTGCAGGCTCAGTAGTTGTGGCTCACGGGCCTTGTTGCTCCATGGCATGTGGGATCTTCCCAGACCAGGGCTCGAACCCGTGTCCCCTGTATTAGCAGGCAGATTCTCAACCACTGTGCCACCAGGGAAGCCCGAGACGGTTTCTTTTTAATAATAACAGTAATAATGATAATAAAGCAGTTATTGAGTACTTGTGTACCAGACACTGATCTAAGCACGTTGTGTGTTATACAATTCAGTCTTCACACAACCCTATACAGCAGGTACCTTTGTCATCCTACCCCATTTTAGGGAAGAGAAATGGCACAGAGTTGAAGCCACATACCACAATTCAGGCCCATGAAATCTGGCTCCAGAGCCTTTACTCTTTTTTTCTTTTAATGTTTTGTTATGAAATGTTTTAATCATCTCGAAGAGTAGAAAGAATAGTATAACTAGTCCCCACACACTCACACCTAAACTTAACAATTACTAACTTGTTGCCATATTTGCCTCATAATCTTTACAAAACTATTTTGAAGTGATTTGCAGACATCATAACATTTCACCTATAAATGCAGCATGCATCTCTTAAATATGAAGGCATTTTCTTATCCACAACACTGCTAATCACATGTAACAAAATTAACAGTAATTCCTTAATATTATCTAATAACCAGTCTATATTCAAATTTCCCCAACTGTCGCCACAAAATATAGAACTCTTCATGAGTTTGCACGTTGTCCTCACACAGGGCCAGTCGAATCTCATCTGAATTATTCCAATTTTTGTTCATATGCTGCACCCAACCCCACCACCACTGTGCTATCTGCTCCTTGCTGTGCTTTTCCTCCTTAAATAGTCTTTTAAAATGAAAAATCTTCTCTCTTACTCTAATTCTCCTTCCACTCAGTTTGTGTATAAATCGAGTGCAAACCAGTCTTTCCTGGTAAGAAAGATGAACCTCCCCAATTTAGCTATGGCTTTACTGCAGCCGAGACCTGTAAGAGTCACAACAGAGAGCACGCACAAGACACAGCACTGCTTATGTCATTGTGAACAACTCAGAGAAAAGGGTTAAGGTGGGGAGGTTCCTGAAGAGATGGATGGGGGTCTCTCTGGGGTGAGTATTCTTGCCAAGAGGGAGGAAACTGGCAAATTTTGCTCCAGGTCTTTGTCTCTGTCACTCTTGTTCTGAAAACAATGTGCATGCAGCTCACGTGGTGGGAGGGAGGCGGAAAGGAAAGGCAAGGCTGGGTCACTCCAGGAACAGAGGGCCACTTCTGAGAGTCCAGACACCAACCAAAAGCAGTCCTCATACACACACCCGGTCTTTTCCTCAGGGCCCAGCTAATGAGCTCCTAATCAGATGTCATCTTTGGGCGCCCTCTCAAAAAATCTCAGATCTTCTCCCACCCCAGGTGGGCAGCGTGTGTGGCGGGGGTTAAGAGGACAGGTCACCAACACTGTTGCCTTTTATCCTGCTTCTGACCTCTTTGATGAAGGAAAGATGATGAGGAGAGAAGTGAAAGAAGACGAGCTCAGAGAAGAGCTGACTCGGCATCAGCTAAGTCTTCCCTCTCTACTATTCAGGAGCTGAAGTCCCTAACATACCTCTAAACACCAAAACCATAGGTCCTGCCTCTAAAGGGCCCCCAGAGGGACTTCCCTGGTGGCACAGTGGTTAAGAATCCACCTGCCAATGCAGGGGACATGGGTTTGATCCCTGGTCTGGGAAGATCCCACGTGCCACGGAGCAACTAAGCCTGTGCGCCACAACTGCTGAGCCTGCAATCTAGAGCCCGCGAGCCACAGCCACTGAGCCCAAGTGCCACAATTACTGAAGCCCGCACACTTTAAGGCCCACATGCCGCAACTACTGAGGCCGCATGCTGCAACAGCTGAAGCCCGAGCGCCTACAGCCTATGCTCCGCAACAAGAGAAGCCACAGCAATGAGAAGCCCGCGCACCACAACGAAGAGTAGCCCCTGCTCGCCAGAACTAGAGAAAGCCCGTGAGCAGCAACGAAGACCCAACACGGCCAAAAATAAATAAAAGGGTGCCAGAGGAATCACAGCATTCTTCATTCACTGATTTTTTTAACAAAGTCTCTTACCGTCTCTCAGCAGTTTAAACTCCTTCTTGTTCTTTAAAGCTTAATCAAAATCACCTCCTGAGTTTGACATCCTCATCTATGCCTCGTTAGCATCCTGTGATGACCCAGCTGCAGGATGTATCACGATGAGCTATAATTATCTGTTTCCTTGGCTGTCTCCCCTGCTAGACTTCAAGCTCCTGAGGCTAAAACCATGTCTTATTTATCTCTGTACCCTCAGTCCTTAACACAAGGCCTGTCATATATCAGTCATTTAACAAGTGTTGCTCAAAATGTACTGAATTCTAGAACTTCTCCCAAAACCACCTTCTGTGTATTGCTAACAGTACTAGTGTTTTTCTTTATTTTTCTTTACTTAAAAAAAAAAAAAAAATCCCCCGTTGCTCCTCAGTAGCTCACCTGATAATCAGTGGCTGGAAAACACCACACATCCCGAAAACTTGAGTCTGTGTCTATAGAGAAGTAAGCCTGCCCCTTATCAGTGTTTTGTACATCAATCCTTTTATACCATGACTCCTGAAGGTTTGGCCTGGCCTTTTTTGATCCTTGCTACACCAAAGTCAGTGCTTTACATATGGCACACCCTCAAGAAACGCTTGTTGAATTGACCTGATGGTGTCCATGATCCTATCTCCCTGGAGAAGTTGACCATCTTCCAAATATAGCAACAGTGTTTTTTTGGTTTTTTGTTTTCTTGTTTTTTTTTGCGGTACGCAGGCCTCTCACTGTTGTAGCCTCTCCCGTTGCGGAGCACAGGCTCTGGACGCGCAGGCTCAGCGGCCACGGCTCACGGGCCCAGCCGCTCCGCGGCATGTGGGATCTTCCCAGATCGGGGCACGAACACGTGTCCCCTGCATCGGCAGGCGGGCTCTCAACCACTGCGCCAACAAGGAAGCCCCAAATATAGCTATAGTGTTTGAATTATGTTAAGTAGCTAACAAAGTTCAAGCAAGGAAGAAAATTACCAATCCCTCCTGGAAGTGAACAGAGAGAAGGGCTTTCTTGCTTCCAAAATGTCCAAACATCTTGTTCTAAATACTGACATCTGTTTGCCTCCAGTTTGCTGCTCCCAATGTTTGCCAGCTGGCCAAGAATATTTGTGTCTTTACCCACCATCTTTCCCCACTGCACCCACGTCACTTCCTTCCTGAGCTGGCAATCACAGGCACTACCGTGTAAGCACCAAGGGCAAACACCCACCCCCACTGAGGAGGTGACGCCACCGCCTCTGTACCCTGGACAAGCCCTCTATCAAAGTGTTCCAGTGGCTCACCCCTCTACAAAAGTGCCATCATCCCAACACAGTCCCCATTGCCCTCCCCTCCTCTGCTTCTCTTCCCATTGCCCTCTTAAATCACATGTAATCTGGCTGCCATGACACCTTTAAAGACACTAAACCCTCATTCCAAATGCATGAGTCCTTCTGGAGACAGACTGACCGGCCTTCAGTGTTTGGTGACCACTTCCACACTCTTTATTCCTGAAGTCCTCCCATCGAGCTGTCCTAGCTCTCCTTCTGCCTCTCCAACTCTCCTTGGATGTCTTATGGACTCCGCAATCCCTCCCACCCTCTAAATCTGAGCTGTCCTGAAGTCATCTGTGAGCTCTCTCCTTACACAGCCCGGGGACTCCCACTCCTGGGAAGGCTCCACTGCCTTGTGCAGAAACACCTCCTCACACTTAAATGCATGGCAGTCTTTCTCCTTTACATCCTTCAGTGTCCCAGTCCTACCTCAGGCACTCCCAAATGCAAAGCTCAACCCTCTTCTCTCCCATACACTTTCAGCCCCACAGCCTCCAATGTGTTCTAGACAACTGCATTTTAATCACCTGCTGTCACCTCACATTAAATGTCACCCCTCTCCAAATTAGCTCCCTTTCCCAATGTCCTCCTTTCTTCCATTGTGCCTCCATTTTTCTAAGGCACCAAAGAAGTGTATGACATCAGAAAAACAAGAGAAATAATTAGAGAACCGGTAGAGACTTTTATACTTGGAAAGTAGCAGGGAAGTGTTAACACCTACAGTGGAACACAGAAGTTAAAGATGTGGATTTCTAGGATCCACTCCCAGAGATTCCACTTCAGAAAGTCTGCGCTGGGGCCCAGGAATCTGAATTTTAACAACGCAGATTCTGATTCTAAGTGATTCTGATACAAACAGTCATAAGTCACATTCTGGGAAAAACTGGGTCTTAGCAGTTGGGTACAGGATAAAGATGACAGGACTAAAAATGTGTAAATGCCCAAAGGTGGCTTTAAATAGACGCAATAAACTGTTACAAAGCTCTGTTGCTTAGGGATTTCTACTAAAACCATAGAACCGGGATACACTGCAGAAATGATCTGGTCTCACCCCTTCATTTAACAAGGGAAAACTGAAGCTCAGAGGATGTTAATTACCTACCCAAGGCCACACAAGTCTTCATAAGTGACATAGAATGTCTTTTCTCCATAGAAGTAAACAAAATAAGTACGCCCATATACATACACACACACACACACACACACACATGCACACGCAAGCTTACTTCCCAAAGTTTAATGTGCAAATGAATTCCATGAGGCTCTTTTTAATATGCAGAATCTGATTCAGCAAGTCTGGGGGGCCTGAGATCCTGCATTTCTAACCCCAGGTGATGTAGGTGCTGCTGGTTCACGATCCACCCTTTGAGTAGCAGCTCTTAGAAAGTAAGGTAACTGCCCTCCTGTTGTTCTAAGTAAATGGTCTATTTCTTTACAGTGAGCACTTGTGCCACAGAAAGCCGAATACCTCGGATTTGGCCGGCCCATACTGTGTGAAGTGAATGGACTTACTACATCACTGCCTCAGGATTCAGGCCACTAATCACCTATTGACAGATAGCAGAGGTAGAGCTCAGAACAAAGGGGGACTAATAAGCCTCCAAATTCAGCCCTGTTACTGAAACTTTCATGTTGAAAAGTGTGATGAGATTACGAAATTTTAAAAAAGGATTTAAAAAGATGTAGCTATGTACTTTTCTTGAAAACATATTTAGAAAATCAGGAGATTATTTCATTTTGAAGAAAACTTTCAAATTAAAAATAAACGTCCTTGGCTTCCCTGGTGGCGCAGTGGTTAAGAATCTGCCGGCCAATGCAGGGGACATGGGTTCGAGCCGTGGTCCGGGGAGATCTCACATGCCGCAGAGCAACTAAGCCCGTGTACCACAACTACTAAGCCTGCGCTCTAGAGCTCGCGAGCCCTAACTACTGAGCCTGCACCACAACTACTGAGCCCATGCGCCACAACTACTGAAGCCTGCATGCCTAGAGCCTGTGTTTCGCAACATGAGAAGCCACCGCAATGAGAAGCCCGCGCACCGCAACGAAGAGTAGCCCCCGCTCGCCCCTCGTGCGCAGCAACAAAGACTCAATGCAGCTAAAAATAAATAAATAAAATACATTTATTTTAAAAATAAATAAATAAATGTCCTTGTCTAGAAATACATGTAGAAGCAAACAAAAGGTTTTGTTTGGAACCAGGAAATAAAGGTGCACTTGGGCACCATTACTATGAACAAAACTGGACGACACCCAGAAGGAGAACGCTCTCCTGACTCAGAGGTGGCCTCTAGCACCACACTGTCGGACCTCAAAACTTGGCTCCATCACTTAGATACCACAGGATATTGAGCAAGTCATTTGAGCCCAGTTTCCTCATCTGTAAAAGGGGGTCATTGTGAACATTCAATGAGTTCCTAAGGAAAGTAGGAAAGAAAGGACAGTAAACCGCTTAGCAGGATGTCTAACACATGGTGATCATTCAATACAAACTGGCTATAAATATTTCTAGAACTGTGAGCACAGCCAATGAACCACAGTTTAGTGAATTCCTCAGCCACTGAGGAATTCAGCTTGATCAGTCACAAGGTAGAACTCTCTACTGTACCTGCCTCCCCAAGGCTTAGAGGCCTCCTCTGGAAAAAGAGACCCACACAAAAGTTCCTGGCTCAGTCTCTCCCATCCACCTTGGGGCCTCTCAAGTGCAGGCATGTGGTCTGTGACAGGGGCAAGCATCATCACTGGCTATGTCTGGGTACCTGTTACCCACTTAGGAATCCTCCATCAGCAGGGCCAGCTTTGGGGATGTAGTCACACAGGGTCTCACACTGAGAAGGCCCTGTGTTTGGGATTTAATGCTCTGTGGTCAATGTCTCAAAATTCTTAATAATTTCATCTTTGAATATGTGTTTTGTAAGGGAAGGCTGATGGGAAAAGGGAGCATGCGCCAGGGGACTGGGGCCCAGGCTTACACACCGTCTACCTCCAGCCACCTTCCAGAGGTGGGTTCTCAGGCCCCCATTCCCCCACCCTCTGGGGCTCCGGGTCTTGTCTGGCCTCCCCATCCCTGTCCCCTAGCAGAGGCCTGGACATAAATATGGCTGGGGGAGGGGGTCAAGGTCAGGCACATACACCCCACAACGTCTCAATGCAGAGCATGGCAGCCATCCCTCCCCTGGGCTCTCTGCACCACAGCATGCTCAGAGGGCGACTCAGCAGGAGCAAGCATCTCTCCCACCTGCAATCCAGGTTGCTAGCATGCCCCGGTGCTTGCAGTATCCTTGGTGGTTGCCCGTCTACTCTGGGTTGAAGCAGTGGGCCCATGGGAAGGAAAGATGCCTGACTCAGCTTCTCTGCCCCTGGCCAAGGGTCAGTCTTGCAGCTGGTAGAAGGGGGGATCCCAGGAGTCCAAAGGCCACATGCACCGAATCACAAGGAGGGAGGGGGCCAGGCACCTGTAAGAGTCTGCACTGGCCCCCCGAGTATCCCGCGCTAAGGGAGCACATCATTAAATAGCAAATTTGAAACACCATGACAGGTCGAGAGAGAGACTGTGGGAAAAAGGAAAGGCTTTATATTTTAACAACTGTAATAGCACTTTTGCCCTGTTTTTGAACAAGAAACCTCGAATTTTCGTTTTGTACTGGGTCCTGCAAATTATGTAGCTGGTCCTGACTATCAGCCTCCAGCCCCATCCCAACTCCCCTACTTGGTGCTATTTTCACCTCCCGCTCATCTCACGATGAGGGGGTAAGACCTAGCCCTTTCTCGTGACAGGAATCCCTGATAAGTACCCATCGGCCTCAAGAATGGTCAGTAAAGCTAATAAAGAGTGGAAAAGAAAAGTCCCTTGAGAATCAAGCCCACCTGGAAGCAAAGGAATTCTCAGGAGAAGATGTCTGACAACCTAGAGAATAGCAACTAGGCTGAGGAGATAAAAGGATTAAAATCACCCCCAGAAAAGAGTTCCCAACATTTATGCCACTATTCCCACGGTTCCCAAACTGTATGTCCAATGTACCCTGGAGCACCACAGCAAATTCATAGGGGTTCCATGCGATATTTAAATTTTTGAGGGAAATACATCAATGCTTGACATCTGTCAGACACCACATGAGCTACTAGCACAAGGTTTTAATAGTTCTCAGTTACAGCATTAAATCACACTTCATTCCCTTCGATGACATCATATCTTTGCAAAACTAGATTTGGGGCAGTTGCTATGAAAAAAGCAAGCACAGCACAAAAATAAATATAGAACGGGAAATGAAAGTAATATTCAAACTGATTCCAAGTTCTGAGAAGTTGTGCAGTGCCCAACAAGGGCATCTGTCTCAGTAGTAAGTAACCATAGTTATTTAAGAATGAAATAAAAATACTTTTCTTTCGATTTATGTGTATTACTTCTTCAAATGGCTACTACATTGTTAGGACATATGTACTTATTAAGGTTTTTGGACCTAAATATTTAATGAACAGATCTATGAAGTCCTTGTTTGGCCTAAGAATACCACGGAAAAATTAGTAAGATGTTAAAGAAGCATGAACTGAGAAAGTTCAGGAAGCTCTGCACTACACAACCACTTCCTTTTATATAACGAGAGTCTCTGGAAGGAGAGGACAAGGACGAGGACTGTGAGGAGCACATACTCAGTGGAACCAGAGTTAGACTCAACCAGGTATAAACCAACAACTGACACAGGGACATTTCTCACATTACATTTAAAGAAGCTATGCCCAAAGTTCAAACTTCAACCTGAATGTTAAAAAAAACCAACATAATAAATCTAGATCCTTTCATCTTCAGCCTGGAGGATGGATGGTCCAATGTGGAAAAGGGTGAAGGAGATGTTAAATCCAAAAGTGAGGGACGAAAAGACAGAGACCAGAGGGAAGCTCATTGATTTAATTGGACTGGATCAATACTAGTTAGAAATCACAGGAAAACCCAATTGCAGGTCAAGGCTATGAAGCCTGCAGTGCTGAGCCAGGCCACAGATAAGGCTGAGGCTCTCTGGCACCACAGGGAGAAGGGTAACTTCAAAACATTCAAGCTTGAGAGGGAAGAAAAAAGATAACTGAGAGAAGAGTTTGGATCAAAAAGCAATCAGGGGGCTTCCCTGGTGGCGCAGTGGTTGAGAGTCCGCCTGCCGATGCAGGGGACGCGGGTTCGTGCCCCGGTCCGGGAAGATCCCACATGCCGCGGAGCGGCTGTGCCCGTGAGCCATGGCCGCTGAGCCTGCGTGTCCGGAGCCTGTGCTCCGCAACGGGAGAGGCCACAGCAGTGAGAGGCCCGCGTACCGCAAAAAAAAAAAAAAAAAAGCAATCAGGGCCTTCCATGTTGACAGAATCAAAGCTTGAAGATAAATGGGCCTCTTCAGGTCACAACATGTTTTATTTGTGGCCGGAAAGAGCATCTGGCCCACCTATCAAAATGAGTTAACCCCACCCAAGGCCTCAGGAACACAAAGACGTGGCATCTGCCGAAGAGACAGAGGAAGACATACAGGTAGCTCCGTTACCATGAACTGAAGGAGGAATTTACATATATGAAGACGCCCTAGGGCTAAAGGATAATGTTCTGTGGGGAATCTGGATGCCCAGCACCTCACTTTCTTAATGTTGTCAGATGGTTTGAACCATGTAACACCAGGCTTAGGGAATAAGCCTGGAGGCCAGCAGGCTCACCAAATGGAGAGGGCATCTGTGAGCAGCACAAACAGTAGAAACTCATGTGCTGACTTGATACAGAAAGAGGCATGGGGACAGTAGCTGGTGACATCAAGAGCTGCGTCCCAGCCAGGTGCTCTCAGTGGGCTCCTCCTGCTTGAGAGCTGGTGCCTGCACATCCAGGGCACAGGGCCAAAGCAAGAAGAGTCCTCAGTCAATAAGGACTGCTGCAGCGAGAGCTCACATCCGTTGCCCTCTCTCCTGCTGCCCTTCAGCTTCCGCAGGTGCCCTGGATGCTGAGCGGATCTGTCATTACTCTCCCTAACTGCCCTTACTCCATTTCACCTTCTTGGCCGTTATCTACCTTCCTTGTCCCAGCCCCTTGATGTCCTGAATCTGGCTTGGGGGTGCACTCTGACCTGGCCACCCTCTCTTGGTCGTTCTATAAACTTTGAGAATTTCTTGACCTTTAAATCTTACTTGTGTTTCCTCAACCCCAGTTTCTCATCCTCAGCCCAGCTTCCAGAATAATACTCCTATTTGAAGACAGAGTGGCAGAAGAGGCAGTGCAATAGGGGCAGCTCCAAGAAAAAGAACAGGATATGGTCCTGGAGGCTTAATCTCCAGAGGAAGAAGCACGCTGAGGATGACCCCCTCCACCAGCTCTTCACCAGGCCAAATGTGATAAAGGATAAATCAGTGGAAGTTAAAACTCCCTCTACTAGAGAGGGAAAAGAGCTGGCAGGGCCAGCCAAGACAGATCTCTCTGGGGAAGAATATTTGCCAAATATCCAATTTAAAGAAGTTGAAGGCTCTGAGAAAATTCAAACAAAACTTTTCTCCTTTCAAAAATCCTCTCTACAGGCCAGGAGAGGAAACAAATCATGTTTAAGAGTACTTGTTATATATAGATTGTGGCACCCCAAAATTGTTGACTGCACTTTCTTGGGAAGCCTGTAAATATTTGGCAGGTCCTATAAAAGTATGAACTAAGGATACTCTAACTGGCTCAGAATTTATCCTGTACAGCTCACCCAGAGATGGGCAAAACTGGGAGTTTGTCATTGCTGAATTTCTAATGGCTGGGGACAGATATCAGCCAATGACAATTTATTCTGAATTCTGTGTGTCACGTGTGAAAACAGGGATTTCCTCCCCACCCCCCAAGGCAATCTTTATAGGACTGTCAGAGCTGAGATAGGCAGAGGACCACCCTTCCCTAAAGAACGTTCTCAAAGAGACCTT
Source organism: Delphinapterus leucas (assembly GCF_059928025.1). NCBI lineage: Eukaryota > Metazoa > Chordata > Mammalia > Artiodactyla > Monodontidae > Delphinapterus > Delphinapterus leucas. Next base: position 69,630,593 of record NC_143132.1, on the reverse strand, counting down.
GTAGACTTTCAAAATGACATCCATTTCAGCACCTTCAGTCTCCAGGGAAGAAACTCAGGCCCAGGGAGGTGAGTGTCCTGCCCAAGATCACAGAGGAGGCCAGCACAGAGCTAAACGCAGCACACAGCTCTCCCAACCCCAGACGGGGACACGCCCCTCTGTACCACACTGCAGCCATAACTGTGCCACATGCCAGCCAGAAGACTTGTGAAGGCCTCTACTGACATCCAAAGCTGGGCCAACTTCCACTGATCACACTTTTGGGGAGTCCTCTGGCACCCCCCAAAAAAGATCATCATATATAAATTTCATTTCAAGGACTGAGCAGTGCCTGGAAAGTGCAGCCTCAACCACAGAATACATATGACACGCAAGGCAAGGGGCTGCAGAAGTGTAAACCACACTGAAGTCGACGATGAAAAACATAGGGTTAAAAGTCCTGACACCTGAAGAGATAAATTGCTTCCTCTATTCTTAACCTCCACAAAGCCTCTCCAGGAATTCACAGGCTCTCCCATTTAAGCTGATGTATGGGGAAATCAAACTGAATCCAACAGCCCAGAAATGGAAGAGTCCCGCAGAACAAAGCCTCAGGAGTATGTATATTGAGGGACCTGGAAGGAATGAATAAAGTGTGTACCTGGATGCAGAACCATTTAAATGCAGAAGAACTGAAAAGTCTTCGCATGGAAAAAAGCAACACCCACCAGAGTGCTTGACAGAGCCCTAAAAGGATTGGCCTTCTGCTCTACTTTAAAGAGATTTAGAGTTGGATTTGATGATGCCACCCCTGCCGTCAGATCCTGCCAAATCTAGAGTTCTATGGCCCTAGGGCCTGGGAAACCTAAGGTAGCACATGACTGCACACTTGGCCACGGGTCTCTCACAGAGGACCTAGGGGATCTGCCTTGGTCTCTGTCATGAGGAAAACTAAAACCTAAGGGGAAATCACAAACATGCTTATTCAATACCAACTGTGGTGCTAGATGGAATAATTAGGGTGGTCTGAAAAAAGTCTCAAAGAATTACCTCTATGCATAACAAATCAAATAAATCTTCTAAACAAACTCGGTAGAACAACTGAATGGCTGTAAGAGCTCAGCAACTGGGCCAGACCAGAGAGAAGACATTAGGTGATGTCCTCTTGGATTCAAGAGACACACTGGGTGGCATCAGGAGCAGGGCAGAGGAAGCATTCTGGCTGTCAGCAGACTTCTGTGAGCCCTGCACTCCTCCAGCAGCCCAGTTGTCCCAGCTCAAAAACCAGACATTGCAATCAGATTCTATGAGAGTTACAGAGCACTAAGTTGTATAACCAAGCCTGAAGTGTGCCTGTGCTAGAAGTGATGCACTATGGAGTCTGTTGGGAAATGCTAAAAATCATTTCTGTTATCAATTTATGTAAAAGTTTTTGGCGAATAGAATTCAAACCCCACCTCCCTCCCCAAAAAGTAATTGTAACGCCAGATAATATGGAAATCTAGCATTTTTACTCTTTGGCATGAGGAATTCACCAGGCTTCTTTTTAAAGTTCCAGAGGTCCTGAGGTTAATGGTTAACTAAATGAGCTAAGATATTTGCCATAATCCCGCTAATTCAAGAGCTACATTCAACTAGACTATAGACAATAAACTCCTAGAGAAACTTTGGCTAGACCTACTGATAATCATAACCCACAAAGTTTATCTTAAAGTTACTAAGTGCTAATCAGGACATCCAGAATTTCAGGTTATAGGAAAAGAATACACAACCATTCTTAGGGGGACTTTATCACACACTCACAAAGCTCCTACTGCCAAGATACTAATTAGTTCATCGGTGGACAGTACAGTCTAAACCACCCTGCTGTTCACAGGTCAGTAAATCAATGGTTCCAACTGTGGGAAAGATAGTCTGAAGGTCCCTGGTCTGGTGTCTGGACTCAGGCACAATGTGGTAAGGCTGGCTGTCTGGGCACCATGAATCTAGGGGCTACCTGTTATGAAGGGCCTTATGAGGATCCACCAAAGCCTGCAGGGAAGCATCAGGGCTGAGGCGGAAAAGAGAACCATCCCAGAGCTCTCTGATGCGTCAACACAGGTGGGTGGAGAATGATAGCATGTTCTCCATTTGTTTCCAGAGGCTTCTGCAACCTTTTAAATAAAGCAGTAATAGGAAGATGGGAAATAGAAGAGGAAATGGTACCACAGCTAATGCTGAAAAGACCCAAGCCTCTCGTATGAAGCCATCTCTACCCAGTCCCAAGTTTTCCTGTTGCCTCGGAACAGTCACAAAACATGCTGGGAAGGGTAGCTTAAGTATCCAGGTGCAGGCTCTGTGGGTTCCCTAGACCAGTTCTTGACCCAAACCTGACTTTACTCGTCTATCTGAGCTTACATTTGGCTAGAGGCCTAGGGACTTCCCCATTTTGCACATGTCACTCTCCCCGGGAAGGAAAATGAATTAATTTGACACAAGCAATCAATCCCACTGGAATGTTTGTGCACACCGAGCCAAGCAGAAATGGATCCTGAAAGGAGCACTTCTGGGAGGTGACGGGAATTTTAATGCTGAAAAATGATACTGTGTCAAGAACCCAGTATGCTGGAAGAAGCACACACATTTGTATCCAAAGCATGAGCAACACCACACACATGCACGTTGCACATATATGCACACAGGCATGCACACTCACCATCTTCATGGAAAAAGACGTCTGGGTATATAATTGTCCAGGCTTCCATCACTCTGTTTATGCTTTGTATTCAAAATGTTTTAAGAGGTTGAAGAATAGAGCAGTGCTAAACCCCTTTAAAGTAGAAAGCTAGAGGAGCCTGTGAAATATTCCTATGATTCCAACGTGATCCCTGTGGTGCCAGGCTTGGTGAAAGCACCCACAACCTCTAATCCCCCACAATCTCACACAACCATCTGCCTTTGACCACCCTTCTCCCTTTGCCAGGAATTTCCTCCCGACCCTGTCACTCTGGATAATGAGCGCATCTTCCAAAGGCCGTTCAAGCATCTCCTACTCTATGACCACCACCATATCTGCCAAAATAGGCTTCACCACTCCCCTGTTTGTGGCCCTGGATTCTACTAGTGTAGTCGTATTATATACTTGGAATGTTTCGATGTACTTTAAAAAAAAACTCATTTGTTTCCCTCTATCAAAATATGAGTTCTCTGAAGGTCGAAAGAATGTGAGGGAAAGGAGATGGAGCTCTGGGTAGAAGGAAATGTAGAAGAAAGCCAACACAGCAGTTCAATTACCCAGTGCCTCCTCTTGAGATGATGCGGTTGGGCTGGGTTTGCACATGCCCTACGAAATGAAGATTTGGGATTGCTTTCACCATCTTCTCTAGGCGACTCAAAGGAAGAAAAGTTCAAGAACATGAGCTGGCAGGAAGATCATTTAATTAGTCCTCGTGCCTCGAGAGAAATGGTAGAGCAGCTCTGATGGAGCCCTGGTGAGGGCATCCTCTAGGGTGTTTAGACACATCCCTAATGACAGACTTGGGGTCCAAAGGAACAGGCTGAGAAGTGTAGGCTTTTCAACACAGACCCAGAAGTCCCAGAAACCTAGCCCTTCTTTCAAAAGGTTCTAAGGGCCAAAATAGTTTGAAGCTACTGCTGACCGTCAGGATGATTCTCCTCAAGGGAATTAGAGCCCTTGATCACCAAGCAAGGATGTGGGGTCACCTGTGAGCTCTGGCACCAAGGGTCTGACCAAGCAGACTACAGCTGCTCAGACCAAAGGCCTCAGAAGGATGGAAAGTCTTCAGAGGACCACAGCATAAAGGTCCTGAGACCACTTACCACGGGGTTTCTATCCCTGCTAGCTTTACTGTTGTCCAGTTAGCTCAGAATGTTGAAGATGGAAGATACATTTGAGACTACCTAGCTCACCTCCCTCATTGTCTAAGAGAGGGAAAGGGGTTTACCAACCTCATCAATCAGAAAACTGTGCTCCTGACGCCCAGCTCCCCACTCTTTCCACTTGAACCCAACCAGCTGGCACCATCATTTGCCTGCTTCTTTGGTTTTTTTCTGTACTTTCCTGGCCCTCCTGTTTTGCCAGTCTCCCAGTTTCTGCCACCTTCACAGGGAACAGAGTTCTCATTTTCCCTGGTCAAATGAGAAACACTGCTCATAGCTACTAAGGCTACTTGAGTCCCAGAGCCCTGGAGTGAAAACAGTATGTAAAACACAGAAGTCTTCCTGTGTAAAAGAAGTGGAAGAGGACTTCCCTGGTGGCGCAGTGGTTAAGAATCCACCTGCCAATGCAGGGGACACGGGTTTGAGCCCTGGTCCGGGAAGATCTCACATGCCGTGGAGCAACTAAGCCCGTGCACCACAACTACTGAGCCCGCATGCCACAACTACTGAAGCCCGCGCGCCTAGAGCCCATGTTCCACAACAAGAGAAGCCACCGCAATGAGAAGCCCTCACACCGCAATGAAGAGCAGCCCCCGTTCACCGCAACTAGAGAAAGCCCATGTGCAGCAACGAAGACACACGCAGCCAAAAATAAATAAATTTATTTTTAAAAAAAAGAAAAGAAGTGGAAGAATTTTGGTTAAAAATAACAGCAAATAAACAGCTCCACCACAAAAGAAGCAGAGCAACAGCCCTAAGCTGGACTTCATTTTTCTCTTTTTTTATTATCTATTTCAATTGATCTTATTTAACACATCCTTTCTATAGAATACATGTTCGTGAAACCCTAGGCTGATGTTAAAGGAATTAGCTTTATTTGGAAAAAGCAAAACTGACTAGAACTGGCCATTTTAGGAGGCTGAAGAGACTCGGAAAGCAGATCCTAGCAAGGTAAGAGGGAACCCAGACCCATTAGAGGCCCCTAACTCAAACATTAGTCATATTCACCAGACAGAAACGCAGGCATCAGCAGTGCAGCTCTGTAAGTAATCCATCACCACACATCGTCCTCCTAAAGCTGGAAGCTCCTTGAAGACAGAGACTGCGCCATGCTCCCCTCTGGACCACAGTGCATGGGATGTAAGAAGTGCTCACCAAATGCTCGCTGGAAGAATTGACAATGCCGTGCTCTCGCATGCTTACATGCACATAAACGCATACATGTATGTAGACAGAATCCCCGTGAAGGCAGTCTTAGAAGCCCCATTTCTAAACCTTTTTTCCCCAAAATTATTGTTTTAACTAGGGTAACACTGTTTAAAAATACAATGTATTTTTCTCTCTTGCATGTCCTTACATATGCTTAACCTCCCCCTTACTCTGTCAGAAGCATCTACTTGCCTCAGGGAAGATCAGGATAGTCTTAGCAGCAGGCAAAGAGAAAGGGTCCATGTTCAGCTGTTGACATCCTGGATAGGAATTTTTTTAGTGCAGCTTGAATTCTCAACACATTCTTGAGGTGTAGGAATCAACATATCAAGCTCCAAAATGGGTGTACTTGACCACAGAGACCATCCTAAACCAAAGGTAAAGAGTACTCAAGATGCCACATTAGGGAGATCCTTGCTACAAGAGAAGGAGAAGAAGCCCTCTCCCTCAAGCAGCAGGAGAATGTGGCAAAAATCCAGTCTAGGAGATGGGACACCAGGGTCCCAGCTTCCTCCTATCTACCACCTCAAGGCCCAACCAGGGTTTGGGGTGAAGGGGGCAGCTTTAGAATATAACATCTCAATAGGTGTGAAGGCACCTGAGAACCCTAAGGCCACTCCTGAGGAGGCTGCAGGCCTCTAGCTCAATGGCTGCCATTCAGTCCCATACCCTGATCCACACGGTGTGGAGGTGACGGGATGAAAACGCACCACTGGCCAAGTGGGTATCTAGTTAGGCAAGCCAGGCGTAGAGGTCCTGTGTTTTCATAGTTGGTACTGAGTAAGCTGGGGATCTATATATTTCTTCATCCCCTGATGATGGTACTCAGAGATGCTTAGAGAGCCACTGACTAGGCAGAGGCCTGGGGTCAGGACTAAGAGGCTGCCACGTGTGGGGACTTTGACCCCATAGGCAAATAGTCAAGACAGGAATGTTAGTGCTGTGTATCAGCACAATACCCCAGAAAGCAAGACACCAGTACAGGGATCAGATCAGACCAGACCAGCCCCCATGAAGCAAAGATCAGGGGAATCCAACCATCATGCCATGGCTCCAAGCACCCCTCTCCCCTTGCCCCCGCCACTATCACCACAAGTTCACAGGTGCACCTCTACACACCCAGATCCAGAGAAGTGGAAAAACAGAAGAAAATCGCAGTGAATGAGAAATTCACCGGAAGGAAACAGTCATCCAAAAAGACCAATCGGGGGGAGAAAAAAAAAAAAAAAACACATGACATACTATAAACTAGCCAAGTTGGGGTGGAGGGAGATTAGCTCCACATTAGAAAATTTTAAAAGCTACATTTTCTTTGCACGTCTGGGTGATAAAAAGTGTGCAACTGAGCAGCAGTGTCACCCATCAGAGAGAAACCCACAGCCATTCTGGGCAGTTAGATGAACCAGTCTTCCACACGTCTCTTTTCCAGAAGCAAATGGAACATATCATGAAACGTTTCACTCCATCTCTAGTGCTACCAATTTCCTACCAGACATGAAAAAATGTACAGCCTCAAACGCGGTACGGCTGTCACTCCCATCTGAGTACCCTAGCTCAGCTTTCAACCACACTCAAAACTAAGGGAGACCCCAGAGAAAGGCAGCAAACAAAAACCCTTTTCATTGAGTCAGCAATTTTATTTGTCCAAAGAATTTTCCTTCTATTATCTCACTTTATCTCATACTACTCCTATGATGTATGGCAGGGCAAGTATGTTTACCTCTTTCTTCAGATGAGGAAAGACAGGTTCCATCTGTAAAAACAGACATTTTAACTGGCTTAGCCAAGTCACAGAGATAATTAGTGGTGGGCAGAATTGGAAACCGAGGTCTCCCAAATCACATCGTTGAATTCTTCTAGCCAAACACAGACTATGGCTTTTGCACACACAACCTAAAGCACTTCCATACCTGTGGTATTGGAATTAACTTTCACTCAAACCCACAAAACACATGTGGCTTTTTTTGGCTAATTGTGACTGCAAATCTGGCTCCTAAGTCACTTAAAGGCATACAGCAAAAAAAGCCAAGAATGGCCTCTACCATTTATTTAAATGTCATTAATAAAAGCGTCTGTAAACATTGCACAGAAAATTAGCCTCCAGAGAACAGGACTGGCTGTTCTCCCTCCCTCCTGAGGATAAAAGCAGAAGAAACATCCTGATCTTACGGCTGTCTCACAGTCACCTTTGAAAACGATCAAATAATGGGTGACCCTTCTTGCTACTCTTTGGGCCAAATAATGTCCCAGAACAAACATTGGTCCTCAGAAAAGCTGGTTTATAAATGTCCATCATTAGGAGAATGGTTAAATAAAATGTGGCACATCCACACAACAGAAGGTAACACAACTCTTCAAACAAATGAGGTAGAACATATGCACTGACATGGAAAAATGTCCATGATTATAAAGTGATAAAAACAAATTGCAGGGGCTTCCCTTGTGGCGCGGTGGTTGAGAGTCCGCCTGCCGATGCAGGGGACGCGGGTTCGTGCCCCGGTCCGGGAAGATCCCACATGCCCCGGAGCGGCTCTGCCCGTGAGCCATGGCCGCTGAGCCTGCGCGTCCGGAGCCTGTTCTCCGCAACGGGAGAGGCCACAACAGTGGGAGGCCCGCGTACCGCAAAAACAAACAAACAAACAAACAAAAAAAAAACAAACTGCAGAATAACAGGTATAGCATAATTCTCTTTTTTGTTAAAATATGAAAGAAAGCTATGCATTTGTATAAACACATATTTGTATATGTAGCAAGTACATACGTCCATTGAATTTATCTTAACATCAGGGAAAAGGAGGGAGAAAGAGCATTCACTTTTAACCATAGATCCTGTACTTCCATTTTGTTTAACTATTTCTTACAACAGTAAGTTGACACTTTACCCCTCCAGACAACCAACAAATCCTCTGTCTTCTTACGTTACCCCATGTAAAGGGTACTGGCTTATGAATGACTCACATTGCTCAATAGATACGTGTATACTGATATAAGTTAATACATTTGTATTAATTGGGGAAAATGGTTTCATTTAGGAAAAAGTCTAAATGTCTAAATAAATGTTCTATGAAGTATAAGAAAATCAAATCTCTCTAAATGAAACATTGTTTACCACTTACTTAAATTATCTTTTAGCTTATAGACAATAAACACATATTAAATGAATCAATGAATGAGTGAAATTCCCTTTCTGATTGACTTCCAATTAGCCATTTTTTCCTATACTAGTCTCCCCCTAACCCAACAGAGCATAAACTCTTCAGGAACAACGTGGGTAACATTTGTTACCCACCTTTAGCAGCCCCCTTAGTATCTGGCATAATACTGGGCACATTGCAGACACTCAGTCAATATTGATTAGTTGGTCCATTTGAATGTTTGAACTTCCCTATGTGGATTTTTGCAAAAGAAGGGTGCTTCTTTAGTTTTCCAGTGCCTATGGAATATTTGTAAACAAGCAATAAAAGGGATCCCCTCTAATTAATCCAGAATAAACAAGAGTTTTTCGCTATATTTCACAGTAAATATTGATTTAATAGGTCTTTTTGTTTGAGGTACAACTGCCTGTCCACAAAAAAAAAAAGATTCATTTCCCTAACATAGTGTTTAATTATAGAACTCCCAATGACCTACACACCAATAAATAGCTCTCTAAAAAAAAAAGTCAAGGCAACAAATACAAATCAAGCAAGTATCTGCAAGGCACTAAATTGAGTGTTGAGAAGAAGACAGACAATTCCAAAGCAAAAGGTACAGCCTACTTGGGGAAACCAGACATGACCATTTTCCAAGGTAGGGCTTCCAAAATGTCTTGGAGTCATCAATGTTGAGTAAAGTTCTGGTAAGAGACTAGTGTCCAAACAAGTCTGGTGCACACCTCACCTCCACCTTGGACCTCTCATCCAAGTCACCAAATAAGGACTCAAGAATCCTGTTTTCACCTCTACTCCAGAGGCTCCAGGGCTGAACAAGATGCAGAAGTCTGAACACCTAGCCCACTCTGAACTCAACTAGACAGATCATTCTTTAATGCAATTCTCACTCATTCTCCAGAGAATGGATCCAATCCGTCTCCTCTCTTCGCAGGATCTCAGCACCCCTCAGTCCTTCAGATGACCTTGGTTCCCAATCCCAGAGAAGACTGAGGTCAGTTTTCTTACTGAGCTTAGTAAGGGCTCTACTGTCTGACCTGTACACGTGACCTGAAAACCACCTGGTCTTTTCCCATAGCCACAGAGGAAGAAGTACCCCTCCATCCCAGAGATAACCTCTTCGCCTGGGAATTCTCATCCTTTGCTGACTTTTGAAGAAGCTGGTGCCCATTCTGGTACCCCATCCCCACACATACCACCTTCTATCACCTTCAGTGCCTACCACTACCTCCTCCCATGATTTTTTCAAACACTCAAAGATTTTTCTCTCTCTTTAAAAAACAAAACTTCACTGGACCTGATAACCTTTAAAAAAATTTTATTGAAGTATAATTTGCATGCACAAAATTGCACATAAGTCTACAAATCATTGAAAGTGCACACACAGATCTCACCTATCATCAAGAAACAAAAGAGTACCAGTACTCCCAAAATACCCCTTCAATTACCATCGTATTAGTCTCCTTACTTTTATTACCAAACCTCTTCAACAGTGGTCTATTTTCGTTTTCATCACCTCCTCATCTATTTCAGCATAAGCATCCCCTCTTCAGTGAATCCTCGCCACACTCATGCAGGTGAGGCTGTTGATCTTTCATTATGTTCTCAATGTACAGCATGCAATCCTTTGTTTGTGTGTCAGGCAACCCCACCAGACTGTTATTCTCCATGTGGGAAAGATGATTTCTAACTTGCTGGTGTAGCCCCAGTGCCTGGCACTTATTAGGTTCACAGCTGGTGTTTGATACTTGAATGAATGAATGCAAGCATGAATGAAGAGATCCACTCACTTAAATCTAGTGTTCGCTGAAACTGATCAGTCTTTGTCCAGTTCTCATCAAAAGTAATCATGATATTTAGCTGTCAAAACTCAATGGCTAGGACCATGAAGAATGACTAAAAAATTATATTGTTCCAATAGTTGGTTAAGCATTCTCTTTATATCCAAGTATTTGAGCCTGTTATGTGCCAGTGGACTGGGATACAGAGAAGAGACAACATCTTGCACCCACCCTACAAATTAAAGCTGTGACATCACTCCCAATGGCACTCTGTCCTTCCATGGCCACAGACCCAACATGGAGTTCTGCCAATCTTTTCCCCTAACTGCTCCTAGAGATACTCCTCCCTCTCCCCACAATCTCCTTTCCAGGAGAATAAGAAGTCAGAGACAGGAAACCCCCAGGAGCCCCAGACCCCTCCCCCAGTCCCCTTTTGTCACATCCAATTAACCATCTGCCAGTCTCCTGGGTCTCCCTCTAGGCCCACTGTCCAGCTGCCAACTGAACACTGTGTTTCCCCACCCCCATTCCCCATAGATGCCCATTGTCCCCAGGCTGCAGGGTAAGAGTGTAAAAGGCAAGGGGTGTAGGCACATTCCCAGACCCTGTCTGCCATACCCTGGAATAACTGTAACTGCAAGCTTAAAAATCACATCCCTGCCTAACTATGCACAAGGAAGGGAGGAAGGGAGGAAAGAAGGAAGGAAGCAAGGGAAGGAGGAAGGGAGGGAGGAAAGATGGGGAGGGTATCGCAGGGGAGGGGAGTGGAGAGGAGGAAACAAGCTACTGAAGCATAATTTTCATGATTTGGAAATTCTAACTAATAATATATACAATATAGTTTTACTAGTAATATTATATATAGTCATATTCTATTACTAGTAATATAATGGCATTTCTATTACTATTTACAATATGAATATAACTATCACAATCTATAACTACCAAATCAAGTGATCCTGATAGGTAAGATTTTTTTTCACCCATTTTACTCATGAGGAAACTGAAGCTCAGAGAGGCTGTACCTTGCACAAGGTCACACAGCTAGTAAGTTCCTGTACTAAGACTCTATGATTCTGAAACTGAGCCATATCTAAGGAAACTCCCACCTCCTCCTGCTCTCGGAAATATAAACCCAGTCCCCCACAGCCCACCTTTTGGTAACAGGAACCCCTGGATTCCTACTTCCATCCCCTAGAGGGCCATATAAGGTGCCTCACTTGATGACAGTTCTTGGGTTTGTCCCTAAAATGAGAGCTGAAGGGAGTACTTTGGGGCCAAAGGAATGGGTGTTCCCATTGGCATCTTTCCTCTGCTGTGGAGGGTTCCTCTTCATGGAGAAAAATGGGAAAAAGGCTCCTCCATGACCCCTGGTCTGCTTCCTCTTTCTTCTAGAACCTCTAGAGGCATTAAGGAAACCAAAAATTCAAGGGCAGGTCCATCCCTCACAGAGACAGTACCCGATGGCCAGGCATGACCCCTCCTCAGGAGGCTGCCCCTACACCTTCTTGTCTGAGTCCTCCTCCTTCTGTCCTGTCCTCACTCACCCTCCACCCCACCCCCCAACTTGCCTTTCTGACTCACACTCTGTAGGAAGTGATTCTGCAGACCCCTCTACAGCCTGAAGCAAATCCCACCTCAGCCTGCCAAAGGAAGCCACTAGCACTTCTAAAAGGATTGCTATTTTGGGACCTCCCAGCCTTGCTTTCTAGCTTCTCTGTCCAAGGGGCCTTCTAGAGCCACACCAACCCGGCTCACCCATTTCACAGCTGCCTTCAGCTTGAACCATCCGCCCCAAGCACAGTACCACAAGCCCCTGAGTCTCCAGGCCAGCTGATGCTCTCTGTGCTAGGGCTGTTGACCAAGCACATTGTGCCCTCAGCAGAGCTGCTGGCCAGCCTACTACTTACTGAAGTCTGCCTTCCCCCAGTCTCCTCCTCTGGCCAAGGCTCACCCCCCAGCTACCTTGAGATCCACCCTTACAGGCTCATCCAGGATCTACTTCCGTCAACTGCTCCTCTTTTCTAAATATTCATTCCCTTCCCCAAGCCTGCCTTCTCCCTCCTCCCCACCCGTAGGTATTCACAGATCTTCCCTACCTAAAAAAATCCTCCCCTCAACTCTGCTACCCATCTCTAACTACCTTATTATTTTTAACCTTCCCTTCACAGCCAAACCTTTCCAAAGAGTCATCTATATGCACTCCCACCACTTCCTCCCCACCCACTCACTCCCCATTTCCCTTGAAATTTGAATTCCACCTCCCATACACAAGTGAAACTGTTATTTCAAAGGTTACCAGTGATCTCCCAGTTTCCAGAACCCACAGGGTTTGCTCAGTCCCCCTCTCCCTCAACCCCTCTGCAGCATTAGACCCTATTGATGACTGGACTGTTTCCAAGCCCTGCTCTCTCCTGGTTCTCTTCCAGCCCTTCACTTGAGTCTACAGCTCTGTCCTTGGCCCTCTGCCCTTAAGACTCTATATGCTTTTCATTTATTATCTCATCTATTCTGATAGCTCCAGCCACAACTTCTTACGGATATCTCCCAAATCTATATTTCAGTCTCTGGCCTCCCTCCAAAGCTCCAGACTCCCTCCGCTATCTGCCTACTGAATCAACACCTCCCTAAGCTATTTCACTGACACCTGAAAAGCAACACGTCCCAAAGTAAATTCCCAAATCCTGCCTCTCCTCCTGCCTCCCCACAGCTTCTCCTCTTCTTCCTTAACTCCTAATTTTCATTTAGGGTACTTCCATCCTCCCCAGTCACCCAGCTCTAAGAGCTGGAGTAATCTTTGAGTCCTGACTCTTCCTTAACACCTCTACATCCAAGTTACCAAGTCCTGTAGACGCTACATCCACGAGCTCCCTCATATCCATCCCCTCCTCTCCATTTCCACTGTGCCATCTCAAGTTCAGGCCCTCCTAACCTATCACAGTGGTCTCCCAATCCAACCCTGGCTAGCAGATCCTCCCCCATTCCAACTGACCCTCTGCAGGACTGCCAGATTTATCTTCCTCATCATGTCACCACCCCATTCAGACACTTTTAGTGGCTCCTGAAAGCTAACTGCAGAAAGACCAAACTCCTTGGCCTGCCATTCAAAGCCCTTGATTATCTAGGAGTCCAGTAAAGGTTTAATAAATGAAGCAGTCAATCAACTTGGTCTTTACCCGCTTCTGATTTTTATCTCCCATTGATCCTCCACCTGAATCCTCTAAGTCACACAAACTGGACCACTTACTGCCCCCAAATATGCCATGGATGGTCGTGCCTTTTTCTAACACTGTTCCAATACCTTCTGTCTTCCCCATCCAAATCCTACCCATCCTTCAGGTCTCAGCTCGAGAAGTATCGCTACTTCCTTGAGAACACAGTTCATTTGCCACTTTTCACTCTCCTTGTTTATCCCTCATATCTGTGTTTTCTAGCTAATAACCAGCTCCCTTCTAATAATGCCATGGGACAGAAGGGGAAGAGACAAAGCTAATTCTCCAAGTTTCTTACTTCCCTGTATTAATTCCTCTGTTCTCCCAGCTAATTCCTTCTGTTCCCTCACTCCTCAGCAGACAGGATTTCAAGCAGCTCTATTGATCCAACAGCCCTGTGGCTGTCAATCATTTCCTAGTTCTTTTGCTGCCAGTCATTCACACTCAAAGGCGTGGCAGGAGGAGTCTGAACTGCACGCAGACAGAGAAGGAGCGAGAAGGGACTGATTCACTGCACCCACCTGAGGCTCAGTGGAAGCAGGAACCCCATTCTCGCTGGGCTCCTCCAGATGGCATGGGACCATGTGGGCCAGGGTCTGGGGAACTGGCATTTATATACTTTTGTGGAGGAGGAGAGAACAGGAGTGCCCTGATTTGTTGTAAGGAGGATGCCCCATCCAGTCTCCTTGGGAAACCAAATTGAGAAGGATTGAAAAATGTCCCATGAAGGTCAGATTAAATAAGATAATACTTGTCAGAGGTGGTACTTAGAGTAATAGAATGTTTGATTTGGAAGGAACTATCTACACATATTTGGACAGAATTGTACAACTTATAAAGACCTCTCACACACGGTATCTCATTTGAGTCTCTCAACAGCCCTATAAGGAAACTGGGTGGTGGGGCGCGCTATCCTCATCTTACACAGATGTTACCCACTTGCCCAAGTCATGCAGATAAGTAGAGAGCAAAGGGGAGGGTTCACCTCCTGCTCTCTTGCCTGACCTTTCTGGCTTCTTTCACAGGCTTTTTCTCCCTTTCCCACCCCTTAAATTCAAGTGCTCCCTGAGGGGGGTATTGTAATTCTATTCATTTTCCTTCCTGCTCTATATTCTTTCTTGCAGTGATTTTATACACTCCCAGAGCACAGTACATGGCTGCACTAGGAACTCGATAAATATTTGTCAAACAAATGATTAAATTAATGAATGAAAAAGAGCTGAGGCCCAGACCCTAGCCTTCTGATTCCACCCAGGCTCCTGCACACCATCGTGACGCCTCTCCAGCACCCCTGCCACCCCGTGTCAAAAACCCTGCACAGTACCCTTTCTGGAGATTCCCTCAGCCTCTGTGCCATCGCATTCACTTAATAATAAAAACAACAGGAACAGCTAGTATTTTTGTGCTCCTACTGTGGGTCAGAAACCACTAGATGCTTTTTACACATGTTTTTCCTATTTAATCCTCTCAATCTGTGAAACAAGCATCCTTGGTCCCATTTTGCAGAAGACTGAGGATGACACAGATTATATAATTTACCCAAGATTCTGCCCCTGGTTAGTGCTGAGCCTATCTGATCCAAAGCCCATGGTCTTCTGGCTATAGCCAGGGTTTCTCAGCCTCAGCACCGCTGACATTCGGAGGCTGAAGAATTCTTGTCCTGTGCATTATAAGATGTTTAGCAGCACCCTAGACCTCTACCCACTTGATGCCAGTACAACCCCCCTCCCTGAGTTGACAACCCCCAAAAATGTCTCCAGACATTGCCGAATGTTTCTTGGAGGACAAAACTGCCTCCCGTTGAGAACCACTAGACTATACCATACTGCCCATCTCCAGAAGTAAACTACCAAGTTCCAGAACCAGAAAGAACTTGGAAAAGTAAAAGTGTTCATTCTCCAACGTCTATAAAGGACCTGTAGTTCACCTGTTCTAGTGTTTTATTTACACCGACAGTCAGGAATATTTTTTGTCACTTCTCACCTAATTTCTCTCTGTAGCTCCAGTTTATTCCAACACCTCTTCCATCCCCAAGGGATTATCAAATACAATTGGACAGAATGTGCCAATAATTGAGTTCTTGATGATTGGTGGCACAAGGATAAAGCCAAGCCCCCCAAATATTATGGAGGTATACCTAAATGTTGTTGATATGTTCTAAAATATATTAATGTAGAAATAGCCTTCCCTCTTCAGAACAACAAAGTCCTCTCAATACTCCATCAAAAGTTCTTGGGAAATGGCGTGACCAAAAGCCCAAATCATGATGGGTTTAAGTGGAGGAGAATCAAGAAGGAATGGTAAATATTGAATTAAGTGTCACGTTTACATTCTGGAGCGTCAAACGCAACGTCAAAAAGAGATGTTTTCCTTTGCTATAAAAGAGAGCTCAGGAGGTAAAAGACTCTACCCCTTTTAGGGTGCCTGGCAATGCCCAGACAGGGTGATATTTACTCAAAAAACTGCACACCAACATAGGTTGTTATTCCAAGTCAGATCTGGACCTGACAATGACCAGTTCTCTGTCTAGGTGGGATGGGGTTTTTATCTGAGAAAAGTCTAAAGAGTTGTACACTGAATACCAATATATCACCACCTAAATTCAGCAACTGCTTATATTTTTCTGTGTTTGCTTTATCTGCACAGGGGGAGACAGTTTGTTTTGGTTTGGTTTTGGTGAATCACAAGCTTTTTAAAAGATCTTTTAAAGAACAAATCACTTCATTGTATGAAAAGGATAAAAACAATACAATACCTCTGATGAAGTGAGACAATGAGTATAGACAAGTGAGTGTTTATGGAATTCAGAGGAGAGAGTTGGTCTTGTGAGCTATGAAAGCTTCCAGAAGAATGTGGTGTTAAAGTCTTGATGAATAAGTTGCATTTGTAGAGTAGGGGTGAAGGGGTGGATGATTCAAAGGGAACATGAGTCAAAGTGCCCTTGGACTCGAGAAGAGCAGGCTGGCTCTGAGGTGTGAAGGACAGACTTGACCCTGAAGGCACTAGAAAGTCACTGTAGGTTCATAAACCAGGTGTGATGAAAGTAGTTCAATCTCCTTTAGGAAGTGCAATCTGCCTGCAGATGCCAGTTGGAGTGGGGGTGAGAGAGCAGAGTCCAAGGGCCAAGAATACAGGCTAGTGAGTCCATGAGCACCATAATGGGTCTCCTGGCCTAGGGCAGAGGCCCTGAGGATGAACAGCATGGGCTCACTATGAAAGATAATAGAGTTTGTTAGAAGATTGAGGTTTCTCAGAGACAGTAGCAAGGTGCTAAATATCATGACTAGGAAAGGGAAGGTGCCACTTATAGGATTAAAGAAGACAAGAGGAGAAGCTAGTTTAGGGACTTGGAAAGACAGAGTTGAGTTTGAGGCTGACCAAAGTCCAAGTAACAGCAAACAGTCCAGTTAAAAATATCTCGACGCACAAGACCAAAGCTCAACAGAAAAAAGATATTTCCACATCAATCTCATTAAATTTATCCTCTGAACTTTCTTCCTTTGAGTCTTATAGAAGGACATTTCTCCTCTGCTCACCAAAGTCAAGATTTTACTTTCGCTAGGGAACCTCCTCTTGTCTCACCTCTTCAGGTATCTAACTCAAAAATCAACCAAGCATCTTCGGTTCTTCCTGTGCACAATCTCTCCCTTCCACATCCAAACCTGTTCTGACTGTCCGACCAAAAAATGAAAACCCCTTTTCTTGGTACTAACATGCCATCTGACTAGCACCCAAACTCTTCTTCCTTTCACTGGTAAATTCTGCAAGTAATTGATTCCTACCCACCACCCCAAATCCCTGCTCTGAATGCCTCTTCTAATACTGTGCTCCCAAGAGCTCATAGTGGCTTTCTTTTTATCACATCCACTGACACTTGACCGGCACTCCTCTTATTCAACCTGTCTGCAGCCTGTCATCACATCAGAACCCACGCTGACTCCCTGGGGTCTCCAGGATCAAGTCTCCTTTGCTGCCACTTCCTAAACAAGGGCTTCTCCCCCAAATTCTAACTTTAGCCCTCTCCTCTTCCCTCCACCCCCTCCCTCTGAGGGCTGATGCATTCACAAAGCTTCAGCTGCAGCGAGCCTTGATTCAGGAGGCTTCCGAGGCCACAATGCCAGCCCTAACCTCCCACCTGTGCTCCTGTCTGAAGTCCCATATCTCCCACAGACCAGCTCCACCTGGATGCTCCTCAATCACCTCTAATTTTCCACATCCAAAGCTAACAGCATTATCTGCCCTGCAAATCCAGCTCCTGTCCTCAACCAGAGTGCTTCAGTCAGGACACTGTTGGTCCTCTATGCTTTTAACCCAGCTACTCCCATTATTCTCGAGGGCTTAATTTTCTTTCCCCCTACAACTAGTTTGTCAACAAATACCCACATTTCTGCCTTTGACAATGTCTCTCAGAGTGGTCCCTGAGTCCCCGTCCTTTCTGCCACCAGCCCAGACCAAGCCCCTCCCCCTCAGTTCCAGATCACTTTTGCATTTGGATCCTTTCTCTCTCTTTCCACTTCATCTATCATGTGACCCCCAGATTAACCTTTCCAAATACCACTTTCTTCAGGACATGCCCTTGCTCAGGAACCTAAAGTGACTCCCTATCAGTCCTGAATCAAATCCAATCTCCTCTCTTGGGGTCCCAAGATTCTGCCTATCTGGCCTTGCCCTACTTACCCAACCCTGTTTCCCATTCCTCCTTACCCTACACCTTCTACTCAGTCTTCCCAGGATCCTCAGTGTCAATGCCTCAACCTCCCTGAGCTTTTGCCCATGATTCTCTTCCCACCCTCCATCTCCCCTTCAAGGGCTACCCTCAGTTCCACTCCTCTGTAGTTCTGCCAACTTTTTATCTTATAGCACCATAATGTTCAGCAAGTAATTAATCTCTAATTGAGCAGTAATTGTCAATCTTCTTTTAAAAGCTCTTGGAGGGTAGAAACCAATTTGAATATTTCTTTGTATCCCATAGCACCCTGGACAGCAGAAGGGTCCTAGTAGAAGCTGAAAAGACCTTGCTGGTTTTCTATTCCAACTGATTTCTATTCCCAGTTCTGAGTTCCCATATTTCCCCTCCTCTGCCTCATAACCATGATCAATAAAATTATTGTGACACACTTTCCCAGGCGTCGATCAGAGAATTCCCAGAAAGACGACACAGAATACACCAATCTATAAGAATAATGGTGGGGACAGGGGGTGTGCATGGGTGTTTCTTTCTGTCCGTGTACATGTATGGATGTAGGATTTGGGGAATGTCAAAAGAACTGAAATACCAAAATAATCAGAAGAGGACAAGTAAAGAACCAAAATGACAGAATAATTGGAAACATGCCTAATTAGAGGCACAGTATGCCAGGGTTTTGACAGAGCAATTGCCAGTGTGGTCTCTGTGTATGCAAAATCTTCCATCAGAAAGTAGGGGGTAACCCTGGCACGAGGGACTTTGAAAATGTGTTTGGAGCTTTTTCAACTGTTCAACTAAATAAATTTATCATCTGTCCAGCCTACCAGGTGTAGTGTTATGTTCCATAAAGATGGGGACTCAGAAGGGAGACGATTAAGAAATATGGCCTTTTCCAGGTTTAAGAATCCCCAGCAAAAGCCCAGGCTAGAGACTGGAAGGGGGTAAGATCAGGAAGCAGAGCACAGAGGACCACTCAGGGTGGGTGGTGGTCCTAGACCCTACCACAAACAGTCTGCACCCCCTCGTACAACTTGTTACAGGTCGTCAGTCATTTCCAGCCTTATGCGCTGAAGATTTCACCCTTCTCTGATTCAAAGTGCACATCAGACCTAGGCCCCCCTCAACAAGGCTGCCTGAGGAGGAAGAATATCCCCAACAGGATTCCATAGGAGAGGGACCCAGTCTGCTATTTACTCTGTGATTTGAGCCAGGGCTAGACAATGTAAGCCCCATGTTGTGTTTTGAAAGGCCCTGGGAAAAGTAACACATTGGGCCATTATAGGCCATTAACACCATTAACACTGTGTGAATTCATTTGTCAGAAATTAGCAAGCCTCCAGAAACTGAGATCTGCTCCAAGGGCCTGGGACAGAGAATAGACAGCATCTAGTGTTTGGATGGTAGAAAAGGCGAAGGAGGAGTGGATGCCAAAAGATAAAAGTGGGTCCAGAAAGGGAAGGTGGGAAAGCTCACACTCCAAGAGTTTTCCCCAGAGCTAAGAAAAGGCAGAGTTTTGTGCCAGATGGGAGGCAAAGGGTGGATGGTAGGGGTGTCAATGAAGATGTCCTGGTGAATGTTTCCAGGTATCACTTCACCCCCAGAACCTCTCCCCTAGATAATAAACTAAGGTTATCAGGTCAGGCACCTCTTTAGAATTCATGCTTTGGTTCCTGGGCTGTGTGAGTGAGTGAGTGTGTGTGTGTGTGTGTGTGTGTGTGTGTGTGAGAGAGAGAGAGAGAGAGAGAGTATGTGAGAGAGAGAGTATGTGAGAGAGAGAGAAGGGGGGGATGGGGAAGGTGTATATTAGAATCCACATCTGGGGAAAAGGAAGGAGGGAGGCAAGGCTGAGCCCTGAGAAGCAGGATAGGATAACAGGGGCTCCCTCTGCTTTCTCCAGGTCAGCTCCTATCAGCTCCTATCCTCCAGCTCTTTCCTCTTCAGACCAACTAGAAAATGAACATATGGGCTGACCAAGTCTTGACTTCCAAAGCCACAAGTCTCCCCAACAAAGCACCCCACCCCTTCCCTCAGATGACCTCCAGGGCAAGGCAATGAGGTTAGGAAACAGATGGGTGCGCAGGGAATCTTCAAAGCCAACCTGCTCTTTGACCCCATCAGTTCACGTCCTCCAATCCAATTTACAGAAAGAGGGGAGATGCCCAGGGTCCCCATAACTTACTGGACTCTTCGGGAAAAAGATTCCAGACCACATGGTTCCAGACATGGAAGATGGGGAGCTCTACCTACCCTGTTGGTGGAAGCCACAGGTAAAGAGGAGATGGAGAAACCCTGGTCATCAGAGAAACAGGGCCACAGGTGGTGGCAGATGAGGGTGGTCGGTTCTGCTCTGGGAAAGGGGCTGTGTAGCCAAGGAACATGAGGAGCTATAGACCTGGGGGCTGGGAAGTGGCAGGGGCCGAAAATAGCCGTTAAGGCAGATCTGGGGTGGGGGGCGGTGCTCTACATACCACAGGCAAGCAAAGATTCAGTGGGTGTGTATGAGGGGGACGCTAACTCACACTTCCAGGAATGAGTGATTCTTATGAAAAGCTCATCCGTTCCCAGAACTGGAGAAGAGGAGGACAAGGAGGAGGTCCCAGGCGCCCACCGCCCTCCCTGCCGGGTCTGCCTCTCAAGTCTGAGACTCTGGCTCCCCACACGCACCAGGCACTACAGTCCTCGGTCTGCCCCGCTCCCGACTGTCAGTCTGCAGCCTGCGCGACTCCCGGTCCCCACTGTCCCTCTTTGCACATCGGGGCCGGGGGCCGCCGGCCGGAGAAGGGGTGCCGGCCCAGGGCGGCGGGAGCCGGGCTGACAGGCGCTGGGGGGAGGGGGTAGCCGAGGGAGGGGCGGGGGACGCCGGTAGCCGGAGCGGCGCACTGCAAAGTGATCCAACATCGCCCCATCCCCGCGCTCCCGGAGAAGGCGGCCCGAGGGGACCGCCTCTCGCCTCCCCAACACAGACTCCCGCAAGTGGGGTGAACGCCGAGGGGCGCCGAGCTCCCAGCCCCCACCCCTCCCCAAAATGCAACCCGCATTGCCATAACAACAAGAATCTCGGCCACTCCAGCCCCGGCGACGAAGGGGACTGCCCCCCAACACGCACACCCCAGCAACAGCCCTCCTTTCCCAAACTTGTCCAAGACGCCGCATCCAGGGCAGCAGCCTCCTCCCCAACCCCCCGCGCCCTGCCCAGCTTACCTGTCCGGAAAAAGGCGTCCACGTCCGAGTCGGCGGCTCCTCCTTCCTCCGCTGCCCCCTCCGGGGGGTTCATGACTGGGGGAGGGCGTCCGCGGGCAGCCGGGGGCCGGCGAAGCCTGGGGCCGAGGGCTGCTCGGCGCCCTGTGGGCGGAGGGCGCGGGGCGCAGCGGCCGCGGCCGCAGACCCGGAGGACACCGGGCTTCAAGGGCGGGCGGCCGGCCGGGGTGGCAGGGCTAGGGCAGAGGACGCCGAGGCTCCCTCAGGCAGAGGCGCGCGGCGGGCTGGGGGCGCCTGCTGCCGGCTCCCCCATGGTCCCCCTTCCCCGGGGGCGCTGGCCGCCTGCGGTCTGGCCGGGGCCGGGGTACGAGCTGCCTGGGCGCCCGCTCTCCCTCAGCGGCGGCAGCTGGCTCTCCTCCTCGCCCGTCTGCCTGTCTCTATTGTTCAGCCCTGCTAGTCTCTCCTCTTTATTTTTCCTCCTCCCTCCCACCCTCCCTGTCTCTCTACCTCCTCCCTCCCTCGCTCGACCGCCCGCTCGCTCTCAGCCTCCCTCCCTCGCTCGCTCTCTGGCTCCCCCTCTGGCTCCCTCCGCCGCCGCCGCCGCCTCGCAACTCCTCCCCCGGCTCCCGCTCCTCAGTCCCAGCCAACAATGACCCGGGCAGCGCCGAGCTCAACTAAAGCTCCGGCCCGGGCCGGGGTCTCGCCGCGGCCCCCCGGCGGCGCGGACGCCTCCCTCCCCCGCCTCCCCGCGCCGGCCTCTCCCGGAGCCAAGCCCGGGCCCCGAGCTATTGTTCGCTGCTGTGCTAGGCCGGCTTCCTGAGCCCCGCAGGAAAAGCGCCGGCGAAGGAGGCGGCCGGGGAGGGGGCGGGGCCGCCGGGCGAGTCCCCGGCCACCGGGCGCAAGCCGGGCTCGCCGTGGGGGCTCTGGTGCCCCAGCCTTTTGCGCTCAGCCTCGCCCCTCGCGCGGTCCGGGCTCCGGGCCCGGCGGCCGCCTCCTCCACCCCTCCCCGTTCCCAGGTGTGAGAGGGCCCGCCCCCCCAAGCTGCGTGTCCCCCAAGCTGGGCCGATCCGTCCCTAGTGGCTGGACTTTTCCCCTCTCCTTCCAGACAGGCTCTCTCCAGTCTCCTTCACCTCCTGAGCCTTTCGCATTTTCCTCACCAACTCTCCTTAGTTCCTTTCTTTTTTAGCTTTTCTCTTCCTTTTTCCCCTTTTCAACGCCCCTTTAAACATCCCTGCCTGTCGCTGTGACTCTTTGTCCAGTTCATTCCTATTGCGATGTGTCCCTATCTTTCCCTCTGTGACTCTCTTGTCTCTCATTTGTCTCTGTCCTGCCTCGGTACTTGGCCCGTATCTCAGCGCTCCTCTTGGACAGCTGTCAAAACTCCTTAATCCCCCGGGCCTTCTCTGTTTTGTTCTTCTCCCTCTTGTGAATGGAGAGATCCAGTTGGCCAGGAGAAAGGAGGTGTTACAGCAAGCTGAATTTCAATTAAAGTGGGGAGTGGGGCTGGGGAGGAATGGGGAAGACCTCAAAAAAGAAAGCAGATGCTGTATGGGGTAATTAATGCAGTGATTGCATTGTGCCAATTGGTTTTTTTAAGCAATAATTAAACAATAATTAGCCAGTATTCTGTTTATAGTCCTAGTGACTGCGAAGCTTACAAAACAGAGGCTCTTTAAACCTGAGTACTTAATATGGTGTGTTGGGGGCTGTTGCTGCTGCCTCATCCAGCCAGATGGAGAGGCTGTGGCCTGACCTAGTGTGTTAAAACACGCCTCACAGAAAAACCAGGCCCTAGTGTAAAACTGATGGCCTGCTACCCAACAGCCAGAATCTTCTGGATCTATCTTCGCTGACCACCTACTTGGTTCCATCTCTCTCCAGGTCAAAGCACCTGGAACCTTTCCAGATCTATTAACCGGCTGACTCTAACAGCAAACAGGATTAATTAAATATGTTTTTAGTGAACGCTTTCTGGTTCCCTGTACTCCTTCCTTTCTTTACTGAATGTCACAATTTTTTTTTCACCCATTGAAAAAAATAAGTACAGTTGCCTGTCCCCAATCTTGGCTACATGTATCAGACCCTGTTTCTTAAAAATTAATAGAGACTCTGACATCACAAGTTCATTGCCATGAGATCTAATTCATCTGGTCCTAATAGCCTGAACTGACTTAAAGTAGCCAGATGCTCCCTTTCTTACCACCTTCCCTGACAATGAAAGTACTTCTCATTTGTCTTTTCTAAATTTTGCCTTCCCCTTTACCCTGAGCTGAAACCCTGGCCTACACTCCCACACATGCACATGATGGCAGAGCTGCTGTTAACTGGCACCACTGTGCAGATAGAGAACTGGAGGCCTGGCAAGAGCATTAGCTTATCCCAAATTCAGAAGAAACATAACATGTTTAGAGAAAGGTTCATATTAAATTTTCAAAAGATGTGGACAAGAATGGGGGAAAACCTTATGTAATGACACATATATTTTTGAGAGGAAATTTTGTAATGACACAGATATTTTTGAGAGGAAATTTCTATAAAGATTTTAGATGTGTCTATTAAGCAACTTCTATTAAGATTTTAAATGTTCATAGCTATATTAATATCAGACAAAGATTTCAGAGCAAAAGCTGTTACTAGAGATAAAGAGGCACATTTCAATTCATCAACTGCACATAACAATCCTAAAATTTTTTGCATCTGGGAGAGTTTCAAAATATATGAAGCAAAACTGATAGGACAAAACAAGGAGAAATAGACAAATTCAAATGTATAGTCAGAGATTTTAACATCTGTCTCACTCAATACTTTATAAGGAAACAGATCACCAGTAAGGATATGGGAGACTTGAACAATGATATCAACCAACTTAACTGACATATACAGAATACACCACTCAGTAACAACAAATATACATTGTTTTCAAGTGCATGGCTATCAGCTGCATAAGATAAACTATATGCTAAGCCATAAAACAAGTGTTGATAAAGGTAAGAGGATTAACATCGTACAAAGTGATATGAAAATTATACCTCAGTTGTTTTGTTTTAAAAAATCGTACAATGTTCTCTGAGCACAATGCATTAAACTAGAAATTAATAACAAATATATGAAAAAATCCCCCAAATATTTGAAAACTAAAAAAATAACCCATGATCAACTAAGAACTCAATGGAGATAACAGAAAGAATTTTTAACCAAATAAAGATGAAAAAACATCATATAAAAATCTATAAAATAGAGCTAAAACAGTACATAGAGGGAAATTTGTAGTACCAAAATACCTATTTTGTAAAGTCTCAAATCAATGATCTCCTGTTCTACCTTAAGCGCAAATGAAATCCAAAGCAGAAGAATAGAAAGTTTAAAAGATTTGAGCATAAAGAAATGAAATATATAACAGAAAAACAGAAGAGAAAAATCAGTGAAACTAAAAGTGAGTTCTTTGAGAAGATAGATAAAATTGACAAACCTCTAGCCCGACTGCAATAAGAAAACAGAGAGAAGACTCAAATTAGTATTATTAGCAGAAATAAGAGAAGTGACATCACTATAGATTATAGATAGGTAAAAAGAATAATAGGGAAATATTAATGAACAATTTTATGCCAACAAATTTGACAACTTAAAATGGACAAATTCTTTGGAAGACACAAACTACTAAAGCTCACTCAAGAAGAAATAGATAACTTAAATAGCCATATAGCAATTAAAGAAATTAAATTTGTACCTTAAAAGCTTCCCACAAAGAAAACTCAAGACCCATATGGCTTCAGTGGTGAACTCTATGAAACATTTAAGGTAGAAACAATACCAATTCCATACACACTCTTCCAGAAAAAGTGAAGAAGAGAGAATATTTCCCAACTATTTCTATGAGGCCAGCATTAATGATGCCAAAACTAAACAAAGACCATGTAAGAGAAAAAAACAAAACTATAGACCGCTATCCTTCATGAACATAGATGCAAAATTCTTAATAAAATTTTAGCAAATCAAATCCAATAATATGTAAAAAGGATAATACAACGTGACCAAGTGGGTGGGTTTATATCAAGGAGGCAAGATGGATTTAACATTTGAAAATCTATCAATGTAATTTAACATATGTTATGGATTGAGTTGTGTCCCCCAAAAAGATATGTTGAAGTCGTAATCTGAGGTACCTGTGAATGTGACCTTATTTTGAAATAAATCTTTGTAGGTGTAATCAACTTTGGATGAGGTCATTAAGGTGGGCACTAATCCAACATGACTGGTGTCCTTTTAAGAAGAGAAAAACTCCATGTGAAGACAGAGACACAGAGAAAACACCATGTTACAATAGAGGCGGAGATTGGAATGATGCAGCTGCAAGCCAAGGAACACCAAGAATTGATGGCCACCACCAGAAGCTAGGAAGAGGCAAGGAAGGATTCCACTCAGAGTCTCAGAGGGATCATAGCCCTGCTGACACCTTGATTTCAGACTTCTGGTCTCCAGAACTGGAACAGAATAAATTTCTCTTCTTTTAAACCACCCAATTTGTGGTACTTTGTTATGGTAGCCCTAGAAAATTCATATACCATATTTTAAAAGAAAAACCATATGATCATTTCAATAGATACAGGAAAAGCATTTGACAACATACAACATCTATTTCTGATCAAAACTCTCAGCAAACTAGGAATTGAAAGAACTTCCTCAACTTAATAAATGGCATCTACAAAACACCGACAGTAACATTATACTGAATGGCAAAAAACTAAATGCTTCCTCCTAAGATCAGAACAAAGCAAAAATATCCACTCTCACTCCTATTCAACATTGTACTGGATATTCTAGCCAGTACAATAAGGTAAGAAAAAGAAATTAAAGGCATCCAAATTGAAGAGGAAGAGGTAAAACTGTCTTTATTCATAGACAACATGATTGCCTATTTAGAAAATCCATGAAATCCATCAAAATGTCACTAGAACTAGTAATGTATTTAGCAAGATTTCAGGATGTAAGACCAATATTTAAAAATAAATTGTGGGGCTTCCCTGGTGGTGCAGTGGTTGAGAGTCCGCTTGTCGATGCAGGGGACACGGGTTCATGCCCCGGTCCGGGAAGATCCCACATGCCACGGAGCGGCTGGGCCCGTGAGCCATGGCCGCTGAGCCTACGCGTCCGGAGCCTGTGCTCCGCAAGGGAAGAGGCCACAACAGTGAAAGGCCCGCGTACCGCAAAAAAAAAATAAATAAATAAATTGTATTTTTATACACTAGCAATGAAGATTGTAAATGGAAGTTTAAAAGCATCACTATTTATATTAGCTTGGAAAAATATGACATATGAAGGCTAAATCTGATAAAAGATATGCAAGACCCTTGCAGTGTAAACTATAATATATTCTGAAAGAAATTAAAGACTTAAGTAACTGGAGAGTTATACTGTGTCATGATCAGAAGACTCAAAATGCTTAAGACATCAATTTTCTCCAAATTGATCAGCAGATTTGATGCAATCCCAATCAATATTCCAGAAGGTTTTTATGTAGATATTGACAAACTGATTCAATGCAAAGAAACTAGAAAGCCAAAACGACTAAAAAAAAGAGGAAAAAAGTTGAAGGACTTACACTACCCAATTTCAAGAATTATTATAAAGTTACGGTAATCAAGACAATGTGGTGTTGGTGTAAAGATAGACAAATAGATCAACGGAATAGAATGGAGTACAGAAACAGACCCACACATGTATTGTCAATTGCTTTGCAACAAAGATCAGAGGGAATTCAGTGTAAAAAGGAGAGCCTTTATACATGGTGCTTGAAAAGCTGAAAATCTATATTCGTTTTCTATGGCTGCTATAACAAATTGCCACAAACTCAGTGGCTTATAACAACCCAAATTTTATTTTCTTACAGTTCTGGAAGTCAAAAGTTCAAAATGGGTCTCACTGTGCTAAAATCAAGGTATTGATGGGACTGCGTTCTTTCTGGAGGCTCTGGGAGAGAATCTGTTTCCTTGCTTTTTCCAGCTTCCAGAAGCCACCTGTATTTTTTAGCTTTTATCCTCCTTCCTCCATCTTCAAAATCACCTATGAGTCTCTCACACTGCCATCTCTCTGGTTCTCCACTTTTAAGGGCCCTTGTGATTATAGTGGGCCCACTCAGAATAATCTAGGATAATCTCCCTATTTTAAGGTCATCTGATTAGCAAACTTAATTCCATCTGAAACCTTAATTGCCTTGTAATTTGCTGTGTAACCTAACATAATCACAGGTTCTGAGGACTGGGAGGTAGACATCATTGGGGAAATGCATTATTCTATCACAATATCCATATTAAAAAAAAAGATAATTTGGATCAATATTTCACACTAGATACAAAATGGATCACAGACCTAAATGGGTACCTAAAACTATAAAATTTCTAGCAGACACTGAAGAAAATCTTTGTGATTTTGGTAGGCAAAGATTTCTTAGCTATGATACCAAAAGCATAATCCTTAAAAGGAAAAAAATGATAAACCTGACTTCATCAAAATTAAGAGGTTCTACTCTTCAAAAGACATTGTTAAGAAAATGAAAAGACAAGCCATCGGGAGAAATATTTGAGAGTTACATATCTGATGAAGCGCTATACCCAGAGTATATAAAGAATTCTCAAACTCAAAATGAGAAAACAAACAACCCAATTTTGAAAAATTGGGCAAAAGATTTGAATAGACACTCACCTTAGCAGATATATGGATGGCAAATAGGCACCTGAGAAGATGCTCAACATCATTAGTCATTAGGGTAATTAAAATCACAATGAGACACTACAATCTATATGAATATCTAAAATAAAAAGACATTCATATCAAGTGTTGGTGAAGATGTGGAATAACTGGAACTCATACATTTCTGGTGAGATTATTAAATGATACAACCACTTTAGAAAAGAGTTTGGCAGTTTATTTTGGTTTGGTTTTTTTGTTGTTGTTTTCTTTTTTTTGAATTTTATTTTATTTTTTTATAGAGCAGGTTCTTATTAGTTATCTATTTTATACATATTAGTGTATATATGTCAATCCCAGTCTCCCAATTCACACCACCACACCCCTGCCACCCTCACTTTCCCCCTTGGTGTCCATACGTTTGTTCTCTACATCTGTGTCTCTATTTCTGCCTTGCAAACCAGTTCATCTGTACCATTTTTCTTGATTCCACATATATGCATTAATATATTATATTTGTTTTTCTCTTTCTGACCTACTTCACTCTGTATGACACTCTCTAGGTCCATCCACATCTTTACAAATGACCAAATTTCATTCCTTTTAATGGCTGAGTAATATTCCATTGTATATATGTACCACATCTTCTTTATCCATTCGTCTGTCGATGGGCATTTAGGTTGCTTCCATGACCTGGCTGTTGTACATAGTGCTGCAATGAACATTGATGTACATGTGTCTTTTTGAGTTATGGCTTTCTCTGGGTATATGCCCAGTAGTGGGATTGCTGGGTCTGGCAGTTTCTTACATAAACATGCCCCTATGTTATGGCCCAGCCATTCTTGGTATTTACCCAAGAGAAATAAAAGCATACATCAATGCAAAGACTTGTACACACATGTTCATAGCAGCTTTATATTTATAATAGCCAAAAGCAGGATGCAATCACAAAATTCATCAAGTGATGAGATAAACAAATTGCAAGATATTCATAATACTCAGTAATAAAATGAATGAATTATTGATATACCAACAATACATGGATAAAATAATTATGCTGAATGAATAAAAGTCAGACCAGAAGAGTCCATAATAAATTATTCTATCTATATAAAATTATCGGAAATGCAAAGTAATCTATACTTATAGAAAAGTGGATCTGTGGGTGGAGATGACCAGAACAGGAGACTGGGAGGGCAGGAGCAAGCGGGTAGGATTATGAAGAGGAACAAGGAAACTTCTGGAGATGATGGATATGTCCTTGATTGTGGTGATGGTTTCATGGGTGTATGCTTATGTCAAAACTTGTCAATTATACCTCAATAAAGCTATTTTTTAAAAAAACAAATTTTTAAAAGAACAGGGTAAAGCTGTAACTACTATATACAAGGCTATAGTAATTATCTTGAGGGGGATTATATGGGATTTTTATGGACTATAAAATATATATATATTTAAATTTTCATAATACGTATTCTTTACAATGAGGAAAGAGAGAGAGAGAATCATGACCTGGGGAAATTTTTCCACACGGTGCCTAAGAATTCAGGGTGGAGGAAGGAGGAGAGATGTTCAGGACCAAGTATTTAGAAAAAACTCTCAAATAATTTGACAGACACCCCCTTCTCTCCACCCCTCTTTAAAGATTTAAGGAGGAAGGGGACAGGATGATACAGAAGACTAGATGGAAGAATGATGAAGTGTATTGTGCCCAGAAGCCTTCAGAGTGTTACTGACCTGGGTTCTTGGACTCCTTAATCAACAGAAATTGATAACAGGCCAGAAGAGGAGTTCAGGCAAGGCTTTTATTGGGACTCATGCTGCAGCACGAGGGAGCAAGAACAAGTAACAGGTGCCCTTGCTCGTTCCCTGAGGCGGAGGCGAGCTGGTTATGGGGTGAGGGTAGGAGCGGATTGGTGGGTTTGGTTGGAGGGGTGGCTTAGGTGGTCTGCCCCGCCCCTTGGTGGTGCTGTGTGCAGGGAGCATGCACACTACCCTGCTTCCGTTCCTGACACCTCAGAAGTGGCAGGTGGGTTTTGGCCTTTTTGTATCTTATTGTTCGTAATTTGCCCCAACTGCACCTGTAGGCAGTTAATTTTATTCCCTTATAGTTTCTTTGTATCTGTTGCTGGAGGAAACATGTATCCAGGTGCAAGCACTGTAGCAGTGCAGCAAAGGGTCCCAGGCCCCAGGTCCCAGCCTGCCTCAAGAAGAGTTCAGAATTCCTAGAAATAATCAAGGAGCAAGGCGGTAAGCACCTCAACGACGGTGTGGCTGTGGGAAGGAAACGGAAAACTGTGAAAGTCTCCAAGAAGAAAAAGCAGTAGCATGTGTTGATGGCTTATATGTGGAGTGGGCAGAAAAGAGGAAGAGGTGGTGAACTGGAATTCAAGGCACCGCTGGGCACTAGGTAACAGAGAATGGTGGCATGACTAACAGAAGAAAAAAATCTAGAGGAGAAACCAATCTATAGAAAGATGGGGAAGTGATGATTTAGTAGGAAGGTGATTTACTTAATCTAAACCCTCATTTCATCATTAGGAAAACTAGAGAATAAAATGACTTGTCCAAAGCCACATAGCAGACCCTAGAATTCATGCCTCCTAGGCCAGTTTTCCATGCTGCTTCCCTGTAACACATTTCCTCCTACCTGAGTATCTGAAGTGATGATGGGCATCGGGTGGTAATGTCCAATCAGCAGTTAGAACTGTAAGCACAGAACCTGGGAGGGTTAGGAGCTGGAAATATTAAGTAGCTAGGAGCTGGCTGAAGCAGCACGGGCAAATGAGATAAATGCTTTTCTATCCATTTCTATTAGCTTTCATCTTTAGACATATTATCCACTTGTATGTCCTGCTTTCCACTCAAATAAAATTTGCCTTAGAACCAGCACCTCTTCCTGTCTCTCCTGACTTCATTATTCCATTCCCACAGACTAGAACCGTGGGACACTTGCTAAGCTTCTCCACCTCTTCTACTTCCAGCATCCATGCCATCATTAAGCCAAAGTTTTCCTTTGAAATGTCACCCGTTGCCCCCTTTTCCCTCCAATGCCATCCTAGCCCAGGCTTCAGCTCTGTAATCTTTTTTTAAAAAAATAAATTTATTTATTTTTGGCTGCATTGGTCTTTGTTGCTGCGTGCAGGCTTTCTCTAGTTGCGGCAAGCAGGGGCTACTCTTCATTGCGGTGCGCGGACTTCTCATTGCAGTGGCTTGTCTTGTTGCAGAGCACGGGCTCCAGGCACACGGGCTCAGTAGTTGTGGTTCACGGGCTCTAGAAAGCATTTGTGACACTCGGGCTTAATTGCTCTGCGGCATGTGGGATCTTCCTGGACCAGGGCTTGAGCCCGTGTCCCCTGCATTGACAGGCGGAATCTTAACCACTGCGCCACCAGAGAAGTCCCTCACCTCTGTAATCTTGAATTTCCACAATAGCTTGTCAACTGGCTTCCCCAGGTAAGGTGGGGGGGAAGTAAAGCCAATGCCTGAAAAAAAAGATAGACCAGCAAGACAGACAAGTCAGAGAAACATGTTGGCCTTGGAGACGAAAGACAAGAGGGTGTCAGGGACCAGACTGGGGTCAAAAACGGCAGATGCCACAGATAAGTGAGGGGCAACAAAGACTGGGATGTGGAGACAGGATTTGGGTAAGTGGTAGATTTCAAGGCATTTTTGCGAGAGAAAGAGGAGGCTGGAACCCGATTGCAGGAGAGCATATGTGGTGAGGGAGCGAAGCAGAGGGTGGAACCCGAGTGTAGACAGAACCGGGGCCAATGTGTGAAGAGAGAATGGGAGGAGCAAAGCTGAAACATCTGTTCATGATGTTTGGTCAGTGATAAAAGAATATAAGACAGTAGCTAGACCGGATGGTCAAGTGTCCAAATATTTATTTCATTTTGTTTTGTTTTT